>NC_140483.1:25945000-26592500 GCF_964271855.1 Acomys minous | reverse complement strand
CCTCACAATGCCCCCCCAGCGTGCCCCCCGCAATGCCCCCCAGCATGCCCTCACAATGCCCCCCCAGCATGCCCCCGCAATGCCCCCCCAGCGTGCCCTCACAATGCCCCCCCAGCATGCCCTCACAATGCCCCCCCAGCGTGCCCCCCGCAATGCCCCCCAGCATGCCCTCACAATGCCCCCCCAGCATGCCCTCACAATGCCCCCCCAGCGTGCCCCCCCGCAATGCCCCCCAGCATGCCCCCGCAATGCCCCCCCAGCATGCCCTCACAATGCCCCCCCAGCGTGCCCCCCGCAATGCCCCCCAGCATGCCCCCGCAATGCCCCCCCAGCATGCCCTCACAATGCCCCCCCAGCGTGCCCCCCGCAATGCCCCCCAGCATGCCCTCACAATGCCCCCCCAGCATGCCCTCACAATGCCCCCCCAGCGTGCCCCCCGCAATGCCCCCCAGCATGCCCCCGCAATGCCCCCCCAGCATGCCCTCACAATGCCCCCCAGCGTGCCCCCCGCAATGCCTATTCACTGAGCACACTGTTTTGAATGCTAATAGAATCCAGTTTAACTCTTTGTCAGTCCCTGGCCTTTGCCACCTGTGACCCATATTAGCCACAATAAGTTTATATTTTTTTTAATCAACAAAGCCCCCTAAGTGACCAATGAGGAGAAGGGCCTTATGGCTGGGTCTACATTAAGATTTTACATTCACTCCTGCAGCCCGCAGCCAGCACTCAGTACCACTGGGAGCTGGACACTTATTTATCCTCTCGTGTGCCTATGAAAGACAGAGAAACAAAAGAGGATGGGCCCAGGGAAGAGTCCAGCTGTTCTGAGTCTACGCAGGAAATTCAAGTTAAAGGCCCAGTAACCCTGGAGCTTCCAGAAGTAGAGGGTATGAAAACCACAAGGGATGCACAGATGTGGAGCCAGGCTATTGTAGATGCAGCTCGTGATGCCACCATTTATAAAGTCTGGATCCTTGGATGCACTTTTAGCCTCTCTGAGCCTTTATTTGCTGGTCCATTCAGTGAGGATGATATTAAAATACATAAATTAATATGTACTACTATTTCAATATATCCTATCTACTTGCTTTTTTTTTTTTTTTTTTACTCCATGGCACTTATTAACATATGGCACCTGCATGTTCTGTATTTACTGATGACTATCTGTCTCTATCTGTCCTATCCTATACATGAGGACAGAAGGCTCATGACAGTAGAGACATTCCCTGCTCTCTGCCTTCTCCACTGCCATGGGCTGCATCTAAACTCTAAGCTAAAATAAAACCTTGTTTCAATTACCTTTGATATATCAGTTTAAAAAACATAGTTGGTACAGCACATTGGTTCTGACCCTGTGATTATAGGCTTTATAGTTGTTTTGTAGGATGATTCTTGAAGCTGCAGGGAGAGAAGTCCTAGAGTATATGAACAGAGCTTAACTGCACATTCTAGTGAGTTTGTGGATGACCAGAATTACAAGAGAGATGAAAGCAGTGAAGTCCTACTGGGGCTTGTAGTTAAGGGGAGGGGACCACAGGGTGGGTAAGGACTCTATTAGAAATTTGGCTACAAAGAACGGATAAAGGAAATGTGGGTGAATTTACACAAGCAAATGCTACTCAGCTATTAAAAACAAATCATAAAATGTTCAGGCCATTGGATGAAATACAGTAGGCAGCAGAAGTGGTTGAAGAGAAGGAAACAGGATAAGAAGGAGAAGGGAAATGAGAATGGAGACCAGATGTGGGGAGAGGGGGAAGGGAGGACAGAGGGCTTGCAGAGAAAAGAGAAACCATAGGCGGGGACATCTGTGAGACAAGCTGGAGACCTATGACGGAGTAGCTCCTGGGAGGATGTGAGGGTGACTCTAGCTGACACTCTGAGTAGCAGGCGTCATGGAGACTGAAGAGGACACTCTCTAACCAGACAGGACTCCTAGTAGAGGAAGGGGAACACCAACTCACCCACAAAAGCAAAACTTCGACCCAAAATCTGTCCCGCCTACAAGATGTGCAGGCATAAAGATAGAGCAGAGATTGAGGGAATGTCAAACCAGTGCCTGGCCCAACCTGAGACCCACCCCATGGGGGACAGCGAACTCTTGACACTATTAATGATACTCTGCTATGCTTGCAGACGGGAGCCTAACATAGCTGGCCTCTGAGAGGCTCCACCCAGCAGTGTATCGAAACAGATGCTGAGACTTGTGCCGCCAAACATTGGGTGGAGTACAGGGAGCCTTGTGGAAAAGTAGAGGGCAGGGGGAGGATAGAAGGAGCCAGAGGGTCCTTAAGTTCCATAAGAAGGCCAACGGAGCCAACTAAAACATGGACCATGTGTGGACTGGCATAGGACCCCTATTCATATGTAGCCAATGGGTAGCTTGGTCCTCATGTAGTTCTCCTAGTAAGGGGGAAAAGGGATGTCTCTGATAAGGATTCCATTGCCTGCTTTTTGATCACTTCCCTCTGGCAGGGTTGCCTTGTCAGGCTATCACAAAAGAGAACCTGTTCAGTCCTAATGCAACTTGATGTACTGGGATGGGTTGTAAGGTTATAATTAATTAATAAAACGAAATTTGGTTACAAGACAGTTATAACATTCTGAGAAAGAAAGAAAGAAAGAAAGAAAGAAAGAAAGAAAGAAAGAAAGGAAGGAAGGAAGGAAAGAAGAAAATCTGGCTGCTTTCTACCTGTCTCCTAAAGCCTTAATGAGGTTTAATTCAAAAGTAATAGGCTTCCTGGCAGCTGCGTGGTGGTGACACATGCCTTTAATTACACCACTTAAAAGGCAGAGGCAGGTGGTTCTCTGTGAGTTAGAGGCCAGTGTTGTCTACAGAGTGAGCTCCAGGACAGCCAAGGCTAAAAAGAAAAGCCCTATCTAAAACAAACAAACAAACAAACAAACAAACCCAAAATATTCCAACAAACAAAGGAAAACACACACCAAAAACAAAGACAAAAAAAGGAGGAGGAAAGGAAAAAAGCAATAGACTATTCCTCTTTTCATTTCATTTTTCCTTTGAGACAGGGTTTCTCTGTGTAGCAGCCTAGAGGTGTTACTTTTTAACTTCTTTTTATTTGGGTTCCTTAAGCCTCTACCATCCTTCCACCGACTCCTTCCCAACCCTGGGTGGGAGAGAAAGAAAGTTAGAAGAGAAAGGGGCCCATAGACCTCTTCAGACTTACTTTCAGCTGGTTAGGGTCATTTGGTTCTTTGGGGAAACACCAGTCTCAGTCAGGATACCCAGGAGTCCAGCAACTGCAAACACAGACCAAGCAGCCTTCCTCCCCCTCCGCCGTCTCCTTGAAACCCTGGCTGCTCTCTGGGCTCTGGTATTTATATTCTCCCAGAGTCCCCAGAATCCCATTCACTGCAGCTGGCATGAGGCTGTTCTCAGCTGTGGGACAAACTAAAAGCAACTCCATAGCCCATGCTTGGGATGAAAACAAAAACACTTTTACGTAACATAACTGAATTTTTAAAGAAACCAAAACTTCCACTACAGCAACCCTACCTGGCTGTCCTGGAACTTCCAGGCTGGTCTTGAACTCACAGAGATCTGCTTGCCTCTGCCTCCCCAAGTGCTGGGATTAAAGGTGTTTGCCACCACTGCGCAGATTTTTTTTTAAAAAACGATGTATGTATATTGTGTGCATCTGTGTTTTGCCTGTATGTATATCTGTGTGGTGGTGTTGGACCCCCTGGAACTGGAACTGCAGACAATTGTGAGCTTCTGTGTGGGTGCTAGTAATTGAACCCAGGTCCTCTGGAAGAACAGCCAGTGTTCCTTACCCCTTAGCATTCTCTCTAACTACTCCCATCCCCTTTCTTTTCTTTTTTTTTTTTCCTACATTTTTAAAATAATTTATTCCTATTACATCCTGATTCTTACTGATCGCTTGTATTTCCCGTTCCCACCCTCTTCTGCCCTATTCCCCGCCCCCAGCCCTCTGATGGAAGGGGCCCTCCTCCCCACCAGCCTATCAGGTTTCATCCGGACAGCCTGCTTCCCCTTCCTCTGTGTACTGCCAGTGATCAAATCAGGGGCGCCAGAGTTCACGTCAGAGGCAGTCCCTGCTCTCCCCACAACCGTGGAGAATGAGCTGTCCATGGGCTGCATTTGAACAGGGGGATCTAGGTTCACTCCATGCATTGTCCTTGGTTGGTACAACAGTTTGTGCAGGCCCCCTGGGTCCAGATCCTGAACCCTCTGGGTCCTTCTATTTCCCCATTCTTCCACACCGCTCTCACCTGGAGTCTAGCAGCATTTTAGGCAATGTAACAGGTCCTCAGACCTTAGCACAACTGATGCCATGATTGGGAATACCGTTCAGGCCATGCAATCTAGGAAGTGGGCGATACTACCTGGCAAAACAAAAACAAATACCTAATCCGTCAAAGTCCCACTTCTGGGAAAGTCCCTAGATGTACTAAGCTTGCTTTTTGGCATTTGTAGTCCCACTTCTGGCTAATTGTTCTTCCTAACTGAGGTGTGTCAACCTGGGCCCTTTTTTTGTTTGTTTGTTTGTTTGTTTTTTGTAATTAAAAGCTCAGGTGGCACATGCCTGTAATCCCAGCGTTCAGTGAGGCAGAAGCAGGCAGATCTCTGTGAGTTCGAGGCCAGTCTAGTCTACAAAGAAAGTCCAGGACAGCCAAGGCAACAAACAAAAACCTTGCCTCAAAAAACAAACAAACAAACAAACAAACTCACCCTGAGAAAGGCTCTGGCCTACACTGGGATCACAAACACCTAGTGTAGTGGTGGCCGGCTAGTATAGACTTATACTAGCTCAAACCCAAGATTGTGTAGGCTTCTCTCATGTCTACCTCACAACAACAGCAATATACAGCATTGGGACGTGAACTGAGTAGGAAGTTCAGCTGCGAGCTTTCTTTGCCTCTTTGAGCTAGCAGGTTTTTTCACTACAACATCTGGTTCCTGGTCTTTATTGGTAAAATAGAATGTCTGGGATTTTCAATTAAAACAGCACTGAAGACCAAGGCTCACCTCTTTCATCTGCTTCCTGACAATGGCGGTGCCCTGTGCTCCTGCCACAGCAGCTGGAGCCAGGCTTCTTGCCACATCTCCTCTGCCATGGTAGGCTCTATCCTTAAACTGTGAGCCAACTAAAACCTTTCTTCATTGTGTAGCTTCGGTCAGATATCTTGTCATAGCAGCAGAGAAGGGAGCATACTCGCTTTTCTCTTTTGGAAGATGAGAATAATAACAGCATCTCCCTGAAACATAAGTCAAGGGTTAAGCAGCTAAATGTATAAAGTACCTTTCAGGAGGCCAGGCACACTATGAGTTCACAACCAATGTTAGCTAATACTAGCAGTATCTGGACTGTTAATTATGAGGCAGTGTTGGTTGGTTAAGTGAAACATGAGCTTAGGATTGTCCTGTGTCCAGCACATGGGAGTTCTTCAATAAGTAACTACACAGTGGTATACTGTACATATTCAGCACCATGCTCTTAGGTAGAGGGACATAGTAACATTCCATTGCAAAGTGTGTCTACTATACAGATTTCTAGGGTTTCTTGACCCCTAAAGTTTTGTGACTTTGGAGACTATGCTTCTAGAATAGGGGTGTTGGGAGATATAGTGACAACCTGTATGAAGCGTCGTGGACAGCCCTTGGGGATCCTGTAGTTAGAAGGTAGTTGAAGGAGACATAAACATGTTTTTTGTTTAGATCACAAGTGGGGGATGAGAAAAGGACTTGTGAGAGAGCAGGTGATGTTTATCCCCTTAGAAGTCGAACCACCATGTGGGGGAGAATGGTTATTAAGCAGCTGAAAAACATCCTTGAACAAATGCTGAGAGGAGGTATAAATGTGAGCCAAAAACAAGAGGCAGGGCCTTTGGAGACTTGGGATAGTTTTGGCTGTTCATCACTCCACTTTGAGATGCTTCTAGAGAGAGCTGCTCGAAGGAAAGCTTTGGGGCTCCAGGCTCTAGCTGAGGTTCTAGGTTCTGTCTGCTCCAGGTTCCAGCAGAAGAAATCCTGCTGACTATGCCAGGAGAATTGTTCCTAGGAACTGATATCCTTATGGTTTCATTATTGTATTCATTAATCTTCTTTTCCTATTGTTTAGGATAGTTGGGTTATAAGTGAGGTACTCTCAATTATTAAGTTTGTAATAAAATATATTTGTTAAGAAAATTGAGCCTACAGATAGTGGTCTTGCTTTCCTTTGAATCTCTGAAAGACATGAACTGTACAAGAAAAAAACTGGGTCCCACCCAGGTCCCTCTGATCCTGGTTCATCGTGAACTGCTTGTTCAAACACAACACTCCATTACTGCTATCCATATCTTGAGGTAATTGCAGCTAGGAGCCAGCTTTTACCAAGCCTGTGCTACCTTATACTTAAAATATCTGGGACTGTGAACTAAATCTTTTTTTTCCCATAAGGGTCTATTTCAGTTACTTTTCCTGCCACCATGATAAAATGCCCTGACAGAAGCAGCTTAAGGGAAGGAGGGGTTGTTCTGGCTCGCAGTTTGAAGGTACCAGTCCATCCAGGTAGGATAGTCAAGGAGGCAGGAGCCTAAGACAGCTGGCCACATTGCACCTATAGTCAGGAAGCACAGAGAGGTGAACCCTTGCTTTACTCCTTCTTTCTTATTCAAAATAGTTCAGGACACTCTTCCTTAGCATGCTACCCCCCACAGTGGGCAGGCCTTCCCACCTCAGTTAACTTGTGTAGACAATCCCCCACAGGCATGCGTTCCTAGAGGCAGGTTTCCTAGGTGATTTTTAGCTCCCAGGAATTTGACAATCAAGATCATTCCTCATAAGGCATTTTCTAGATAGTTAATTTTAGTGATGTATAGCTGACAGAACAGTATGTGTCACCTTGAAGTCATAAATAGTAGTAAAAATAATTATGAAGTAATACATCTTGCTTGTTACCTTTTGAAATATAATTTAATTATAAGTTTATACAATGCATGTTTTAATAATTGCTTAGCTTGATTTTTAATAACAAGCTCTCAATTTTTCCTGTAAATTTAACCATTGGCCCTTGTGAGCCAGTACAACCTATCTTTAGCACGCCACTGTTTGTATAAATGTTACTTATCCTACCTCTCACAAATGTCTTTCACTTGCTCCAGACAAATAAATAAAAGCCCAGGGGCTGGAGAGATGGCTCAGAGGCTAAGGGCACTGACTGCTCCTCCAGAGGTCCTGAGTTCAATTCCCAGCAACCACACGGTGGCCTACAACCATCTATAATGTGATCTAATGCCCTCTTCTGGCATGCAGGTGTACATGCAGGCAGAACACCATATACATGATAATAAATAAATAATAAATCTTAAAAAAAATAAATAAGCTCAATGTTTGTGCCTGAAAACTAGTGCAGACCTCTTTCCCAGGCAATACACTGGAACCAGGCCCTAAAGGAGAAGATGCTGTAATCCTCTACCAAACACTCAGATGAAGATGAAATGGGGCGAGCCCTAAGCGGCTCGCCTCCAAACACTGGCCTAGAATCTGTGAGTGTGCTGGCTTCTCACTGGGTCAAGGACTGCTAGAAATAAATAGGCAATTTGCTTGGGCTTAATCACTCTGAATACACGGTCATTTAAGATGCTAAAATGTAGGAATTTGTCTAGACTCTACAGGAATGAATACAAAGGGCTGTACATTGCAAGGGTTACAGCTGTGAGGAAGCCATTGTCCCAGCTGAGATATGTACAGGCTCATGCTAGTCAGAGTTTATGCTCTCAACCCCATTTTCAGAAAAAAGAAAAATGTGGTACCCGGAGAAACGTCAATCAAAACCACTATTATTTCTCTTCTCTAGTGACTACAATCTCAATCTCATCTAAGTTCCTCTGTTCCCTGGGCCATTTCTTGGAGCAGGTGCACTGCAATCCAGTACATGTTCCCTCTGGAGGCTGACCAAACAGCCTGATTTTCTTGAGAGCACTCTGGACTTAGCACAGAAAAATTCAGAGTTTCAGAAAATTCTTCAGTCCTAAGTAAACAACATAGTTATTCATCATATCGTTGGCTCCTGAGGCCAGTAATCTGTTTCTTTTGTCTTCCTGGAAAGGCTTGGAAAATGATTGTATGGTGTTCTTCAGACCATGAGTATGAAGAAGACACACAAATAAACCCAAGAGGGGGTTAATTTGAAGTGAGCATTTATCTCAAATACCACTTCAAAAGGATGCCCTAAAGTGGTCCATAAAAGCTGACAAAGACACCCAGCAGCAGAAAAGGACATTTTCTTCTGTGTATGTCTGTGTGTGTGTGTGTGTGTGTGTGTGTGTGTGTGTGTGTGTGTTTATGTGTGTTTGTGTCTTTGTGTATGTGTATGTCTGTCTGTGTGTCTATGTCTTTGTGTCTGTGTGTATATATGTGTGTGTGTCTTTCTGTGTGTGTCTCTGTGTGTGTATGTCTGTGTGTGTCTTTGTGTATGTATATGTCTTTGTGTGTCTGTGTGTGTATTTGTGTATGTCTGTGTGTGTGTCTTTGTGTATGTGTATGTCTCTATGTGTATTTGTGTCTGTGTTTGTGTCTGTATGTGTATTTGTGTGTCTATGTGTGCGTATGTGCATGTTTGTCTGTATCTTTGCGTGTGTGTGTGTGTGTGTGTGTGTGTGTGTGTGTGTGTGTGTGTGTTAGAGGATAACTTGGGTTTTGCATGGTTCCTCCCACCTTGTGAGCCCACCCTCAGCATCAAATTCAGGTCCTAGGCTTGGCAACAAATGCCTTCCTTGGCTTAGCCATTTTGCCAACCCTGAAAAAGAACATTTCAAAGAGCACTGAAGGGCATCCTCTCCCCCCACCCCCTCTCTCTTTGTCATTTGCACCTTTTCTTTTTCTCTTGTCAGCCCTGCTTGAAAAAATGGCAGCGCTCACTGTTCTGGGCAGAGAGAAGTGCCCCTGCGATGTCCCTGGGTCCTCTCTGGGCTCTCCCACCCAGACCATCGAGAACAGGCAGGACCACTCACCGGAGTCAGCAGAGCTGGGAGGGACTTTCTGCTGCCCGCCAATGCATAGAATGAGCCTCCCCCTCCACATAGGCCACATCAACACTGACCTCCACAGCAGCCTGCTTTCTGGAAAGATCCAGAACCAGAACAGCCCTGACCCTCACTCTCTGCCATACATTGGTCCTACCATTCTTTTCCAAGGCTCATGGCAAGGGGCACTAAACTCCTTCCCTTTGTCCCTGTCTATCACAGAAATCTGTTTATTCTACCAATGCCTCAGAGGCAAATGCCTTGTCCAAAAACTTTCAGTATGACCATTTGTCACCACGGTTTTTCATTTCTAAAAACTCAATTTGGTTCTTTTTAAAGCCCATCTCTTCTTTGTCACTCTGACCCACTTTGGTCTTCCGTTTCCTGTCCTTTGATCAGCTGTAGTCACAGTATGTATTCAGAGAGTGGTAGGGATTATGGCCACCTGCCAAGCAATTGATAACTGGCTAACACAGTCAGCCTTCAAGGAGAACTGAAGGTGGAGCAGGCCACACAGCAAGGCTTAAAGGAGGTGGGAAAGTGGTTCTCTTCAGGCCGCATTCAGCAGTAGACGGTGAAGGCTAATGGGTAGTTTGAATTCATGCCCTCCTGTACATGCTTGAAGTTGTGTTTCTACTACAACCGGAGTGCAGGTAACTTGGAAAAGAATGCGTTTTTAGAGGAGAAACTCCACTACACCCAGTTCCATGCAGGAAGTGTCGTCTCATTCATCAGGAAGAACTAGGTCACCTGGTCTTACCTAAGGGCAACAGCGACTGGGAAAGGCGGAATAGTCAGATAGCCATCTGTCCAGGTGTCAGTGCATCTGCAGGAAGAAGGGGAAACAATAAAGGAGGCCCCTTTAAGAGTAGTTAAGAGGCAAGTTGTGCGGTGAGCCAGCTGTTCAAACCCAGAGTCACCACTTGCTGACCAGGGTCATATTTGCCAAGATCCATCTTAGCTTCACCACCTGTGAAGTGACTCTGACTCACTGGACTCTACGAGATGTCCCTCATGGATTCTGGAATGTGAATGCTTGGTCCCCAGTTGGTGACAGTTTGGGGAGGCTTGGGAGGTGTGGCCTTGCTGGAGAGAGATCATCACTGGGGGGTGGGCCTTGAAGTCAAAGTTATGCGTCAGTCCCAGATTGCTATGTCTACCGTGTGTTTGAGGTACAACATGGGAGCCTTCGGCTGTTGCTGGAGTTGCCCTGGCCGTGCCATAACCAATCACACACTCTTATCCCCCTGGAAGTGCAAGAACAAATAAGTCCTTGCTTTGGTAAGTTGCCTTGGTCTTGGCATTTCATCACAGCACCAGAAAAATCAAACCAACTAATACAGAAAAGTAATGCCCGCAAAGTGCTCGTGCAGAGCGCTGCGTGGCGTACAGTTAATGCTACCCCTACGCTTCTATGGGTACTTATCTCACAGCTCCTTTTGGGTTGCTTGGATTTATGCAATTCATAGAGTGCTCGCTTTGTTGTTCCCTTCCTTCAACACCTTTCCCTTGTGGAATCTTTCCTAGGCTAACTTACGACTTTTTATATTCAGCTTTTCAAGAGCAGGAGTTTCCTGTGGATTCACCCCCAGGGAAGTTCCATAGCAGCCTTCTCCACAACCCTGGGAGCTTCACTGGTTAGAGCAATTTTTGCTTCCACTTGTCAAAGTGTCACTCTGAAGAATAAAGGCAAGGTAAAAATTTGACTGAATATCCATGCATGATTCATATTTAGAGTTTTGATTTTTTTTTCCCCCTGAGGTGACATTATTTCTATGCAAGGTCTCAAAAATGATGGCAAACGCCCCAGACTGGTGACCTATTTCTGGTCTTCTCTCCAAGGAAAAGCCAGACATTTGGCTCAATGTAGGGGACTCCCGTTTAACTCCCTGTCTTGCAGAGACTTGAGGTCTCAGCTCCCCGTTCCTAGCTGGGCTTAAAAGCGCCCCACTTCCAAAGCCTTTTACCTGCACCCACTTGCATATCCTAAGATTAGCTCTTGGCTGTCAGTCAAGCTTTTGGCTCCATCTTTCTAGTACCTGAGAGTTTTCCTCACCGTCTTCCTATTTCAACTGTGGATCTAAAAATTGTTAAATGTTCCTTCACTGACGTTCTTCTGTGCTGAACGTGGGGGGAGGGGCTTCCACGTCTGTTCCATTTGCCAAGTTATTTGCAAGTTTGTTCTTATGCCTCATGAGACACGGGAAGGATTCCTCTGAGGAAAGAACAAGGAATTCTGTAGTTATTTGAAAGTGATGTGTTCATAAGCCGCATAGGATGACATATTAGAAAGAATGTTAGCACACTGGTAGGCCAGCATTGGAGTCCCATGATCTGCACTATGGTCTCAGACAACTATTAGTCACACAGCAATGAGTAGGTGCCCCGATAAGAAATTACCACACAACAGAGCTAGTTTATTGGGGGGAGGGGAGGGCAAAAAGCCATCTTGCAGGGGGGACTTGAGGGAGAGATAGAGACAGACAGGCAGAATGAACAAGGCGGAGGGGATAGGGCCTTTTACGAGCTGCACCTGGTGCACCTGGAGCACCAGGTGATGACATAAGCTGTCACTAGGTCACTGACGGCAGGGCAGTGGAAATGCCTGATTACAAACACCTGCCCCTCACACAGTAGGGCTGGCCATATTTGTGGGAGTTGCCAGTGAGCCAGCCCTGAGGCATGAGATAGGAAGATATGGCCCTGTGCCATGGAAGACTCCCCCTCTCCCCGCCAACCTCGGGGCAAGGTGACAGAGCTGGCCCCACTCCTTGCAGGTTACGGCATCTTGCAGGGCCCCACACCTACCCTGGGAAGCATGATATAGTTGGCTCTGGTGCCTTGGGAACAGGAGAGCAAGCCCCAACCCCAGTCCGAGGGTGCGAGAGCTGGAGAGCTGGCCCCATCCCTTGCCAGGATAGTGATGGACAGCTTCCGCCTCCCTCCGTGACATGATCAAGGAAAAACTGTCAGCTGCCACCCAGACCCAGATCCAGGGCTTTGAGTTGGACCAACCGAACTTCTACCCCGTCTATGAACTGCCAGAGCACATGAAGGGGCCGGTCCTGCAGATTCAAAGCTACAGGATCTCCCTGACACAGGGCAACAACAGAATGTCCCAGAGGAATCCTGGTGAGGATCCAGTACGGATGGTGCAGCAGAAGCCAGAGGCCTCAAACCAGACAATGAACACTTGCAAATATAAAGATGTGCGGACAAAAGAGTACACTGTGGGACACACTATGGCACACCACAGATTCCACAGAGAGATTTTTGTTGTTGTTCATTTGTTTTGACTTGTTTATTTTAATTTTTTGTTTGTTTGTTTTCTTTTGGGGGGAGGTTGCCAGGGTGGAGATCAGATAGTGGGCTGGAGGTGCATGATGTGAAATTCATAAATAATAAAAAGGTTTTCTTAAAGGCATGTATACAGATGTAGCCTACGGGCAGCTCCGGCTTCACCTGGGTTGTCTGGCAAGGGGGTGCGGGTAGGGTGCTATTTCTGACATGGACTCTGTTGCCTGTTTTGGTCACTTTCCCCTGAAGGGACTGCCTTGCCAGGCCACAGGGAAAAAGGATGCACTTAGTCCTGATGAAACTTGATGGGGTGAGGGTGGCTCCCCTTTTCTGGGGATTAGAGGAGGGGGTGATGGGGGAAATGGGAGAGAGGGTGGGACTGGGAGGAGAGGAGGGGGGAGGGAACGCAATCAGGATGTAAAGTGAATAAATAAATTAATGAATTAAAAGAGAATTTTTAAAGCACATGTATTATATATATATATATATATATATATATATATATTTACCAAGTTGTTTCCTTTCTCTGTAGCTATTTCTTACAATGTCACATGGTCAAAAGTATTAAACCTTAAGCTCAAATTTTTGCATTTGGATTCACAAGTGTCAGAATAAAAATAATAGTTACTTAGCTTATATCCACCTAAGCTGAAGAGAATTCACTGGAGTGTTTTCTTCCAGAAATGAGAATGCCCAAAGGCCCTGGTGGCTCTGATTGGTGCCCCTGAAGTCATGGCTCTAAGTTTGTATCTCTGAATTCGCAGCACTGTGTGAGGAAAAACCACAAAACTTAGGGGCTGGAGATATGGCTCAATGGTCACGAACACCGGAAGCTCTTCCTAAGGGCCCGGATGCAGTTCCCAGAATGCACAGGGTGGCTCACAGTCATCTGTAGCTCCAGTTCTAACGGACCCGATGCCCTCTTCTGACCTCTGCTAGCACCAGGCATGCACGTGGTTCACACACACACACACACACACACACACACACGCAGGCAAGTCACTCATACAAATAAAATATTAAAATAATTTTTAAGCTATAATGTGGCTGTCTATGTAAGATGGGAAAAATATCAGAGGAAATCCATGGATCCTAGGTGTTTAGTAACTATTTCCCCCTAATTGAAACATTCCATCTGGGAAGGAGGGGAAAGGCTCCTAAAACTCATTAATGTAGGAAAACTTGTAAAACTTGGGAAGTTACAAGTTTCGAAGGATGCTTCCCTGAGGTTGTGAAAGCGGTAAACACCGGCTGGGGAGAAAACCCTGTTTGGTCAGCTGAGGCACACAGAAGTTGCACAGGGAGCTTCAGGGACGCAGCTTCCACACGTCACCCATGCTGGCGCGGAGCTTTCTGGTGAGGTCGCTGGCCCTGAGTCACCCAAGCCCCTGCAAGTTATCCTTCCCCATGCTCCTGGAAGAAGTTCCTGTAAACTGACTGGTTCATTAAGCTAGACTTCGATGGAGCCTTTTCTTTGGTCCATTTCCATTGCCCCGCGTGGCTGAATAAAAGTTTGTTTACGTCTCCCCACAAAAAAAGCCACGCAACGCGAGGAGATGCAGGCTTGCTATTCAGAAACCTCGTACCTGTAGATGGGTTTGCAGCAATGCACTCCGACTGCATAATGAGACAGTAGCCCTCTGCACATCCAGGCTACCCGTCTCAGACTCCGAACTCTGTTTGCTACTCAATATGTCAGCAGCTGAACAGGCTCTTCCTGTAGGCGGCAGGCTCACTTCATGTCCCCCTAGTACCATTCCTACTCTAGGCCCTGGTACCATCCACCCTGCCCTGGTTTCACCCAACAACCAAAAATGCCAATTTGCTTGTCTGTGGATAGATTTAACAATCACCTGTTGACCAGTAGGTGTCCAGCACCACGTTGAGGTAGAGATGACTATAGAGGTCCAGCTTCAGCATCAACTGGTGAAACTGAGGCAGGGCTTAGATCCAGCGGCTGGCTGGTGATCCTGCAGACTTTCTCTGAGGGCAACTTTCCCAGGCAGGAACTGACGGTATAGACCATGGCTTCCCCAGATAGTGGCAAACTGAGAGGCCAGAATTAAATTGCTGGCGGCGGGCCAGTGCTGATAGCTTCCTGGCCAGGGCTTATAGCTACCACGTAAGCAGGGGCCAGGGCTGATGGCTCCTAGCTGGGGCTTCCACTAGTGGTGGCAAGCGTCTAAAAAAGAAAGTAAAGAAGGAAGACAAGACACACATACACACACACGCTTGCACTTACACTTGCTGATGAAGTAAAACAGACTCCAGCAGGGAAGTCCCAACAAACTTCTTTCAAACATCTCTTATTTTACACATTCACATACATACACACACACACACACACACACACACACACACACACACACACACACTGGATAGATGGAAATAGATCCTAACAACCTTACACACATACATATACACATCTTTGTGGATGGAACAAACTCCAAAGAGCAAATTCCAACAACTTTATTATTTCTCCCATAGCTTATATATCCCAGAAAGGTCTCTCAAGCAATATAAAAATCACAATGTAGTTACATCGTATTTTTCTTTAAGTGAACGATTACAATGAATAGACACAAGAAAAACATGTTCCTCGATACCTTCACATACTCAAATGTTTTACGTATTATGGGTGAGAAACAAACATGAAAAACAAGTTATTTCTAAGAACCCATATACATTTGTAACCAAGCAGCCTGTTATACATTAACAGAGTATAAGCAAGAAAGGTAAGTTCTTAACCTGCTTTTCTTTACCAGAAGGCTACAATTTGTGGTTACAAAGAAAGAATCAATTATCTTTAAAAGTAAGCTCATAAAAAAATCTTAAAAGAATCACAAATCTAAACTTCTAAATAAAGAACAATCAGCCATTTCTACTTTAAATCCTAAAGGTGATCATTTACTTATTAGTAATTTCTACTAAATCATATCTGGAAGCTGAGAACAAAAAATAAGTATTAGAAATTGGTCGCCTTGAAGTCCAGCTTCAGCAGGAGAGTCTTGTCAGCTAGTGCTAATTGGGGTGTTGTCTTTGCTCATCAACCTCAAAAAGTCCCTAGGTTTACTATTAAGAATGTACTTTTTTTTTTCTTTTGGGGTTTTCCAGACAGGGTTTCTTTGTGCAGCCTTGGCTGTCCTGGACTCACTATGTAGACCTCTATAGTACTCACAGAATTCACATATTAGGAGGATTTTGAGGACCACACGGGTTAACAAGCAGAGCAATGCACCGTAACAGCATGAAGTCCTCAGGACGCATAGCTCTCAGGGTTATACCTCCGAGACACACCCACTGTGGGTATGCTAACCAGTAGGCCGTGTTCTACCAGTTCTAGAGCTGTTTTTGCTGTTCCTCCTGCACGGCCCCCAACAGACGAACTTTCTAGTATATGAAGATGATACCTACATATATTGAGGAATTGTGCTCTCATTCCTTCATTTATTTTCACGCCGTGCACTATGAGAACGAGCCTATGTGCCAGGGCCTGAGCCACAGAACCGCACCCAGGAAGCAAAACCCACACTCCCTCTTTACGGAGGAGAACCTGCGGCTCTTAACGCTGCTAAGTGTTCTGCTGACAGCTGAGCCAGGGCCAGAGAGGTGAAGTCTAAAGTTTTAGAGTCAGCGGTTTAACCAGCTCCATTTTAGCCAGCTAGCCAGAGCCTCCTGGTTAGGATGCGGACACATATATACAAATTCACACAGATAATAGATGTTTATGGGTTACAATTCACGGATCATTTCCTTAGAAATTGCACCATCCATTTTCTAATAATCCTGCGAAGCATAAGGGAGAAGGAGGAGGAAAAAGCCAGAGCCCCCTGTTGTCAGCCAGCTGTGGGCGTGGAGAAAAACCCCTTTCTGGCAGGACCAGAAGGATGCTGATGAAATTGTCTCCGAGGCTCCCCAGCGCCGCTGTCCTTTGATCATCTTTCTGCCAACTCCAACCATTTATCCCTTCCCCCTTCCTGTGCGACCCTTTGGTCACGTGAGTGGAGGCAGAGGAGACAACTGAGTAGGAAGAAAAGGAGGGGAGAGATTGGTGGCAGGATTTGCGTCTATTCAGAGGCAGAAGCAAATGTGCAACCACGAGGAAACTTAAAGCTTTTCTGCCCAAAAGCTGAAGAGTTCACTAGATGCCAGGGTTCATTTCTGCCAAGCCAGCTGCCAGCAAACAGGCTTCTTGAGGTCTGCCCAGGTCGACTAGGGTCTGTGAAATCACACACACACACACACACACACACACACACACACACACACACACTTCTTACTTCTCCCTCCAGCATTTTCTTTCTCTTTCCAGGTACTAAAGACATACGGTGGGTGGTACTAAGCATCAGATTCCAGGCATTGTTCCTCAAGAGACTAGGGATACAGATGGGGGAAAAAAAAAAACCTATGTACAAAGGCCACGCTGCCCAGACGACTCAACAGACAGCAGGAAGCACTGCATTTTAAAGAATAGGGAAAGTGATTCCTAAAACATTCGGTAATTCTCTTTAGAGAGTTGCCCTTTCTCCATTTGGTTTTTATTGCTGTGGAGTAAGGACAGACCTTGTCTCTTTTTGAGGAAATAATTTCTGCTCCATCTCTATTTGTCAATCCATCAGATTTCTAATTTGGGCTAATAATGAACTCCGAGAAATGTGCAGACCCCTAAAATTAAAAGCAGATTGTCAAAGGGAATTGTGGTCCCACAGAAGGGTGCGGAATGCCAGTCCTTCGTCCCCCTCCCCCCCAGTGTTCTTGAGTTAAAAGCAGAGAGCTTTGAAAGCCCGGGTCCAGTGATGTGCATGAGTGGCAGGTGTGTGTGCACACATCGGAAGCTCTCCTTCAGAGATCAGAAGGAACCACTTCAATTAAAAGCTGTCCTCTTACAAAAATGGGCTTGTGCCACTGTGGGGGTCAAAGGAGCCAGTACTTGTTTAAAGCCCTTAAAATTAATTAGATTGGGGAAAGTAATATAAGTAAATTAATTAGTTGCAAATTTCCTATGCACAAAACCCCAAACAAAGACTGTCTGTCTAATTCAGACACTGCTCATAATTGGAAGCCTTGTAATTCCATACATACTTCACAGACACCACAGGCCCTGGGACACTCCATCTGCACATCTCTCATTCAGTCAACTCTAGGGGGGGGTGGGGAACAGGCTGGGGGCAGGGAAGAAGGTCTGTTAGCCTGAGTATCTCTGTTCCCTAGAGTTTGCGACATTCTCCTAGCTGGTTTCCAGTGGTCTGACCATGCAATCACCAGCAGCTCCTAAAATAACGTAACACCTAGCATTGAAAATTTCCATTATTCTTATTTCCAAAAACCTGCCTAACATAATGAAAATTCCTCATCCTTCTTTTCCTGGCCCTCCACATGTCTAATCCCCAAATCCTTCCCCATTTCCTTCCTTGAACTTTTCTTCAGTTGCTCTGATCTACTCACTGTTAGCCAAGTCCAACATGTGCGTCAGCGTGTACACCTTTCCAGCCACCTCCCTTCCTGGAACGCCTAGGCATTTTCTTGAACTCAGCCCACCTGGGCTTTCCCAGGTCTAGCCAGCCCTCCTCCATGGGGCTCTTCAGGACCATATAATTTTTCTAACTCTCCTCTCTGCAGCTTCCTAACTACACTCCACTGCTTCATCTCTTCTCTTTCTGTCCCTTGTTCTAATTTAATCTGAATGTTCATCACTCCTCTTCCTCCCCTCTCCCAACTGCAGTTTTTTGAAGGCACAACTTCGTGAGCAGTCACAATGCGATCCCTACTATGTGGGCACTGTGCTTTCTTTGAACACGGTAAAAGTCCCACATAGAAGAAGGCAGCACAGGCTCTGTCAGATCCACCTAGATCAACGTTTTGGCCCAGTGTCTACAACCTCTGTCCTTGAGGTGTTAGCCGTTACAAAGCTTCCATTTCTTCATCTGTAAGTAGAGATAGTTGCACTACCTGACTCAAAGGGGCTTTGGAAGGCTTGGTGGTAAGGCTCATCCAGTGTTCAAAAAGGTGTGGTGTGTGGTATTCAACACCAGTGAGACACGGTTATCAGCACTGGCTGTTACTTGAATCTAAAATATGAGTGCTCAGCTGGAAAGATGCTCAGCTGGTAAAGGTACTTGTCATGGAAGCCTGGTGACCCGAGTTGGATCCTCAGAACACATATAAATGTGGAAGAAGAGAACCAATCCCACAAAGTTGTCCACTGATCCCCATATAAGCATGCACACATGGGTGCACACACACACACACACATATCATGTACATGTAGACTTTGGCATAATAGCGATGATGGTGGTGGTAGTGGTGGTGGTGGTGGTGATAAAGATTTTATTGTTATTAAAATAATAAATAAAACAAAATAAGCCTAGGTAATCCTGAGAAGAAAATCAAGCCTTGAATAAAGACGGTCCCTTAAATGAAGACAGACAAATCAGTGAGGTAGACCTCCCTAACATATGTACAGAAGAATCTCAGATAAAAACAAAAACTGGGTAAACAAGAACTGGAAGAAAGCTGCTTCACAACAGCGATGGCCAAGCAGCAGGTTCTCACCCCCGAGTAGACAAGCACCTCCCCAGCCAGAGCTCTCTCCGTCTCCAGATGCCTTCCTTCCTCATGGTTCTTACCTCCCTCCCAACTGCCAGTGACTCCTCAGTCTCTACACAACCCCTGCTGCCCTACACTCAGCATCTTCCTGTATGCACAGGCTGCTCTTAGCTTCACCTATGGCTGCAGACAGCAGGAGTAGCATAGTACCGGTACAGTTGTTTACACTCCCTGTAATTGGGTTTCCCTATGGAATCTGCCTGTCTTCTCTGACCCTGCTGCTCCCGCTGAACAATTTTACTTCTGCACTCACTTTTCAGCGTGTTGTCAATGCCTCTTCTTCTGTACCAGGGAAGAGGCAATGCCAAGATGGACAGTGTGCTTGTTAGGAAATTAGTAATACAAAAGGAATTACCCTCCATAGGTGGACAGTGTTGTTCCCAGAAGATTCAAGTTATTAAATAAAGATCACAGTACAAGTCAAGGGATACCTCCCTATGAGTTATTGGCCAAAGAGGCCCCAGAAGTCTCAAAAACAACATAAGTTATTGCATTGCCCTTGGTTCCCCCACCACAACTACATGGTAAGACCTTATTGCTGAAAGAATCACACAGAGAAATCAATTTCAAACTACCTAAAAAAAAAATCTTCTTTTCTGCCTAGCTTCCATGGGGCCAGAAGGTGCTATGCAGGCTGCTGGGGGAGGAAATACACCACGGTCATATCCAGTGCTGGACTCTGCATGCAATAGTAAAATGTCCAGCGAGGTGTTGCCTACTGACTCTTATGAGGTAACTAATTGCTTTGAGGTCTACTCTCCAAGAGGGAGCGTTATGCCTACTGCTATAATTTGGGCCAGAAGCCATGGCTGGGGCAGTCATAGGTCTTAGAATAGAACCTTTTATTGTTATTTTGCTAAATGATCAAGTTGTTAAATTACTGACTATGCTTATGTTTATACCATTTTGATCCTGTGGTGGTTTGAATAGGTTTGGCCCTCATAGAGTCATGTGTTTGAGTGTTTGGCCCACAGGGAGCAGCACTATTAGGAGGTGTGGCCTTTTTGGAGGAGGTGTGTCGCTGTGGGAGTGGGCTTTGAGGTTTCTTATTCATCATGCCCTGCCCAGTGTGGAAACAAAGTCCCCTGGTTGTCTTTGGATCAAGAGTTGTAGAGCTCTTGGCTCCTCTAGCACTATGCCTGCCTGGATGCTGCCATGATGATTATGCAAGCCAGCCCCAATTAAATGCTGTCCTTTATAAGCATTGCCTTGGTCATGGGTGTCTCTTCACAGCAGAGGAAACTCTAACTAAGACAGACTCAGACTGTTCCCAACCTTGGTCAGAGACACTTCTGTTAGAGGTTGAAAGCAGTCAACTGGTCAAAGTGCTGAGAAAGAGAGACTGAGTTCTCAGCCCCAAACAGAACAACAGTATTAACTCCACAACCACCAAGGCCCAGGAGCATCATGGAAGAGGAGGTGGAAAGAATGTAAGAGCTGGAGATTAGAAAAGAGTCCTGTGAAAAGCTGACTTCTGGAAGTGGCATGGCTATCACACCCATTACCTCACAGTAGCTGGTGTTACCTGCACAAGACCTGCACAAGATCAGGTCAACAAAACTCCCTACGTAGATGGGGCATATAGTCTCTGGGCCTCACCCCATACTAAGGAGCTATTGGGAGTAGGTATTTGCTAGACAAATGAGGATTTTTTTTTTTTTTAACCGACAGCACCAACTAGAGGAGGCATATTGGGATAGGACTGCCTTGCCAGGCAAGGCCACAGGGAAAGAGGACACACTCAGGCCTGATGCAACTTGATGAGCTGGGGTGTATGGGGGGGGAGGGTCCTCTTTTCTGAGGAATATGGGAGAGGGAGGGGGAAGAGGGAGGGAGAGCAGGACTGGAAGGAGAGGAGGGAGGAGGCTATGACCAGAATGTAAAATAAACAAACAAATAAATAAATAATTTAAAAGGGGGAGAATGGAAAGAAGACATGATCATATTTCATTGTATATTGGTATGAAATTCTCAAAGAGAAAGAAAGAATAAATACAAGTGCCTGCCTGGCATTAGCCAATGTACAAGAAGAGAATGATAAATAAGCTTTTTTCTGTCTATTATTATTCATTTTCAATTACAGAGTGGCCTATTTGTTGTTGTTGTTGTTGTTTTCTAGGTTTTGTTTGTTTGTTTGTTTTGGTTTTGGTTTTTCTGAGACAGGGTTTCTCTGTGTAGCCTTGGCTATCCTAGACTCACTTTGTAGACCAGGCTGGCCTTGAACTCACAGCGATCTGCCTGCCTCTGCCTCCCAAGTGCCGGGATAAAGGCGTGCGCCACCAGTTCTCATCATTCTCCCACGTATAGCAACCCTCTCCTACTCATCTAGCTTATCACTTCATCTCCATCTTATTTTAAAACAAAGAAAATAGGGAGAACTCTTTTGTCGTGTGCAGTTTAAAAACATTGTCTTTCAGGGATGTGTAGCTCAGTGGTAGAGCATTTTCCTCAAATGTAGGAGCCTCTGGAGAGGAAAAAGGAGTAAGGAAAAGGAAAGGAAAATTAAAGAGGGAAGAGACGGAAGGGGAGAAGAGGGGAGGAGGAGAAAGGAGAGGGGGAGGGGAGGGAAGGGAAGGGAAAGGGAAGAGAAAGGGAAGGAAACGGAGGGGAGGGGAGGGGAGGGGAGGGGAGGGGAGGGGAAGGGAAGGGAAGAGGAGGGGAGGGGAAGGAAATAAAGAAGGCTGGCTTGCCATGAGCCTAGCTGTTAAGAGAACATCTTTAAATGCAACAAATGTTTGGTGTCATGTGCAGGAGTTGTCCGAGGAGGGCTGAGAGTGTGCAGGGAAAAGTCCTGGGACAAGAAAAAGCAAATGACCTGGGTTGATTCTTCTCACAGTGCCCTGCCAAGTTATTCTGTGTGCCTCTTGGAAGGTCATGTCCCCTGAGAAACTCACAGGCCACAGAGCAGTTCGGCAGACTGGAGGTGATCTTTTGTAGTTCCCTGCAATGTTCTGTCTCCTTTCCTCAAAATACATCATCTTCCTTTATCTGATATCAGGTCCCCTCCCTGTTCTGACTCTTGGAGAGCTCTCCAAACCTCATACTCCAATCTCAGGCAACTACCCACTGCCACTCTCTGGTTATGTGTTGTGTGTCCAGTTCTATTAGTCTCAGCTCTGCTTGTTGATATATTATGCTCATTACAGATGCTTTATTCTCCATACAAAGTCTGTGGATCCGAAGCAGCTTTAGAGTTCAGCTCTTACAAAGAAATAGATATTTGAGGTTGGCAGCCATAGCCAAACACGAAATGCTCATCCAGTGAAACTAAAGAGAATCCACACGTGGTGGGATTCACAAAGATTTTAGTCAGCTTACTCCGTTCAGACTGGGTTTCACTACAAGTGAGTGGATCAGAAAGGTGTATCTGAGCTGCTGACGACATCCACCCCTACTGAGTCCCGCTCTCTGCTAGCCTCTGCTCTTGTTCTGCATTATCCTTTTTAGCTACACAACAGTGCTACATCAGGGAGACATTGTTTACTACACACTATAAATAAGGAAACTAAGGCTCAAAGAGGTAAAAATGTTGCCAATGTAAAGAAGAAGGAGGAGGAGAAGGAGAGGAAGAGGAAGAAGAAGAAAAAGAAAAAGAAGAAGAAGAAGAAGAAGAAGAAGAAGAAGAAGAAGAAGAAGAAGAAGAAGAAGAAGCATAGGGTTCCCATGTTTTGTTTAGTGGTAGTACCATTTCCATGTTGAATGGACAGTATCCCAGGTACAGGATGGGACATGCAAATGCTTGCCAATTATGAGAAACAGAGGAGAATCTCAGCTTTTAACTGTAATTTTCAAGGTTGCTTTCTTCAAGAAGGTATCGCAGCCTAAAGTAGAAGAGTGGCTACTGAAGGGTATGTGCCAGGCTTCTGGCAACCAGGACACGAATGCAATAGATGCCATCAATAAAGATGTCCGGTGATAGGCCCCAGTCTGGTAGCACATGGGTGACAGTGATGGTCACATGTTCTCTTGGGGTCTTACAGAATCTGTGATCAACATTCAAAGCTCATATTTTATTTGAACTAATTTCTCTAAATGTTAAGAAAAATGTTTTTAGATAGTCTCCCAGTGTAGTCAGGCTGTCCTAGAACTCACTATGGAACCCAGGATGTCCTGGACCTTATTACATATCCCAGATGGATCAAATTTTCAGTGACAGTAACATTCTTTGCCTCCCAAGTACTTGGATTAAATATGTGAACTACTACATATTTTCATCACTGTGACACAGTATCTGGCATAAACGACTCAGAGAGGAAGATCTGTTCTGGCTCACAGCCACAGCGTCAGGGCTTCCAGATCATCACAGTGTGTGTGCACAGGAAACAGCCTCAAAGCCAAGAAAGAGAAAGGCCTGCCCCCATCTTTACATTACTCTCCTATTGGCTGGTTCTGTCCACAGTCACAGGTGTTTATCACTTAGTCCTTCCCCTCTGGAAATGTCCACCTAGCACTTCCAGTGCTTCTTAATCTGGTTGAGTTGATAGTAAAGGTTACCACTCCTATCACAGTATTTTATCTGTGAAGAATTGGATGTCCCCACAATCCAGGGGCTTCGTTCCTTCATGGTGACACTAGGATACCGCAGGAAAGTCAGTGCTCTCTAGTCAGCGCCAGTGGACTGAAAGCCTGATCCGGACCCTAGGAAGGCTGGCACAGGACACATAATGAATGGAGGAAGCCAGGTGGCTGTAGCCACAAACAGAGTGGTGTGTGGTGGGGAGGGTTGAGAACAGGCTATATAGGAATAAAAGAAATAAAAAATAAAATAAAAATAAATAAATAAATAAATAAATAAATAACAAGAAAAGAAAGTCCAAAGCACACAAAGAACAGAGATATGCAAGAGAGCGTGCAACACTGGTAAAGAGGAGACAAAGTCACTTCCCGAAATGATTTATTGTTCAGAAAAACAGTGGAAGTGCCAGATATCTAAAGGGAAAGAATACAACTATGTAGGCATTTTAAATATTTTTGAATAATTCCCAAGAGGACAGAAATATAATCCCTAAATTCTAACAAGTAGTGATAAAGTAGATTATTCCAGTAGCAAGGAGAGAGAGAGAGAGAGAGAGAGAGAGAGAGAGAGAGAGAGAGAGAGAGAGAGAATAAACCATATATACTAAACAAAGAGAAAAATGATTTCCCGGGTTTCCTGGGTTTTCCCAGTTTCCAAGGTGATCACCCCAAATCCAAATCCAACTTTATCAAGTTAGTGATCTTTCTCAAGGTCAGTAAGACCCTTCTTCTAGGGAAAGAGCTGAGTTTACAATACAGTTGTACAATTTATTTGTAGAAAAAGACAAGAATTCCTTTTTCTCCCCTGCTAGGAAGCCAGGCATTTGCCAGTAACTGTTTGAAATTGAACAGGAAGCATCTGCCCTTGGGATAGTGTTTCCAAGACATGAACGAGCCCCTCACTAGGGGCTTCTCGCTTATAGAACTCTCAGGGAGACTCTCACAGTCAGGTCTGGACAAATGAGCATGCCAAGGTTTGTCGAGGCAACCATGGGTATAAAGGACCCTGAGCAGATCTGCTCTGAAAAATCATTTCTCTTGGAGCCAGCCTGACTTCCTGTCAAGACCATGCATGACTCTGAATCTGGAGTCGAAGCCAGTGTGCACACCCATCAATGTCATAAAGTGAATAGCAGCAAGATTTTGTTAGTCTTTTAACAGTTTCCAAATTTTCCAGATCAGCTCAGTTTTCTGGGCTTGGAGAGAAAGCTCACTGGGCTGTGAGTCCTGGTGTCCTGAGGGAGGAGATGCTTGCCAAGTCTTTTCTCTGGGAGCCAGAAATGTAAAGCAGATAAGGTAAATTGCATTGTTGTTTTGGTCTGGGCCTGAGAGGCAAGCATCCAATTTGAGATCAAATAAATGGATTCTGGGCCTGAGTAAGCTGATTAAACAGGACTCACTCTCTGGGGCAGCTTAAAAATGAGAAAGAAGAACCAGAGAAATTTTGCCTGCACATCTCAAGCTAAAACCAAGACACCTCCCATGGTGGAGAACCAGCTATGCCAGACTCTGTGCCTTACACTGAGAAAGGGATAGCCACAGGCTTAGGGAGTACAGAGCTCTGACTTAAATGAAGATAAACAGAACTTAAATTTACAGCACCTGTGGTTCCAAAAATCCCAGCAGCTGGCATTTGTTGAAGGCTTACTGTGTCCTTAACACTGATTCAAATACTTAATAATCACACCGTGTTTCCTAACTAACTGAAAAAACAAATACCCCAAAATATGAGGGAAGCAATATTATAATTTCTTCCTTATAGATAAGAAAACTGAAGACTAGTTGTATGGCTTGGTGCTGAGACTCAGATCTACACTATCTAAAGTTCATTTGTTTAACTATTGGCCCAAGCAGAAACGGAATAGGCTTTATTTTCAGTATACATAGCAATATTTATTGGAGAGTACATTGCCCCGAGATGTTGACTTTGTAATGTGTCGTACACTATGTTTCCTCTCCCAATAGCTACTCCTGGTTTTTCCTTTACAAATTTTTAAACAGAAGAACTAGCATCTCCAAGAAAAAGGGGTCTCCTTCAGACCTATGAGATGAACTAGCATGAAGCCAACTCCATCTGTCTTTGCTGGGGATTAGTGGATACATGACCCGTGTGTGTGTGTGTGTGTGTGTGTGTGTGTGTGTGTGTGTGTGTGTGTGTGTGTGTGTGTGTGTGTATGTGTCTGTAGTCAATGAGAACTGAGAAATCCCAGCCCAGGAGGAGCTTGCTCCATCATAACTAAAGACACATTGAAGTTGTCTATCGCGTTTCCCTTTTCTTTTTCTTGTTTTCTTTTTTTCCCTTTGGGTATCAGAATTAAATAAAGCATAATATGTGTAGACTCTGAAGCCTGAAACTGAGCATCTCACCGAGCATTTCGGCCTATAGACAAACATGTAGCTACGTGTCCTGGTTAATACCGATGATCAACCTGACAAGACCCAGAGCCCTGTGAGATAAACCTCTGGGAGCAGCTGGCCTTTGCTGCCTGGTGGGTTCCTTTTTTCTCTTCCACCCCTCTCCTCCTTCCCTCTCAATCCCATAACACTAGATAGGAGAGAAAAAGGGTTTAGAGGGGAAAGGGGACACCATTATTGTTAGACTACTCCCTAATGATTATGCGATGTCGAGTTCCTTGCGGCAAGTTTGATTTTTCACCATCGGGATGGTCCAATTTCTTCTCACTTCTTTGCAAATGACTACTTGACCGACCATAACCAATAGCATCCAACCACCAACAAGCCACACACCTATCAGGGCTCTACCGTTTATATATCCTCTGAAAGGTCTCCAGAATTCCAAACATCGCACAGTCACAGAAGCCATCCGCAGCTGGCAGAATCACGCCGCTGCCAGAGCATGTGGCAAATCGTAGTCAGCGGCTGCAAAGCAGCCTCATATCCCCTCACCTGGGATTAGAACAAAAACATACTCCCATAACATTTCTGTGTTGTCATTTTTTTTTTTAAGAAGCCAAAATTACAAAATTCTCACTACATCTGGGCATATCTGCTAAGGACTTTCTAAGCTGTATTAACTGAAGTGGGAAGACCCACCTAGATTCGGGTGACACCATTCCGTGGTTCCAGTCTCAACAAAAAGAAGAGAGCAAAGCTGGTGTTAGCATTCGCAGCTCTCAGCCGACTGGGGACACAAGGTGACATCCTGCCTCGTGCTCCTGTCACCGTGTGTTGCTCACCATGATGGCTGCTCCATCAGACTGTGAATTGCAATAAATTCTCTCAGTAAGTTGCTTTTATTAGATAGTTTATCCCAATGTAGTAATTAAGTTCATAATGTAGCTGAGGGTTGCCGGAACGACATTTCTAAAAATCTGGTCTCTGATGACAGACAGAACCGATACACCACCTACACCTATAATCCCCGGTCTTCGTGCCTTGCTATAGAGCAGTGGTTCTCAAGCCATGTGGGTCTCAACCCCTTTGGCAAGCCTCTATCTCCAAAACCACATTTACATCACAATTCATAACAGTAGCAAAATTACAGTTATGAAGTAGCAACAAAAATAATTTTATGGTTGGGGGGGGTCACCCACAACATGAGGAACTGTATTAAAGGGACACAGCATTAGGAAGGTTGAAAACCATTGGTACAGAAGATAATTATGTGTCTGTTGCTTCATTTTTGGACGGTGTGACATTTTGTAGCCAATTGCATTCTAACCTATATCATTTGTCTACATATGACAGCTGTCTGCTCACTGTTCACCTTCCTAAATTCCAATTAACTTCTGACTATTTGCTCAAATAAAACCAATTAATCAGGAAAGGAAAGGACATATATTTAAGCAGCAATTGATCAATACTGTTCTGGAAAAGGGAAAAGGATGCTGAAGGCTGGTGTCCTGTTATTTTCCAGATCCCTCTCACAAATACTGCAGTTGTCTGTAAGCTATGAGTCAGCAGTACGTAAAATAAAATACACCTCCAGGTACCTCATTAGTAAATTCAGCAATTTGAGCCAGATGATGCTTACATAAACTTCAGCACTAGCATTGCAGGCTTGATCTACTAAAAGTTTATGTGTGTAATAATTCTTAGAAATGCCCTATAAATAATGAATACTTAGCAAAGCAGTAAGATTTTGCCAACAGTCCTAAGTTATTATCCTCTGCGACCCCGGTTCCTCATCAGTAAAGTGTGAAAAGTTAAATCAATGCCCTTTGAAGACCTTTTCCAGCTTGGACACTCGTGAATCTGGCCAGCCAGTCTAGCCAGTCAGTACAACTGATTCTTCTCTTCTCGCTCTCTTCTTTTCTCTTCTCTTCTCTTCCCTTCTCTTCCCTTCCCTTCTTCTTCTTCTTCTTCTTCTTCTTCTTCTTCTTCTTCTTCTTCTTCTTCTTCTTCTTCTTCTTCTTCTCTCTCTCTCTCTCTCTCTCTCTCTCTCTCTCTCTCTCTCTCTCTCTCTCTCTCTCTCTCTCTCTCCCCCATGTCCTTCTGTAGTACCATACCTCACAGACCCTTGATTTCCTCTTATCCCAAATTTGTAACAGAATCTTTGGCAAGTTTCCATTCTCGTTCACCCTGAGTTCTTTTCTTCCTTCTAGGGGTGAACTTATTGAACTTATGCCCCATGTTAATGGAAAAGTTCAACCTCTTCGAAAGCACCAGTCCTCCCCAGGGCCCACTCACCTGCCTGAGTACACACTCTACAGGCTTTCACTGCTGCACCAAGACTAGGACATAGTTCTCTGGGCCAGAGCCAGCACTTTCCCATAACATCACACAATGAGCAAGCATGCTCTGTTTACACAATGTTGTTCTCTTTACATACTGCTGTCTATTAGCCAGCAGCTGCCTCAAAGAAGCTTCGCAAAATCGCACATGTCCAATGACCACTCCAGTCTCCCTGAATCAAAGAATCCTAGGACGAGACTCAATGGTCTACATTTTTAACAAGCTCCATGTGTTTCTGAGGCCATCAGGTTTTGAGGCTCCTCTGTATATCACAAAGGCCTTAGTTAGAACTGAAGTGCAGAGCAGCCTTGCCCACACAAACCATCCATTCTTCGGTTGAGTGTTTGGTCTTCCATACAGGTTGGTCTTACAACATGGCGCTCCAGGCACACAGACATGGGACTCCAATAGGAAAATGTCAGCGGTGGAATGTGACTAAGAAATCCTTCCCTAGAGAGACAGAGGCCAGAGATCCCACCAGGTCTGACACAGAGAGCCTGAGTCTCATGTTCCTTCTCAGAACACTCAGTCCTGGAGCTTCTGAAACAGTTTCTCTGTGACCTCCCCTTCGCCCATTATCTTAGAAGCTAGTGACAGGAGGGGCTCACAAGATAATAAAGAGGAGATATGGTAGAAAAGTTGCATTCCATTAAACCTGTGGGAAGCAATCCTCAGTAAGGAACACAAACAGAAATCAGGATTTCAAAGGGAAAGCCTGGGAGTGGTGTCTGCGACAGGAGCCAGATGACCAAATGGCATGTCCAACAAGAATAGGAAGAGGATTGGAGGTCACTCGAGCCACTGGCACCACCATCTCAAGCAGAATACATTAAGGGAGAATTATATGTCTTGGCTCACGGTTTAGGAGGGTTTCAGCCCACTCTGGTTTGGGAAAACATGGAAGAGCAGCTCAGTTTATGGAAACTGAATTGTGTGGCTGAGTTTGTTCACAGGAAAGTAGATCTGTAATTAAGAGAGAGAGAGAGAAAGCAAGAACCAGGACCCCAGATATAACCTCCAGGGGGTCTCCTTATGAGCTAAGTCTCAGTCTCACTCCTAAATGTCCCATCGCTTTCCAAAACAGTACCAGCAGCTGGGAAATGGCTTTCAAAACAGGATTCTGGAGGCAGGTATAGGGGCTCAAATTAAAACCAAATTAATAGGCAAGAGAACCTTCAGGTGTCAGCAGCCAGGTTTCTGGCCCAAAAGGAAAAGATAGGACAACGGAGCCTTGAGGATTGTAGGATCAGGATCCTTTGAGCACAGTAAATTCCCATGTAACTACAGCATTTTCAGCCTGCAGAGACCTTGGAGTTTCTCCTTCCTCAAGACCATGTCCAGGCTCATAAACAACCCAGGAACCTAAGTGGTAGAGACTGCAAATCACTCTCCATCACCCCACCTTCCTTGTTTCCTTTCTTTTTTTGTCCTTTGTGCCAGGATTCTAATTAGGGAAAGAATAAAACCAGCTAATATACTACATTTCCACCTGGTAGGTGGATGTGGCGGCACACACCTTTAACCTTAGCATTCAGGAGTCAGAGGCAGGTGGAATTGTGTGAGTTCAAGGCCAATCTACATAGTGAGTTCCAGGAGAGTTAGGGCTATAGAGAGAGACACTGCCTTGCCTCAACGAACAAACACAAACAAACATCCTACACTTCTCAGCCTAACTTGCTGCTAAGTATAATGAGGTCTGTGATGAGATGTTGACCAAAGAAGATACTAATGGAAGTGTTAAATGAGGTTCCAGCCAAGCATGGTGATGCATGCCTATAATGCCAGCACTCAAAAGGCTAAGGCAAGAGAGTCAGTAGTTCAAGGCCAGTTGTGGATACCTAGCAAGGCTTTGTCTCCAAAACAAGTAAGCAGAATTCCCAGAATAAGTCTTCAAAATTGGGAGTTGTGTATTTTCTCCCTCTCTGCTGTGTCTACCATATGCTTCTGTGGCCATCTTTTTGAACAATTACATTACCTTTAAGGTAGATTTCTACAAGGGGTCAGGCAGAAAAGTTAGCCTGGCTCTAAAACCTTTGTGACTGTCCTGCCAGTTAAAACATCTACCCCTGGACTTCTTTGAGGTGAGAGAGTAAGCCCTGTGCATTTGGTGCTGTTTGGGGTTTTCCATAACAACCAATAGCCATATTCCAGTCCTAACATATGCAGAATCTGTCTGCAGTTAAAGTTTCCAGCAAAATTTTCCATTGGGACTCTCTGTGCATTACATTTTAGAAAGAAGGAATTTTGGAAAACTGAACATACAATCATTATCTGGGTCAAATGGTTTTATAAAATGAGTAATGATCAGACCTGGTATTTACTGAAGAATGTCTGCTAAGTATCTGTACATAAATTATTCATTCAATGCTCAAATCAACAACGTGAGATAATAGAAACAATGGGTGGTTTTCGGGTGAGGCAACTGAGGCCAAGAAGAGCTAATGACTCTTAGCAGCTGTTTAGCGAGTTAGTTACAGCAGAGAGATTGAAGACCATGCCTCTCCTCTAGAACAATCTTGCTAGAGCAGGACCAAGAGACTAAGGAGGTCGATAAAAGGGATTTTTAAATTACTGCTTAGTGAAGACAATTTAAGCAAAGTGTAGCCTCTCCTGAGAAGTCTCAATTATCTCTTTGATGAGCTAAACTTGAGGCAGAAAAGCCCTGAAAGTGACTAACTTGGCAACAGAATCTTACTCTCCTCCCTAGACCTGTGACCTTGGGTAAATTCTGTACTTTCTCTGGTCTTCCAGCTGCCTTGCACAGTGGAGTATGGGGTTATAAAATAACACAAATAAAGTTCACCATACAATGCCCGTTTAGGGAATAAGCTAGTATCAGTTTTGTGACACAGAGTAAAATGAAATTAGACCTGTGGTTCTCAACTTTCCTAATGCTGCCACCCTTTCCTCATGTGTGGTGACCCCACACACACACACACACAACATAAAATTATTTTTATTGTTACTTCATAACTGTAATCTGTCTCTACTGTCATGAATCATAATGTAAATATCTGATATACAGGATATCTGATATGTGACCCCTGTGAAAAGGTCATTCAACAACCCCCATACCCTGCCCTCCACCTCTTACCCCCTACCCCCTACCCCCCACCTCCCACCCCCCACCAAGGGGGAGGTCATGACCCACAGGGTGAGAACCACTGCATTAGAGGTATGGGTAATGAACAGTCCTTTTAAAAGAGAATTTAAAATCAGCTTTTTTGAGATGTGGTGCCAAAGAGTAAGGAGTTGCTGGTGTTTGCATGCATGCCAATTTGTGAATCTGAGCAAGATGCCTTTTGAGTCCCCATTTTATTGTCTGAAAAACAGAATTAAAGTATTCTATACAAGGTTGCTAGAAGAAAGAGCTTACCCACAGAATTAGACACATTGTTTTTATTTGTCATTTATTAATTGTTTTTATTTCCGCTCACCTCCACTAAACCTTTCCACTTAACTTTTCCAAATGAAATGTTTATTTCGCATTTTCACTCTTCTTTGTGTTTATATAGGCACATGAGTGCCTGTGTGTGCAGGTGCTTCTGTGCTTCCAAGCTGTGTTGCACGTGGCACACACATGTGGAAGCCAAGGATCAAACTCAAGTATCATTCTTTATAAGTTTCTCACCTTGGTTGTTAAGACAGGGTCACTAAGTAGGACCCGAACTCAGGCTCTCTGCTTGCCAACAAAGCCCAGGGAGATGCTAGGATTGTAAGGATGCACGACCACACATGGCTTTTTACTTGCAATCTTGCAATAAAACGTTAGCTTCATGCTTTTGAAACAAGCACTTTACTAACTGGGTTATTTGCCTAGCACTTTACTAACTGGGTTATTTGCCTAGCTTTCCACTTACTTACTTCCTTTCCTTCCTTCCTTCCTTCCCTCTTCCTCCTCCTCCTCCTTTTAATTTTGAACTATAGCCAGGGTCTCATTCAAATTTTTAAAATAAAGAACAGCTATGATGTTTTGAAGATGCTAACCCTAAGAAAACTGAAAACTCAGATTTTTATGGTTAAGGAAAAAAACAGGTAACATATAACAATGGAGGTTTTTTTTAAGTAATAATTTTTCAAATCATAAGGGCTGCTGAGAAGTTATCAAAATGTAAAACTTCTGCACGTCAACAGACATCATTAACAGATGAAAGGGCAGCCAATGAAGTAGATGAAAATATTTCAAATCATGTCTTCAGGAGTGAATATCCAGAATGTAATGAGAAAACTCAAATAACTCAATTTACAAATGAGCAAAGGATTTGAATAGACTTTCCCGACAAGATACACAAATGACTAACAAGCACATGTAGAGCTGCCTGGCACCGCTAATCATCAGGAAAATGCAAATCAAAACCCACCAGGAAACATCAGCACAAATGTACTATGGTGGCTACCATCCAACACAGAAAGTAAGAAGTGCTGGAGAGGATGCAGGGAAAGAGAAACCCTTCTGCAGTGTCGTGGGGGCAGTAAACGATGCGGCTGCTGTGGAAAAACATTATGGAAATTCCGCAAAAAGCTGAAAATGTGATTGTTGTATGATCAATTACTCTAATCCTGTGTAAACATTTTCTAAAAATGAACAGAATAGATATTTGTACACCCATAGTCACAGCAGCATTATTCACAAAAGTTAAAACACGGAAGCAACGCGCATGCCCATCCACGGGTGAATAAATAAACACAATGCATCCTATACATACAGCAGAATACCCACACAAAGGAAACTATGACACATACTACAAAGACGGACATGCTTAGTGAGTAAAAGAGGTACAAAAAGACAAATGTAAGTTTCTGGGCAGATCAAGTTCCCAGGACAGTGGCATTTATAGAGAAGGACAGCACAACGGTGCTGTCAGCTCGGACAGGAGAAAAGAATGGAGCGTCGTGTGAGAAGGATACAGTTTGGGTTTTTGAAAGATGAAAATGTGCTTCAGATTGGCTATGTAACAACACGTACAGTGTAGTCCACAGAGCTGTCTGTTTGAATGTGATTAAGATGGTAACTTTTACATTGTGTGCATTTAATTGCAACAAAAAAAATATACCTTTAAAATTTGCTAGAAATATGGCTATAGGAAGCAGGTGAAAGAGACAAAATGAAAGAGTAAGCAAGGACTAGGGGGACAATGACATTATGTGGGTGTCAGTGATGCATATGACGACAGCTTCTATAAAGTCTGTGCTCCGAATTAAATTGGCCGATGTTTGAATACTGTCATCTGAATGGAATGCCTCGTGGTGGAAAGACTGCATAATCAGGAGTAAATGGGACTACGCTGCTTGGAAGCAAAAGGTCCTCTGGGGCACATCAGAGGCTGGTACTGGAGCTGTCCTTGTTTAACAAACTCATTAATGACCTAGAAGAAGGCGGAAACAGCCCCTGCTAATGAAATTTGCAAAGATATGTTGGCAAGGCCCTGGACTTGACCATAGCGGCGGCAGCATCGCTGGGATGGAGAGATTTTTTTCCACTAGGCCTTTAATTAGATTAAAGCAATGACTTCCTGGGAGAAGGACATTTCCTCATTCCCAACCTTTCTCTCCAACCAGAGTGCAAACTCCGGAGTGCGGTGCACGCAGTTCACAAGGCCGTCCTTGTCAGAGGCCAGCAGAGGAGTTCCTCATGGCATGGTTCTGCTTTTGACTTTTGCCTGGGTTTTTTTTTTTTAATGTATACATTCCTTTAAATATGAGAAAGAACTGAAGGAGGTAAAGATGTATCTTCCATAGAGGAGTCTGGGGAAAAAAGTTCAATGTACAAAATATTTAAAGTTTGGGATAGAGTTTGTCCCATCTCCCATTGCCGAGAACCTGTCTGTGGTGGCTCGGGGGCTCTTAGACCAAATCCTAAGCAAGTTCCAGGATGACCAGGCCCTACCTAACCCTCTAGAGAAAGCCACCAAAATTCCCCTTGGCAGGCTCGCTTGCTTCCAACTCTGAGTCACCCACTGTTCCATCTCTAGCCACTGTGCTTGGCAGGCAGGCAATTCAAGTTGTTCAAGTCTGCAGCCCCCCAGGGCTCTTAAAGCAACCATCGCCTGGGAGCTTCTCCTTTCAAAAAGACTGTCTCCTGTAGCCTGAGTTTCTCAGATAAGGATGCTAGTAGCCTCCTAGCCAGGATGGCACTGCTGCTGTTGTCACTGTCCCTATTGTTGTTGAGAAACACCTTACACATGCACCACAAGCATTTGACGTCTCTGCTTCTCAGATTCTGGATCTCTGTGGCAATAAAACATCCGCATCCCTGACACATGACCAAGAGAAACAAATCTGAGCATGAGGCACTTCGCTTGGGCAAGCCCACCATCACTCAGCTTCCATGTCACTCCTTGAAGAAGCCACTTCATATCTCCTCTGCCTAAATTTTTCTCCTATTGTGACATCTTCCGGTTCTTTGGGCATTGGTCTACACCATTTTACAAACACACATTTAGTTGTGCGGTTGTTTATTTAATACACGTTTTTCTCCCAGTGGACTATGAGTACAGTGAAGGAAAAGGGCCACCATCTAGTCTTGTTTCCAATGACCAGTGCTTAATAAATGTTTGCAGAGGAAGAAGACGAATGCGATCTGAGTGTTCGGCTTCCTGTTTTTCAAATGGGCCTGTTGAGAAACATCCCTACCTGTGTTAGGAAAAGGGATCTTTGATAGGTGATTTGTGTCCTAAGGGTTGAGCCTTCCTAAATGAAATTAGAGTCCTTGTAAAAGAGGTCTCAGAAAGGTCTCTCACCCTTTCCACCATGAAGAAATGGGCTCCCATCAGACACAGTATTATCCAATTACTGATCTCGGATTCCTCAGACTGCATGCTCTAGATTTCAGCTATGCGTGCAACACTAAATCTAGGCTGCTCTATGTAGCAGCCCGGTTGGACTAAGACAGGAGGCAACTCAGAAACTTAACTCTGTGGCTAACATCTCGAGCTGTACCACAAAGTCCTGTCCCTTTTAGGAACCTAAACCTACTCTCCATACAGTTTGTATGGGAGAAGGGAAGAGCTGGAGTTGGTTTTAGGACTGCATGGCCCTTTGGTCTCTTTCTAAAGCCAGTTCTGGGGTTTCTCATGGCTTCCATGGAGACGGGTCCCACCCCAAAATAGAAGGTACTCTAGAATGGTAAGATTGGGAGGCTGAGTCCTTCTAGCCCCAGAGGCTGGAAGACACAGGCTGAGTGTGGAGAGTGGAAACAGCTGTGCTACCCACTTTCCTGCTATTTCTTCTCTCGAGTCTCTAGAGTGGTATCAGGAGCCCCAACAGTAAAGGACACAAATAGAGGGTGAAGAAGAGATTGCTTGTACTATGCTGGACATCAGAGACCTGGAGACCTGGAACATCACTTGTTTCATAGTTACTCCACACTATTGCCCACTTCCTGGCACACTTACATTCTATGAGAGGATGTACCCATAGCCTTGCAGGAAACCTAGTGCTTGCCTCTACTTTGGAAACCAAAGCTTTGAGGACTCTCCACCATTTGGTATTATACTGTGACATAAATGATGATTTGGAATCTTAAATAACATAAAGATGTTTTTAAAAAAAAAACTGAAAAGCATCCCACTAGTGATATGACCCTGGCCAATAGGTTGCTACTGCACAGCCAGTCCTGACTGCTAGTCCTTGACCCTCCCGAGATGCTGGATCCTGCACGCTTCCAAAGCTAGTTCCCTATGCTTTTCTCTATTCCTGGGCTCTCTCAGCATCATTTCAATAAAATGCCCCTTTTCAGCATTCCCAGGGTCGGAGGCTTTGTTTCCTGAGACCCGACCAAGTCATTCCCTGCAGGTTCTGTATTTGCAGCCGTCCTTTCCAATGACTATTATGAAACTCCGTTGTGCCTCACGCAGTGTGCCAAGAGCTGGATGCATAAACACTAAGATGACTCCAACACAGGCCAAGAGGACTCTGTTTGGGGTGGCAGAGAGAACGAAGGCCAGTTACAGCACATCAAATTAAAATGAGACGGTGTGATCCCTGGCAGGGAACTTTGTGAAAGTGGCAATTTTGCAGTCACAGTTTTTCATTTCTGCCTTTCCTGGGCTGACTGGCCCCTGAGGCCTGAGCACAGGCCACTCCAATGAGGCTCCAAGCATGGCAGAATGTTCAAACTGTCTCTGCAATGCGCTGAGTGTACACATGAGCCAATTTGGAGCTCTGCTGGGGGGATCACAAAGTGGGGTATCCCAAGACCTGGGGTCTCTACAGAAGTCAGGCTGAGGCCCTAAAGCAGGGACAATTAAGAACAACCTAAGGAGCAACAGAGCCTCTTCCAGAACTGAAAATCTGCCAGTTCCTTTGAGCTCTCTCTCTCTCTCTCTCTCTCTCTCTCTCTTCTCTCTCTCTCTCTCTCTCTCTCTCTCTCCTGCACTCTAAAGAGGAAGCTGTGTCCACAGTAAGGCAGATCTAGGCCCTAGGAGACTTTAAACATTTTTCATCTGGCTTCCAGAGGGAAATGTCTATAAGAAAAAAATCAACTCTTGTCATATTGGAGTAGGACTGCTGGTGAGGAGTGTCTGTGTCTCACCAGGTGTGGAGACCTGCGCCTGTGTGAGCCTGAGGCAGGAGGATCCCTTAAACTCCCGAGTTCAGTGTTAGTGACAGAGAAATCAGATGATAGACAAGAGAGAACATTTTGAATACAAAAATAATGAGTACTTGAGATTCAGCTACAACATATATGACAATAACCAGATTTTTAAAAAAAAAGTCTCCTGGGACCTAAAGCAATATGAATATCCCTCAGACTAGGGGACGTGGCTAATTGGCACAGCGAGTTGTGTTGCATTTGTGATGGCTCAGGGTGGAGACTGGGCAAACAGAGAGGAGGTAGGAGCGAAGGAAGAAACAGAGAGGGAAGGAGGGAAAACTAGAATAAATCAAAGCAGAGAGTGGTTATTCTTAAAGTCCGAGTTAGAGACCTGGATGATCCAATATGAAATGACTTTCAGATACAAAGAAATAAATGAAAATCTTGATAAGGGACTTGGGGACTATATAAGCCACATGTGTGAACTGCAAGCATTCCAGAGGGAAAAATTTAGCTTAAACTTCCTTTTGTTCTCACACAAGGCTTTGGAGTAAAGGGCCATACTACAAAATATGCTGGCAACGTTCCAAACTGGGTAAAGAAAGACTTGGCAAGCACTGAGACAAAGGGCTTAAGATGTATGATGAAAATAACCAAACTGTTCTTTACTGTATCCTTAGAAGATGAAGACAGTGTGCTGTGTGGACACACAGTTACGACCGCAGCTGAGGTCCTGCACTCAGGCAAAAGCGTTCTCCCTGAGAGAAAGGAAATGAACAGGGCACAGGGCATGCACAGAAATCTGCCTTTATCCTTTCTGTAGCCCATCTTAAGGGGAAAAAAACCTGATATCATAGCAAAAAAAAAAAAAAAGAAAAGAAAAAAGAAAAAAGAAAAAGAAAAAGAAAAGAAAAGAAAGAAAGAAAAAAGAAACAAAAAAAGAAACAAAAACAAAACAAAAAAACCCTGAAAACTAAAAACCAAAAACCAAACCAACAACAACAACAGCAAGAATTGGATCTCCACAGAACAGCATGCAACAAGTCAACTCAAAACTGAACGTAGACCTAAGGGTGAAAACTTTAGAACTCCTAGCCAAAAGCAAATAAATACGTACAGTGGCTTCTTTAATAACATCAACATCACAAGCAAAAAGTAAAAAACAGAAAGCATTCATACTTCAAAGGATACCATCAAGAAAATTTAAAAAGGGCTGGTGAGAGGGATCTGTGGGCAGATATGGCTTTCTGATGGCTTGGCTACATGATTTCAATCGTTGGGGCCCACAGGGTGGGAAAGATACGCATGCAAATGGCCAATAAACACTCAGACTAAGTTCTGAGTTCACTAGTACTAAGGCACTGTAAGTCATTAAAGACATATGAATAAAACCCACAGTGGTACCCCACTTCACAGACACTGAGATGACTACAATAAAAAGACAAGCAACAACAAATATGAGGGTGGAAAAAAGTTGAAGTCTTCACACATCACTGAAAAAAAAAAAGCACGAAATGTTATGACTGCCCAGAAAATAGTTTGGTGGTTTCTCAAAATGTTAAAGACTGTAATTCTATATGTAGGTATACACCAAAGAGAAATAAAAACATTGTTCATTCAAAATTTTGCACATAAGCATCATAGTAGCCAAAACCCAGGAACAATTCACACGTGACAATAGTATGATTGACACACCCTACCTATAGCATTAATGTGCTAAATATCCCTCCCTCTGCTCGCTGCCTTCATGCCACATGAATCCCATTACTTTCCATCTCCACCACTAAGGAGCTCTTCCTCCCACCACCTCAGATTTCCTAATGTTTTGATAAAGTCTGGGAAAGCATGCCCCAAACGTGAAATGATCTCCTTGCCTTATAAAATGACATCCACATACTGTCACTAATGATATTAACCTTACTCATTTGGCATTTTACAGACGTCTTGACTAGAAAGAGCTACTATTATTCCCTTCACCTCTTTCTACTTTTGAAAAGCCAGAGACTAAGTCTAGGTAACTCTCATGTAGGAAACCAGGCAGGAACTAAACTCAGCCTAGGGAGTGAAGGGGACATATCTATCTGTTGCATTTGGAATTACTGATGATTTCTTTTCTGCTGCATATAAATGTTTTGAAAACATAAACAGTAAAGAATATAATCATGTATATAGGTCATCCCAATAAATATGAAGAGACTAACTTTTTTAAAAGAGAAAGAAAAGAAAAGAAATCAGAGATTAGTGCCTGGAGAGATGGTTCAGTAGTTAAGAGAAGTTGCTGTTTTCCCAGAGGACCTGGGTTCAATTTCCAGCACCCACATGGATACTCACAACCACCACTAACTACAGTTACAGGAGATCCAGTGTGATCGTCTGATGTCCACAGGCACCAGACGTACACGTGGTCCTCAAACATACGTAGACACAACACCTATACACATAAAGCAAAAATAAATTTTAAATTTAAAAAATCAGGGCCTAAGAAGAACAGTCACATAACCATATGTCACTAACTGTAAACAGGTTTAAAACAAGGAAAACACATCAATTATCTATTATTCAGAGGAATGGGCACCCAAGGAACTACTTGTTCAAGGCAGGAGTTAATATCAGATAAGGTGAAATTATAATTTAAATATATTAAACAGAAAACATAGTAGTTTAAAGCATTAAACAGGACAAAGCTCAGACATATTGTGATTCATAAACCTGTATTCTTGATGCAGTTATATCTACTAAATATGTAAGTAGAAGTCCTGGAGTGGTGGTGCATGCTTTTAATCCCAGAACTTGGGAGGCAGAGGTAGGAGAATGGATTTCTGTGAGTTCAAGGCCAGCCTGGGCTACAGAGTGAGTTCTAGAACATTCAGGGCTGCACAGGGAGGCCCTGTCTCAAAAAAATAAAAACAAAAACAAAAAACAAAACAAAACAAGCAAAGACAAAAGAAAAGAAACTCAAATATGATGAAATTTTGTCATATATCTTTTGTAGATTTAGCAGACAAAGAAAGACATTGAGTGTAGGTAATAAATGATAATAAAAGATAAAATGTAATACAAGATAAAATAAATATAATGAAATATAAAAATGGTGTTAGAGATATGTTTATAACTGAAACTCATCAAACAAAACCTATAAACTTTTCTTCATATTTCTGGGGTATTTATTACACATTGATCATACACTTGGCCACTAAAAATATCTTATTTAAAAAATTTTAACATGGCTTTGACAAAATTTAGAAGTTCATATTTTTTTAGTCAAATACAACAAAAGAAGAAATTACTCATGAAAAATATAGTCAAGAGAAAAACAATAAAATGTAGAAACTATAAAATGTTCAAAGCTTGTCATTAGATAAAATAGAGATTATAAAGGTAAGCTATAAAGAAACTATTAGATGCCATAAAGCTCAGGGCTGATGCTGTAACTCAGAATGGACCACTCATCTGTCTCCCTTGCTTGGGGTCCTAGGTACTTTAGTCAAAAAAGAGGGTGTGGGGGGGGATGAGAATGAAAAATAACATAAGACTTTATATACTTTCCTGATGAGGAAGAAATAAATCTAGTTTTAGGAATAAAAAATTTAAGATAAAAGTTTAAAAAACAGCACTTAATTCAAAGTATTTTAAATAAAACAATGACATACATATATTAGGCTGAAAAGGAATAAAGACAATATACGTGTATGTACACACATGCCTTGAATGCACACATATACAAATAAGAATGAAAGCAAGAAAAATAAAACATTGGAATAGTGTGTAACTAAATCTAAAAGGTTGGTTTATTTTGAAAAGAAAAATAAAATTGATGAATCCAAGGTCTGGGAGGCTGTTTTAGTAGGCAAAGCACTTGCCTTATGCATTTCAGAACTTGAGTTCTGAGCCCCAAAACTGATGTACATGAGATGCAATTGGGCATCTCCATGGTGCCAGAACCCCTAGGCTGAGATGGAGGCAGAGACAGAAGACAGACTCCCTAGACATCTACAGGCAAGGAGACTTGACATGGGCTTGGACAACCAGCAAGGAACTCTGTCTCGAACATGGTGGAAGGTGAGACCCGCATACCACATTGTCATCTGCCACATGTACATTGTGGCATGCACAAATGTGTACACACACGTTCGGCCTCTCTAACTTTATCAATTTTGCTGCAAATAACAGGATTTTCTTCTTTTTGTGCACGGATGGAATTGCATTGCTCGCGTACTTACCACATTCTCTTCCATTCACCAATGGACACACAGTTGCTGTTGCAAATGCTTCTGTAATGAACATGGATGAGCCAGATGGCTCAACACATTGACTTCATTTCATTTTGGATATATATTGCTGGATTATGCACACTTGATCCCAGCCAAAAGGCTGTGAAGTGATGGGTTTCTGGGTCATATGGCAACTTAACTCCATTTGAAGTTTCTCCATACTTAGCTACCATGGCCGTCCTAATTCATATGCCTGTCAAAAGTATCAAAACCGTGCAAGGGTTTCTGTTTCTCCACCTCCTTGCTCACATCGTTTTAATCTTTGTCCTTTTTCTGATTATTTTTCTCATTGGCTATTGTGGCTTGGCTTTGCATTTCTTTGAAGTTGGATCTTTCTTCATTTACTCATTGTTCCTTTATATGTCTACCTTTGGAAAGTATCTACTTAGACCTTACTGCCCATTCTTGGGTGGCTGCTCTTTTGTTTGGTTAGTTTGGTTTTGTTGTTGCTGCTTTGTTTTGTTTTGTTTTGTTATTGAGTAGAGTTCCTTATATATTTTAGTTTTTAACTTCTTGTCAGTTACAAAGAATTGATATTGTCCAAAGAATCTATAATATTCCTTCTGGGGTTTTTTTTCTTAATATTTTAAAAAGAATTATAACTTGAGTTCTTTCAAACGTCATTTAAACATTTATGTGTGTAATTATGTGAATTTTAATTTTCTTGATGGATGTTGTTGTACTCATAGAGTTTGTCACCAAACTCTATGGTTCTCATGAAATAACTCTTACTGTCTATTGAACAGAGCACTCCATTTTGATGGGTTGATTTTGTTTACTTTTATTTATTTTTTTTTACTATATATAAGTCTGGTTTCTAGATTTCTCTAGTATTTTATTAAAATGTAATTTTTAAAATTGAAGCTATACCTTTACAAACATGAATTAGGTAATATTTCCATATTTACCTCTAGGCTTTGAACTTTTTCAAACCTACTTTGGGGTACTTAATGCTTACACCTCCCTTCCAGGCCACCTACCCTAGATAGGAGAGAAAAGAGGTTAATGGAAATAGGAGAAGTGGACCTTTTTAGACTCAGATCCTTGGAATGATTCCACTTGCATAGTCAGCAGTACTCCAGCAAACCCATTAAAAAGCAAACCTGTAGTTCAACAAAAGTGACTGCAACCATAGCCATTGGAACCCAGAGCAGCAGCCTGAACCTGGAACCTTGAAGCATTTGATGGAGCTGTTCTCTCGAGGAACGTCTGGAAAAGGAGTGATGAACAGCCAATATAAAAGGCCCGCCTCTTATTTGGGGCTTAGATAGATAGATAGATAGATAGATAGATAGATAGATAGATAGATAGATAGACAGACAGATCATATATAGAGATTAGATAGATAGATAGATAGATAGATAGATAGATAGATAGATAGATAGATAGATAGATAGATTATATATGTGTGTGAATTTTATTTTTCTTGATAGATGTTGTTATGCTGATAGAGTTTGTCACCAAACTCTATTGTTCTCATGAGTCTGTACCAGGATGTTTATCAGTTTGCACAGACCGTGCCCCCACAAGAGTTGATTCCTCTTTGAGTGGGTAAATATCACCTGTTCTCTCATAACTCTGTTTCCAGCAGAAAAACACCACACTTGGGATCAAAAGAAAAACATGTTTACATTCAACTACATTTACCCAAGTCCTTGCACAGCTTATATGATATTGATAAGTTCTTATTGTTAAAAGTTGAAGTAAAACCCAGCCATAAGTGTTTATAATTCTGGGTCATCACTTATCCTAATTTCTTCCATGGTGTCTTACCTATTCAGAAGAATGGTAAGTTATTTTCCTTCTTGTCATATGTTTGTCACTCCTATCTTTATTTTTCTTTCCCTCCCCCCCCTTTCTGTTGGGGGTTGGTCTAGTGCTATGTATACAAATGCTAAATTCTGGGCCCCAAGATCTGGTTGCAGTCCAGACAAGTGCGTTCTCATGCGCACCAGTCTTTGCTGTGTAAACTTTGCTCCACAATTTTCTCTGATTGGTTAATAAAGAAGGCTACATGGCCTTTAACTGGAAAGAAGACAGAAGAAAGAAGGAAGATAGAGAGAAAGGAAGTGGCCTGATGAAGCAGATCTGGCCTAGACAGGACCTGGGCAGTGTGGCTGGGAGGTAGCCAGACTAGCTTAGAAAATTAGTATGAATTGTACCTGCCCAATTGTGTGCTTAAAACTTGTTAAATAAGTCAATAAGTCTCTGTCTCAACTATTTGGGAGCTAGCTGGGTTAGTAGAGTCCTCTAAAATTATTAAATATTCCACAACACCTTTTCCTCTTAACTTGAATTACAAAAGTTTTTTTAATCTTCATGGCATGGGCGTGTGTGCATGCATGTTTGTGTGAGTGCGCGCCTGCAAATGCTACCACAACACTCTTGTGGAGGAGAGAGGACAACTCTCAGGAGTTGGTTCTCTCCTGACGTCTTTTGGGATCTAGAGAGCCAATTCAAGTAATGAGACACGTGTGCAACGCCTCTACCCACTGAGCCATGGTGAAGACCCAGGAACCAGAGATCCTATCTTAAAACAAGTTGGGAACAGGCAGACAAATGCTTCATAATCTCACTCCTATGCCAAAGCTGGGGCTATGAGGGCCATAAACAGAAGGTTGGCCAAACAGTGATGAGGGAGGGGTTGGGGAAGGTTAGTGCATGCCTAGTTACAGTTAAGAGTTTGAACTCATGTGTTCAAGTGCATGGTAGCGTGACCACAGATATCGGTAATGTAATGCATCATTAGAAAGGAAGGAAGGAAGGAAGGAAGGAAGGAAGGGAAGGATTTTGAAGGTGCTGTCTATGAATAGTGGGTTCTTGCAGACACTGAATCTGCTGGCATCCTAGCCTTGAACTGTGTAGCTTCCAGAACTAACTATGAGCAATAAATTTCCACTGTTTATAAAGTATGCAGTCTTGATATTTTAGTTATAGTAGTCAAAATAGACTGCAACAAAACTGAACATAAACGCTCAGACTATAAAATGTATCAGAGGACAGCAGAGTCTAGACCTAGGCTTAGGCAATTTCCTCTTAAATACATCACCAAATTCACACTTGACAATGACAACTGAATTACACTAAGTTTTATCAAGATTAAAGCTTACACTTCAAAGGACCACCATAAAACAATTGAGAAGGAAGCTCACAGAATAGGAGAACATACATGCAAACCACGTGGCCAACAAGAGACATGTACCTAAGAGATCGGAAAGAATTCATACACACCAGAAATAAAAGGGCAAACAGCCCTCAATTTCTAAAAAGCAAATGGTTTGAGTAGTGTGCAAATGGCAATGAGTACACACCACTATGTACAGGGCACAATCGCCACCAGGGAAGTGCAAATGAAGCCACCGTGAGATAGTGCTTTATGCCCACAAGGAAGATTAGCCTCAAACAGAGGCTAAGTCAGAGCTGCAGACACTGCTGCTAGAAAGGTAATGTGTTACAAATGGCTTGGGGGGAAGTCTGATGTTTTCTAAAACAATTCAATGCAAAGTCTCCATATGACCTAGCAATTCACTTCTTAGGTTTAGATTCACAAGAACTGAAAACAGTGGTGTGATGCCAGGTTCACAGTAGCTGTAAATATGATAGCTGAAGGGAGGAAACTGACAACTGTCCATGAAGGGATGAACACACGAAAGCTACTGACATTTTAATGACATTTAACTGTATAAAGGGATAAAGTACCAATGCATGCTGAAACATGTATTGTGGTGGTTTAAGTGAAAATGCCACCCTCAAAGGCTCTTAAATTTGAATACTTCGCCACCAGGGAGTGACATTATTTTAAAGAGTTAAGAGGTGTGGCCTTGTTAGAGTAAATGTGTCACTGGAGGTGAGCTTTGAGGGTTTTCTTTTTTTTATTTTTTTATTTTTTTATTTTATGAATTTATTTATATTACATCTCAATTGTTATCCCATCCCTTGTATCCTCCCATTCCTCCCTCCCTCCCATTTTCCCCTTACTCCTCTCCCCTATGGCTGTGACTGAGGGGGACCTCCGCCCCCTGTATATGCTCATAGGGTATCAAGTCTCTTCTTGGTAGCCTACTCTCCTTCCTCTGAGTGCCACCAGGCTTCCCCATCCAGGGGACGTGGTCAAATGTAGGGTACCAGAGTTTCTGTGAAAGTCAGACCCCACTCTCCACTCAACTGTGGAGAATGTCCTGTCCATTGGCTAGATCTGGGTAGGGGTTTGAAGTTTATTGCATGTATTGTCCTTGGCTGGTGCCATAGTTTGAGCAGGACCCCTGGGCCCAAATCCACCCATCATAATGTTTTTCTTGTAGGTTTCTAGGACCCTCTGGATCCTTCTATTTCCCCATTCTCCCATGCTTCTCTCACCTAGAGTCCCAATAGGATGTCCTCCCCTCTGTCCCACCTTCCTGATAAGTGAAGATGCTTTGAGGGTTTTCAGAAGCCCAAGCCAAACCCAGTGGCTCTCTCTTCCCCTGCCTGCAGACCTAGATGTAGAACTCTGAGCTACTTCTCCAGCACCACGTCTGCCATGGTAATAGTAAATGCTCTCTTTTCTAAGAGTTGCTTTGGCCATCGTGTCTCTGCACAGCAGTAGAACACTAACTAAGATGTGCGTGAACACTGAAGTAATGCTAAGTCAGAAAAACAGAAAAACAAAAAGCAGCCACAAAAGACCACCCAATATGGCTCTATTTACATGAACTGGCCAGAGCAGGTAAATCTATAGAGACAGAGTAGACGCTATGGATAGATGTGAGAAGTTGCTTTCACCAGGTAAAGAAGTGTGTGTGTGTGTGTGTGTGTGTGTGTGTGTGTGTGTGTGTGTGTGTGTTACACCTAACATTTATTAGCATATATTAACTATACTTCAACATGTCATTTTCATGTATGTGTATGATAGCCTACCTTCTCCTATCCATTTTCTACCTTCCCCAATTCTCTTCTTCTTCCTTAGTAGTTTCACTTCTACTTTCATATCCCCCCAATACCACCCCACAAACCCTGGGTTCTACATATAAGAGGAAATATGTAGCACCTGTCTTTCTTAGTATGAAATTTTTTTTTCTTAACATGATGTTCTCTAGCTCTACCTATTTTCTTGCAAATGACAGAATGTCCACTTTTCTATATGGCATGTACCACACTTTCTTTATTTATCCATCAAGCCGTCTTTATCCATCCAGCAAGCCCCATCTTGCTTTTTGAGACAAAGTCTCTCAGTGAATCTATCTGGTGTCTCACTGGCTGGCTATTGAGCCAATGTCCACCCACCCTCTCACCAGCTCTGAGGTCAAAAGCACTTCCCACCAAGCCAGGCTTTTAGCATGTGTGCTAGGAATCCAAACCCAGATTGTCATGCTTACACACCAAGCACTGTATCCACTGATCAGCCCTGGTTTTAACGTTTTAAGGAATCTGCGGTGTACAGAGGTTCTTTCCCTGCATTCTTGCAAACACTCATGGCTTCTTGCTTTCTTGAAATCTGCCGTTCTGACTGGGATAAGATGGAATCTCAATGAAGTGTATATTTGTACTTTGCATCGGGGGTTTCTCTATCGGTATCATAAATGTACTAAAACAATCTTGGTTGTATGACTCTGTATGTTTAAAAACCACTAAACTATTTTCTTTGGAAACATAATCTAACTCATAAAAGACTATACATTCAAGAATGTTTATTGTATCATTGTTCATAGTAACAAAATAATTATGATAATTAGACCTATGGTTAACATTATGGAAATAAAGTGATTACCTATAAAAGATTGTTTCTATTAATAAAATGCCTTCATATAGCAAAGTATTATATAGCCAGTAAAAATGAATTCATGCCTTAATCATTGTCTTTAAAGGATCTCTATGAACCATTATTAATAAACAATATATAAATAACTATATTTATAATGTTATTCTGTCTCATAGATAAATAATTTAAAAAATTTCCTAGGCATATCTTTGTATATATGTACACACAAATGTTGTATATGACATATGAACATATGAAGGTATGTGAAAAGATGCTCCAGAAACGGGTGCGCCATAGGAGTTGTAAAAGAAAATTGTCCTGCATGGGTTTTCTAAACACGTATGCAAGTTAGCTAAATATCCACATCTAAGCTTAAGTGGAAAGCTTTTAAGCTATTAAAATACATTAAGGTCAGTAGGATCCAGTCCCTGGTGCGTAAAAGATGTGTTGCACTGGGCACATTAACTGCTCTTTGCTTTGACTTCCTCATCCAAAAATGAGTTCATACTACTATTTACCCCATGGAGTGAGTTATGGTTTGAAAGAGTTAATGCACATAAAACTCCCAGAATATTGCTGTTTGCCATTTTATTATTTGTTTGGCTGGGGTTTTTTTCGCTGAAAATTGTGTCCAAAATCACCATACGAACCTGCTCAGTAAGTAAAGAGATGATTGTTTGTTAGATTTTCTCATTAGCTTTCCCCACCCCCTCTCCTCACCATCATTTTCATCTCACTGGAAGGAAGTGTACACCTTGCTTGTCCTCAGAAGTTGTGGCAATAGTCAACAAGAAGTAAACCAGCCCTGCAGGTCCCATGATAACACTGAAGGACTGAGCAGGCTAGAGGCACAATCAGCACACAAGAAAGGGAGATTTATCTTGGGAGGAGAATAAAATTGGCTTATTCAGGAAGACGTAATTCAGTATCTACTCAACCTGGAAAGGGAGGGGAGGTACACTTCAGGGAAGTAGACCTTGACAGGATGAGCAAAGGGCATGGGGAGGCATTTTGCCAGTGTCCTTCTCATACAGCATCCCCCCTGGCAAGTTAGAACTTGCCAGGTGAAGCTCTCGCTGACAAGCATCTCCTCATCCTGTGGACTATTCATGCTTGACTGATTTTGATTTCCAACACTAACACAGTCCAGTGGTCAAGTGTTGTTGCAATCCTACACCAAGAGAATATTTTTTGTGATCCATGTCAATCATTATTTGGTCAGTCTTAACAACCAAATTGGAACTGAATTTCTCCTGCTTCTGAGCCCTAATGATAAACACAAATACTACATCTACTAAAAGGGAAGCTCTCCACAGTACTGTTCAGATACCGTCTTTGTCCCCAAAGCCACTGTCCAAAACCATGTTGTATCCCAGAGAGGGACATTTGGCTGTGTCTATGTGTCTAACCTGCCTGCTGTATAGCACTCACCTCTTCCGGTGAGTCTGGTCATATCAGGAGATTCTGTATCTCTAGACAGATGTGGCACGCTCCTCGCGGCTAAGAACTAAGGCTTTAGTACACAGCTGATCAATAAGGAGGCAATCCTACCTGAAAGGTCTCACCATCTTAATTGGCTTAGCACTAATATCAATGGAGAAAACAAAGAGAGCTATTGCATAATTAGCGAAGGAAATAGGGCCATAGGGACCAGCAACAGTAGATCCAAAAGAGGCTGTCTAAATCTGAGCATCACCTAAAGAGGCTGTCTAAATCTGAGCATCACCTAAAGAGGCTGTCTAAATCTGAGCATCACCTCCTCTCCCCACGTGGTACTGTACCTGTACTGCATACACTTGGGCACAGTGAAGATTTTTCACTGTGAGAATCCAGAGATAACTTGGAGCTCCTGAAAGAAACCCATGGGGCACTTGGAGCATGGCCCCCTTGGTGTTGCCTAGAAAGCATCCCGAAGAACTCAATTTTTCTTCATAGCATGCTGAGCATTAAGCTCTCCTGCTCTCTCTTAGAAGCCTCCCTTGGGCCTGGGTAGGTCCCTAAGCCGGCTTCTCTGCCTCAAAATCCCACGTGTACCTTCCGTGCTTCCCCCATTTCACTTCTATTTGTCCTGGAATCGGCCCTTTAAAGAATGGATCTTATGTGCCCGTGAGATTTATTTAAAGCTTAAATCTAACAGTGTCAGCTTCCTCTAATTAAAAACCCTCAATCTGTGGCTTCCACGCAGCTCTGATGTATACAGAGCTGCCTCGGGTTTAGTGTGAGACACTGACACCGTGACAATGGAGAAAACAGAGAAGCTCTGTCCTCAGAAAGCCCAGTGAGAGCAGACAGCTGAGCAAGTCCACAGGCACTTGTGACTCAGCACTGGGAAGAAAGGGACCACGGGAAGCTCTTTAGGGAGCCCTGGAGGTCAAAAAGGGCCTTGCCTGTGGAAGGAACACATGAGTAGAGATGTCAGCCGTGTCCTGGGAACCAGAGACCCGCGTTTCTTGAAGCCTATTACTACTAGGTCAAGGAAATTACTCAGAGTGCTGCGACCACTGGCTTTTGAGGCTCAAGGATCACGGTGAAAGAGAGAGTGGAAAGATTCTAGGAACCAGAGGGAGCTGGTGTCTGTAGCAAAACAGTACTTGCCAGATGTGGCAGCACAGTTAGGTTAGGACCACATGCACAAGATCACGCCCAATACAATCCCCTCCCCGAGAGGGGATTTTTAAAAGAGAGAAATCACAAGAAATTTGGAGGGCAATGTGGAGGAGCATCAGGGAGGGGAGGGGAAGGAGGGGAGGGGAGGGGAGGGGAGGGGAGGGAGAATTGGTAATGCTTCTTGCAGTGTTCGTAGAGTTCAGCATTACTAAGTATTTTTCTCCTTCGTGCTGTGAAGGAAGTAGAGGGGAAGGAGGCTTGGAAGAGACTACTAAGGTATCCCATAGAGGGAACAGCGAATACCGTCTTCTAAGGTTCAGATGTGTGAGAGGGAGCATAGGTGTTTACTTTCAGACAGACAGACAGAGAAAGACACACACACATGGAAAAAGAGAGACAGAGAGACAGAGACAGAGAGAAAAACACACAGAGAAAGACAGACAGACAGACAGAGAAAGACACACACACACACACACACACACACACAGCATGGGGGGGGGGCAGCATCCGTTGCAATAACTACATTTTTAGTTCTCTGACCAAAGCAGCAAAGAGGGCCACAAAGATCTCTGCCTGGCCTCCTGTACTGATGAACTTACACATGTGTCATTAAGAGAAAATGACCACTATGTAACAAAATAGCAGAGTAGGTTTGAAAATCTTGAAAATCACATTTGATTTCGACTGTGATTCCAAGGAAAGAGAGGGCATCCCTTGAGCCCTAGAAGATGGGAAGAAATTCAGCAGATGCAATGTTGGGAGTGCAAAGTGGGGGGCAGGGCCCCAAACATTTAGTTGAGGAATTAGAGTTAGAGTCAAGGTGTGGGAAAGTACAGGATTCATTTGGAGTATGGTAAGTCAGCCTGAAAAAAAATCAGAGTAAGTCATAAGAGGTGCGACCTGGGGTGGCAGGTGGCACACAGGTCAAGCAAGGCATTGCCTTCCTGGATAATTTTTTTTTAAAGATTAAAAATTAGCTTTTTTTTTTCAGGCAAAAGCACAAAGAAAACTTATCAGCAGGAAAGAAACATGTACATTGCAACAGGGACAGGAAAGATTGGTGACAGAGAAAGCAACTAACAAGAGACAGCAAGATAACTGAGTCGCAGGTCTTAGGCGTCATGAGTCCAGTGGGGACAGCGGCATCCCACAAAGGCCAGCTCACACCAGGACCTGTCTTTTCCTCTAACTTGACAGCACACACGGGTCCTATAGCCTTCGCCACCTTAATGTTTTCTTCTATAAGTTGTGGACGCTGCCAAGACCGGGAAAACAATGTCTGTTAGACTGCACAGACAAATGTTTACCACTCAGTGGGGAAAAGGGGTCTAAATCCAGTCTTGGCAGACCCTGACACACACACACACAAAAAACCAATTATGTTAGAATATAAGGATTAATTAATGGTTGGCGGTTTTTTAGTTCTTAAGACTTAAGGTTAACCTATCTCAATTTCCTATAGCTCAGTGGGTCTCAAGCTTCCTAATGCTGTGACTTTTAATACAGTTCCTCATGCTGTGGTGACCCCCAACCATAAAATTATTTCATTGCTACTTCATAACTGTAATTTTGCTACTGTTATGAACGGTAATGTAAACATCTGATATTCAGGATGTCAGATATCTGACCCTCTCCATGGGGTCATGACCCACAGGTTGAGAACCACTGCCTCAGAAGGTTGAAAGTTAAACGGGCTGAGAAAGAGCTAAGAGTGAAAACAGACTAGAGTGAACCTCAAAGCAGATGCTTCTGTGACTAATGATGGCCTTGAGATACCTCAGAGTTCAGAGGGTCTAGCTGGGCATGATGGTGCATGTCTGGGTGGCTGGCTGTGGATAGAGCTCAGTTGGTAAAGTACTTGGCCTAGCATGAGCAAAGTTGCCACCCTGGTCTTGCTCCTCAGAACTTACTAATAAGATTGAGTGCAGTAGGCCATGCCTATAATCTCAGCACTCTTGAAGGGAAGATGGGGAGAGGGGAGGACAGCGGATCTGAAATTAAGTTTTGGGCATGTCTGAGCTATGTGAAATCCTGTCTTAGAAGAAATGGGGTGTACAGGAAGACAAACAGACAGACAGAGGGAGGGAAGGAGGGAAGGAGGGAAGGAAGGAAGGAAGGAAGGAAGGAAGGAAGGAAGGAAGGAAGGCCAATCAATCAGTTAACCATAGGGTGTGTCCCCACGTAGTATTGTAGTATTGTACATCCACAGCAGCAGAATTAGCTCATTTCCTGTCTATCTGATTCCCTAGTCCTTAGTGACTGTTAAATCATCTCCATAAACGGACTTTCTCATCTGACATATCCTCAGCACCTAACACAAGCAGGTCGCGACTGGGTGGGTGGATGACACTCAGGGTCCCACAGCGAGCACACAGTGTGTCCTCTGCCATCCAAATACCAGGGAATCTTTTTTTTTTTTTCAGTCATATCTCTGTAACAAAGTAAAAAAAAAAAAAAAAGTCAAATCACCTTCCCTGCCCGTGTTGGGGGGGGGGGGGTTCTAAACTTCAAGTTTTATACTCTGACTTCTTTCTGTTTTCCTACGTCTCTTTACATACACTGCATGCACTAGAAGGTGTTGGGTTAGTTTCACCATCTGGGTCAAGACTCTTGACTGTAAGGGACAGACTACCGTTCAAACGGTCTCATGTAATACAGGAGTGCATTTATGAACTTGTCTTCAATCACTGCTGAGTTCACGCATACAAACCACGATGACAAAAGCCCGTCTCTCCACCTCTAGCCTCTCCTGTCCTCAGTGGTGGCTTCACCCTCAGTGCGCTCACTCTGAGTGGCAGCAAAGACACAGAGAGTCCAAGACCTAAAGGCTTAAAATCCTAGAGAAGAGGCGGGGCGGGGGAGGGGGGAGGGTTGTGGTTTTGAAATAGTTCTTGCATAAGTCTTAGGTGTCTGTCCATTGGCTAAGCTTGGATCACGTGCTCATCCGGAAATCAACTACTGGAATTCCATTTGTCTAAGTCCAGCCCTGGTGCGAGAGAAATGGAATCGAACCACTGGGAATAGCAAGAGAGAAAGCCTGAGAGGTAAATGCAGTCCCAGAAGAAAATCAGGTGCTCCTACCAGAGACGGGAACAGATGCTCGGCAGAGGCTACTAAACAGATGTTACTATCTCCAGCTATCTAAATTGAGTGAGTAAAGCGTCATCTGATAGACTGTCGGGAAGCAATTAAGCCTTTTGTCACTGTTGATGCTGCGCATGCATATAACGATAACAGATGTGCTGAGGCACCAGTGAGCAGCTGCGGAGAGGGAGCCAGCAGGCCCGGAAGGAAAAGCCAAGCCATCCATCTTACAGCCCGGGTTCTCCCGCGTCGACGGTACCACTCAAGATGCCCAAACTGACTGAGGTACCTTTCAAGTTGCAAAACCCTGCTCTGGGATTCAGTAGCTGTATCTGAAAATGCTTTATGGCTAACAGTTAAACCAAGGTAAATTAAGGGAGAGAAACCAAGGATATGGTTTTGTGCATAAAACCAGCCATATAATTAGCAGAGCCCACATCAATCACACATCAGTTAGGCCTCAGTGGTTTCATAGGTATTCGGTGGCGGAAATAAACCAATCCTGATAGGCAAAGAGGATTGAAGCCAGTAAAACTGAAATACTTAAATGTGAGGCTCCTGTCATTAATTAGTCAAGTTCCCACTCTCTTCCTAGTATTTGTGGGATATTTAGTAATTAGGTTTTTGGGTTTGTTTTTTTATTTTTTTTTTTAATGTTCCTCCCTCCTCTAGTTTTAGTTTTTGTCATTCCCAACATTTCCTTTTCTAGGTATTCCATGCAAATGAGGTGTATTTTTACTAATAATAAACCCTTGCATTGCAGATCACTTTGTCCTTTATAAAATCACTCGCTAGAGCTGTCCAGCGACCTCGGAGACATGCAGGACAAATATTCTCCTGAGTAACTTCTGCAGCATCTGGCATGGCATCGCCAGTGGGATCTGACTTCCTTGCAACATGAGCAAAGCATCATTACCTTGTAATGGTGGAGCATCAGAGCTGTGGTATTGGGGTTCTCAGAGATGGGTGGGGCTACCCAGTCAGAGCAAAAGCACCTTTAGCAATTTTGGTCCTTGGGGTCATAAGCCTGTTTTATGTAACTACGAAAGCATTAATGATATTAATAATAGCCTGAGCTTATCAACTCACTCAAGCCTACCAAGGGTAATCCTATGGAAAGGAGGAAAATGATAACAATAGAAAAACCAAACAGAGGGGTTTTTTTTTTTTTACAATAAATAACACTAAGGTTGTTTGATAAAGCCTCAAAGAACTTTATTATTTTATATTTACCTAAAATTACACAATATATATTATATATGTATATGTGTGTGTATGTATGTATATATGTATGTATGTATGTATGTATGTATATGGCATTATGCCACTTGGGATGACTATGTTCCCCATAAGAACCATAGACTAACAAAATCTCCAGTGCCCATCACATCAGCACAAGAACCCTCTTTTTGATTGGATGGTCATTGTAGTCCAGGTGACTCCCGTGACAATATAGACTATTGATATAGCCTTTGGCTGCCACCGAGAGGTTAAAGGTAAAGCACTATTGGTGAAGACAGCACACACTTAGGACACAGGACTAGCCTGAGTCCCTCCTGCCTGTGGTCTTGTTCCCATGGTACCTGATAACACTATGCAAGCTTCAAAGGGAGGGAAGTAATGAATGGTCCTACCCAACTGTGACATCTGTGAGCCACAGCAATGACCAGCATGGCCTGATGTCTATAAAGATGCAGGAAGTGGCACTCATGTGTTGGTGGTAACCAAAAGCTGTCTAATTGGACATCAGGCCCCAGTCAACAGGAGGGGAATCGTGCCCAGGACTAGAAACTGAGCCAACATCCTGGGACTGGTGAAGTCATGGATCTTTGAAAAGAATCTGCTACCGCCACTTTGCTAGACCAGCATAATTCCTAACTTCATTCTAAATCTTGTCCTTATACCCATAGATGAATGTAATTCTCACCCTTCATCAAGGAAGTGTCTCTATACAGCAAATGGAGACTAACACACATACACACATACACACATACACACACAAACACAACTAGGCACAATACAGACATTGAGCAATAGTGAGGAGCCCAGCCCTGTGATTATGTCTATGTCACAGTTCCTGCAATAATGGCTCGGGGAGCATCACAGAAGGGACAGAAAGATAAAAAGAACCAGAGCACCAGGGTGTCTGCTATGGAAGAGTCTGTCATAGAAATGGCTGCATAAAGAAGACCTGGACAATAAGTGGTAGTTATCTATTGACGTGCTAATGAAGAAGGGGCAAAAATCTCATGAGGTTACAACCTTGGACAAGGAGCTATAGGCAATTAGTGACCAATGAGAGAGGGAAAATTAGCCTTTCCCAAGGATGAAGCCCCTAATTGGCCATCCAAAACAAAATGGTCACCTCCGAAACCATAGACACACAAATAGCAAAAATAGGGTTATATTTACGTATTTGCTCATACGTATGTATGCATATGCACTTAATAACAATAAAATAAACTATCCATTTGAGAATGAGGGAGCAGAGACATATAAGGAGTAGCACGGAGGAGACTTGGGAGAGCCCGGGGGAGGAGGGGAAGAAACAGAAGGGAGAAAGTGATGTGACTATTTTGCAATTAAAAATGTATTAAAAGTGAAATAAAACTACCCATAGTTTTATAGAGAAAAACAAACAAATAAAAAAAATACATTGATAACACTACTAATTCATATTGTGGTTCACAATTCTTGTCTTCTCATCTCTTTCAAGTGCATTTTCTCCTGTGGTTACAAATGTTTGATGACCAGAAATATCAACGTCCTGGGACTTTGAGAAGCGTTACAGAAAAGAAGCAAGTTTTGCATTGTTCCCATGCTTTTGGCTCTTCCTGGGAATTTAAAATCAGTATATATATATTCAGCATTTTTTTATTTCAATTAGAAAAATATTGGCATACTGAATTAATGCTGGACCACTTTTTTGCATGGCTCTAAAGTCCACTTTCAGAAGTAGAATCCTTGAAGATGTTTGTTCTAAGACCAAAGGCAGCGGAAGTCACTCTCAATCCCTCCCTCCCTCCCTCCCTCACACATTTGGTCTTCAAACATTTTCTCGGATAGGACACCAAGTTCTGCAGCAGGATAAGTGATGAGAAGATGGAACGCTGCAGTCCCTGACCTCAGTGGCTAGACACGTGAGACAACTATTAAACAGCAGTTGCAATAGCAAACCTCTAAATACCAGACCCTTCTGAGATCTTGCATAGGCCAGGTACTGTACCAAGGGCTTTTCTTGTACCATTTGCTGCGGTTTGACTATGACATTTGCCCTGTAGGCTATTATACTTAACACTGTGCTGGTGGCACTGTTTGGGAGGCAGAGCCTTCCTGGGGAAAGTGGGTCATTAGAGGCATGTGTGCTGGGTTGGTTTGTTTGTCAGCTTCACACAAACTAGGGTCATTTAGGAAGAGGGCTCTGTTGAGAAAATACCTCCATCAGATTGGCCTATAAGCAAATGTATAGGACATTTTCTTGATTAATGATTGCTGGGGAAGGGTCCAACCCATTGTGGATGTGCCACTCCTGGTTAGAAGTTCCTGGAGTGTATAAGAAAGCAGGTTGAGCAAGCCATGAGGAGCAAGCCAGTAAGCAGCACCCCTCCATGGCTTTTGCTTCAGTTCCTGCCTCCAGATTCTTGCCTTAGAGTTCTTGCTCTGACTTCCTTCAGTGATGGGCCATAAGCTATAAGCCTAATAAGCCCTTTCCTCCCTGGGTTGCTTTTGGTCGTGGTCTTCATCACAGAATAGAAAGCAAATAAGTACAGCAAGCCTTGGAGCTTTATAGCCTGGAGCCATTTCCTTTTCACTCTCTGCTTCCCGGGTGTAGATGCAGTACAATCAACCAGCCTTCTGTGCTTGCCACCAAGGCTTTTCCTGCCAGCTCCCACGTCTTCTCCACCACAAAGGACTATACCCGTCCAGACTGTACACCAAACAAACCCTTTCTTAAGTTGAAGTTTTCTTTCTTTCTTTCCTTCTTTCTTTCTTTCTTTCTTTCTTTCTGTCTCTCTCTCTCCTTTCTTCCTTCCTACCTTCTTATTTACTTATTTATTTACTTTACATCCTGATCATAGCCCCCTCCCTCCTCTCCTCCCTGTCCCACCCTCCCTCCCTCTTCCCCTTATCCCCCCTCCCCTATTCCTCAGGAAAGAGGAGCATACCCCCCCAAAACCAACCAACCCACCCCCAGCACACCAAGTCGCATCAGGACTGAGTGCATCCTCTTCCCCTGGGGCCTGGCAAGGCATTTTATCATCGCAACAAGAAATCAACTAAGGGATTATTTCTTTTAATTCTTCTTGTAACAACTAGATAGGTGTGTATTAATGCCTTTTAATAGATGAATAAACTGACCCAGTGGAGAAGTGACTTGCCCAATTCATGTGCTCATTTAGAGATGAATGAGGGAGTCAAGATAGAGTTCATTCATATGGTGAGTCATAGTGGGGGCAAATTCAATAGCAACCTAAGGAAAGAAGCATCCAATGTCTGCAAAGGAATTAGCTGTACATTACAGAAACCAGAACATTTCTGTTGCAATCTATTGCACTTGAAGTGTTTTTCCAAGCCAGGGGATCCTCATGGCTGATGTACAAAGATACAAGAAAGTTCAGTGTAGCCTCTGGCATTCACCAGATTAGGGTGGCCTTGGGCCTGAAGTGGAGATGGTAGGGGCATAGGAGACAAGGCCAGAGAGGGAATCATCTCACGAACACATGTCTTAATTATACGAGGTCTCAATGTGGTTACCTGAAGACATGAAACATCTATAATTTAATTCTGTCCTGTTGTCTCATAATTAATAGCTCTCGGTGCCCGAGTCACTCCAGTATGAACTTGACTTGTTCTGCTTAGGCCTAGTTTTCTTGATGGATGGGTTCATGTCACTGCTGTTTGTGTTTGTCAAGTTTCTGACATAAAGACTTCAACACTGGGTTTGTTTGGGTCCTGGTTTTCAATCCTGAGGGAGGTTTAAAATGATACAAATCATCTTCAGAACTTACGCTAATTAGTTTAGACTGGTGATTCTGGATTCATCAAAATGTGTCACTATTCCACACCATCACAGCTGTGCATGAATACAATCAGTTTAAAAGACTGGGAGACAGCACGTCAATATTTTAAGAATTGCATTTACATTTTTTACTTATTTGTTTATTTACTTATTTGTTGTGCTATGGGTCGAATCCAGGGTCTTATAAATGCGGGGCGGGAGCTCTATCTCCACCACTAAACCCACAAGTTATCATTAAATACTGGAAAATGTTCTAATTTTTTTTAAAAAATCCATAATGAGCCTTTGCTGTTTAGAAATAAGAAAGTTTTAGATTGGAGAGCAGACGCGCCTCATCAAGTCAAAGTGATGAATGCACACCATCCAAAGCCTTTGCCAAAGGACTAATTAAGAGACAATGGCTTGCCTTTCCCTTCCACCTTCAGACTTCTCCTTCTACAGTCAACCCACTAAGTTCCAGTATGTTCCTTTTATAACCGCACAGAAACATTGCAGCTCTGCTGCGGTTTTAGAGTCTACACGAGTTTATAGTAGATTACTCAGCTCACCTTCATTACTTTGCCTTCTGCTTACTTCTTCCATGCCTGGTATTTATTTTTCAGTATTTAGAGGCAAGTCTCGAACAAAGGGTATAGCTCAAGGGTTTGTTTGTCTTTTAGTTTTTTTTTTTTAAGTAGCGCACATTTATTTCACTTGTTGTAGACAATCTCTCGTAACATCCCATTGGTTACAAAGGTGCTCCTGACTGGTCCCTAACACTAGTCTTACTGTGCAGCATGTTTTCTCTATCAGCTCATTCTGAAATCTGGAATGACAGCATTTTCATCATTATCTAAATGATTGTGAGTACATGACCCATCACATGTGTTTTTGTGGCTCCTGGTCATAACCCAATTTCTAAATTTTCTGTCCTATCTGGTACCCTCCCAAGTCCTCCTTTTCCCCCACGCCTGTCTCCTAGAGCCCCTGTCTTCCTCCTTCTATGTGGACTGGTTGTTCTGTAGGCATAATGGAGAGTGTGGCTGCCTCCCAGATCTCTTCTGTTACAGATGAACAGAACAACACAAGATTTAGATTCTCACTGTGGACTCTCTGCCCCTGTCCCAGCATTGCCTGCTTCCTCTGTTGATTCAGCTAACTAGTACGCATCACCCATCCTGTACAGACACTTTCACCTATATACCTGGTTTATTGTCTGATCTGAATGTATGTGTGCACACAGATTCCTGTGTCTCCACTAAATCTTGTTTTTTATTTAGTTTGGGTCATTTGTTGTTTTGGGGGGACTGGGTCTCATATAGCCCTAGTGGCTTTGAACTTTCTAAATAGGCAAAGCTGCCCTTAAATGCGTGATCTCCCTGCCTCTGTCTCATATGTGCTGTGATCATGGGCATGCACCACACACCTGTCAAGATGGACATATTCATATTTTTATCTTCTGCTTTGTCATCGGTGCCTAGGATGCTGCCTGGCACAGCATGGACACTGAGTGGAAGGATTGAGGCTACAGCATCTCTTTTGCTAGAGGTTTTTCCAGGAGTGGGTAGCCCAAGGTCAAATGGGCCAATGAGATGTGAGGAGAGGCTACATAGAAGGAAATCCTCCAGAAATGTGAGAAAAGAAGCCTCTGTCAGTCATTATATGAGCAATAAAAGAGGTAACCTTAGTACAAACCTAGACCAGGAAGACACGGAAGGCTGGACCCTTATTGATCTTTGAACCATTTAGTGAGGTAGAAACCCCCACCTTTGGGTTGTATTTATGACAATTTATGACAAATTGAATTAATTATTTTATTTGCAATTACAGAGTCTTGCCTGCTACTTCCGCTCTGCTAATCGCAAACCATTTCCTGTCAGGGTTTTGTTTGTTATTTTGTTCGTTTGTTTGTTTGTTGTTTTGTTTCGTTTGATTTGTTTTTTGAAGGCACAGTATTGCCATGTAGCCCAGACTAGCCTCAAACTTGTAGCCATCCTCCTGCCTCGGCTTCTGGAGTGCTGGGGATTGTAAGCATGCACCAGCACACAAAGTTTACAGCCGTTGTTTTATGGAACCACTTCTCTGCCATTCTGAACCCAAATTGCCCTTTTATGACCCCTGCATCTTCTTTTGAGTCACTCTCTGTGCTTTAACAGAAACACATCCAGGGAAACTGTCTAAGAAATATATAAAGACAATATTTTCTGGATACTTGAATATCTTAAAGTGTTTTCATCTTCCTCCTTGAACTTCTCTGGTGAAATGGGTAAATCTGGGACTTCAGGTGGGAAACCGCAGCATCTTAGGATTTTGAAAGCATCCTCAAATTGCCTTTTACCATCCCCTTCACTGATGGGATGTTTGGGTTATCTAACTCTATTTTGAGAAATAGGATAGCTACATTTAGCAAATGAAAATAGAGGCCACCCGATTAATTTTGCATTTCATATACCCTGTGAAATATCTGGGGCATACTGAAAAACTTACACAATGTCTCTCTGACTATTACATTAACCAATACCCTATCAGCCCTAGAGGCTGCTACTGCTATGTTATTAATTTACTTGTTATATTTTTAGTATGACTAGTCCTGGATTTTATTATTTTCCTAAACAACTCATGGTATTAGTGCTAACTGAACACCAAGAAAAAGAGTATGATTCTTGCTGACACGTTCAACTGGCAGATCACCTTTCCCTGGCAGAGGCTCCAGCCCCCTGTCATCGTGAGTTTGAAGAACTACAGCAAGAAAAAAAATATCATATTATATTAACCTTAGTATCAGAATATCTCTAGAGAAATTCATTATTAAAGCAGAGGCACAGGGAGACTAATGCGCTCAGCATTGTGCCCTGGAGCCTAGTTAAATTATCTGATTTCAAACCTGGCTACCCAACTGACATTTCACACAAACATCAGTAAACAACTTCTGAAGGGGGCCAAGGGTTCAATCTGAAGAAAGCTTGGCTTTGTAAGAGTGAATATTCTAGACACATCTTGAACTTGCCACATAATTGCTCTGCAGTGACCTAGCAGGGAAATGTGCTATCTCTAAAGGAGAAGACGATTTGCTTTTGAGATACATATTTCTTGAAGTTATCTCAGAGTGAACCAGCCAGAAAGTAAGAGAAGAGGTATAGAGATAAGAAGCAAAGTAGTGAGGAAACTGGCCAAGATGAAAAATAAGTCAAAGAAGTTCAAAGAGCTATAGTCAGGGAGAGGAGATTTTTAAAAGAGGGTTTTAGAGTCAGTGCGCTAAAGATGACTTTAGACACCATCTAGTCTAGGCCTGGGAAGGGTGCTCTGTGTGAAGAGCGGCTGTAATAGACTCGGGATCTGATCCACAGCACAAGCAGGGAAATGTGAAGACAGAAAGGGAGGGAGCAAGAAAGGCTGAGAGGGAGGGAGGGACCTACTCTATTCCCTCATTTTACCGCCCACAGTAACAAGGAAGACACTTTGTCCCCAGATCACAGAACCCAGGGAAACCAATCTTCCTGATTCCCAAACAAGTGTTTCCTCGGCTCCCCTGGTCGCTGTGTTTGGGACCTATTGTGCAGCAGCCACGTTGAGTCGGCTTGACATCCTCCGCAAGTGACAGACCTCCACGATCCATCTCAGCTCAGGGGAGCAGCTTCACCCCGAATCCCATCACAAGGTAGGACGACTCCTGTGGGGGGTGGGGTGGGCATCTCAGGGAAGGCGTTGCCTTTGCCCCTGAGACTGTACCACGAATGCGCCTGTTGGAACGAAAGTGGCCACTTTAAACATTTCCCTTTGGGTCTTTGCAGAAGCTCCTGAGCAAAGGCGCTTTGGGTGGTCGACAACACAGGACTGCCGCGTTTTTGCCTGGGCGAGGGTGGAAGGGTTAGACAGTGGTCTGAATTGTATCGGGACCCATCAGGCACAGACGGTGTACACTTCACCACCTCTTCACATGAGAACAAAGCAACAGATTGCTTTGTGCTCTCATCATTTCCCTGTCATCAGCCTTCACCTTTTGGTTCCTGGTTGTCACAGCAAGATATTTTAGTAGACCTAGTTTCCTTGATTACTTGAATAATTCACATTTTGTATCTGAATGTGGGATGTTTTCAGCAGAACGAAATTTCTTTGGATGGTGATTTTGATTGGGGAATCAAGAATCACTGTTCGTGGACTCAGAGTCGAAGGAATAATTCATCATCCATGAAGGTCATTTGCCTTCTTTTCTCTGTGGACAAAAGCTACGGAAGAGGTCTGAAAGGTCTCCATTTTTAATGAGTAGGTAATTTTAAGCAGAAGGTGTCATAGAGGGTAGAGACCGGTAAGTTATTTCTGTGTTCTATTAAGAAGTAAACATTTGGAAAGTATTAAAAATTAATGTAAATGACCTTTTTGAGAGATGATGTAACTGTGTAGCCCTGGCTATACCGGAAGACTCTCTGTGGACCAGGCTGGCCTCAAATTCAGAAATCTGCCTGTCTCTGCCTGCCAAATATAGGAGTTAAAAGCATATACCATTACACCTGGCTGTGTGAACAACTCTTAAGAAATTTGACTATGACCGAAAATGGAAAAACTTTATTAAAATGTTTGGCTAGATATCTCATTGGTTAGTTTTAAAGGTAGGGAAGACTTGAGAATTTCTGTGAGGTTGTGGTTATAAATGGAGAGACTTCCACTTTTTCATCTGGTGTCTGTGTGTATGTGTGTGTGTGTGTGTGTGTGTGTGTGTGTGTGTGTGTGTGTGTGTGTGCATATACACACATATACATACATACATACATACATACATACATACACACACACACACACACACACACACACACACACACACACACACACACATGGTCTTCAGTTCTTTGTAGACTGTCTACCCTGGCCATGGCCCAGCACTGGAAAAACTCTAGAGCCTGGAGTTGTCAGGTCTCTCTCCACCCTCCCTCCCTCTATTCCCGCCACTCAAACGCCCAAAACAAAAAAGACAGAGGTACAAAGACAAACATAAAAATAAAATTGACAAGGGCCCGCCCTCCGGCTGGCCACAGGCTGACTGCTGCTACATGAACTCTCTGAAATGGCTGGGAAAAGGTGGCTTGGGGTCATCACTCCAGTGGCTCTTGACTTCACTCAAGGCAGTAGGTCTCCCAGGTCTGAGTATCATGGCTTCCAGACAGTGCGCTCAGTCTTGGGGCCCTAGGAGTTGTCTGTGCCCTTCCTGCTTCCAACTTAACAACTAATAAGCTTCCCTATCCTATAGAATTCAGGACAGAGCCTCAACAAAACAACAAACCACATTTTAAAGCCAAGATTCCTCTCAAAGGTTCCCTTGGGCTCTCCCTTTTCTCAGTGATCTAACAGCTCAACTGATAAGGTTCCAAGCTGTAGCACAAAAGGTCTAGGGTTTGATTACCTGCTAGTTAGATGTCTTTTTTTTTTCCTTTAAGATTCTAACTAGCCAGGCTACCAGCCTTAAAGTTTTCCAGTGCCCAGTGGCCCTCTTGTTGTCCCCAGACAGCCTGGCTACCAGCCCAAAGCTAAAGAAAGAGACACTGAACAAACAATGCTCTAACAAAATTGTTTACAGGTTAACACCTTGGATTGGACGAGTTAATATTAACTACAACAAAGCCAGTCAACATTTTTCAAAACAAGCCTTACTGTTTATCTCAAATACAGAATTAATAATGTTTATTCCTCGGCTCCCTTAAACAAGTATTACCCTCCACGAGAGCTGGGGGGAAGCGCAAGGATTCACAACACTGTCTGTTCTTCCAGAAGTCTTGAGTTTAGTTCCTAACCTTTCCTTTTAAAGGACACCAAAGCAAGATTTTTTCCCCTTTCCTTTAACTAAACAGATTTTTAATGCTTTGCCAGGCCCTCTTCCTTCCTCTTTCTCTCCAGGTCTACATAATACACTACCAGTCAGACGCTTACTGAGCCAGCCTTATGCGTTACCTCCTTCTCTCATAACCTCCTATATTAAGATGCCCAGCTGCCTGGGATCCTCTCCCCTTGTGATTACTCCAGTAATCACAAGATAAAGATTCTTCCAGAAGACGCTAACCACACCCCAGGAGACCAAAAGTCCTCTGCTGGATCTGCTCAGAAAAACAACAGCCTCCAGCCAGAGCCAACTAACTGGGATCCTCAGAAAGCCGGCTTAACCAGATAAAGACACAGCCAACAGCCTTGGATTGCTGACAACTACACGTTAAAACTTACATAGTATTAGAACTTGCTCTATGTAGATATGTCTTAAAATTATTGTTAATACTCCAAACATCTCTGTACAAACTTACGTTTAAAATGTAAGCCCTCTAAACAGTTGGCTCTGTAACCCAAGTTCCTGCCTCACTACCCCCCCCCCGCCCCCTTTCAGGGCTTCTATACCCCTGTAATGATTGTTGGTTTTACATCAACAAATCTGGGCTAGATAGACCAGTGTTCAGGGATCTCCCAGCACATTATGCTCCCTACTGTCCCACCCAACCCCTCCCCACCCCCACCCCCCACCCCCATATTCAAACCCCTTTGTAAACTGGTTGCTCCTCTTCCTTGGCTCTGTACTAGGCATTGGAACTCTGTTTCTCCTTGCACCCTGCCTTATCCAATTTTTAACAGATAAATAATATTGCTGAGGTTACTGCCAGCCAAGTCCTGGTTCAATATCAGACAATTCCCAACCTAGAAACATAATGGTGACACTTTCTTTTTTTTTTTTCTTGAGAAAGAGAGAGAGAGAGAGAAGGGCAATTTGAGTCCATGCTATCCCTCTATTTGCTAAATATAGTTTTCAGTGGGTCATAAGTGGGCACAGATGTTGTGACTATAGAAACAAGGTTGAAAAGAGCTACAACACTATCACGGCATGGCAGGAGCAAGGAAGCAATCTCTCCATCAGGCACATACTTTCTGTATACTAAACACAGGGGAAACACTTTACTGACAGTAAATTATTTGCCCCTTCAGAAATAGTGTGAAATAAGTAATATTATTATATCTATTTCACAAGTAAGGAAACTTAGAGTCAAAGAGATTAACTAACTTGTTCAAGATCAAAGAATTAATAAGAAACAGAGCTGAGCCTTCACCACTACTGTCTCATAGAAGTGCAGCATAAGGCTGGTTTACTGTCACTAATTAGTAAGGTATAAGATTATCACAACTTGGGCAGGCAAGATGGCTCCATAGATAAAATGTAAGCCTGACATCTTGAGTTTAATACTTGGATTCTATAATGGGAGGAAAGCACTGACTTCTGGGAGTTGCACACACACACACACACACACACACACACACACACACACACACAATTATGAAGGTGGAGCCAAGGCCAGCTTTGATCATGTTGTGTGCAGAGCTACTTGGAGTCTTCAAGAGAGATTCAATCCTCTGTTGTTTTTAGCAAGTGGCACCTGGTGCCCAGGGAGAAGAAAATAAAGCCATTCCATCAAAATGCCAGCACATGGGCCCTGGAGCTGCTTTATCAGAGATCCCAGTGACAGGATTCATAAGTAATAACCAAGAAAACTGTTTCCAACTGGAACAAATTCTTAACACTATAAAGCAGCTTGTGGCCGCTGCTAAACTTTCCTCTTCAAAGTGACCTACAGTGAGGCTCTTCACACCAGTTAAACAGAAATTTCAGGACATTGTTTAAGGCCAGACTGGAAAGAAAGATGGCGTTACTATTGCTAAAGTTTTGAGAGACCAGGCTGAAACTGAGATGAGAGATATAACAGTCAAATTCCCCAAACCAGGAAATTTTACTTGTTATAGTAATGAAGTGCCATGTTCTTTATGGCCCCCCAAAAGTGGCTTAAAATAATCCAGTATAAACTACCATTACTTTCCTATTTTTCCATTAACTCTGTCCTCCTTTTACATGGAAAATGGCTTGAAAATAACCAACCTGGTTTTGGTTTTGTTTTACTTTCTTTAAACCTTGTTCTATCCCATCTGAACACTCATTCCATTTTATATGCTAAATGTTTTACTGATTCCAGAATAACAATATAGGCAATTTACATCCTTACCTCGTCATAGTTGGTGATTGTCAACTTCACAGTCTCTGGTGTGCATGGGAAAGGTTGTCTTAATTGGTGGGATAATTGATTTGGAAGACCCACCCTAAAAGTGGACAGTACCATTCCCATGGATGAGGTCTTGGTCCCCATGAGAAGGGGAATGTGAGATGAGCACACACATTTGTTGTTCTCTTCGTCTTTGTCCCTAGGGACATAATGTGTCCAGCTGCTTCAAGGTCTTGCTGCCTTGATTTCCCCACCGTGATGGACAGCACCATGAACTGTGAACCAAAATAAAGTCTTACTTCCTTGAGTAGCTGGTGTCAGAGTATGTTATCGCCACAACAGAAAAGTAACTAAGAGACTTGTGACTTTGTCCTTTGTCAAGTTATAGAAGGACTCTCTAGTGAGATAATAATTTGCAAATAGATTGATTCACCACACACACACACATAGACACACACTCCTAAAACATTAACAGATAATTTTTAAAATGTCTACCAGTTACTAATAAAAAAAAAACCCACTAGTTTGAATCAGAACAATGGAAAGACTTTTGTCTCATTTATCTTAGTATATCTATTTCCCAGCACAATATCTGGCTCATGGTGAGTGCCCAGTAAAATTTGTTTAATGATTGATGAACACTATCCAGTATAGAATGACAGTTGTGTCTACCACCTGTGTTCAGTCTTCAAAGCACCCAGATATGCTTACAAAATCCACTTAATTGGATAATACTTATCTACATGCCTTGGAGAATTGCTTCAGTTTTTACCTTTTCAGACACTTTAACACATTTTTTTCTGACTTTAAGAAGTAATCCTGTTAGCATAGATAAGTGTCTAGACCAAGTGCTAAAATCCTTTTATCTGGAATTGAAGAATGATAGTAGCCAGCACCATTTATGTGATGGTTATTCTCCATTGTCAACTTCACTACATCTGGAGTTAACTAAAACCTGGGTGACTGGGTACACCTGTGAGGGATTTTTTTTCTTCTTAATTAAATCATTTGAAGTGGGAAGATCCCCCTTTAGCCTGTATAAAGGATGTTGAAGAAGGAAGCTTGCTCTCTTTGCCTACTTGCCCTCAATCTAACTGGTGTTAGAGCCTACTTCTTCGGGATTCTGGCATCTACTACAGACCGGCTGAGACATCCAGCCTCAGAGATGGATTCTTGAACTTTCTGTTGGTATACAGCCATTGTTGGACTAGCTGGACTACAGCCTGCAAGCCACTCTAACAAATCCCATATAAATTCTTTCTTCCAGTTCTGTTCCTCTAGAAAACCCTGCCAAATACAATTTAGGACCGTCTTCGTATTGTAATCATGTCTAATCAGGAACTTTTATTTGGAATTCCAATCTCAGACAGCACTGAGAGGAATTCACCTGCTAGGATCTGTCTTTGGACTACAAGGACTTTTTAGCCCTGTTTTCACCGAGTCCCCACGTACCCTTCTCTGCATCCAAATGCTACCCACTTTTCCTCTGGTTTCCTGAATCTCAGTAAATGGTGCCACCTGCCCAGTTATTCCAGTATTCCAGTCTGATATTTTGGAATCATCACCTTGAACACTTACATTATATATATACACACACACAGAGAGATATGTATGTATGTATGTATCCTTAGCCGCTTAGACTCAGCTAATTATCCTTCTAACCACAAAACATGCCTGAGTTCCAGAAAAGGAGAAAGACTACAAATACAGTGTTTTCTCCTTCTATACATATCAAACTTTCCAAGACACTGTAAGCTGTTGTGCTCAGCTGAACACAACACTGAGGTAGCTGATGAAGCCGTGGAAGCAAGACGTCCACGAAGGAATTGTCGTTTTCAGCACCTTGGAGAGAGCAGGCAGCACCCCAGGTTTAGAGGCAGGAAGATGAGGCAAGTGAGAGAGCTGTAAACACCCTGGAATGCCAGAAAGAAGACAGGCTAGACATCCCACCCAAACCGGTTTGCTCTCTGACCCCGAAACACATCACATCCATTCCTACCTCAAGGCTTTGGCCCCAGGGCTTTCCACTGATTAGAGCCCTCTGCTCACATATTTTTGAACTGCTGTTCACTTCTGACCACTCCTGTCTCCACCCCCATGACTTTGCGGAAAAGTCTTCCCTCAATCACTATTCCTGTATTTTATTTTGTTCATTATGTTATTGACATTGGAAACCAAAGTTTTATTTGTTTCCTTGCTAAGCTATTGTCTCTCCAGCTTCGAGAGGAAAAGAAAAAAGAAAACTGGATCCTGTGGAAGAAGAAACCATCTCTTGTGCTTCAAGACTTTCTGACACCTAGAATGTGCTCTGAAAACATTTAACAATTAAGGAAAAGACGTAAGACAAGCAATAGGACCATGAAATTAGACCTGAAGTTTAGGAGAGAACTGAAAACCTTGGGCTGCACAATTTGAGTGGACGCCAGACTCTTCTTATTGGATTCTAAAAATTTGTCTATGAGTCAAGATACCATGTTGCTATTCATTATCATGGCCCATGCATGTATCTAGCACACTCATTATATGGCAAAGCCAATACTAAATTGTAATTTCTAGGATAATTAATAATTTTGTGTTGGTGATAGGATCTTATATTTAATTTTCTTCCATTTTTGTTTTGATGCAGTGTCCCCTATGCAGTCCAGACTGGTTTTAAAGTCTAAATACTATTCTTCTCCACCCATGTGGAGGCTGGAATCACATACATGTGACAGCATGTAGAACAAACAGTACAGGTTTTTTTAGTTTTTTATTTTTTATTTTTATTTAATTAATTTATTCAGATTACAACTCAATTGTTATCCCATCACTTGTATCCTCTCATTCCTCCTCCTTCCCACTTTCACCCTATTCCCCTCCCCAAGGTCTAAGATGGGGGGGGACCTCCCCCCCCATATGGTCATAGGCTATCAAGTCTCATCTTGGTAGCTTGCTTATCCTTTCTTTGAGTGCCATTTTTAGTTTTTTAAAATGGTGCCTGAATGGGTATTTTGCATATATATATATGCATATATATTATACACACATATGTATACATGTGTGCAGTGCCTGGACAGGCTAGAATACGCATCAATTCCGCTAGAACTGGAGATAACAGACAATTGTTAGCTGTCATGTGGATGCTGGGAATTGAGCCTGGGTCTTCTCAAAGCAGACAGTGCTCTTAACCTTTGATCTATATCTCTCCAACCCCAATTAATACGCTTTTTTAACTAAGACAAGCTAAGCAAAGGCAGTCCCCTTGTGGATCTCCTTAAAGGCAGATGCTGTTTCCTCATGGATTGTAATGAAGACCTTAGATTTTCTCAAAGACATCAGGTAGAGACTAACAAAGTGAATACATTGAGTGTTGTCTGAACCATGGTCCCTAAGTCGTTCACTATTGGGAAAAGAGAGCATCTCATTGATGTTTGGAGCCTGCATCTCTAAGCATGGGGAAAGGATATATGCCAAGTAGTAGACAAACTTCTTGCCCAGATGTGAATCCAGTAAACATCTTTAGTGTGGCATACTTGATGTTTTTAAGTCTTCTAAACGATCACCAACACTTTGAAAAGTGAAATAGAGATTGAAGGGACTCTGGCCAGCTCAAGTGTGGTGAGCATAGCTTTAGGGGTCTTATCCCTTCTCCCCACTTCCCTGTACCTTTCTAAAAAACCATTAGCTCACATTCCTAAAGCTAGCCACCAAGGTCTGTTCCCTTAGTTGCTCACTTCCTCCTCCTGAGGCTGACTACCAAGGTCCATCTATCAAAGTATTGAAATCCAGCAATCAAAAGCCCCATTTGGCTCACCTAATTAACATGCCCAATTAAAATTAAACTCCTCATCCTAACACAGAGTTTCCCCTTGTACGTTTATATACTGCTATTTTCTTATGTGCCATGTCTGTCTCCTCTCTATCCAGAGGCAGTCTCTTGTTCTCAGGGACAAATACCCTTCCTCTTTCTCCCCTTCTCTCTCATCTCTATTCCCTTACTTTGTCTCTTATCCCCTGCCCTCTTTCTCTCTGGGGCAAATAAACCTCCTTTGTGCTGAGAACTTGGTCTAGGGGTTCCTGAGCCAACACTTTTCCTTATAGAGATATCTAGCATTTCTTAGAAGGTCAGAAGTTCTGGAAAGATTGGCCTTGGAATTCCTACATAGCAACAGTCACCTGACATGACTTAGCAACTGCTCCTTTAAAGGAGATGTGTGGCCTATGGGCAGTCATGGGCCCTAGTACTGCATCTGTGTAACACTCAGTCTGACCTACTTACCTGTATTAACTGTATGGTTCCCAAAAGTATTTGAGTCGGAGAACTTCTACTGCAGGTTATGTTCTGGTAAGTCTAAGAATTGTGACTACGAGGCCAATTGTGAGGTCAAGTTTCTATTTTAAAATGACACCACCATTTTCCCCCCAAAGCAATCAATATATAGTGTGTTTCAACAAGTATGAAACTTGTAATTGAATGTATAAAAATGACATAACATAGTTGTATAGAAAATGTGTGTTGTGTGTGAATGTGCATATAAACATACCCAGATGTCTTTTTAAAATATTTATTGCATGAATTAATAAGAATCTTGAGAGCATTGACCAAAATTCTAAACCCTAAAAGTATTATGACTTCTTGATATGTATTGTGCAGTTTTTAAATCCACTAGATTTTTTTTCTGTTTTCCTCATGTTTTCCTCCAGTTTTTATCCCAAGATTAAGAATAGACCAGGTACTCAATTAATCAAAGATCAATTAATTAATCAATCCATTAGTCTTCAATTGTTCCACTGCATTAGTGTGCAGCAGTTCTGTAGTGCACCCATCAAAGTAGTGAACTCAAGACATCGTGATTTGGAGATGTGGGTCTGGGCCTGGTTGTGAGTCTTTGAATAGGTCTCTGGTTTTCTAGTCCAGAGTTTGCCTATCTGTCCAACTGTGTGCTCTCCCAGGTGACTTCCCGGTTTACACTTCTGTTCCTGTAAGAACAAGACACATGGGAAATAAGTGACTGGAGACTCAGAGCTAGCTAGCAAGGGATGATGGGAAGAGACACCCTTCCCCAATAATTAAGGCAGAGAGACTTCCAGATGCCTGGGCAGCAGTCCATGGAGGGCCAACAATGGAACATGAACTCATTAGCAGAATGTTGAGTAAAACTCAGAGAGGAAGAGAGAGCTGACGAGGAAGGAGTCCAAGTGGAGACGGAGGATTATAAAGAAGGAATGGGGAGAGTATTGCTAATTGGGTCATTTAGAAACTGAACAACTGAATGTAATTCCTCCTGAAGCAATAAGAAAACAGCCAGGGGAGATATAACAGTACAAGAATATATGCTAACAGGCAAAAACAGGATCCCAGAGTAACTCAAGACAATAATGCCCACACACGCTAATAGATGTCAGATGGAAAACAGCACCTGATCTGGAGCCAATCTCACCTGAGGACACAGATTTGAAAAATACATAAAAGGAGGCACACAGTGAGCACTCAGAAAATATTTGTTAAATTGAATTATATTTGCAAAAGCTCAGGTGTGCTTTACTATTTTAAAAACCCTAACTTGAAGGAAATGAAAAATACAACCAATCTGAGTGATTTATTACTCTCACATAAAAGAGTCACCCAAAATCCATTCCATACAGAAACCTTTTATCTTTAAAATACAAAATTAAAATAATTCCATTTGCCAAGATTTCTCACTAGCATATATCAACAGGATGGAGATGGGGATCTGTGTTATATTGAATTTTCCATCCACTTGGGCCTAACAATATCAGACACATAACTTGGAATGAACACATACATACATTTTGATCATCCATTCACAAAGAACAAAAACATCTCAGATCAATAGCCTCAAATAACAGCTGCTTTCTTCTCCCATAATTCCACTTGTTCACTGTGTCCTATGGGAAGGTCTTTGGGGGCTCTTCCTTCTCTTATGTGCTGGCCATCAGATGTTACTTGGTGGGAAGTTACCTCGAGACTTCACCAGGAGGCTATGGTGAGTTTCCCTCCTCACAATTCCCCCCCTCCCCCAGTGTGGTCTGTCCTTGGAGTCAGTTCAGAGAGGGAGACAGATACCTCACATGGGGTTTAGGTTACACCAAAGCACAAAGCCAGAAGCTATCTGGTCCTCTCAAACTTTTGACCTACAGCTGGGACTTCTGGAATATTCCATTGGTTAAAGCAGATCACAGGGCTAACCTGTGACTCAAGGCCCGAGGCAGCTACAAAAGAATATGACTCTGAGGAGAGATGGTTAATTGAGGTTTGCCCTCCCTTTTCCTGTGGAGCAAGAAGGAGGCTTAGAGTCACGCACTTGAAAGCACATACCATTCTTTAGGCTCAGGAAGAATGACTCAGAGCCAAGACCCAGAGCCCAGAAGTTGAAACAAAGAGCTGAGAGGAATAATCCCAGAAAACAAGAGCAAAGTTTGGGCATGGAACGTCCCTTGCCTTAAGTGGAAGAAATCGGAAGGTGTGCCATTCAGGATTTCAGATTCGCTGTAATCTTCTTCTTCAGAACGAGCAATGGTTGTAGTTTTCTGACCCTTTCACTACTCTACGTTGGTGACTGGAAGACAAATGGATGTTTCTTTCTTGATCTTTGTCCCCAAAGAAGTGCACATTGGGGGGGTTCTCAACCATTTTGGCTTGTGTCCCTGGACTTGCAGCTGATTCCATGTAGCATGAGGCTTGCAGAGGTGAGGGGTTTGCCATATGAGAAGACCATGACCCATGAAGGTGGCCTCAGTGAGCCACAACCCCCACATCTGTCACTTTCTGCAGACCCTTCTCCCAATGCCCCTGGGACTTGATGCAATGACATGGCAGAATCTGGGGGAACTGACACTCCGCTGGCTCATGGGAGGTGTGTGTGGTTGAAAGCCACCATTTTCTTCACCTTTTCAGGTGTTGCCCTTCTGTATAAGAAGCCTTGCTGACACTGTTGAGAGAGCACCCTTTAGGACGAAATGGAGAGTCTAGGCAGACAGAAAAAGGTCCTGAGACTGATATGAAGAGAAAGAGAGGCCCAGTAGATGCAACATCCCAGCTAGAACTCCACTCACTACCTCTACCTACCCAGAGAATCCAAGAGAGATCAGCATGAAAACTGTCTGGCAGAGCCGAGTCCAGCATAAGCATATGAAAACAATAAAACATTTGATTTTAGCCACTGAATCTAGGACAGTTAACAATTACAGCTACTGGTTACCTCGCTCCCCAAAATAGTGGCTGATTCTGAGCAAACTATGATGCTTAAAGGAGGTTGTTGTGTTTTCAGAAGCTAATCCAGTTTAGAAGCATAAGGAAACGTATGAGAACATGATGTGGAAAAGAAACCTCTTGTCTCTGCTGGCTAAGAATCAAGCCAGGCGTGGTGGCGCACACCTTTAATTCCAGCACTTGGGAGGCAGAGGCAGGCAGATCTCTGTGAGTTCAAGGTCAGCCTGGTCTACAAAATGAGCCCAGGATAGCCAAAAATCCTGTCTTAAAATTTAAAAAAAAAAAAAGAATCAAGAGAATATCACAAACAAATCAAGGACCATGTTTATAGTCAAAATATGCTTCAACCTCCTTATGGCCTATGGATAATAAGGATTACCTGACCTTTTTTTCAATCTCTTTTTTTTTTTTTTATCTCATTGTCTTGCAGACCTGTATGTGTGTGTGTGAGATGGAGAGACAGAAACAGAGAGAGACAGAAGAGACAGAGAGACAAATACAGACAGAGACAGAGGCAGAGAGACAAAGACACACACACACACACACACACAGAGAGAGAGAGAGAGAGAGAGAGAGAGAGAGAGAGAGAGAGAGAGAGAGAGGGAGAGATTTAAATGCAACTCTATTGTAAAACCTATGCCCACTCTAGGACCCATATTATAGTCATTTTCCTAAGCCCCACCCCCAAATCTGATCTTAAATCTGCATTAAAATTCTCTCCCCACCCCTCCCTCTGTTTTTCAAGACAGGGTTTCTCTGTGTAGCCCTAGCTTTCCTGGAACTCTCTTGTAGAAATTGTGTCTTAATTCATTGCTGTTAAAGCAAGAATTTCAACTTTACCCTAGAAGAGGTCTCTGGGAAGAACACTTCCAGCCGCTACAATCAGCAGCATTCAGGGACATCTCTTAGTGCAGCTGCCAATATTATCCAACTGTCTTTTCTCACTTCAAGAAGTACTTACTGAGCCCCTGAATTGGCATGAAGGAAAAATGGAGCTCCTTTGCGTCCACTTATATGTTTCACTCTGGGGCATCAGACTTATCCTTAGACATAAAAAAAAAAAAAAAACGTTTTAGTTGAAAGCTAGGCATCACCACATTATTGACTCCAGTATTCTTAAGGTGGCCTTGATACAACAGTAGCAGGAAGCCACTGCTCTAGAGATCAGGGACATAGTAAAGTGATGTTTGAGGTGTTTGCTTGGCAGGTGTATAAAGATGAGCTGTGGGGAGCAGAATGGGAACTGACCTGAGTCTAACACAGAGTAGACATAAAAGAAGAGAGCTAGATGAAGCCTAGAATGTAAAAAATAATGACATTGGGAGGAAAATGGTGGCATTTGCATACAAATGTAAGAATGCAAGACATCTAGAAAAGCAAGAATGGGTAGAAAATCCATCCAGAACTATGCTTACTCATTTGGAATAGAAGATAGCTTCACAAGGTTATTGGGTGAACTGTTGGCAGCAAATACCTGCCTAGAAGCTGGCAGTTAAGTCAGGAGGGAGGAATCCTGGACGCCACCATGTGCTTCCATGTGCAGCCCATCTGAATTGGGCATTGCTGTTCCCCACCCTCCAACTGACTTCATGCTCCAAGATATGGTAAATGTGTGTCTGGGCCTGAGGCTTGGCTTTCCATAGGGCTGCCTCATAAGACTTCTTCCTGGAATATCATCAGACTTCTAGACGACCTGTGAGTCATAGGAGAAAGGAAGTGCTACCAGGACAGAGCTCAAAACACCAAACCTAACCAAACCAAACCAAACCAAACCAAAGGAGAGTCACTATCACCTATCCACAAAGCAAAGTAATAAAATCCCATTACTTGTGCTTCAAAGAGACAGTGTATATGAAAAGGAGCTTGGTGTCTTACCTATAACTTGGTAACCACTCAGCATCCTTTAAGCCATTTGAAGAGACTTCTGTCTCTCATCACTTGTGGGTCCAGATATTCCTGTATTCAAACCAGAAATTGAAAATAAGCAATACTGTGATTAATGAACCATGGTTGGGTAGTTTCCGTTCTGCCACATTGTATGACCCATTGTTGTATGTTTAAAAGTTTAAAACAATAAAACAGAATTTTAAAGTCGTGCTCAAATCACTCTGAAGTCCTGGTGCCTCTTTAATGTATTTGTATCAATTCTTTGTTTGCTCCAAATTGTATACTTGCATATATTGTGTTCTGTATATTGTGTCCTAGCATCCTCTGTCCTCTGTCCCCCTTCTCCGGGCCCCGCCCTCCTCCTGTCAGTTCCCTTTGTCCATGCAGAACAGTTTTAACTCTACTTCCATGTCATGTGTGCATATGTCTGTCTGTCTGTGTGTGTGTGTGTGTGTGTGTGTGTGAGAGAGAGAGAGAGAGAGAGAGAGAGAGAGAGAGAGAGAGAGAGAGAGAGGGAGGTTGAATTTGTTTATTTATATAAAATCTGGGAACCACAAATGAAAGATACAATATTTTGCCAACAGTTTTAACTTTTGTAAACTTTTGAGAATTTCATACATGAGTGCTGTTACATGATTTCTGCATTCATTCATCATATATATATATATATATATATATATATTCATATGTAAATGTGGTTAGGGCTGACCGCTCAGGACTGAATAACCTATCAGGGGCCTCATCCCTGGGCAAGTCTGATCCTCCCTCTCTCTGCAGCCATCGATTGACTGTAGCTTTTCATCGAGGTGGATGGCCTTATGAGATGTCCTTCACTGATGTTGGCGTGGCAACCGGCCCAGTGGGACCATTCTTATTTAGGTGACCAGCTTCCCTGTCATTTATAAAAGATACTATCCTCACAGCAGATGCCCCACTAGCTCTTACACTCTTCCCACTCTTTCTTCCTTAATGCTCCCTAAGTTAGATATATCTTTTAAAGACTAGTTTAAATTACTTAACACAATTATCTACAGTTGTATCCATTTTTCTGCCAGCAGCAGAACTTAGTTCTTCATGGCTTAGAAAAGCCTATTGTGTATGTCAAACACACATCTTATCCATCTTTCTATTGTTGGACTCCTAGTTTGGCTTCACAGCTTGGCTATTTTAATGTACTTTTAAACCCAAAATATATTGTTGATACTTTTTCTGTTAGGGGCCAACTATCATTACGTTATGCCAGTATATTTCTTTAGTAATTGTTTTGTCTTCAGATAACGAAACATTTTCTTGTAGAAAGAATCATTTTTATAACTATTGCAGCCCATTAATGACAATTTTTAAATATACTAATTTTCAGCCGGTTTCATTTTGTTTCTAAAATGTTTTTCTTTTAAAATAATCTTTATTATAATAACTTGCAAATAAATTAAAATTTAAAAATATTTTTCAAAATTCTCCTCGGAAATGTATCCAATATTTATATATGCCTATGCTGAACTATCCCCACTTTCCTTGCTAAGCCAGATACAGTCTCAGTCTCAAAAGCAACAGCAGAGTGAAATAGCGCTGAGATGCCTCAGTTTCCTCCAGGCTGTATGTCAGAATAAAGAGAGAGATTGTAGTGACTCCTCTTGGTCATTGATTGCACAACCAGCGTGGGGCTACGTTCCCCAGCCTGACCTCCCCAGATAGGCTCACTTTCATACAGCACTCAGAAGAAAAACTAGCATTTTTCCCACTTCTTCTGGGCCAGGTCCCCTATGAGGCACACTGCAGAAAGGATCTCCTTCCGCCCTCACAGAAATCCTCTGCAGTGCTTTTATCTCTCCTGCTTTGTCAGCGAGCGAAATAAGTTCAGAGAAGTCAAGTTAGCCAAGTATTGGGTGAATGCAGTTGCCTGGGCTGCTGTTTCTCAGCAGCATCCATCTCTTTTTCTCTCTTTCTTTGACGTGTTGTTAGATCATGATCTTGACTCTCTTACATCTAGACGAACTGTCACCGATGGAATGAGGGGAGGGTGATTAATGCCACCCCCAACTGGCGCCTAAGACAAGTCCCACCAGATTGTCGCTACCTGTTCTCTTTCTGTGTCTCAGGGATGACTGCAGAGAATACGGCAGGAGACTTAGAGGAAGGAGCCTGGGACCATGCATCAGGGTTCCACGGAGACATGAAATGGGGATGTATATACATGTATATAAATCTACAGATGAGTATACGCACAGATCCATAAGCTGTAAACATGAATATACACATATAGGCAGGTGTGTTATCAATCTTGGCTCACGGAGTTACGAGGTCTGAGGAGTCCCGGTGCGCTCTGTAATCTGGGGATCTGGCAAAGCTGGTCGTATATATAGTTTAAAGGCCTCGGAGCCAGGGGATTGTGGGAGGAAGACTGGTGCTCCCGCTCAAACCTTCAATGTAAAGCCAGAGAATCTTCTATTTCTCTATCCCTTTCCTCGACTTAAATCCATGCTGGGGAGGGTAAACGTATCCTCAACACACCAACCCCACCCACCCCCTTTTTTTTCCTGATCTCTTCAGGACACACTCTCACAGAAATACTATTTTACCAGATACCTGGACAACATAAAGGTAACCAGCCCAGCCCCTGAATCTCTTCCTGGTATACATAAGCATGGTCAAGTTCAAACCAATTTCCTGAAAGATGAGTCACCGCGTGGAGTTGAAACAAGCCATCTCAGCTGAGCCAGCTAAGTTTAGCCAGCCCTCAATCCTCTTCGCTGATGATCACAGATGTCACGTGAGGCATAAAAACTCCCCAGACTACAACATGGGAGAGAAATGCATCTTAACTGTGAGAAGACGTTGTGAGTTTTATATTACGTAGTACTGTGGGTACTTTCAATTAAATCCCAAAGCCTGTGCTTTCAAAGGACAGAAATCCAAGGCTGGTGATGAATACCACATCCTAGTCAAGATCTCCAAGATAACCTGTTTAGAAAACTGACCTAGCCCAGCCAATAGTACCAGGCTCTAGAAGAAAAATCCTTGGGAAATACCCATATTGGAAAGCTTTTGAAACATAACAAGCTACTTCACCAAGTGTGGCTTACAACAAAACCACCCCACAAAAATACCACCACCGCCACCACAATCACCCTTCCAAAAGAACTACTTCAGTTCACAGGTTTAAGATTGTGCAGTGTTTGTTGAGCTTAGCTGGCCCATCCTGCCCACCTAAGCTGGGCTCTGCTAACATCAGCCGGGCTCACCCACATATCTGTAAGTATCCATGGGTCACCCATAAGTTGGATCATGAAGCAAGCATGATTCCATCCGTTGCCTCTGCTTGGAGTATCTCTTCCTCCAGCAGCTTAGCTGGGCTTGACGCCTCGTTGGCCATGGCAGAGACTGCAAGAACAGCACAAAGACAAAGCCATGTGCTTTCAGGTCAAAGCAGGTTTAAAATAACTATGCCATGAAATAGTTTGGAAGGCCATTATCAACTGCAGCGGGTATGGAGAGGTAAGAACAAACAGGATCAGTACTACAGCCAATCTTCTGTGCTATCCCAGGATCACTGTGTAGGGACCAAAGTGCAAACAGTTACATCCCCATCTTTTCTTCTAGCCTCTGACCTTAAAGCCTCCAGCTATCCAATAGTAACAGAGTCTTCAGGACAGCAGCGCCGGTGAACCTTCTTTGGAATGAATTTTTTTAAAAAATACCTGGAAAGGAATGACAGATTCTTTGCTCTCCTGACTGGTTTGCCAGGGCCCTAGGGCAGAGCACTGACTCCATCTGAAGAAATCTCTCTGCAAAGAATGAATTGTACTATACCAGCACCATGCCTCCTTGTACTCCTCTACCTGCCAAAGACAGGTAGCAACTTCCTGAGGCAGAGCCCTCCATCTTGCAGGGGAGATTATTAAGCTGAGGAAGTAAACAACTCACAGGCTGCAGGAAACCCCTGAAACAGACGAGATTCATCAGCCTCCTCCCTCCCCAAGCATTTCAAAGCTGTAAGGACTGCTGCCCTACCATCTCAAACAAACTAAACTGCCTAGAAGACTCCCAACAAGCAGACCTGCCTAAAAGAGGGCCAGACCAGCCAAGCTCTCCGGAAGAAGCAGAGGATCAGCCGGGCTACCTGGAAAAATCTCAGATGACCTGAGGTTCCTAAAAGAGGCAGTAGCATACCCGTTGAGCTACCTGTGGGTTGTTTCTAACTCTCATTAGTTGTCACATGCTGGCGCAGGCTTTCAGTAATGTAGCAAGGAAGATAGCGAAGCATTAAAATAAAATCACTGGAGCTGCTGTACAAGTTGCTACTCAGTATTTATCCTATTAAAGTTTCCTCTTTCCCTTAGTTTCTATACGCAAGGGCTTCTCTTTATGGCTTGTTATTTCTATAAAAAAAAAAACACATTTCATCTACTGACATCTCAGCCAAAAAAAAAAAAAACCCACCCAAAATATTTAACAACAGCAACAAATCATTTCAGTGACTTAAGACCAATAGTAAACTGTCAGCTTGAGTTGTGTCTGCTTCCAAACTTGGATGCCTAAATCCTAACCCCAGTAGTTCAGCATGCGACCCTCCCTGGAAACAGAGCCATTGTAAATACAATTAGTTAAGCAAGATTCATACTGATGTACACACAAAGAGAATAGCAGATGATGGACACAGAGACTTGGTGACTCAACAGAAGCCAAGGAACACCGAGGATTGTCAACAAACCACCAGAAGATAGAAGAAAGGCATGGGTCAGTTGTCGGCATGTTGGCCTAGGAGGTCTACCCTCTAGCCAACCTAGACAACCTGGCTAAGCCATCCAACCTGTGGTCATTTGTTATGGCAGATGTAGAAAATACGAACATGTGTGATGGATCATCTATGTTACGGGCCACTGCACACTTTTACTCCAGTTTTTGCTTCTTACTCTTAAGATTGCTGGCTCCAGTTCCATCTATGACCACAGGTTGATGTTTGCCTGGGCTCAGCCAGCGTGGCCAAAAACCAGCTCAAAAGCCGGGTCTCCCAGTTCTAACAACGCACTCTCTTCTTTGCACATTATTACTCTGTAGAGGCTTCTAATGACAACAGAAATGGGAGAACAAGGCAAAGACTGGAGCTGCTGTTCGGAGGGGCCCCATTGTGCAATAGATTGCTTTCTAAAAGAATTAGTTCTTAATCGATTCCTTATGAACTCAATGGTATTTTAAGCGCTCCCAAGGCATTTCCCATTTAAAAGCGCCCTGTGGGAGATTCTTTTGTACAGGGAAAGGTATTTTTTGGAATGTGAGTGATTACCTACTTCTCTCTAAATTTGTTTGCTTTCTGAGTGTAATTTCCTTTCCTCTAAGAGATTTGTGTGCCCCCGTGAAAGTAGGCCCGCCTTCAGTTCTGCACCTCTGCCTCAGCTGGAGGGGGGTTGGCAACAGCTTGCCTCCGCCATCCTACTTGATAGCAGTAAAGTTACAAGTAGCAGTAACTTTAAAATGCACATAGTGTCTGAAACACCACCCCCTCCCTAATTTCCAGCCATTTTGAACATCCTCAATTTAAAATCATTGCTTGCGTAGGAAAAGGGGGAAAGAGTCATTTTGTTAGATGCCAACACTGAGCTATTAGTTACTGCCTAACCGTTAGTGAACTCTGAGCTCACTGCTATCCCAGATACCTAGGTGCGTGTAAGCAGGTGTTTCCTTCCCCTCTCTGGGCCCGCCTCTAGGCTGCTGTGTGGGATGGAATCCTTCTAGCGGCCCATGAGAAGGAATAGCTATGGCTAATAATGCGTCTAATTGTGTGACTTTAAAACACTTTCTAGGAGCAACAGAAATGATTGAGAACTTATCCGGTTTTAGGTCCAGTTCCCAGCACAAGCATGAAAGTTAATAAATGTCTGAAATTCCACTTCTAAGGAGTCAGAGGTCTTCTTCTGGCCTCCTTGGGCACCAGGTATACACATGGTGCAAATACATACACGTGGGCAAAGCATTTGCACACACAATAAATCTCTAATAGCAGTTCCCTTTGGGGGATGAGAGCTACAAATGGCTTTGTGGTTCTCTCCTGTCATTGCTTACGTTGGTGACTAATTAATTGTATAAACACCTGTAGAGACCTCAAGTGTCAGTCACTGGGTTTTAGTCCTATGGTCACGGAGGTGAAGAGGACTCTGGCTCTCACGTTGTTCTCTCTCCACTGAGTAGGTAGGTATCAACACAGAAATGCCATACTAGAGAAAGGCCCTCTGGGAAAAACAAAGAGAAGTGCCACATTTCCCTACAAGTGAAAGAGCATTTCCCTCATGGTGGTAGTCTCCCAACATCTTGAAGAATGAGTAGGTATGTGCCAAATGCACAATGTCATACAGGACCTTTTAGGAAGAGACAGCCATATGAGGCAGCGATGTGATCCTGGTGTTTGGAGGCTGCTGGGTGGCGGGACACAGGAAGTGAAGTGAGAGGCTGCTGGGTGGCAGGACACAGGAAGTGAAGTGAGAGGCTGCTGGGTGGCGGGACACAGGAAGTGAAGCGAGAGGCTGCTGGGTGGCGGGACACAGGAAGTGAAGTGAGAGGCTGCTGGGTGGCGGGACACAGGAAGTGAGGCGAGAGTAGAAACATTGTTGAAAACATTCACAGTGTCAAGACCTCAGTGGAGCTGGGAGACTCATTCGGCATGGAATGATTTTATCCTGGATGAATGTCTCAGTTACTTTTCTATTCCTGTGAAGACACCATAGCGAAAGCAACTTGTAGAAGGAAGGGTTTGTTGAAGCTTACCGTTTCAAGAGAGTAAATCCAAGACCACCATCATGGTCGGGAGCAGGGAGGAGGGCAGGCACTGGAGCTCCAGCTGAGAGCTCACATCCTGATCCAGAGGCCCATGCTTGGCGGCGACACAATTCCTACAACAGGGCCACACCTCCTTGTCCTTCCCAAACAGTTTCACCAACTGGGGGCCAAGTATTCAAATGCATGAACAACCTTATTCAAGCCACTACAATTAGGAAAGGACATGATAGAACTTGGTATCCTGGTAAGTGGCCTGAAATCTGTTGGGGCAGAGGGCTGGGAGTTGAACCAGAAGACAAATGCAATGCCAGGGCAGCAACAGTGGGGAAGAGGAAAAGGCGAGCGATTCACACAATAGGGATGAGGTAGAATTCTACATATTGATGACTGAAATGAGAGAAAAACGATCCCAAAAGGTCACACATCTCAAGCCTTGGCATACAGGTATCCTTAGAGGAAAAGAGGTGATACAGGCCAAGGAACAAGTTAATGGGACAAATTTCCAGAGACCAGAGAGCTCATAAACTGTAAGGGAGGTTTTTAGGAGTCAGATCCCCACTCACTCCTCCATGCAGGTTTGGGACCTGTTTGCTCATCCTGACTCAGCAACTCCTCAGAAATCTCTCTTTCTGTCGGAATAAAAATGAGTTTGATTTGCAGGGACATATCTTAATGGGCAATTGGGAGTTGTGTCTATCAGGTCCTCAGCTCCAAACAGAACATTCTGGCTACTTTAGTCAAGGAAGAAAAAAAGTATTAAAATATATACTTGGCTCATAAAATCACCCAGATGGCCAGGCTTAGAAGCATCGTGGCCAGGCATGACCCTTGGACCACACCACACTGCTGATGTTCGGCCCTGGAAGCCTCAGAGCCCAAAGGTCACACTGTTCAGAAAATGGCCTACAGTCCCTATTTCCTCCCTCACCTCTCTTCTCACCAGACTCTCCCATCAGTGCCCATAATCAGTAGAACGTGAATCTACGGAGAGGTCCAGAAGGTAAAAACACAAATATCTGGCTTTCCCCTTAGGGAGGTGAGATTCACAAGTGCAGGAAACATCCCATAAACAGGAAAAAACAAATATTGCTTCAGAGGGCCCACTGTGAAAGATGAAGGTAGAACGAAGAAACCCCTTGTTCCTATAATTTGGGAGCTGGGATAATTGAAAACTTTACAACGCCGTGCTCTGTAGGATAAAGTTTCCCCAGGTTGGAGAACTCACTGTGGCACCTGAAGTTATTTTCAATGTTGTATGATATGTTGTTTAGTACACACAGCCGGTACCACCTCTGCGAGTGTGGTCCTTTCCAGGGCCACGGCTCTTATGAAGCTCTCAGCTTATGCATTCAGTGAATACTGACTGCATGCCTGTTGAGTGCTCTGACCTATATTTGGCATTACAGTCAATTGAGCAGAAGCATTGGACACATCTGTGCCCGTATCATTCCATGTTGTGTTCACAGAGATGACACCTGGAGTCTGTCATCTCTGCAGCAATCTGTCATTGTTACAGGAGCAATTACAGTTTGCCCTGAAACAAAGACCTTCACGGGCCCTCGGGGAGGTGAGAGCTGCCTCAGCAATTGCAGCAGGACCACCCAGGCTATATCTTCCACTTAGATCCTACACATCCTGCCTTGGTCAAATGAAACCATGAAGGAAATGATGAAGCCCAAGGAGAAATGGGTTAACATCTTCTGGGCTTGTTGGACAGACTCTTGAAATAAGGATTCCAGGCCTGGGAGAGAGGCTCATTCTCCTGATAGCCATTTCCAACCCTTCTCCCTGCCCCCCACCAAGGGCAGTCACCAGGGACACTCAGCCCATCAGACTTTCAGTTCCTGTGCAGCACAGGAAGGGTCCTGTCTCTTATCTTTCATCTTTAGCATCTCTTCACTCCAGAAAAGCCTGAATTATCCTAAGGGAGAAAAATCCTTTTGATGCAGAATTAAGCATCATCCTAAGAGGAATATGTGAGCCATGGCAAGATGGCTTCGTGTCTCAGTCATGGGTTAATGTTTAGATGTGAAGAGGCCCCATGGACTTGGGCCTGTTTCCTTGGAAACATGGGCAGAAATAGTCTTCAAGGAAACCAGGCAAACACACTATGACCAGAAGCCCATGAGCATTTGTTCCCTATAACTATGAGCAAGGTTCATATTGCAGCTTCCAGTGTCGCTACAACTCCCCTGTCCAGCTCCATGCCAGCTTTCAGCAGGACCCAGTGTGCACTTCCAACATGCGGCAGGATGAGCTGACTATGCAGAGCTTAGGCACACTGGGGGTATTTTCATCCTCCCTGGCCTTCTCCAGGATTCTATAGCCTCATTTCTTACAGCCACAGCACTGTTCCTCTGAATTTGAGGTCCCTTTTTAAATGAAGTATCTTAGTAATCTCATGATTTGTTGAACTTTTTATTGATTCTTGTCAATTTCACATCATGCATCCCAATCTCACTCAACTCCTCATCCCGTCTTTATCTTCCCTCCACTCTTGCAGCACCCCAAAAAATAAAATTAAAAACTTAAGATAAAATTTTTTAAAAAAACAAAATATCACACTCAAAAATATTTTGTCATGGAAGCTCTAGTATGTCACAGTGTGTCCCATAGTATACACTTTTGTTCATGAATCTTTACCTGCAAATGTTTCTTGAAATGAGTCATTGGTCTGGTTCGAGGCCTCTGGCTTCTGCTACACTATCAATCCTGGATTTTCACCAGGACTCCTCTTGGATATCTGATGTTGCCATGTGTCATGGAGATCCTGTAGCTTTGGATCTGCAGGACCATCCCTTTTCATGTTCCAGCAGTTCAGAGATGGGATGGATGTTAGAGTGGACCAACTCAAAAGCCTGTGTATGGACTGAGTTGGATCTGTTACTGAGTTGGTCAGTCAGGCAAGCCAGCTCCACTGTACCCACAGCACCAGGATGAGCTCTCCAGCACTTCCCTGGTTAGCTCGCCCAGTGCCATGGTTGACAAGCAGCAGGACCAGCTCTCCCGAGTCCATGCCCTCAGGTTTGGCTCTGCGCAACTGCCACCAGGGTCAGCTGTACTGTGCTGCACAGGGGAGGTATAGGACCCGTTCTCCTAAGTACTGCAGCTGGTGAAGGCCAGGGACAGCTCTCCTGCTCTCATGGCCTCCCCTAAAATATTTTATGGGTAAGGTAAAGATGAGTCAAATTACCACACTTATGAAACAACAGAAACCAGTCTATTGAAAAATTTTTTTCAAGCATTGTCAATTAAAAAAAAAAAAAGGAACAAAATAAATGGGCACTAAATATGTTCCAGATCCAGGCCTATACAACACAAAAGGAGATTTCTCAGGTAAAGAGATTTACTTGAAGTGAAGAAATGGAATTATGTGTTTTAGGGAACCCAAAGCAGCTAGATCTTATTGAGCAAATTATCAGAGAGAACAGGTGTTAGAGCTTGTGTCTAGAATGTTCCTCAAAGGTCTGTGCTTACGAAGGGGACACTGGAGCCTTTTGCTCCGTTTCTCTCCTCTTCTTGGCCTCCATGCTCTGAGTGGCTTTGTTCAATAATGACACTCTCTCACCATGGCACTCTCTCACTATGACACTCTCTCATCATGACACTCTCCCGCCATGACACTCTCCCGCCATGACACTCTCCCGCCATGACACTCTCCCGCCATGACACTCTCCCGCCATGACACTCTCCCGCCATGACACTCTCCCGCCATGACACTCTCCCGCCATGACACTCTCTCATCATGACACTGTCTCACCATGACACTCTCTCACCATGATATTCTGTCTTGCTCCAGGCCCACAGCAATGGAACCAAAAGATATGGACTGAACCTTTAAAACCCTCAGAAAATTGAACACCCTCCCCCATCATAAGTTGTTTGTCTCAGGTTTTTTTGTTATAGTAGCAGGAGACTGACTAATACAATGTACTTGCTCAGTGAGAGATCTGTGGAGCTCTACAAAGGACTTCCCTTGGATATGTGACTGAACAGAGTTGCTCCTTGGTCTCTACAGTGAATTGGTTCCAGGAAATCCCACAAATACCAATATCTAAGGATGCTTAAATTCAATGTGTAAAATAGCATAGTTCACTTGAGAACAACCCACACACATGCTCTAGTACACTTAACTCATTGCTAGATTACTTATACATATAACAATGCTAATATTCACATATTAGCAAATGCTGTGCGAATCATTGTTATGTTGAAGTGTTTAGGGAGTAATAAGAGGGAAACTAAAGATCATTATACAAACAAAACTTGTTAAGAATCCAAGGATGAATAGATCTGCAGACATGAAACCCGAAGATGCAGAGGCCACCTGCACTGAGTGCAGCTAATCAAGAGGCAGAAGAGCTCAAGCTGAATAAAGAATTCCTGCAGCTTGCCCAGGGCTGGGACTTGTTTATATTCCCAACAATTAGATCAGAGAACCCTGCAAAACATCAGGACTTAAGAAGTGCTACTTAAGAGAACATTGCCAAATTAGCCCTACGTGAAATGTTGGCTGGTCTCACTTAACTAAATTCAAAGGCAAGCCTCAAAGGATCGCACTATTTGATCCCTAACTGTTGCTTAGAACATGGCACAGGAACATTTAAAGAAGTATGTACAAAACTTCAGCACCCAAGAGCCTGAAGGGTTAAGTGTTTGCCCCCCCCCCCCCCCCGTGAAATGTTCTCAGACAAACAAACTGAAAAAGATGATCCACAAGGGAAAAGTCCATCAATAGGGACAGACCTGGAAATGGCATTCCTACTGCAGACTGTCATGTACCCCAAGTATTGACATTTAACCTTGCCTCCCTGTTAGACTAACAAGTAAGCAGTTACCTGGGCAGGGCCAGAGGAAGGTAGGTGTGGCAAAAGTTCACAGGCATTTGGGACAAAGAGGTTCTTGGGAAGGGAAGCAGACAGAGAGACCGAAGAGGATACTGGGAAGAAGACAGGAGTGGAGGAGAAGAAGAAGGCCACCATGGTTTAGATGGAGTAGGAAGCACATGGCTGGTGTGGATGGAGGATTCGGCCCAGATGATGAACATTAACAAGTATTAGAGTAGCTTGAAAGAAATTATTAGAAGCAGATGGCATGGGATGGGATGGGGAGAAATGGGAGGTAGTTTAGGGGAGTAAAAGCTTACTTGCCCCAGGTGAACCAAGGCTATTTTAAAATATAACATGTGTCTGTGTTTTTATTGATTGATAGCATGCTAGAAAATACTGACATAGTGATTATAGCATAATAATAAACATTTATTAGGCCATGCCTTTAAATTAACCACAATAGGGGAGTTTGCAAACAGAAGGTAGGAGAGTGTTCTGTGTTACCCAGGTGGACCTGATGATGAAGGTCTACCAGGAAGAGGAACGTGGGGAGTAGACTGAGTGAGATGCTGAGAGCACTATGCAGCTGGCTTTTATACATAGTAAGGTGGAGGACTGGGCCAGGAGTGGAAGGACTGGGCCAGGAGTGGAAGAACTGCGTGGCTTCTGGCAGCTGGATAAAATGAGGAGCCTCAGAAGGAACTCCACTTGACCAATACCACTATTTTACTCAGTTAAAAATCACTAAACTCTGGACCCCAAGAACTTTGAGACAACATGTTTTTACTGTTTCAGTCAGTGGTGATGCTGGCGGTGGGGGTACTGGTGATAGTGATGGTGGTGGTGAAGGAAGTGGTGATGATGGTGGTGCTGGAGGTAGTGATGGTGGTGGTGATGGTGGTGCTGGAGGTAGTGATGGTGGTGGTGAAGGTGATGGCGCTGGTGGTGGTACTGCTGCTGATAGTTCGGGGTTTGCATTTTTGAGGCACTGTTTCACGAATTCCAGTCAGCACTGAAGGTCACTATAGTCTGGCTGAACTCAGAGTATAGGCCAGGCTGGCCTAGAACTGTCCTCCTCTTTAGCCTATCCTGTACTGAGATTATAGACACACGCCACCACATCTAGCTTGTTTTTGTTGTTTGAAGCTGCTGAAGTTGTGTTCTTTAGAAACAATAGCATAAAACTAATACCCGGGAAGGACATTTCCAGCTTGTTCCACGGGGCCAGCACTATCTTACTACTACAAATAGACCATAACATTACAGTAAACACACACACACACACACACACACACACACACACATAAAACCATCACCAAATTAGCAAGCCCACTCTAACAATATAGAAAGAGGACAAGTCATCATGACTAAGTGCAATTTATCCCAGAAAAGCTGTAATGTGTTCAAACTCCAGTACTTTCCCCTGTGTCCCAAATTCCTCTAATGGTTTTGACATCTGACCACACATCACGTGTCCCTCTTTATCTCTCCCCATTTTGTCCTTAACTCAGGCTTCACCCACAGGAGCCGTCTTTCTGTTTCCTACCTTGCAGACCACTCTAATGTGCCTCTGACAAGCTCAGGCTCTGCCACAGCAAACAGTGTCTTCCCTCACCCTCTCTTAGAGATCATCTCTTCCTGATCTCACAGCAGATGTGCCCTGGGGTTCTGCCTCCGGCTTCTCCAAGCCTCCCCTATCTTTCTACCACATTCTACCACACACTTTTGTACCAAGGCATCACTTTCTAGTAAGTACTGTCTTTTTTTTTTTCTAGACTATGAACTCCAACAAGATGAAAGTGCTAGTCAATGCACCTCTGAGTCTAATGGTGAGCACAGTGCCCGGCATGCGCTAGACTCTTCATAGGTATCTATTGATTTGTATTTATTGAATACTGAATACTCGGTGCTTTCTGGAGATAAAATCCAGTGTTCTGAGGCACAGAGTGGACTAATTCAAAAGAAATAAATGAGCCCCGGTGAAGACTGGAAGGGTTCCAAAAACAAACACACCACCTCTCCTCTTAAAAATACATCACGTCATTTGCGCGTGTTCATAGACTAACCATATAAAAGTATTTATAATATGCCAACCAATATGAGATACTAGAGAGGATGTGCTTAAGCCTATTTCTCTGATGAGAAAGCCGAGGCCTGAGAAGGAATAAATACGTCCTAAGATTCTGGTGCGAGATGAGGCGGAGCTGCAGGGTCCACCTCCAGCTGGCTCATTCACTGCTGCCCCACTCTGTCTACTCCTTCCCGCATGCGCCACAGCCCCACCCCTACCTATAGAGAGCAGAAATTAAACGGCCTTTTGCATTTGCCTTGGGCTCTGTTCGTAGCATCTCTATTTCTGTTCACTGCCCTCTATATAATTTCTGTAACAAATGAATTGCGGCAAGCCTATTCAGCCCTGTAGCAACCCCCAGTTAGCCCTTTGGTCCCTAGACTGTCTGGGAATTGCTTTTACTTCCAGGCAAGCAGGCTACCTCCTTTACTGTCCTCCAAAAATGCTAATAAAAAAAATCAAAAATAGTGAATGAAAGTTGATTAGATAGAGCTATACAGGCCAACAGGCCACTGTCTTTCCTGCTCCTCATCCTAGACATCATCTTATCTCAAGACACAGCCCACTAGGTCTACCACCTCAGTGAGGATGGGGACCACTGATCTGTCTAATGTGGTCCCTCTGTTCTTGATTGATGTGTATCTTATTGTACCGGTTCCCTTATCCTCCCTTTATTCTTTAACGCTTCTGTTTTCTTCTTTTCATCTTCACCCAGCTGCCGCATTGCCTCCATGTCCTGTGAAGAGAAGCCCTCTTTCCTTTCTGTCCCTGTTTCTCGCCTTGAGAACTGTCTTCTGGTTCGGTTATTCAGGCCCCATGACTCTTAGTCTTCTAGAAAATGATCTGAATTTTCTTCCACTGATTATTCTTTTTTTTTCCATTGTTTTGATGTCATGTTTTAATTTCTTTCTTCGCAGCCACCAAATTGTTCAGTCTCTTTACACCTCTGTCAAATCCCTCAGATTTGCTTGCATTCAGTCTAGTACTACAGCATGTTCACAAAGACGCTTTCCTGGTGGTTGGTCCATGATCCCCAACAACCATGAAAAGCAAAGGAACACCTTGGAAATATTACAGTGACAATCAGAACTTTAGTCCTGTATTAGGGTTTCCTAAGGGAACAGAAGTGATTGTATAAAATACGTAATATATAATAATATAATATGCAATAATACATATGGAGAATTTATTAGATCAGCTCTCGGGATATGGGCTGGTTAGCCCAACAATGGTTGTCTCACACTGCAGAAGCCAAGAGTCAAATGCTCAGTCCACAAAGCTGCCTGCATCAAAGGGCCTAACTGGCACTGAAGGCCTGGAAGGTTCCTGAAGAACTGCTGAGCTTCGGTTTATTTTTGAAGCCGGTCCCCCACCTCCACTCCCCAAAAAACATGCTTCTAGTATTGGTTAATGAGTTCCACAGCAACAGGACAGATGAATTTACCAGTAAGTGTGAGTGTAAGTAGACAGAAAGCAAGGAGTAAAGAGCAAGGTTTCCTTCATGCACATCTTCCTACCTGGAGAGGCATTAGAAGGCACCTCAATGCTTAGGGTGGGACTCCCCATTTCAAATAACCTGACCAAGAAAATCCCTGTCCAGAGTTCTCAGCAGTTTGTGCTTTAGGTGGTTTGAGATGTGTCAAACTGACAACCAAGATTAACCATAACGAGCTCTGAAGTCCGAGGGCGCAGCAGAGTGTGCGTTACGGCTCATTTTTGTTCTTCACTAATTTATTTACTCGATCATTTTACATCCTGATCACACTCTTCCTCTCCTCCAAGTCCCACTCTCCTACCCACTTCCCTCATGCCCCCAACCAAGGTATGGACCCGCCCTGGAACATCAGGTTGTATCAGGACTAAGCGCCTCCTCCTTCACTGAAGTAAGACAAGGCAGCCCTGCTAGGGGTAGGGGAGGCTCCTGGGAAGATATGGAGGTGACCCTAGCTGAGAATCCTAGCAGCTGGGGATACTGAGACTGAAATGGTCACATCCTATACCCAGCTGGACTTCCAGTGGAGAAAAGGGCACACCAACCCACCCACAAAACCCTCGCCCCAAAATTTGTCCTGCCTACAAGATGTACAGGGATAAAAGATGGAACAGGGATTGAGGGAATGGCGAACAAAGACTGGCCCAACTTGAGACCCACCCCATGGGAGAAATCCAACCCCTGACACTATTAATGATACTCTGCTATCCTTACAGACAGGAACCTAGCATAACTGGCATCTGAGAGGCTTCATCCAATAGCCAATGGAAACAGATGCCGAGCCCCACAGCCAAACGTTAGGAAAAACTCGGGGAGTCTTGTGGAAGGGTTGGGGGATGGATTGAGGGAACTGAAGAGGTCAAGGACACCACAAGAAGGCCTACATAGTCAATTAGCCTGGGCCCATTGGGGGCTCATGAACCACTAACCAAAGAGCACGCATGGACTACCCATATGAAGCTGATGGGCATGTTGTCCTCAAGTGGGCCCCCTAACAACTAGAGCAGGGGCTGTCTTAGCCTTGCCTCCCTCTGGAGGCAAGCCCCTTAAAACAGTGATATGCAGCATGTATAAACTCTTCTACATGTGTCATGTGTACCAAGAAACCACGCAAAGAAATGATCATAAGGCAGTCGCCAGCAGTAATGAAGGCATTTACCCCAAGACTAAGTGCTGGCAAAGAATTCTACATTTGTGCTGTGTTTACATGCCCCATTTTCTGCATCTCCCTTCTTCTTGAGAAAGAATTGTGTTGGTTCAAGTACCCAACACAAGCCCTCAAAAAAAAAAAAAATCCACTCCCCTTCTCAAGGTTTCTGTCACTGTTTGGGGACTTCAGTTGTCCAGTCCCCTCTGAATGTTTCTTCGTGTCACTTCTCAACACTTGAGCTCTACTGTCAGTCATAATTGTTCCTACATCTTTATTTTAGAGTTGAAATAGAATCAGACATGAACTCAATCTTATTCTGTAAGTTAGGTGGCAGAGGACGATGAAGAGAAGGCAAAACACTGGTTAGCGTAAGGAAGATTGTGTTTAAATTTGGAGAAACAGAGAAAGTGGCTCGTGTGTGTGTGTGTGTGTGTGTGTGTGTGTGTGTGTGTGAGTGAGAGAGAGAGAGAGAGAGAACAGACATCTTAAAACTGAGCCTCAGGACTTTCTTGCAAGATATGGATCTTCCTATTTATTCATTTCGGTTAAAACCATATTTGGATCTTTTTGGTTGTTGTTGTTGTTGTTGTTGTTGCTGCTGCTGTTCAAGACAGGGTTTCCCTGTGTAGCCTTGGCTCGCTTTGTAGACTAGGCTGACCTCGAACTCCCAGCTATCTGCCTGCCTCTACCTCCCAAGTGCTGGGATTAAAGGCGTGCACCACCACACCTGGCCGATATTTGGATCTTAACTGTCCCTTCAAAGGCTAAAATCTTGAGTACCTGATTTTGCTCTGGGATGCACTCCTGCTGTGACAGGCTGCTTTGCCACAAGCCAAAAGCAGCATGCTAATCAATTTGGAGCCAAACTGTCAGTCAAAGTATACCTCTTTTTCGTTTTTAATTGATAACTTTGGGTATTTGCTATAGTACCTGAAAGCTGACTAACAGGAAGAGTAAGCCGTCCATGCTCTGGTATCTCCTGCGTCTTCTCCTTGTTTTGTTCTCTTTCCACTCTCTAAATTCATGTTCATGTCTCTGGGAATATTTAGTAGCATCTTAAAAAAAAAAAAAACAACTGAGTCTTAAGTTCTTTGCAATAGCCATCACTGAATAAGGATGTGTCGGGGTGAGACAGGACAGCACCACTGGAAGAGTTGGAACCCTCATCAGACTGCCAAGCAGCTGCCAAGGCATTTCCCATGACAAAGCAGGGGGAAATCTAGAGACAGCCACAAAGATGGATATTTTTATTTATGAATACAAATGGGGAAACTGAGGCTTCCTAAGGAGCCCATATCCCTGCTGATTCTTTGTTAGCTGAAAGACACAAGGACTCTGAGACACAGTTTTCCATTCCTGCTCCCAGTGCTGGGCTACGGTCCTATTTTAAGACACAATCAATTGTGCTTCGAACATTTTAGGGAAACAGCATGGATTTCTCCATCCAGCTCCACGGGAGGCCTATGAAATAGAATTGCCTGTGTGACCTGCTCCTGGTTTGTCTCCTGTTGGTACAGGATTCTGGGTGCCGTCCTCACTTTGCTCGGGAAGTGTGAACACTAATCCTTATTCTGCCTCCTCTGTAGGTGATACTTATTGAGCTGATTCGGATAAAATTAGTTTCTATTCCAGTAAATACAATACTTAATTTAAAGAGAATCTCAGGTTTTTCTCCTTCCCTTCTGTATTATTTTTTTCCTATGCTGCTCATTTCCTTTATTATAATGTGTTTTGGGTTTTCTTTCTGCTCATAAATCAATAGTTTGCAGCAGTAATAAAATATGATTACATATATCAATGGCAAAGGTTCACAAAGATTGCCGCTTTTATGTTGTATTTACTTAGCCTAGAATAAAATCCATATTGAACTTTTTTTTTTCTTCTGACAGTCTCACAGAGACTATGGTATGACCCAGGCTGTCCTCAGACTGGCAGCATTCCTCTTGTTCTATAGTCCCAAGGGCTGGGATTACAGGTGTGGGCCACCACACCAGTGTTGCGTTTTCTAAGTAAACAAGACAAAGAGTTCCTAAGGGTCACCTTGCTAGTGCCTCCTTTCTACATGTGTTCTCTCCAGACATTTGTCCTTGGCACAATTTGGGTAGGACAGCCCAGGAACGTGGGACCTGGGCCCCACAAATGAAAACAAGTGGGCAGTATTTACTAAGTCTGAGGGTAGGTAGAAGAGTCCTATGCCCAAGGGAAAGTTCAGAGATCTATTATCCATCCATCCAGTGCGGAGAATGTCAAAAGTGAGATGGACCATATCTCTAGAAGGTGTGGGATGCTAAGTGGATTTCTAAAGAAAGGTCCCAACTCATGTGGCTATTTAATATTTAGTAAGTATTTGTGAATGCCTACTGTGTGCCCACCATTATTTTGAAGGCTACAGAAACAACAGAAGAAAGATAAACATAGTTTCCTGCCATTAGAGAATGTATAACCTATTGAGAAAGACAAGTCATAATTAAATAATCAAATAAAGATTATGTACTCACAGGACAGCTGGGATGGGGAAGAGGAGTGGGGACTTGAGGAGCTCACTGTAGTGAGCCCCGCCTGGACTGGGGGAATTAAAATGAGAGCGGCTTTTGTGGCTTGAGCTTTAAAGCTTGAGTTAGTTAAGTGCAGGGCAGAGGCTGGAGGTCAGGGATGGGAAAGGTCTAGAAGGAAGAAAAAAAAATCCATCAGGAAATGGAGCCTCCACAGAGGCCTAAGGGAGGAGAGCAGCTTGACTTAGTCAATGACATAGAGAAGGAAACTGTCCAAGTGGAAAAAATGGGACAGAAGCCGGTGCCTGGCGAGGCAGAAAGGCATCCAGGAGCCACATCAGGAAGGGTCCCATCCTAGTCATGGCTGTCCAGAGTCCCCAGAGCAGCGGCAAATCATTGTATTTGTGGTTGTTAACATTTTTTTTTCTCCAAAACCTATGATGTAATCTACTGGATTAAAAAAAAAACTTTCCAGTTACTGTATAAAAATAGTTTGAGGGGCTGGAAATGGCTCAATGCCTGCCGTACAATCCCAAAGACCTTATTTTAGACCCCCCCAGCACCCATGGAAAAAGCTGGGCATGTCAGCGCACATCTTTAATCTCAGCACTATAGAGACACAGACAGACAAATCCCTGGAGCTCACTGGCCAGCCAGTCTAGCCAAAATCACTGAGTTCTGGGTTCAGGGAAAGGCCCTGTCTCCTCAGCAAGGTGGAGAGCCATTAAAGAAGACACCCACATTGACCTCTGGTATTCACATGTACACACATACCTGTACTGTATATTTATATGCATGTACAAACACACATATGAACATGTTCACATGCACATGCATACACATGTAATAGTTACAGGGCACAAGAGAAAAAGAAATGTGGAAAACCCAACTAAGTGGCTCAGAAGGATCAGAAAGAAGCCTGCTCCTACACGTAAGGGTGAGAGGTAGCCGGGGATAGGGGATCGTGACCAGGACCAGAGAGTCCTCCAATGAGCACTGGGGTCTGGGAGGCTTTAGGCCAGGTCACCCTCAAAATGAAGTTGCCCTGGTATGGCTAACACTCAGAGGAGAGGGTGGCCTTCTGATCCTTTCGCTAATGAAGAGCAGACACAATGATGTCATTGCTGAGCACTGAGCTGGAAAATCCCAACTCTGAACCTACCTAATCAATGAGGAGGAGCTGCGGCACGCACACTTAGTCCACAGTTAGTCGGTGTTTGGTCAGAAAGTCTAATGGTGCAGGAAGAAGACTGGAGTGATGAGCGTGAGGAATGTGAATAGTCAAAGTGAAATAGTCAAACACGATGTGAATAGTAAAGGAGACGCCTACCTTCTACTGAGATTGTCTGCAAACTTGGCTTTGTAAGTGGTAATCCCACCTGGGGCCACATCTGTACAGGCAGTTTACTGCCTATCCCTTCAAGTTGGGAAATGAAACAGAAAAAGAAAGAGAAAGAAAGAAAGAAAGAAAGAAAGAAAGAAAGAAAGAAAGAAAGAAAGAAAATGGAGGAGCTGTTGTTGGGAGACCTCTCCACTGTGGAAATCTGATCACTCATGATATTGCTGCAGGCAGGGTCTAGGGGTTCTACACTTGCCCATACCTCACGTGGACCAACATATTCAATGGTAACAATGGTCATAGTTGGGCAATCGACACAGAGTAGGATCCAAACATGCCATCAAAGGACATGGCCTATCCAAAATGGGGGTGGGGGGGGAAGACTCTTGCAGGAAAAGTAAATGAGTCATTTGTTTGAGTTGAGTACTAGGGTGGGTAGGAAGCAAAGACCTTTTGGCTAGAAGGCACGTTGTTTCTCAGTGCCCTGTGATGGGCTACCAATCAAGCTGTGTCTCATTTGTCCCTTACAGAAGGATGATGCAATGGAAAAGAGTGTGGAAAGGAGAGGAAAGAATCTAGGTTCATTTAGCGTTTCAATACTGAGGAGACATTGGGAGCTTCAGCCAGAATCGGTTGTCAGAGGAGACACCAGCTGCAGGCATGTCAGGACACTCGAAGAAGCATCCAGCAGGGAGACTGGACCACATGCCTTGAATTGAGAAGAAACCTCTGGCTGGAGGGACAGACATGGAAGACACCGGTGACAGTAACAGTCAAGCCCAATATCAAGGGTAAAAGTCCCAAGGGATTCCAGGAGAACCCTGAGGAAATGCCATCCCTGGGACAGGAGGAAAGTCAGGGAGTCAGAAGCCGAGGGAGATCAACATGGGTTTGGGTCCTGGGTTTAAAGGAAAGAAATAGCACCACTGTGCTGATAAGAACTAAGGGAAAAAAAGACTTTTGAGTGTGTCAGAAACGGGACCTTTGAGAGGGAGAAGCTGGAGCTTCTCCTCATGAGCTTTGCAGAGCCTAACATAACACACAGCTGCCAGACTATTGGGAGCAGCCCCGTAGCTCAGCCTGGGAGACTTGGTGATCCTGAGTCTATGATCGTGGTCCAGCCCATGCTGAGCTTCTTAACCAATCTGGAAGAAAATCTGGTCACTCTGGCCCTAAAGTCACAGTCCACAAAGTAACAACCCTATGTGGAACGGCGCCTCTTACTCTATAACCTTGCAACTTGACACTGCCTCTGCCCTCATGCCTGTCTTCAGGCCATCTCAGCCAGGCTGGAGGCCATCCCCATTTTTAACAGTTTCAGAGGCAATCCTTCAACTTCTGGTAGTCAGTCCTACAGTTGCTGGAAATTCTTGCCAAGGCCTACAAGAAGATAGGCCTCCGTGACCCGTAATTTCTAAAAAGGCATGCTTGGCGAGCCGAGTCATGGCTTAGTCAATAGGAAAAGTAAAGTCAGATGTCTCCCCCTTGTGAAAAGTCAGGGCACGGGGTCATTGCAGCTGAGGCACGCAGCCCCGAGTCCCTCTGCTAGGGAACTGAAGACCCTCTGTCCTACCCAAGTACATCAAAAGCTTGAAGTACAAAGACACATTTGTGCCGCACCTCGAGAGTAAGCTCCAGTGAAGTTACTCATCATGAGGAATGATGTTGTCAAGGTCTTGTCATTGGAGTTTTTCCTATTTCTGGTACCCAGAACTGATAATCCTTCAGACTATATACAGTGTTTACAGACAAAGGGCACCAATTCACATCAGGCAAGCATACTGAAAACCCAGTGGGATGGGAAAGAACCAGGATCCAAATGCATCCTTACTGTAGGTAGAGGACAGCTTGCAGGGCTTGTAGGAAAGGGCTGGAAATAGGTTTCATCACATTTCCAAGAATAGATCTAGTTTGTTAAGCGCTTACTGGGTACCAGACAATGAACCGGGTGACAGAGCACGGTGGCACGTTCTCCTGAGGAGAAAACTGTCTACTTCAAGAGATTAGTGTGAGCAAGCAACTATGAACAGACAAAAGCATGAAGGCAGGAGGCAAAGACAGGTGTGTGGCGCTGCTGGAGGTGAGGAAGACCCATGTGAAAAGACAGAAAGGGAAACAGATGGTATCGGTATAGCTAGGAGCAGTCCTCGTGTTGATCTCCAACACCAGACAGAGGGGAAAAGGAAACACAGAGCCTCACAGAGAAGCTGGTGAACTTGGAAGCACTTCATCGGCAGCACATGCGCAGGTGCACTGGCATTGGACAAGCAACAGTTGGGGAGGGTAGCAATCCCCAGTTAGTGACCTGAGATTCGAATTGGAGTGGGCTTCCACGACGCTAGAGAGACCTTGCCAGCCACATACCCAAGCGTGTGGACCACACTGAACACCTGGCATTTGTGTCCCCACATAGCTTAGCTCTACTCTTTTCATTGAAGTTCACACAGAAAGTCTCACAATGACTCATTTTTCCCCCCTTGAAGACTTCAGTAATAAAGCAATTGACAAGGCAACAATACAATGTAACAAAGTATGTTTATTTTAATTGCAAACTTTATCTAAATACCTTTAGAAATTATCATAGTCCCATACTTAAAGAACCATTAAGAGTTTGAAAGGAGCCTGGTGTGGTGGCGCATGCCTTTATTGCCAGCACTTGGGAGGCAGAGGCAGGCGGATGCTGTGAGTTCGAGGCCAGCCTGGTCTACATAGTGAGTCCAGGACAGCCAAGGCTACACAGAGAAACGCTGTGTTTAAAAAAAAAAAACCAAAAAAAAAAAAAAAAGAGTTTGAAAAGAGTCCTTACATTTTATGGCTATAACTTACTGTATTTTATGGTTGCGATTTTATGTCATGGTGACATTCATGATTCCGGAGATTCACCAAGGTCACAGGTGAATGCTTCAAGAGAGTCATGGATCAAAGTCTGTAGATAATACATTTTACCTACACGGTAGTAGACACAACAAAGCCTTATTTTAAGTTTTGAAAATAAAAAACTATTCTCCCTTGCACATTTTTTCTGTAAGTTGGAAACAGCTAAACAAGCCCTTCCCAAGTATGACGTTTGGCTTGTACTACCAGAAGACAATGGAGATGTTTAGCCACATAACTGTAGACTGACAAATTATTCAAATGAGAAAGATAAGCTGACTCTCCAGCTGCATGTTTTTATTTCAGTCTATCTCCTAGACGATAACAGCCACTAAACCTCAAAGTCTGGCTCCGCCCCCCAAACAGCCCCTGGAGCACCTCCACCTACACACGATTTGACGCACAACCTCAACATGTGCCTACGTTTGTCTTCCTCTGACCACACGTATTTAATCACCAAAGCTGGAAAACTCAATAGTTGGCCCCGACCTTCCTCTGACACTAATCAATCACTGAGTGAATCAAATTTATCTCCTAATGACTCTGAGATGCAGCCAGGCCTCCGGAGCCCCACAGCTCTTTACCCTAATTCAAGGCTAAATCATCTGTCATCACAGACCCTGAAATCTTGCCGATTTCTAGTCTCCACATTGATACAAAACCATTTGGTCCCCACCCCACCCCCCAACACACACACACACACCTTTCAAATTGTGAAACTTGCTTTCATTGGCTTCCTCTGAGGATCAACTTCTGCATCAACAACTGAGTTGGAGATTTGAAGCTAACTGTCCACACAACATTGAGAAACACTGACCACCAGCTGTTCTTTTCCTGAGTGTGCCCAAGTTCTTTCCCATCTGTACGTCTTTTGCTTCTGACAAACTCCTCCTCTTTAGTCTCTTCTCGGCCAGGGCTCAATCAGTCCTTCAGCATCTAATTCAAATGTCACTGTCTCAGTAGAGCCATCTATAAATCTCGGTGGCTCTCCTGCCCGGCCTTCCACGGCACTGGGCATAAGTTTCTATTCAAACAGCGTCACAGAATGACTGTAACAACCTGTTAGAGGATTTACCTTCTCAGGTAAACCATGAGCTTTTGTTCAACCCTGAATCTCTAGTGCCCAGCACTATACTTGGCTCCTGCCATGCCCCCAGAGAGAGTTTGCTGACTAAAAGGAGCCATGACGGAGATCTGCAGCTCCATCATAAAATGAGCCATGTCATCAAAGAAGAAAATCGGGGTTTGTTTTTTGTTTTTTGTTTTTGTTTTTTTTTTTTTTTTTTGATAACTATAAAGTGAACCAAATGTCAGAAAAGCTAGGACAAGGATGAAGGATGCTTTTAGATCTCAAGTCATTTATCTGTCCTAACTAAAGACTAACCCCAGGAGCCTCCTGTGGCCTGTTCGAGGAGTCGACACTTGAGTACCAGATCCAGCAAATGCTCAATGATTGTGTGTGGGGGGGGGGGGGGATAGCTAAAAGAAGCCGCTGGCTCTGAACTACGTGAGAAGATGCACAGTCAAAAAATTATCTGCTAAATATTCTTCCTATCTGACACCTAAGATCACAACAACACGCACATGGCAGATACACGGAATGAAGTGTTCAGCACATCTGTGGTGTCAGTCTCCATCGGGTGAACTGTAGACAGGTTGCTCTTCCATAATTTTTTCACGTTGACACAACAGTTAGGAAGTGATGATGTGCTGGTCACTATGCAACTTCCAGAGAAGCAACGACTAACAAAGATCCCCGAGATTCCCAGCTTTCTGCACTGTGGATGGTTTTCTACAAACTGGAGTCTTGATTTAGTATGGTCAAGCGGTTACTCTTTAATCCTGGGTTCCAGAACGTTCCAAACTTCTGCTTGTATGTTAACAGGCCTTAGGTAACGATGGAAGGCAGCTAAGCATTCAAATCTAGCTAAACGATCGCACTAAGTACCACCTGTCTCGGATTCAAAAGGCAGGGTTTCGCAATCACCCAGTGTGTGTTGTTCTGATAAAAGAGAGTATTTGGGGACCCTGGAGGGGTCGGATGAAAGCAGGCCATGGGAAAGCTGAGCCTCGACTAACACTGGTATTTTGGTGAATTTTGTGTCAGCCTCCAGCCGGATTTCTCAGGTACCCACTCTGAACACGGTTGACTCAAAGAAAAGCTTCTATTAGACTCTAGTAACTAGAGGAAAAGGCGGGCCAGGGGAACGCGGTAGTAAATTTAGTGCCACTGCTGGGAACCCACACTTCAGCCTTTCTCAGTGTAGGTTGCCAGAGGAGGTCACACCCAACTCCAACAAACTGTATCACAAATAAAGATAAATCTCAGATAAAGCCCCAACCCTGCTGTGGTTTTCACAGGACTGTGAACAGAGCCCCGCCCTCTCGGCCCCACCCACCCAACAAGCAGGGTCCCGCGTCTGCACCCCACTATCATCCGCGGGGCGCTACCTAACCAGGGTGCCGGCCCCGCCCAACCCCACGTGCCGGGCCCCGCCCGAGAGCTAGCGGCCCTTTAAACACCCCCACCCTTGAACACCACCCTCCCACCCCCCGACACACACACACACCCGGACGGCAACCGAAGAGGGACAAACTCATGGCGTACAGCCAGTCTCTTCCGCGGAGCACGTCCCCCGCAGCCCTAACCCGCTGGGCTCTCCACTCCGGGGCCACGGCCCCTGACGCCCCCCGCCCCCACGCCCCCGCGGCCAGGCACAGGAGTGTGGGCGCTGTCCGGCTCCGGGGCGGGGCGGGGCGGGCGGGAGCTCGGTCTCCGCCGCCGCCTGCCGCTCGGGCCGCCCGCTCGCCCGCCGCTGGGTGCGCTGCACGCGGGGGGCAGCCGCGGTGCAGAGGTTCATGCAGCGGCGGCAGCGGCTGCTGCTGCCGCCGCCGCCACCGCCGCCGCCGCCGCGGAAACAGACAGACCGGGCGCTGCCGCCGATACCCTCCCGCAGCTCCATGCCGCCGCCACAGCCTCCTCCTCTCCGGCGAAGGGCGGGGGTCTCCGGCCCGGGGTGGGCACCACTCCTCGCAGCGCCGCTCCCCTCCCTGCCCTCCGCCGGGGCGCGGGAGCCGGCGAGAGCGCCCGCCGCCTCCTAGGAGCGCACGCTCCGCGCGCCCTTGCTGGAGCGAGGAGGCGGGCGTGGGCGGGCGTCGGGGCAGCCGCGACCCAGTGCGCGGAAAGGGGAGGGGGCTTCCCCGGAGGATGCCCCGCGGCGGCGGCTCCTTGCTCTTAGGAGCTAGCTGAACTGGACCGGGAGCGAGCGGCGCGTCGCCATGCCGGCGTGACGGGCGCTCGCGGCTGCCCGCGCCGGGCCCCCGCGCTGCCCCACGCCGCGCCGCGCCGGCGCCGGGCGGCAGGATGGGCTGTATCCAAAGCATCACCTGCAAGGCGCGGATCCGGCGCGAGAACATCGTGGTGTACGATGTGTGCGCCACCATCGACCAGTGCCCCACGCGCATCGAGGAGACCTCGCCCATCGTCCTGCGCTACAAGACCCCTTACTTCAAAGCCTCGGCCCGTGTGGTCATGCCCCCCATCCCCCGCCACGAGACCTGGGTGGTGGGCTGGATCCAGGCGTGCAACCAGATGGAGTTCTTCAACACCTACAGCGACCTGGGCATGTAAGCGACCGGCCACGCCACGCGACGCGGGAGAGGGGTCCTGGCCCCTCTCCCCGCTCTTCGTCCCGACCCCCTCCCCAGCCCCTTCTTACCGTTGTCCCCATCTCTTTCTAAACCTTCCTCCTGCCTCCCCACCCACCTCCCTCCTCCCTGCGCTTTTGTTTCAGTGACAGGGCGGGTGACGGGAGGCTCCTAGCGAAGGCATTTTCTTGTGCTTTGCTTCTGACTTCCTCAGAAAGGCGAGGAGGATTGTGAGGGGCAGGAAGAACGCTACTGGGAGGGTTCGAGAGGCAAAGATGGGGGTGGTGGGCGAGTGTCATGGGAGTTTTGGGGCGCAGTCTGTTTGTGGTTCTCCCCTGGAAGAGTTTGAGGAGAGGAGTGGAGTGCCCGGGGCGCATGGGCTGTGTCGTGCGTCCTTTGGAGAAAACCAAGCCGGCTCGGAAGAGAAGGTCCAGGGCGTCGGAGTGGGAGTTAGAGGTTCTGCCTTTGCCCACCCCGCACCCCCCCAAAGGCCAGGGAGCCTAGCGGCATCTCTGTCTGGAACCTCCAGCCCAGCAGAGCGCCTCTGCCTATGCGCCCGTTGTGGGGCGGTGGGGAGGTAGCTGGAAGGCACAGACAGGATGCTCCCGGGCCAGGCGGAACTGGTGGCCTTGTGTTAGCAGCCGGCTGGTGCGGCACGAGGTGTTTCTTAAGCTCAAGGAAAAGATGAGTCCCTTGTCTGTACGGGGTCTTTACTTTTCAAAACTTTCCTAATTGCAGCGCTGGAAGGGATTCCCAGGCGCCCACCACCGAATTCAGTCGGCTAGCTGGGAGCTCTCCAACTTCCTTCAGCAGCCCCGGTTGGTGCGCGCTGAGGCTTTGGCAGCTGCGGCGCACCTAGATCGCCAGGGCTCCGCCGCCAGGGGCGGACATCCTGCCCTGGAACCGCAGCCTTTGAGAGGTCGCGTTCTGGACTTTTTTATTTACTGAATTTTCATCTGCTCTCCGTTCTTTTTCCTAACTAAACTCCGTGCATTTGGCGACTACATTTGGCTGGGAGATTTGGGGCCTACATTCTACCTACTATTAGAACACCCTAATTAGCTTGTAGCCTATAGGGAAACCCCTTTTCTGGAAATTCAACCTCATTTCTTAATCTAAAACTGTGGCGCTCCCAAAATTTACCTATTTAATATGGATATGGGATGGGGGAGTTCTCATTTTAAAAGGTCAAACCATCTTTTTAGCAGCAGTTTTGGGGCTTTTTCTTGCACTCTGGGAGCATGTAAGTTAACACTAGTCATAGGTGATAAAGGAATTTTGACAGATCGTTTTGTTTCCTTTCCCTCCTAGAGTTTGCGCTTTGCTCTTTAAGCATAAAAAAAGCTTAGTAGAGAGATCTGGTTGATGGTGAAGAAATGTGAACCCTGCTTTGCAATATGCCCCCGTGCACAATGTGTTCTTGTCTTTCTGGAAATGAGAGAAATGGGGGAAATATTATTTTGAGTGAATCATGCCATCTAAAGAGACACAACCTGAAAAAGAGTGATTATATTTTAACACGTGAGTTTTAGAGCTGTTTGTTTTGTTTGGGGCTTTTTGAAAACTCATTCTTTCCAGCCAAGTAAAAGAAAGCCTGGCAGGGGGAGGACATCTGTCTCATGACCTGTGTTGGGGCAGGGGGTGGTTAACCTTGATGGGGTAGTCACAAAGCCTGAATCCCCTAATAAAGGGAGACTTGAGGGACTGGGCTGGAGCAGCCCCCCACCCCCATATTTCCCAAAACTACACAGGGGAGCCCTCTGTGGCCTCATGTCCCTCGTAAATCAGCAAATACAAAGCATATATATAAACCAATTCCTTCCATAAAACGTATTCTGCCAAGGAAATCAGGTTGGGCTATACACAGACATGATAGTGGAATTTCCTTGTCTCCAGGGGAGGGTGTGTCCACCTTGGAACCAATTTTCACAGGCGTGAATTCCTATCAATATACTCCCCTGACCTACCTACCCCCGCTGGATTATTGCATTTGAGGTTTGGAAAGATCTTGTTTCATTTAGCGGCTACTTCCAGTATTTTAAGATTGCTGGCTTCTGTGTTGTTGGTGCAGGGAGGCAAGAACAGTCCCCAAGAAATCATAAATTGCATTATTATAGATCTGTATCCAGAGTCTACCGATCTCTTTGTGGTTGTAATAATTGCTATGTGTTTAGGGCTACTTTGGAGCCTAGGTTTTCCTGAACTAGTTTCTACAGAATATTTATGCCCTGAAAACTTTGCCAATGTAAACTTTGTAATGGGAACTCACATCGCAGGGAAGTAGCCACAGGCTGTTGGTTGTCCAGTCTGCTGTAGCCTGGACATGAGTGTGTAGCCCGAGTGGCAGAGACACTGCAGACTGCTTGCTCATTCCTGTGCGGTGTTCTGGCACAGAAGGGGGGGATAGGAGGGCGCCTCTTCAGTATTTTGGAAAGAATTGTACAAAGACCAAGTCTACAACCAAAACAGCAAGAAGCTGCTAGTTCCAGGATTGAAAGACAACAGTGGCTTAAAATGTTCGGTCTCCTCAAAGGGGGTGGGGTGGGGTGGGATTGGGTAGCATACAAGAATTAGGTGACTAGGTTTCATTATAGCATTTTTGAAGACTTTTTTGGTTTTGGTTTTGTTTTTTGCTGTTGTTTCTCTTCACCCCACCCCTCACCCCTAGTCCCCTTTCCTTCTGTGTCCAGCGCCCCAGTAGCCTCCTTTTTACTTTCATGTCACATGTGACCTTTTGACCTCTCGCCTCTTTCTCAATAGCTCTTGTTCCTCTCTTGTGGTCTCCTACCTAGTTTCATAGTCTATACTGGCGCTCTCTCTCTCTCTCTCTCTCTCTCTCTCTCTCTCTCTCTCTCTCTCTCTCTCACACACACACACACACACACACACACACACACACACGCACACACATTTACATACATACAAACACCAAAAGTTAGAATCTACATAGGAGAGAACATGAGATTGGTAGGGGGAGGGGGTTGTGTGCATGTGCATCCCTCTGTGTGTGTGTGTGTGTGTGTGTGTGTGTGTGTGTGTTACATTTTTGTCTTTCTGAGTCTAGGCCATCTTAATTTAATATGATACTTTGTGTATCCGTCTATTTTCTTGCAGATTTTATAAAGTTGATTTCTCTTTATGGTTAAGTAAAATTCCAGGGGAAGCAGGGGTGTGCCACATCTGCGTTCTCCACTCTTCTATTGATAGGCTCCTGGATAGTTCAGTTTCCTTCTTGTTGTGAATAATCTAGCAATATAGATGTGCAGATATTTCTGTGTTTGGATATAGAATCCTTTGGGTGTATGCCTAGGAGTGATATGGTAGTTCTGTGGTGTGCTATGGTGCGGTGTGCTATGGTAAAGTGTGGTATGGTAAAGTGTGGTATGGTATGGTGCGGTATGGTATGGTGTAGTATGGTATGGTGCGGTGTGCTATGGTGCAGTGTGGTATGGTAAAGTGTGGTATGGTGTGGTATGGTATGGTGCGGTATGGTATGGTGTGGTATGGTATAGTGTGGTATGATGTGGTGAGGTGTGGTATGGTATAGTGTGGTATGATGTGGTATGGTATGGTATGGTAGTTCTATTTTAAGTCCTCTTAGACACCTCCATACTGATTTCCATAATGGACATATCAGGTTTACTGAATCAGTGTTCCTCTTTCCCCACATCTTTACCAGCATTTATTGGTTTTTTTTTCTTTCTTTCTTTTTTTTTTTTTTTTTTTTTTTTTCTTGATGATAGCCATTCTGATTGGAGTGGAATGGAATCCCAAAGTGGATTTCACTTCCATTTTAAAGGGGTAGGCTTCTAAAGGAGTCTTTAAAATAGTTGATGGCCCTGATGGTGTGGTTTGAACTTGAACTCCAGTGACTTAGCATTTCCCCACATGACTGTGAAGAGTCAGGCTGGTGAATACTTGGCATCACCTATTTGTTTCTAACTTGGGTCTGGTGAATCTGGTTAAAGCAGTCTTCAGCTGTTCAAAGTCAGCTTCCTCCCCTGGCTTCTCAGTCAGCCTACGATGGACACAGATTTACCAAGTGTCCTGACACACAAAGGAAACAGTGGGGTTTGTGGCATGCCTGGAGACAAGGAGCCCGGAAGGGTTTTCTGGAGGTACTTCTGGAGTTGCTCTCTACCACATGGGGAACATCCACCACAGCGGAGAGGGGATCAGTTCCAAAACAGAAAGACCAGGAGGTTTGTGGGAGAGGAAGTGAAATCATTTCAAAGGACAAGGACTAGGCTGTGGTGGAGTGGATACAGAGAACAGTGGCCGAGCAGGTGGGTCAGGGCCTATTGGGAAGCATCATAGAACAGTCTAGAAAAGGAAAGGGGAAGGCCGGCCCTTCAGGATCAGAGGGTATTAGGAGTCTCTCTGTGCCTCTCTTGGGTATACGGAAGAGAGGCAGGAGAACAGCCCTGAATGCTCAATCCAAAACCCCAGAGATTTCTTGGGTGGGGTTTGAACAAGAATGGAGCTCTCTTGCCAGGAATGAGTGAGGAGACGACGCTGAGACCAGGGGAAAGGCTACGGGTGGTGAGCCTCTCTAACTGCTTGTTGTCCTCTAGGGCTGTAAAGGGATTCTTCCATGACCAGCTCAGACCTGCCAATCTGGAGACCTGTCCCTTCCCATCCAAGCTGCTCCCTGCCCATTGAGAAACCTACTCATTTTGAATGTGTAACTTCCACGTTGCTAACCCCGGGAGACCTGCTTTTGAAGGGCGCTCACCTTTTCAATAGGCCACATTTTATGACTGGCAGCTCTCTGTCATGGCTAACTACTCTTACCGTTTAGCTTCCGTGCTCCTCCCAGATGTTCCTGTCTCTCTTTTACCTTATAAATAGAGTTTATATTGTTCAAAATACATATTTTTCTTCTCATTCTGCACTTCTCTAGGTAATTCTATCCATCTCAATAGCGGAACATTCTCTCTCTCTCTCTCTCTCTCTCTCTCTCTCTCCCCTCCCTCCCTCCCTCTGTCCCTCCCTCTGGTATGCAGTTCTGCTTGACTGATGGAAAGGTATCTCCAGCTTAAGATTTCTACACCGTAAATCATTTTCTGTTTATTTCTCTTGGTGTTGCTGTTGTGTAGTCACTTGAATAAGACTGCACCATGTAGCCCTTTATGGTCTGGCGCTCACGATGAGGCTGAAGGTGGCCTGGAATTCATGGCAGTCCTGCTTGGACTTCCTGCACACTGGGGTTCCAGGACTGTGCCACGCCCAGCTTCTCTCAGAAATGTTTGGTCTCCACCGAAACATCCCCCCAATCCAGAGTTCTCCCCCAGTCTCAATACAGAATACCTCTACTCCCTGAGTCACACAGGCTAAGACATCTCAGTATCATTATTTTAGACTTTCCTCCACACTTACGGCCTATCATCAGACCTACTGAGCCCCTCTGCACATCCGTGATGCCACCCTTTCCCTCTGTGTATTCACTCACGGCTGCCATCTTGTGCTTTCTTACCTGAACTGACCAGCTCCATCCTTGCACCTCCCTTCAGTCTCCTCCCACACAGCAGGCCAAGCGGTACGTTATAAATACGGATGTCATCATTTTCCTGCTTAAACTTTTTGGCACTGTCTCATCACAGTGGGTATATAATGTATAAAACATTCCCCACTCTGGATTTCTGTTCTTAAGTCATGTCAGCTGTCCCCAGGTCTTTGGTGGAGCTGACTTTATCTAGCTCAGCCTCACCCCAGGCTGGCCTCTGTCTGACAAGTTCCTCCTGCCTGCTCTGCTCTACCTAATTCAAGTCTCAACTGCCCCTCAGAGGTCACCATTGACTTCACGGTTTCAATGGGCTTCTCCACTTTTGCTCTCCCATAATGCCCTGTTTCTATACTTACAGTCGTGTGTGTGTGTGTGTGTGTGTGTGTGTGTGTGTGTGCGTGCGCGCGCACACACACACACGCACGCAGTTCACTTACCATCCTACATGTGTCGTGAAAATAGATATTATATCTGTTGTGTCCTCCATAAACACTGCTTAGCCCATAGAAGACATTCAGTAAACAGGTGACATTGTTAAATACATGAGCCATTTGTATCACTTTAAATCACTAGTGTCCCCTTCAACAGATCATGACTCTTCAAAATCAGCTTTTCACATGACCCCTCAGCCTTGTCCACAAAACTCCTGTCGCCCCAGCAGATACTTAGCACTAACACACAGCCTAACTCTCCTGTGCTTTTGTGTCCATTTTGTTCTGCTAGACTTCACTGGATGGCTTGTTTCTTGGTGTGTGGCTTGTATCTCTTACCTCCTCCATCTCCCCTCGGTGTTCTGTCCATCAAATGCTGAAGCCTCACTTTCCTGTCACCTACCTGCTATAAAGTGGCACTTGGTGCCCACCCAAGGAACCATGGTGTGGAAACCCCCGTAGCCACTGCTCCACCTGTACCAGTCACTCTGTAAATCCCAGGGTTTATGGAAATGAATACATCAAGGTCTTTCCCTGGTGAGTTGTGTCCCCTTGTCTCGCGCTCACCTTGTTGTGTCAGGGTGTTTGCTGCTGTGTGTATAGGGTGGTTTAGAGGGTGGCCCTCACTGATAGGCATGCCTTCCTTCAGCATTTTGCTCCTCAGAATCAGATCAGCCATTTCTTCAAGGAATCTAGTGAGTCTCCACACTGCTGGGCCATGACCCATGATCTCTTCCCATTGCTGCCTTGTTGGGAGGGTCACGAAACACAGGAGACCCTAGACAAGAGCATCAGGTGGGAAACAAGATCCAGTTCCATTGCTGCGTGTCCTGAGTGCCCTTGAAGGGGAGATGGGCTAACCCTTTTCCTCTAATCTCCTCCATCTCTGCAAAAGAGGAGCAGCAGAGGATTAACTGGTTTTATCAGCCAAGCATTAAGCTCCCAGGAGATAAAGCGCAACTCTCAGAGGGATAGAGAGCATACACATGGCTAGGGGGAAAGGGAGAAAGAAGGAAGCAAGATGTGCCTTGTGCCTGAGTGCTGGTCTGTGGCTGTGTGGGCATGGTAGGGAGCAGGGGAAGCTGGGACAGGGTAATTTGAGGGCACTGGACTGCAGGCTACAAGTGACCTTCCACTAGGCTGTAGGAGTACATGATGTCTTTTGGGGGCAGGTCCTGGGAGGTTTCAGAGTTAGTCCTTCTAGCCTTCTTCTCCTGTCTACCTTGTTGCATTAAGAAAAGTTGCCAGGGATGGTGGAAGTCATTGTTTCTGTTATGTTAACACTAAGCAGGAAGTGGCTACAGTTGAGGGGTTGATTGTTAGGGATCCCTTTAAGAAGAGAGAACAATAGGTAATAAGCAGAAGATCATTCTGGTGAATACTTAGGGGCAGAGCTGAGAGTCTCTGGAAGGGAGGGGCTGGCGCCTGAGCTCCCAACAGCAGAGCTACCCAGGATGTGAGGTAAGCACCCACAGAGGTGTTGTCGGGTGCATTGCCTCTCCTTCTGACAGGTTCAAGTCAACAGGATGTTTAGGGACTGGGTCTGTAGTTGTCGCGGATTTCAGTACAAAACAGGTAATAACGTGCGGGGAGAATGCCTGCTTCTCACAAAACATGACACAAAACATAAACATAAAATAGCAAAGGTTCTGCGTGTTAGAGGCCTGTGTATGTGCCACAATGCTGAACCCCTTCCATGTGTAGCCTCATGGAAATCTTACCCCAGAAAGGGAGGGTTTCCCAGTACAAGATCCAGGAAGGCTTAGCAACCTCCCTGAGGCCTCATAGCCAGCAAAAGGCCCAACCAGGAAGCAAGCCTGTGTTCCCTGGCCCCTCCATTTCTAATGGACCACTTTGCCTTCCAGGAAGGAGGCTTTCCAGACTTGCTATGCTAAATAACGATAATGAATTTAGTCTTGTTGTTTTTCACTGGTTTGTACATTTCCTCAGTTCTTTGGAATTGAGTTCAGAGAGTGTGGAAGCCAACCTCTTCGAGTCTCCATCTCACCCTCACCCGCCTCCCAGAGAGACAGTTGTGCTTAACAGTGAGAACCACATCGTTGTAGGAGGGTAAGAGGGTAAGATGGCAGGGAAGGGGCTCCGTCCATGCCCATGTTTCCTGGGAACAGAGGCACCATCTCTGTCACCAGCTCACAGTGGCTGGCCTGCAGGTTTTAGCCCTGTGCCTACACCCTTGCAGCTCCCCTGTGGCCCTGTGGATGACTGGGAAGCAGAGTTGGGGGAGAGGATGCTTTCTAGTGGTTCTACCTTTAGACATCCAGATGTGTTTCTGGCTCTACAATGCTTGTGCTAGTCCTTTCATGAAGGCCCATCAGACCAGTGCTAGTGGGTGGACCCTGCTTCTAATTAAGTTCCGGGAGGCACACCAGTTGGAACTATTCACCACTGCGCCAGTTTAAGATCCAGCTGCTGGCTCTCCAGCACAGAGCTCGAGTCAGAAGACCCACTTTCCAATGCCAGCACTGAGACCTTTGGCAGGCTCCTCAAAATTCAGTGTCTAATCTGCTTGTACATAAATGAGCAACCATGTCGAGAGTTAGGAATCAACAGCTGAAGGCTGTGAAGAGGCATTCCAAACTGTGGTGTGGTGTGTACAGTGTTAGTTCGGTTGATACAGAGCTTATCAGTCTGTATTTCTAGTCAGCCACTCCAGATAAGCCTTGGAAAGTTGAGGTTCTGGTTCTCTGACCTCCCTTGGCAGCGAATCGGTTAGACCTTTGAGATCACACACGGCAGCTGCCTAACAGTACTCCCCAGGTCTAGAAGAGAGGGGAGAAACTCAACCTGTACCTCCAAGGCCATGTTTTCCATCCATGCTGAGAGGAGAGTGAGGGAGACACCCCCTAGTCGGCCAAAACCTCACCTTCCCAGCAGTGCTAGGCAGCATTTGGGACCCTGCTTTGACTTCCTGAACCTGATCCCTTGACGCTTAGCCACATCCTCAGGGCCCCCCGCCATTCCCAGACCTGGAGCCCTCCCTTAGTGATGGTGTCATCTTCCTTAAGAAGCTGACGTATACCCCCATGAAAAGAGACGGGGGCACAGCCATGCTGCTCACACTCAAGAAAGTCACCGGTTTTCCATTTTAGAGAAGACAAAAGCCAACATATGAAATCCTTTATATCCCAAACTACAAACTATTTTTAATATTCTTCATTTTTTCCAAGCCCTTTCCACAATTTCATCTCTCTGTAAGGGGATGTCTCATAGTTAATCTAACAATAATTGTGAAGCTGATTTTAAGACAAACAGTTATACCGTTTTTTGGAGAAACAAGTAGAGGCTCAGTGAGATTCAATAATGTCTTCAATGTCATCTTGGCAAGTGCTGGTGGAATCGGGCCAGATGGCGTGGTCCCCCACTCCCTTCCCCAGTGTCCTCCTCCCTCCCACAAGTACGCAGGACTTGGGCTTGGGAAACACTAACCTCAGGCCTATGTGTATGTGCGATGCTTGTTCGGAGCATGTTTAGGGACATCATTTACAGCCTCTGAAAGCCAGAGAGGAAAAGACAGGGCCATCTAAACGTGTTCAGCAAATGCAAAGAGAAATTCCAGGCTGTCAGATAAAAACAAAGTAAATAAGGCTGTCTGCTGGTCTAATGGTCCATGAGTGGGGTTGACTGTGTCAGTCCTGTCTCTCAAGCTTCCGTGGGTTAGAACTCCTGGGGCCTGACCTTTCCCAGCTGGCTTGTAAGCCTGTGTCAGGCCAAGGCACTCAGAGGCCGTCAGAGGTCTGCTAATGGGAACCAGCGAATCGACATCTTCAGTCAGCAGTCACAGCAGCTTTCCGAAGGGGCAGACAGGCCAGGGCTGCCAGGGAATGAGTGGTGCAGGGAACCGGCTTCAGCAAGGCTGAGGGCTACCAGAAACAGGTAAATCAGCCTCGCCCTCCGCCATGGCGGGGATGGGGGGATGGGGTGTGTGTGTGTCAGGAACTGGAATACATGAGAAGGGAGAGACTTCAAGAGGATCAGAAACGCTGGTTCTGTCAGGAAACCGGATCAGACTTGCTCATTCTTTTTCTGCCACGAAAGTCATCCCATGAGCCACCATTCCAAAATGGCGGTCTCCCTAGCAGAGCTGGGAAAATCAATTCAAGAAGTGATTGCTTTGAATGTCCCAACTCTCCCAAATTTCCATGAGCCGTGTTCACGTTGTTTAGAGATGATGCGAGATTTGTGGCACCAGACTAAACCTAAAGTTCCTCCTGAGGATGTTTTCTTTGTCTTTGGAACCAGGGAGCCAGTGTTTTATGTGGACGCCTGTACACTTTGATTGACAGGTATGCACTTAACATGTCACCCTATGCAACCATAAACAACTTACCCAACTTAAGGATTACAAAGCTATTTGTTGAACGCTTAACTAGTGCCAAGCTCTATATATGCACTGCCTCTGAAGTAGGTGCCACCATTGTTTTCCTCAGAATAAAATAATGAGATAGGAAAAGGGGGTGGGGGTGTGTTCTGGTGGCATTGTCTAGCATTAGGAACTAAGTAGTGGGAAAAGAAACAGTTCTAATGACTGTGATGAGTTGCCTCAGAAGAGTTGAATAAACAAATGGATGGATGGGTAGATGGATGGAGTTGGGGGGGCAGATAGATGGACAGATGGATGGATGGATGGATGGATGGATGGATGGATGGATGAACGAATGTTGAATGTTTTGGATATTGTCTGATTGCTTGCTTTTGTCCTTGCCGAGGAAACTTGGGAGACAAAAGGTTTAAACCAGATTGCGTACGTCGAGAGTTCTCGCCTCCCAGCTGCCTGCTTCATTCAGCCAGTCAGGATCTGATGCTTAATTAGACCAAGGTCTTAGGAAGAGACCCCGGAAAGCTCCAGAGCACCTGAGTCAGAACTCTTTGCCCTTCCAGCTCCCTCACCAGTAACCGTCCTCAGCCAGCTCTTGTTCACAGCAAGGTTTAGACTGACAAACAGCTAGGGGGAGAAAATGAAAACAGCGGTTCAACAGAACCATCTTTGCCTCATCAGGTGTGAGACAGCATTGTAAGTCATATGGCCCAGAAGCACACTGAAGCCCAAAGAAGGGCGTGGGGAAAATGTGTAAGTGAGTGGTAGAACCAGGGTTCAGATCCAGGGCTATCTGAAGCCACTATGGATGCTTTCCAGTCTTTCCTAGGGCCTTACTCTGTGGGTCAAGGATGGAGCCACACCTAGTCTTTTAGCTTGAAGCTTAATAAGCAGGGTTTTTACCTTCTAATCAACCTCTCCCCCCTTCCCTCCCTCCCTCTCTCTCTCTCTCACACACACACAGACACCTTTGTTTGCTGACAGTCCAAGTCTGACAGAAGTGATCACCTGTATCAGAGAGGAAGCAGACAGAACACAGGAAGAGCAGAATCCCTTGGCAGCACAGAGGGGGACTTGGATCAGCCCAAGGGACGCCTGCACAATTGCCAGGAGTGGAGACCAGGCTATTGCCAGTGTCTGTACACAGTGATTAGCAGGCTAGAAAGGAGAGGGTCTCCCCAGAGACGCCCATCACAGATGGCAGGAAATCTGAGGCCCTGGCAGCCAAGAGAGGGCTGCACACATGGAGAAGCTGGGATTCAGCTGGGGTGCCCGGCAATTCAGAACCCCTGTACCACAGCTCTCCCACACCTACCCCACCCAGCCCAGGTGCTGATGGCAAGCGTGGTCCTCCTGGCTCCCTGCCCGCAGACAGGCATGGTGTCCTCATGTCCCCCTGGCAGCTCCAAAAGAAACAAGATCCAAGTAGTGTCAAAGATGACAGATTGTGAGGGGGCCAAGGGCCCTCCCCTGACAGCAGGGCTCAGCTGGGAGGCCCTGGAGAGCAGAACAGATGGGACAAGTCTGAGGGATATCCTAGCAGCCTTGGGGACTCTGTCTCTGTTGTGGCTTTTAGTTGGGTTTCATTCATTTTTTTTTTAAACATTTTCCTTTTTGTGTTATGGAGTTTTAGCATGGAGATCTAATAGTGCTGTACCTGCTTACTCTAAGGGAGTTGGGGCTGGGGAGAACAGGCCCAAGCCACGGTGTGGTGCTTTGGTCTTCTTAGGGCCTAAGATGAGCATAGAAGAACTCCTTCAGAGAGGAAAAGTGTAGACCTCCCATCGGCATGTCACAACTGCAGAGCCACCACCCATACCTTTCCAGGCCATGTCTCATGAGGACTCTAGAAATCCAGGGCAACGTCAGGTGATCAGCCTTCCCCTTACTTTGACCCTATTCCAGCCTTACTTCTGCTCCCAAAGCCGGCACTAAGGCCTAATTCCTGCCATCCCGGAAGCACAATGCAGCATCAGATCTTCAGGTGACTTAGGCCCCCATTAACACCACCCATGTGGCAAGGTCCTCACAGGTCCCCTAACTCCAAGAGGCCTGATGCCTGGGTAGCGTGTGATTTGTTAGTATTTGCTGCCAGGCCCCTGCTTGTTTGTATGCATGTATGCATGTATGCATGTATGCATGTATGTATGTATGTATGTATGTATGTATACCATGTGCTTACCTTGTGTGTCCATGGGGGCCAGAAAAGAGTTTGGATTCCTTGAAACTGGAGTTAGACATGGTTGTGAGCTGCTGGGTTGGGGTGGGGACCAAATCTGGGTTCCCTGTAAGAGCAGTAAAGTGTTCTTAACTGCTGGCCCATCTCCAATTCAATTCTTATCCCATCACTTGTATCCTCCCGTTCCTCCCTCCCTCCCACTTTCACCCTATTCCCCTCCCCTAGGTCTATGACCGAGTGGGACCTCCTCCCCCACTTTATGGTCATAGGCTATCAAGTCTCATCTTGGTAGCCTGCTTATTCTTTCTTTGAGCGCCACCAGGGCTCCCCACCCTCAGGGATCTTTAAAAGAGTGTATATCTCAGGCACCCACTGGAGGCTGTTTCTTCAGGGTTCTTTGCTGTAGAGGGGTTTTTTGAGGAACTGACTGGAAGGGTCTAGCCCCACTGTGGCCTCCCTGGGCCCTAGTTGCCCTATATTTGTTTCTTCTTTTTACATCCTAAGAGCCTGCCTTTGCTATCTAGGGCTTTCTAATGGTTACCAGGAAGAAGGGGAAGCAAACCATGTACTTCGGCTTCTTTTCTACCACTCTCTGCCGAAATTTGGGTAAAGGAAATGGTCTCTGAAGCTTGTTGACTTACCCACCCCACTCCCCACACTGTGCTCTCCTTGGATTCCGAATCCTTCCTATTCCGAGTCCTCAACACTACGGTCTAATATGTGCGCTCCAGAACTACAGTTTCAAGGATACATTTCTTTAAAGATCATTTAGGAGTGGGTTTTTCTTCTGGAAAGTAGCTGCCCACCAAGGCTAAGTAGTTCGTAGATCCCTGGAAGGGTGGGAGATCCTCCTTCTCGGGTGCAAAGTGTTGCTGTTCCAGTTGTGACCCCCACACACACACCTCTGCAATTGTCTCTTAGCCTCAGGTAGGTGAGCCCCAGGGAGGAAATTATTATTTAAAAGTCAGAGGATCCAGGAGACCCACCAAGGTCTCCTGCTGGCCTAACAGTGTGAAGAGGTGACAGGCCTAAAGAAAACAGTGAGTCGGAACTAGACAGCTAGAAGTTGCAACAAACTCCAAACCAGATCAAACAGATCTTAACCTATCCTAAGCAAGCAAAGAGGACCCAAGCCAGAACACTGAATCTGCAGCCAGGGGACCTGGTGAGACTTCTCTGGTGTCTCTGTGACAGTCTCTTTTAAGAAGCAAATCTCCAGAGAATCTAGACCTTTAGGTTGTCTGTGGGCTTGCTTCATCAAGTTCCAAAGATGTTCAGAGATGAACTGTTGTGGAATTAGCCTGAGAGTTGGACCTGAGGGAAGGCTAACTCAAAGGGATGGTGGTGTGGCCTTTGTACTGGCAGGCTGCCCTTTTCTATGGTAACTGTCAGGCCCTTGAGGTTGAAATCGTATCTTCATACACAGTAAAGTTTTTATGGAAACTCTTCCTGTTGACCTTTAACCTTAGGGTCTACGAATAGTTACTTTCTCATGAAGCAGAAAATTCTCTTTGGCCAAGTGGTCAGATAGTTGAATGTATCTAGCCCTTGAGGAAACGTCTCTGGGGAAATGCCGTACTGGGGCGGGGGGGGGGGGGGGTTGTTGGTTTTGAACAGCCGGGGACTAGTTTCCTTTCCACTTATTTCTGTGTCTTTCTAAGTGACCTCAGACTTCAAGTGAAAGCTCAAGTGCTCATGGGTCAGGTACCCCCATCCGTGGGCACACTGGCAACAGTTAGGCAAGAACAGGTGCACCCTCAAATCCAAGCGGACCTTGGACGCTGAACTTAGCAGGGTTTACCCGTCAGCACCTGCTACTTCTTGAAGTGCTGGCCTACTCGTGTTAGCTCCCAGAATTACATGCACCCAAGAATTCCAATGCCCACAAAGGGAAGAGTTTCTCCCAGGACGTATTTTTGCCTTCTTACATCAGCACACATACTGGAAGATACTCTAGTAAATTTTGCTGGTTAAACTGGAGTTCCCTGGCCTGCAGGTTCCACACTAGATCATGGTCTTGGGTCTGGGTTACACCCTGCAGTTTCCACATAGTTCTGATGTGTTTCTGTAGATATTGTCAGAGAAGCTGTTTAAGATCAAACTTGTTGAAGATATTGCACAGATGTTCTGTGTTCTAGATGATTTGATCTGCCTCAGCTGCCAGTTACAGAGGGTCTGGTGAAGTGCCTGTCTATTCTAAAGTGTCCCTGTCTTCTCTTTCTGGTTGTTCACTTTTTAGATTTACAGGGTTTTTGGGGGGTTTTTTGGGGTTTTTTTTTTTTTTTTTTTTTAAGGCTGAGTCGGCTTGTGTCTTGAGTTTTCAGTTTTTCCTTCATTTTTGACTTGAAGGAATTTATTCTGCAAACTCAGCCATGCATTAAGAGGAAATTTGTAATGGGGAGATTTTTCCAGGATGTTTAGTTTATTCTGATTTGCTTACTAGATCCTTCATTACTCGGTTATGGACAGAAGTTAGCTTTTAGCAATTACCCTTTCTGGATTGGGTGAGTATTTTTTTTTTCCAAATAAATTTGTGTCTAGGCAGCACTCTTAGAAGAATTACTGTTTCTCAGCATTCTGCGTTAGGAATTGAGATGAGAGCCAAAGTACCAGGAGTCTTCTGATTAAAGCCAAGGTCAAGGGAACCCAGCAAATCACCCCACTGTGCATGTGGCACAAGCAATGGCGCCATACTGATCGAGAGCCTCAGCAGATCTAGTTTTTCTGACGTATTATAAGGGACTCAGGGGAATGCCAGTGATCTTTGTCGCCTGACTGCATCCTCTCTAAGGCCCCGACTGCTATGACAAGCTAGAAGATTCTTCTAGAAAGAAACCCAAATTCCTAAGATGCCTCTGGGTTCTCCTGAGGCCCAGCAATCCTCAGTGTCACCCTGTAGCATCAAAGGCATAGCAGCTGGCTCCAAGTTTTCCTGCACCTGTTCTCTGGCCTTGCCCCAAGGGCTCATTTTGCACTGGCTTTTGGCTTCTGGCAGGCAGGAGCTTGTCTGCTTCCTTCTCCTCCAGATGGCTCTGAGAAAGACCAGCAGAGTAGGGGGTGGGGCAGGGACAGAAAATGAGACCAGGAGGCAAAATGCCTGCCATTTGGAAGATGCAACCACGGACCCTCAAGGAGGCACACATGCCTGAAGTCAGCCTGGAACTTGATGGTCTGACTGTAGATGGGGAAGCAGAGCACATCATCCCTGTGTTGACTTATTCAGGGATGCAGCGATCTCAGGTTTGTGGGAGCTATATAAGCCTACACTCTGATGAGCAAATGGACAAACAGGCAAAGAAACAGGCTAAAAGGCCAGGCTGTGCCTTCGACAGGTACAGATGCTGCTGTGTGTTACTTCTGTGGAGCCCCCACCCACGGTGAAAAGTTGGACAGGGAATCATCTTTCTTTACAGCACAAGTGGGCAGACCAGGGTTTAGCACGCAGAACTTACCAGATAGGTTTACACGGGTAAAGTGCTGACATTCCCCCATGGGATCCCACACTGTTGGTCCCCTTAAATAGCTGGTGCCTGTTGGGGGCAAGGGTAGTCATTTCTCAGAAGCTGAGGGGACTGGCAATCTCAGTGCAGTACCTCCATTGCACAGGTTAAAAAGAAGAAAGGGGAACTGCCCAATGTCACTTTAAAAACAGAGAGAGCCTCAAATGCGGCTTTTAAAAAAAAAGATTTATGTATTTATTATTATGTATACATACAGTGCTGTCTTCATGTACACCTGCAGGCCAGAAGAAGGCATCAGACCACATTATAGATGGTTGTGAGCCACCATGTGGTTGCTGGGAATTAAACCCAGTACCTCAGGAAGAGCAGTCAGTTTGCTTAACTTCTGAGCTTTCTTTCTAGCCTGAGCCTTTTTTTTTTAAGTCTGTTTTTTAAAAATTTAATTCAGTTAATCTCATTTTTATGAATGCTTAGCATTTCTCTTAGAAACTCACTTTACCATGGTGTGACCAAATATAGGAATGGCCCAGCCTAATAGATGATTGATTATGTAGAGAGAAAGTTTTACTTCTCAGGCCCTGTTTTCCTTTTTGCCTGTACCTCTTGGTTCACAGTTTCTATTTAAAAAAAAAAAAGTCTGAGCTGACTTCTGCTTGCCTACTTGTCAAATATCCATCAGTGATGCCTAGAAACAAGCAAAAAATGAAAAAAAAAGAAGAAGATGAGCATAGATGCTAAGTGTTTACACAAATTTGAACCCATTTAAAACACATTCAAATTCATATTACTACCTCCATTCCATGTGTAAAGAAATGGGGGTTTCTGAAAGATTGCATAACTTATCCAAGCTTGTAATGCAAAGAAGTCTAAATGAACACCTGATCACCAAGCATGTGTTTATCTTTTTTTTTAAAGTAAATATCAAATTGTAGATAAGATTTGGAAAAAAAAAAAACTGTAAACAGCAAATAGTTGAACCATTTCAAGCAAAATCAGTGCAGACACTCTTCCCAAATTAAAACTATACAAAAGGCATTCAGAATTCAGCCACAAGCCAAATGCTCCAAAATACATGAAGGCATTGAGGTCCTTGAGTTTTCAGCTCTCTGAGCCCCTGTGGTCCCAGGAGGTTTCCCGGAGGGTAGCACACAGTGCTGAATATCCACTGCCGTTAAAGTTGAAGGTCTGACTCCACAGAAGGGTGTGACTCAGTAGAGAGCATCATGAGATCCAGACACTGACAGCCAGGAATGTATTCCCCTTGGTTTTCCTTCCATGGGAGATAATGTACAGAAAGCATGGGTCAAGGAATCTCAGTATGCAGGTTCGAATCCTTCCCTTGACAACTTACTAAGATCTTACTAACATCTCGACCTCTGCTTCCCTACCTAGGAGAAAGGATGGTCATGGTCCGATTTCATGAACTTGTTGGCAAGATTTAATGGGCTAACATTGATAAAGTGCTTCAAGCAATACCAGGTACACTGTAGGTTCAATGCTCTGTTAAACTTTTAAAGAAAAGTTGGACACCAGTGGGTATCATTGTCCTTAGCGGTATAGCCATTAAAAAGTTCTATTAATAAGTTCATGCTCTAGTAAATGATATCCCACATACCCCCCCCAAAAAAATAGCTAAACAAATATTTATTGAATATCTGTTATATTCCGGAAACTGTGTTGGGTAAACATTCATGCTGTGAGTTCTCCGCTTGGCTTGGCATTTCCTAGGTGTGCACCCAGTACTTAATCCTGAACACATCAACCATGCGCTTCCCAGTGAAGCCCACCCCAAGTGCGAGACAATCCAGTAGACCCATGGAGACCTTGACAGACCATATGTCACCTTTGAAGCCAGCCTGCTGTGGGCAGACTCTTGCCAGTTTCTGGCAGTGTCCTTACAGCTTTCACTTAGTTCAGAGGCTCCAGGCTAAGCCACCTGCAGCCCTGGAAGGGCTTTACCGTCTCCCCCCCCTCCCCCGTCCCCCCCCCTCCTGCTCAGTTATCACACCTAGAAGTTATTATCCTGGCATGGAGAACCACAGCATGCCTATAGGAGAGGTCACCGCGGACCACTGGCAGCCCTGACTCCCTGCTGTAATCACAGCCTTTCCTGTCCTGATGTCCAGCAGGCTTCCCGTGTCCAGAGCAGCTCATACTGCACTAAGCTTTCTTCCCTGCTGAGCTGCTTTCCAGGGCTGAGGCTCCTTTTGATCCTCTCTTCTTAGGCCTGGCCTCTCTTGAACTCCAGCCAGGCAAGAATTAACTAAAAGCTCTAAGGTAACAAGTTCAGGATTCTGGCAACCCCTGTAGCTCTCATGTGTGTCCTGGGTGGGACTGGGACCCTGGAATCAGACCACCAGGAAACTACAATCCATAAAGAAGACCAAAAGTGGTAAACTGAGCCTGAGTCCTGACTACAGAGGGAGATGAGGGATCTGAAGCAGACAGCGGAGACCCTTTAGTGTTAACTCCTTACGTCTCAGAGTGAAACCGATGCAGATGTTCAGCAAGTGGCTGCTACCTTTGCCAAGAGCAGTGGTTCTCAAACTGTGGGCCATGGCCCCTGTGAGGGATCAAACAACCCTTTCACAAGGGTCGCACATCAGATATCCTGAGTATCATGTATTTACATTGCAATACATAAGCATAGCAAAATTATGGTTATGATGTAGCAGCAAAAGAAAGTTTATGCTTGCGGGGGGCAGGGCTACCACAACATGTAGAGTTGTATTAAAGGGTCACAGCATGAGGAAGATTGAGAGCCCAAGAGCTCGACTGAGATGTCTCCTAGGATTTATTATTGTGATGCCTTCTGGGTAATTGATTTGAGCATTAGTTTAATATATACCCTGACCCACTGTGGATTTTCTAACTTCCTTTCTAACCCATCTTGGAAACTTAATAGGTCCAAGCCCTGCTGCCCCCTTAACTTCATATCTCTGCCTTTGTGTAGTAAAGCTTTGACGTCACAGCACGGTCGCTGGTGACCAGATCTCCTAACCCAGTCAATGAGAATAACTTACTCTCCATCCCTCTTCATTCCCAGAGAACTGTATCGTCCTAAGTAGCCCATCAGTTGGTCTTTATTCCTTGTTTTACCAAATCTCTTTACGGTTTAGATTAACCACTATTCTAAGCCTGGTGGGGGGAGGGGAACAATGGGAATCCTTAAGTTTAACTCAGAGGAAGACAAATGTAGTGCTTGATGTCCCTGGGTCCCATAAAAGCTTGAATGAAGGACAGAAATTAAATCCTTGGGCTCAAAAGCCTTTTGAATAAATGATGGACATCATTGTGAACTCTGAGGCCCCAAGCCCCCTGCGCTGTTCACAGGGAAGATGCTGAGCCAGCCAAGGTGTGCCGATATTTTCCCTTCATCTAGGTCCTGTGTGCATTGCATGCTTTCACTTACCGCCTTCCCTTCGCTCCTCCCAGTAGCTGTTTGAGGAGGGCAGAGAGCAGATCATCTCTGCTGCACAGGAAGGAACGGGGGCTCTTGAGGATTGGTCCAAGATCAGGCGGAGCAGACAAAAGACTAAAAAAAGTGTCTCTGACTCACTACCCGCTCCTTGTCTGCATTATCATCCCACTAGCCTTCAGGTTCTGAGCTTGAATACCATCTTCATAAGCAGCCAACAGGAAGAAAAAAAAAGCATTAGTCACCTTTCCTTTGGAAGGCTTGCATGAATGGGTCCAGCTGAATGCCAAGAATACGTCTGGCTTGGGCTTGTCTTTGAATCTGTAGAGGTTCCAAGACTGGACATTTTGCTGACTTTTGCTAAGAAAATGCGCTGTGGCCTATCTTGGAGTCACCAAGCAACTAGAAGGAACTTTGAGAAGTATCTGACTCATGTCTTCCCCTCCCCCTCCCTGCAACCCCAGAGGCAGGTGAATGTCACTTCCGCACAGGCCTGTGTGCCTGGTGTCTACCGAGAAGCCTTCCTCCCTATTGAAAGCCTAGACAAAGTTCACGCATGGCCTCGGGCATCAGCTTGCTTGCAGAAGGCTTGGATGGAAGATGCCAGGCATGCTCTGAGAGGCTGGCTCGGACAGTGAGTTGAGATGATGAGGCGTTCTCAACATAAAATCCCCAGCCACAGGTCAATGTTGGCGGGATGGGGGTGGAGGCAGGGGGCGAGGGGGGTTAATAGATGAACTTGGAGCAGCTTTGATGGAAGTCAGAGGAGTCGGAAACAGAGATGGTGCTTCCTGCACCGTGGCTTCCTGAGTCTGCATCAGAAAGGCGTTCAGCATCCTAGGACCATCCTTAACAGTGACTCCAGTGGGCTCCTCTGATTCAAGAGGGTTTTCCCCAACCTTCTACCTATGCCATCACAGAATACCCAGGAGTTTATTTCCGTAGTAATTCTAAATCCCAACACGTTGACAGTTTAAATTAATCATATGGTTTGAGATGCAAAGAAGTGGGTATGAGGTCAGGCGTATGCCTTCAGATTTAAATTAAGTCTAGTTCCCCCACACTCCCCCTCCTGCTGCACTCGTGGGGGTCTTAAATAAACCCCAAACTTCTTCCTGAAGGGCAAGAAGAGAGGTTGCCTTTTTAAGGGAAAGATGAGTAAGTCTTCAGAGAAGCCCTCCGGGGTCAGCTACAGTGAGGAACCCTGAGTTACACAGGAAGGTGTCTCGTGGGAAGGAATGTGTGCTGTAGACCTTTGCTGTTCCCTCCCGCAGCTGAAGAGTGCCCTGAAGGAAGTTAGTTTACACCTCTTTACTGAAGAAAATAGCCGAGATCTCAAAGATAAACAGCCACCCACTCACTCCCTGTCTATCAGGAATGGAGCAATTTAAGATGAGTGGAGACCTCTCTCTCTTTTCCGCTCACCACCCACCCTGTCAGTCAGTCTCCCTGATTCCTTCTGTCCCACCAGAAGGACAGTCAGCCTCCTCCTCCCCGTCATCCCTGCCTGTCACCTGTGGAGGGAGGCAGAGCCGACTTGGGCAAATCCTTTCAGAAATATTTCACGCTCGGATGCCTCCTTGACTAGAAGCAGTTTAAAGGTTCCTGCGACTCTGGATTTAAATCACGTTCAGTTTCTACAAGTTTATTGCCATCTGTTGATTTCATTTCTGTGACACCCACAGCAAGATCATTCATAAGGAGAATTAGACCACTCCTCGACCCCTCCCTTGCAGCTTGCTCTCCCATTCAAGTAGCTAAGCCTGGATCTATGAAAAATTCATATATTCTCTCTCTCTCTCTCTCTCTCTCTCTCTCTCTCTCTCTCTCTCTCTCTCTCTCTCTCTCTCTCTCTCTCCTTCCCTCCTTCCCTCTCTTGATTCCCTCTTCCTTCTCTCAACTTGATAGGCTGTCAGGCCATCTTGAGTTTTGTGGTGTTTGCCATCTCTTCTTTATCCCTTAAGAAACGTGGTTTCTGAAACCTTGTATTTGAGCCAAGGATTTCTGTGTCATGTGTCAGCTGTTTGGGCTGCCTCATCATTACTTAAAGAAACTGCACCTTTTCACTTTTTTCCAAAGTGCACCGGCAGGCTGTGGCCCATCGGTGCCTCGGCTCTTCAGAACCCTCCTCCTCCTTCATCCTTCCAAGCTCTCCCCACCACACATCGAAGGTAGAGACTGAAGAGTTGCTCCGTGGGCTGTGTGTGTGGCAGAGGATCAACACACACAGACACAGCCACACACACACACACACACACACACACACACACACACACACATACACATGATTCACCTAAGACTTCTCAGCTTTTAAGAGCTGTGGCTTGAATTTAGTGATCTGGCTCCTAAGTCTACAGTTGCAGCTCCTGGGTTCCGGACTCTCGTATAGTATCGTGCCATCAGCCACGCTGCAGCTATTCTAGAAGGAGTCTCCTGAACTGAGGAACCCTGTACTGCGATCCAGGTTGGAATTCTGGCACAGGCTACAAACATGATCCTTTTCTCAACCAATCCCTCTGTCCACCCATCCTCCCAGGACTGTCTTACTCAGCAGATCTTAGAGCTAACCCATTTCTTCCAGCAAGGTGCTACACCACTCCAGTAGACGTCCTGAGTTCAGAACATGGGAAGTGAAGTCCAGTTCCTTCCTCTTTATGTTTCCCTTCATTGTACAGTGTCCCCCAGTGATGTACTTGAGGCCACAGCCACACAAGGCAACTTACTCCTTCCATGTTGACGCGGCTGAGGTCAGAGCAGAGCTGGTCATCCTCAAACCTTTTGAGAAGCTCCGCTCAGGTCAAGGAAACTTGGGGTCAGTTGTAGCTGGTGTTTGCCACTCTGTGGGTTTCTTTTTCTCTCTTTTACCCTTCTTTGCCCTTATTAACCCCCTGATACTAGACAGGAGAGAAAAAAAATAGAGGGGAAAGGGGGCGTCATTATTGTTATAATACTTCCTGCTGATTAGGAGTGTAGAGTTCGTTGGGAGCAAGGTTGGTCTTCACCACCTATCCAATTTCTTCTTCTCGTTTCTGTGTGCATGACTATTTGACAAACAGCAACCAACAGCAGCCAACTGCCAACCGGCCAACAACAGCAACTCCGCCTCTCAGGGCCCTAACATTTATATATCCTCTGAAAAGTTCCCAGAATTCCAAACGTCACACACTCGCAGAAACTATCTGCAACTGGCAAAACTACACCTCTGCTAGAGCACGAGGCAAATCATAGTCATCAGCTGTGATGTAGCCTCTTATTCTCACTCCTGGGATTAAAAACAAAAACATAGTCCCATAACATTTCTATGGGGTTAATTTTTCTTAAAAGAAACCAAAGTTACAAAATTCTCACTGCAACCTGTCACTGTTGGCCTGCCCTGCTGGGACATGCAGAGAGCAACTTTTTACAACCAGCCCTTGCCCACCTGCCTTCTCTCCTTCTTCCTCCCATTCCCCAGATCAGGAGCCCTCCTCCAGAATGTATGGACCTGGCGTGAACAGCTGTGCCCATCAGGTGTGCACAGAGAACAATGCAAGTTGTCATGGACTGAGCATCCAGGTTGCTAGCAGCCAGGTCAGAGGTAGCTGGCCTGTATCTGTCATCCACACTTTGCCTTGATATATACCACCATAACTCCTCCACACTGGAACTTTTCTGCCATGTAAAGTGGGACTGAAGATCCTGAATTTACTAATTAGAAAAAAATACCTTCTTAAATACTTGTTATGAGCCCAGCTCCCAGCACATGGTATATAATTAAGAGCACTATTGACAGCATCCCCCTGGGACAAAGGATGCCTGTTAGTGTGAAAGAACACAGGGAGGGATATCCTGTCTGCCTCCTATGGTTGGACGACCTGTGTGACTAGAACATGCAGGGAGGTGTGTTGTGCCTTGCTCCATACATGGTGTAAAACTCATGCTGTGCTGCTCATGTCCTTAGATCACCAGAGTGCTCAGCATCACCGTTTGTCCCATGGTTTGTTTGTCACCTTGTGACACAATTGCACTTTGACTGTGTCTGCTACAAGAGATCATCAGATCTGTGTTCCTTATGTCCTCAGATCCTAGCTCAGCCTCTTACCCCTACTAGGCCATCCTGGTGGGATCATGCAGGGGCCTCCTTCATGAGTGTCCACCTCCTTAGTGGCCTTTGGTATCAGGGGAGTTAACACATTTGTGGACATTCAATGCCCCTCTAATTCAGCCACTCTTGCTTACGGGGGGGTGAGGGGCTGTTTTCTGAGGAGCAGGTAGTAGCCTCAGGTAGACCCTTAGTTGCCTGTGAGCTGTGAGCAAGTTGCTTGACTCCTCTAAGCCATGGCCTCTTAATTTGAAAACAGAAATGGAAGCATAGTGATAATCCCTCCCTCACAGGGTTGTCTTAAAAGTGAACATTATTATAAGAAGCCATTGTATAGACTTCAAGGTCTTTCCTCTTCATGGTACAGACAAACAGAAGCCCAGAGATTAGGACAAGATTAGGACAGATACCCACCCATGCCCCCATACAACTCTTTTGTTGTGTTTTATCATTAAACACTGAGAGGCCCTCCACATATATTAACTACTCATTATCCCACCATTTACCCTTACAGATACTGACACGTGCCTTGACAACTTAGCATCAGCTAAGGGTAGAGAGACACAGGCCCCCTGCAGAAGTCCCATCATTCCTGCCTTGGGTAGATGCTGGCTCCTTTGTCTGTCTTCTAGCTTAGTTAAGAAGACAAGTTTCAGATTTATTAATGACCCTAACTGTTGTTTTCCCTGAGAGCCCTGAGCTCTTATACAGCTGCCGTCTGGCTTCTGAGATTTATAATCACCATTTCTAGCCCCTAATGATGTCTGCGGCTTGATCTGCATGCTCACCTTCCCTGTCCAGTCTGCATCCACCCAAGTGGCTGTCAGGCTAGAGGTGGCCCTTTCCTAGCAAGTAAGCTTGCTTTCTCCAGCAGAGTGGTACTTAAGAGCCATGGGTTGATGGCGGGTCAGGCTGTCCAAAAGAATCGACATGCAACCTGCACATTGCAGGGCTTGCGGAGGGCGGGGGGGGGGGGGGGCAGAGAGTGGTGCGTCTGCTCCTGGAGTGTCCACACTGTGACTAGAAAGGTTCTCTTATAGCTTAGAAGAATCCAGCCACACCAGAAAGTGTCAGAAATATGTGTGCTCTAAATGCTCTTCTCTGTTTGTTTAAAGAAGTCTTTCAAAGGCATCCATGGAGACCTATTCCTCCCTCCCTCCTCGTCCTGCCTGATCTTCAGCATACCCCACCCTCATAGAGCCCCTGATGGTGGAAAAGACTCTCATTCAAGAGATGCCACCCTCCATCCTCCACTCTCAGAACAGAGCAGCCCAACTGGACATCTCATGGGGGTTGTAACAGAAAGAGAAGGCCTTCGGAAAGCCCTTCAGCTGTCTCCCTACTCTGCTCCTTCTGAGGCAGCACAGCCCTGATGTCCACACAGAGTCTTGTGCCTCTGGGATTCACCAGTCTGGTTAAGGCCAGCCTGCAGCCTCCTCTGCCAGGTGCACACCAGAAACATGCAAATAACAGCTATTCTCAAGCCTAACTGTCTTGGTTGGGGTTTCTATTGTTACGATGAAACACCATGGCCATAAACAAGTTGGGGAGAAAAGGGCTTATTGGCTTACACTTCCACATTATAATCCATCACTGAAGGAAGTCAGGACAGGAACTCAAACAGGGCAGGAAGCTGGAGGCAGGAGCTGATGCAGAGACCATGGAGGGGTGCTGCTTACTGACTTGCTCTAAAAGGCTTTGCTCAGCCTGCTTTCTTATAGCACCCAGGACTACCAGCCCAGAGATGGCACCACCCACAATGGGCTGGTCCTTACCCCATCAATCACTAATTAAGAAAATGTCTTACAACTAGATCTTATGCAGGCATTTTCTCAATTGAGGTTCCTTCCTTTCAGATGACTGTAGCATATGTCAAGTCGACATAAAACTAGGCAGACACTAACCTAGGCAAAAGTCATCTAATTGGTGTTCAAATGCTGCTGCCTCTGCCGGGAAACATTATTTGACTTAGGAACTTTTTCTCTGCTACCTTCTGACATCATTATATCATTATGGTCATTTTTGTGGGATTGTGGAATGTAAGTGCCAAATGGTGTAGAGGCTTGTGTTTTTAAACTTGGCATTCTGAAAGTCTGGTGTGGTTCATACTACGTGTTCTTTGAGTGGGTTGTATGAATAAAGAATCCAGTATTGAACTAGGAGTGTAGTTACGTGGAGGGCCATGTGCTGAGCATGCATTGGAGGTTGAACTCAAGACCCTGTGCATGCTTAGCACATGCCTTTATACACACACACACACACACACACACACACACACACACACAAGCACATGCATACGCCCCTGACTGCACTTAAATCTCTAGTGGTTTGGTCTGAGCTATATTAAAGAATTCTGCTACTCTCATGAGCAACATCAAAAACACTGTAAATATATTGATCTCAGATTTGTTTTTCCTACAGATTTTCTGCATCATGGAGCTTATCTTGGCTGTTTCCTCTATTGCCCCACCTCTTCCTAAGCTGTCAGCCTAGGCTTCTCCTTCTAATATAGCTATTACATAGGGAAGGCCTCCATTTTCTTCTCTTCAGGATGAGAGTATGGGTGAGAAAGAAAACTTCCCAGTGTCCCCTGCTGCTCTGTAAATCTGCAGCTCCAGACTAAGGGTCTGTACTTGCCTCCTATCATGTTCAAGGAACTACAAATGTTTTGTCAGGGAAGGAGATGAGTTGGGGAGCATGACAGCTGTCCTGAATTATTTCAGGGGCTGTCATGTAGAAGATGAAAAGGATTAGATTTTTTCGAAAGTCCCCAAGGACTCTAAGCAAGACCAATTATTAATTCATTCAACAAATATTTTTTGAGTGGATGCCATATGTTAGGCACTATTCTGGGCAAATAGCAAGGCAGTTATGAGGAAAACCACCAAAAAATCCTTAACTTTTAGAGATTTATGTTTTAATGAAAAGAGATGATCCAAAAATAAGCCAATGGGAAGGCACTTCACAGATCCTCAGCATGAGGGTCCTGCAAGCTCCTGACTTGTTTTGGCATCAGTCAATGGTCTGTCACTGGAAACTCAGAAAAAAATCTACTTTTATGAATCAAATGTTATTTTGGCTCATGGTTTCACAGACTTGGGTCAAGATCAGTTGATTTCATTGCTTTGGACCTGAGACAAGGTGGAATATCATAGTGGTGGGGGCTTTAGCTAGAAGAGGCTGCTCACCTCATGGCAACCAGAAAGCAACAAAAGGAAAGATAAAATGAAACTGGGGAACAATACACCCCTCAAAGGCATGCTGCTGATAGCCTGCTTCCTCCAGCTAGACCATATAAAATAATAATAGCCAATCTATCTTGGAACTTATCAATAGGTTAATACAGTGATGAAATCAGTGCTTTCACTGTCCAAGAGCCATTTAAAGACCAATCTGTCTGAATATTGCTGTATCAAAAACCAAGCTCTAAATTACCTGATGTTTGGAGGAACATTTTACATCCAACCCATAGCATCTGCTCTTGGCTGCCAAAGGCACATGACATCTCATAATGCAAAGCGCATTTGCTGTGCCTCCAAGAGTCCCTAACAGTGTAGCAGTTCCAGCATTGTTCAAAAGCCAAAGGCTTTTTAGAGACTCAAAGCAACTATTACCATTGAGCCTATAACTCTTCTATTGCTGGGCTAAGACACCAGGACCAACACAATTATAGAAGAAATGGTTTATTGGGCTTACAGTTTCAAAGGGTGAGTCCATGACCATCATGGGGACCATGGCAGAAGGAAAGCATCATTCTGACACAGTAGTTGACAGCTTACATGTTAAGAAAACAACCACAAGGCAGAGAAAGAAATAGCATGAGCTTTTGAAACTTCCAAGCTTGCCCCTGATGACACACCTCTTCCAACAAGGCCTCACTTCCTCGTCCTTCCCACACAGTTCCACCAACTGGACCACGCATCAAATACATGAGCCGACGGGGGGCCGTTCTTATTCAAACTCTTCCAGATAGGCACAGTAGATACAGGGTAAACGTTTCTATTCCAAAAGGGGAAAATGAGAGAACGGCAAAGAGAAGTGAGGCCAAAGAAAGATTAGGCCCCACAGACCGAACAGTAAACCCTGTAGTTCCACTTCCAACATACAGTGGTGATATGAGCTGAACAGCCCTTGAACAGCCACACCAGTGCGACCTTGCTGGCTGCAGCTGCATGGCCATTCCCCTTTGGGCTGGCTCTACTTGCTTGCTGTGGCTTTTCTCAACAGACAGTATGTGCTCCTGGCATCTCCTACCTTCTGGGGTCGCCACTGCAGCTTCAGCGTCACTCCTATTATATTATGCATTGCCTACGCCAGAGCTGACATCGGGCTTCTTGTTGCCTTACTTTTAATTCTACACGAGAGCCCCCGTTGTCCTGTAAGTCTTACATTCTGCCTTCCTGCCAGACAGGCATCAGGAGGACAACATCCGGGTCTGCTTCCGGTTTATGTAGACTCCAGCCCTCCCTGGACCACAGCTCCAGGAGCCTCCAGGTGTCGGAATGCGTAGCATGGTAGAATGAATCCTAGAGCATCGTCTTTTTAGACTGCCCTGTCTAGGGAAATACTGTGTCAGCTTTGTCGCAAAATATTTTTAAAGAGTTTATGCTTTTACACCATGGAGTACTGGAGTTAGCAGTTGCCAAGGTGCCCCCAGGTGTCCTGCCACAGAGTACTGGGGATTCCTAATTTTTTTTTTCCAGCACCAACATTACTGGTGCTTCTTCTCTGGCAAAACTCTTAACTTTTTTAGATTTTTTTGTGCTTTCATTTTGCTTTCAGTTCTCATTGTGAATCTGGCTAAAAGCTGCTGGCAACACCAATGCCACCACCTAAGTGCTTTAGTGTCTTGAAATTTCCTCTACCAGACCATCATCTTTAAATTTGGTATCCTGCAAAGTCTGAAGACACAAACAAAAATAAATAGATAAATATCTTTCATACTATAAAACAAACAGCCTCTTTATTTCTAATAAATCCCATGCTTATTTCTGAAACCGTATGAGCATAGACTTTGTTGTTTATATTCTTATCAGATTTTTAAATCTGAGTTCCATCAGAACAGACTGTTAAGTTCAGTTCGTGGCATTTTAACAATTTTATCCACCTTCTCTAAACTTTTCAAAATGTTTCCTACAAACCAGTTCCAAACTCCTCCTAACCACATCATTGGTGATACCGCAGAAGATACCCCACTCCTGATACCAACTCTCTGTACTAGCTTTCTCTCAGTGTGAAAAAAAAAATGGATGGGCGTATCATTTAAGAGATTAATTATCTGATTTAGGTTCATGGTTTCAGAAATTTCCATCCACAGTTGGGTATCTCTCTGTTCTTTTGGTTTTTGAGGCACGATAGAACATCATGGTGGTAGGAATTTGTAATGGAGAAAGCCAGTTACTTGGTGGTATCCAGAAATGAGACACATAGACAGAGGTGTACACACACACACACACACACACACACACACACACACACACACACACATGAGAGTGAGAGACAGCGACAGACAGACACAGAGACAGAGACAGAGACAGACAGAGCAAGCAAAGTATACCTTCAAAGGCATACCTCCAGTGACCTACTGCCTTTCTTTTAGCTATGAACTCAACTCATTGGTGAGTTTAGCACTTACTCCATCCACCTCTCCAGACCCTACCTGTGAAATGGTTAAATCATGGGTCAAGCCTTCACTACACAAATCTTGTGGGAAGGAGGATACTTTCCATTCAAACCAAAACAGTGTTCAAAGACACATCTGTCTATTACTTAGAATCCATTTCCAGTGGCTGGCTGGATCACACAGGCTAAAAGGGTAATCCCAGGAGTGTGAGACTAGATAAGATGAACGATACCTCACGTTCTACCATTGCCAACTCAGATCATGATCTCCACTCTGGAAAGCATCTAATCAAGGCAAATGTAGCTGTGAAAAGCATCAAGAAACAATGCTTTCAAAACCATCCATTGTGGTAAAGAGGATTTTTTTTCCCTGTTTTGTTTTGGTGGTGGTGGTGTGGTGTGTGTGTGTGTGTGTGTGTGTGTGTGTGAGAGAGAGAGAGAGAGAGAGAGAGAGAGAGAGAGAGAGAGAGAGAGAGAGAGTGTTGAGACACTGTCTTCTCTTTATAGGCCTAGCTGAGATAGAACTCTCTATGTAAACAAAGCTGTCCTAGAACTCACAAGAAATACACAATCTGTCTCTTTGGGGATTAAAGATTTATGCTACCATACCTGGCTTGAGGTTGCTTTTATTTTAAGTCATTGTGCTTCCAAAGCTGAAGAAAGAGACCATAGGAGTTGGACAGTTTGGTTGAAGAAGCAACAGAAGTGAGACAAGAGGAAGAGAAGGGCGTGATAACGAGCAGGCAAGTGGAGCTTCTGGCAAAGAGAACGAGGAGGGGACAGAACGTGGAGGCAGACCAAGGGAGAACTACCAACTAGACCGAGGGGTCCTGGAGGAGCCCTGCTCAGTAGCAGGATGCCTTGCTGCTGTCAGCCTCTTCTCCTAGAGATAGGGGTCCAGGTACAGTGTCCCTGGTTCCACGGTTCTGAATTCATCCTCACCGAACAGGTCAGGGACATTCTGTCTGAGAACAGGGAGGAGCAGGAAGGAGGGACACAGGAATTCAGAAGTCACACCATGTTGGAAGTGTTCACCTCCTACAGCACACTGCTGTGAAATTACATAGAACCAAATTCCTTGGGGAGAGTAGGGCTCATTTCTCCTGTTAACCTTGATTTCTTCTTGGGCTCCTATACACAGGGGTGTAGAGTAGAAGCCTTCAGGAATGCAACAGGTACAACCGAGGCAGAGTGTCTGTCTGGCCTAGATGCCTCACATCCTGTGGTGCCCTGCATCTGGTACAGCTGCCTGTGTTTGGTGTTTTTTCTGTCTGCTGATAATGTCACTCGCAGTACAGCAGCATGGATATGGGCTAGTAGGCCACTTAGGGAACTCTGGCATTTCGTCCGATTTTCAGCTGTTCTGTGTGGTAGGTAAAGTGGGATTATTCTCTCTGATCTGAAAGTAACAGAACCCAGTTGCGAACAACTCCTTTACCCACGACTATAGCTAGTAACTGATGTCAGGGCCAGGGTTCCACAGCATAGTAGGTAATGGCTGGCTTTTCCAGAGCTGTGAATTCACAGCTCAGCTCCCCTAGTATGCAGCTCTGTCGTTTTGAATCTATGTTTCCTGCTGCTTGAGCCTATTATCTATAAAATAGGTTGCACTAGAAAAGGGAAGTGTGTTGGGCTGGAGAGATGGCTCAGGGGTTGAGAGCACCAGCTGCTCTTCCAGAGGTTGTGTTCCCAGCAACGGCATGGTGGCTCATAACCATCTCGGATGTGATCTGATGCCCTCTGCTGGCTTGCAGGTGTACATGCAGATAAAAAATAAATCAATTTTAAAAATCTAAAAATATATATTTAAAAAGAAGAAAGGGAAAATGTCAAATGGGTGGCATCTATGAAATTATTAACCCTTTCTTGTCTAGGCCAGACATGGATAGCCAGTCACCACACGCTACTCCATGAGTCCGACACATCCTTCCAGGGGCCAGCAGTCCTTGCTGAACATCGGGTTTCACATGAAGTGCAAATGCTTGCCGCCCCTCAATTAGCTGCTTACCTTCTTTCCCGGGCTAGCTAGCGTCTGGTCCCAGGCAACCAGTTTTCTTCCTTTGTAGCCTCATACTGTCTCCGGGTCGTTCTGGAACTCTCCTTTCCTGTAGATCAGTAGGGAAAAACAAGCAGCCTGACAACGAGAGGACCCCAAGCCAGGCCATTTTCTGGCCATCGTAGACTTAGTTTCCTAACGTTTAAGTGGATGTAGTTGGGGGAAAGTACATAATAACAGAGGATGGATACTTTCCTAAACTGTAAAGTGCTGTCCTCCGTTATTCCCTGAACAGACTTTGCTGGGTGTCCAGTGCAAGCCTCTAAATCCAGATCTCCAGCTGTCCAGGGATGAGCAGACGCCTGAGGTATAGAGCCGTGGGCAGACCGTGCTGCACCGGTTTCTTCGTCTTTCTTTGGGCGGAGCCTCTTGCTCCCCTTCACTTTCTTATCTGCTCTTCGGCTTCTTTATTCTTCATTCTGCCTACTGACAATGTGATGCTGCTTAAAAGGGGAGAAGGGAGGGGTCTGATTCTTAATAACTCTGAGACTGAGAGTTGCGGGGGACAGCAGCAGCTGGGGAGGGCAAGAGAGATGGGTGTCAGGAGGCAGCTGTCCTGCTCTGCACATCACTTCTTTGCTCATAGAAGCCAGCACACAGCAAGGAGTCAGCTCGCCCAGCCCTCGCCCTGTCCCTGCAGGCTCAGGCTTCCTGTTACCAGGCTCTGTGAAGATTAATGTGTCATCTTTAAAGCACTTGGCGCTCCTTGGGAAAAGCCACGCTGTGAAGTCAGGCATTGCTAAAAGATTGGACTCCTATTAAGTCTCTGACGCCCTGTGTGCATCTGAATTCTTACAGCCTTTCCTCTTATATCTCCAGTGTCCTGGGTTAGTTCCCAGCTGCTCCTATAGACAAGCAAATTACTGGCAAGCTCTGGTTAAGACACTGTACTTAGCTCACCTGGAGTACTGGTGAGTGACAAGGCTCCTTTTTAAAAGGCTGTCTGAGATGAGGCTTGCCGCACTCCTACATCCCTTCTGTTCTGTCTTGAGAATGCAGGGACCTCTTGGGATTTCCTAGGTCTTGAGAGACTAGATTTCTTCTTCTTCTTTTTAATTTATTGTAATTTATTCAGATCACATTCCAATTGTTATCCCCTCACTTGTATCTTCCCATTCCCACCCTCCCTCCCTCTTCTGCCCTATTCCCACATCCCCCCCCCCCCACCAGACCTCTGACAGGAAAGGACCTCCTCCCCCACCATACAACCACAGTCTATCATGTCTCATCCTGGTAGCCTTCTTCCCCTTCCTCTGTGTGCCTGCAGGGCCTCCTCACCAAGGGGACGTGATCAGATCAGGGGCACCAGAGTTCATGTCAGAGGCAGTCCCCACTGCCCCCACCGCCGTGGAGAATGAGCTGTCCATTGGCTAGGGGACTAAGTTTACAGCATGCATTGTCCTTGGTTGGTGTAAAAGTTTGTGTTAGAGCCACCTGGGTCTAGATCTGCTAGCCTTGATGGGCTCCTTGTGTGGCTCCTGAACCTTCTGGGTCCTTCCATCCCCCCTGTTCTCCCATTTCACTCTCCACGCTCCACCTAGAGTCCAGCAGCGAGACCCAGCAGAGACTAGATTTCTTAATATATCAAAAATCAAAAGCCAACCTTCGGTAATAGGCTTTCTCTGTACCAATTCTAAAATACTTGGATGTTGACCTTTGGATATTAACCTTTGTGTTCGTTCTCTCTCTCTCTCTCTCTCTCTCTCTCTCTCTCTCTCTCTCTCTCTCCTTCTCTCCCTCTCTCCCTCTCTCTCTCCCTCTCTCTCCCTCCCTCCCTTCCCCCTCCCTTCCCCCTCCCCTCCCTCTCCCCCTCCCCTCCCACCTCCCTCCCTCCGCTTCTCCCTCTCCCCCTCCCCCCCTCTCTCTCCAGAATGTGTCTGTTTGTTTTGTGGGAAGAAAGCTCATCTTGGTCTTGGCTTTCCTTCATCCCAGGGTCCAGTGTCACACCCTGTTCCTGCAGCTGGGCTGGGTGAGGCAGGGAATCAGAACCAGACCATGGTGGAAACTGCTCCATTAGGAATTCTTTCTGGCTTGGTTCCTCTTCCATCCCTCTTCTCTCCCTGGCTGCAAAAGAAGACTTAAGGAAGCCATCTGACTGCAGTGTCTCTGCGTTGCTAAGGAGAGCACCCTCACCCAGCAGGCCCCCTGCTGTTGGGCTGAGCAGACCAACCAAGACTTGCTCCTCAGTGGGTGAAACAAAGCTTGATGAGGAGGGGAGTCTGGTGATACAGTGAGTCTTTCTTCAGAAAGGTTGCTTTTAGATACTAGAGTCGGTTAGCTCTACCCAGTATGGACAAAAGTAGGGTTGTTCTGCGAGCACTGACCTTTGAAAACAAGAGAATTTAATTTCAGGAGTCACTGCTGATATATCTTAGATTCCTGCCCGACCCATTGTCACCCGAGCGTCACTTTTTTCATTTTTTTTTCCCCTTCTGTACCAGAGATTAAAAACAGGCCCAAAGCAGAATCTTACTGAAGTAGGTTCTAACTGGAAACCAACTGGGGAAAGTGTGACAGGGTAAATGGACTGAACCTTCCCAGGGCACTTGTTGGAACCTCAAAATTGGCCTAATTAATGTGTTTGCATAGTATTATGCCTGTTTTCATTGTCGGCTTAATTAGCTTCTTTAAAAATTATTCCTCAGGTGAGGGATGTTAATGGCTTCGCATCCTGCCCTGCTGAGCAAAGCCAGAGAGCTCCACAGTTTTAAGGCCGAGTGGAAGGAAGTAGTACTTTACACTGCAGGTAGTCAGGGTGTGAAAATCGCTGCTCTAAGAAACAGTACGGGCTGGAGTTATAAATAGATCCCAGGTAGGAACTTTCAGAGAAAGTCACAGATGACAGATATAAACTGGGTTATTAAAGGAGACCCAGGACATTTCCTACATTTTTAAAGTTAGCATTGTAGATAAGTCACACGCGTTCTCCCAGGACCATTGGGATGCTACCCTCAGGGACAGAATGGAAGGCACTGACTGCCGTCTGACCTACTGAGCTGTTTCGGGGTATCCTTGCTCCATTCTTTTTAAGCCAGGATATAGCAGCTTTACTCTGCCCGCTCTTGCTGTCCCTCCCTCCCTCTCTGCCCCTCAGTGTGCTGAACTTTTAATTCTGAAATTCCCTCAGAACTTTTAGAATGGTCAGCCTAGCCATATGACAGGAAAAGCAAGCCCAAATTCTATCTCTGCTACTAGCTAGTTGTCTGGCTAATACTCACTCATTCCCTACCCGGGCTCCACTATAAACCTTACACCCTTCCTGCCACTTTACTTTACTGTTTAAAAAAAAATGGGGAAGTGGATCCAGTGCTGCCCAGGATCTCATTGGTGACTAAAGTCTGACTCTTACTAAGTGTTGCATGCACTCCTTCAGGGAGCCCCGGAGATAAAAGGACTGTCACCAAAAAGGACAGCATAGCTGAAGGAAGTAGCATGGGAGGGTCACAGCCTGCATCCCATAGCCATGCAGAGACACATTCTAAGTCAGCCTGGGTCAGGTGGAATACACCCTAAGCCCTCTAAGTCAGATGCAGTGTTCCATAGTGTGTCTCGGTTCTTTTTTTTTTTTTTTTCAGGAATGCTCTTCAAAAATTAATCACTGTGAATCATTACACATGTGTGGAATCCGGGGGGGGGGGGGGGATCTTTCCATGAACCTCTCTTGCGGTTTGGTTTGGATTGCAGCCACCTGCTGGTGGAATGCGCAAATTGCAAGCTCTTTTAAAGAATTACCTCTTCAGGTTCATCTCAGAAAGAGTAAACACTAAAGCTAAATCCTGGATAGCAACATGCATCCTCCATGCTGTAAGCCCTCCCAACCAGCTCTGGGAGAAGCCGGGAGCAGCACTGCGCAGCTGCAGGTTGGGGCCACAGATGGGCAAAACCAGCCCTTCTACCCACCTGAGAAACCTGGAGAAGAGGCAGGTCCGGCCTCTGGTGGAAAGCTTGCCATCCTCACTAAGTCAGCATGGCCCCTCCAAAACACTGCTAGTTTAATAATCTACCCACTCCTTCCATTTAAACGGAAGCTTTCATTCTAAACAGATTTCCATGACCTGAGACTGGCCGAGGAGCTTGCTCCCAGACCCCAGAAAGCCTAACTAAGAGAGTGGAAACTTTACAAACAACTTTATGTCTCAGCACCCTAAAGAGTCACCACACACCGTGAAGCAATTCTTTCTTTATGTTGAGCTGGTAACATAACTGCAAATTACTTAAAAAATAATCCAGCTAACCTGATCGGATCATATACTGGGTGTTTTGTTTTTTCATGGTGCTTCCTTCACAGAAGACAACTGGAAAAAAGTGACACTTGCCCTTTGGGACTTCATCTAAACATGAGAATCTTTACCTAACTAGGTGGGATAATTTGGTGTGGGAGAGCAACAGTTAGGTAGAGAGCAATCAGTTGGGGACATGGAGGAAATCTCCAGGAAGGAGAAGGATGCCATGTGGAGATGCCCTGTGTTCTGACGACTGGCCTTCACTAGCCATTTACTGCATGCGTGTGCCGGACATACGGTCTATTTTATGTTCTCCACAAACATCACACTTGATCCCTAGCACATGCTAGAAGTAAAGTAGAAAGCTCCAGAAAAAGTTAGATGGCTTACCCAGTGTCGTCGTGCTAAATTACACCACTGGATTTTGAACTTAGGCAGTGTCAGTCAAGGTCAGTGTAGCCTGATCTTCATACTATGAGTGTGTGTGGGGGGGAGGGGTATGTTTAGAATGACCTCTGAGTGACAAATTCAGAACAGAGTACTCTTAAGTTATTTGTGTGAACAGCTTCTTATACAGTAGCCATGACAGGGTATCACCAGAGCTTTCCTAGTCACTCTATGATAATTTCACTTCATGATGACAGCTGACGTGCTCCATCTTCGTAGCCTGTTCTTGCTGTAGAGACATCTTCTGACACATTTGGGGTTTTTTGTTTGTTTGTTTGTTTGTTGTTATTTTTGTTTTGTTGACTCAGAGTCTCACTTATATCCCTAACTGGCTTGGACCTTGCTATATAGACCAGGCTGGTCCTAAATTCACAGAGATCTGGCTGCTTCTGCCTTCAGAGTTCTGGGATAAAAAGCATGGGCCACTATGTCCACCTTCTGACAGGCTTTTTATTTAGGGGGGAAGCCGCTTCCTGGCTTTCTGCCTTAGATGAAAGCAGAAGTCTTTCCACCTGGGGGCCTCTTCCACTGCACCCCGGTCCTCTGCATTTGGCAGAGACTCCCCTACCGTTTGGGGGAAACAGGACATTCCAAGTTACATCAGGCACCCTGCTGAAGCTGCCTGTTGTGGTTTCAGCAAGCCCTGCAATTAGCACACAGCATAACCTCCTTTTTTGCTTTCATAAAACATTACAGGATCTTGGGACTTTCCAATTAGAGCCTTCTTTAGTGTCCCTTAGAGGTCATCCAGACGACCCTGAACCCCAGGAATATGGAGCACTGCGCCATTTTTAGACAGTTCTTCTCATCTCCTCAAACTCAAATGCAGCAGGAATCCAAGGCCTGCCCAGGAGAGCCCCTCAGGATGCTTCCGGAGAGCCCCTCAGGATGCTTCCTGCAGCCCCTGCAGGTACTAAAAAAGTGTTCACAACCCCCCAGGCTTCTCAGCCAGTCCTTCACAACAAAGCCACTTGAGCTGAAGGCTCGGCTACTCATTCTTTGGAGGTATTTTCCTTTCTCCGGCCTCTCCTCCACACGGACCAGGATAGCTGCTTCAACCCTGGAACAAGGCCGGCTAGGGTGAGCCTTCGCTGTGCTCTGCCTCCACTGTCCTGTTTCATTTGAAGGCACTATAACAAACACCCAGGGAGGAGCTGGTAGGCCAGGTTAACTCTGCCTGCACCCTGTGCCCTGTGCTGGCTTTGACAGCCACCAAGCTGAACAGTGACGGCATGCTTTATCAGGTGTGACATGTCTCGGTCCCTGCCGTGACATCTGATTATGTAGGTGGACACATGATTGAGAAGGGAAAACACCACTCAGCACATCAAAGCTCGGAGGATTAGACCCAGCTCTCGTTCCTGTTAGCAGCTATCCTGGGAAAGGTGTGTGATTGTTCCTCGGTTTCTTCGCCTGGAGTGATGTTCATGTTAAGGCCTGTTTTACATGCGGGTTTACTTGCCAGTAGTGTTACTGACACTTTGGCCTGATGCGTTCATTTTTTGTTGTGTCGGCTGTCCTGTGCATTGCCAGATGACCAGCAGCAGCCCTGTCCTCTCCCACATAAGCTCACATAGTATCTCCCAGATGTAACAGTGAAACTATCTACAGACTTTACCAAGTGTCCCCTCCCCGCCCCCAGCAGTAAAACTGTCCCAGGCAGACTGTCCTAACCCACAGGCTTATTGAAATATATCCGTTCTCCGTGTCAGGAAATGGCCTAGTGGTTTTCTCCTTCCTCCACCTTTTCTAGCATTTTTAGTTTTCTCTGATATGTCTGCAGGGATGTAAAAGCAAGAAGAGGAGGCAGCGATTTGCATACCACATCCTTCCGTGGTCCAGAAGGTAACTTGATAAGCCTCTGCGTTATGCAATTCAAGGACGCTTCTCCCCTTTAATGTATTTAAGAGCCACCTCGTGTGAAGAGTCACAAAGTAATGGTGCCTATTTTCCTGGATGATACGTTCTTGTGGGAGGAATATTTAAGCACAGAAATGACTGGAATGCAAAACGAAAAGACCAAGAGTAAGTGCTCGGGCAGCAGAGAAGGTAGAGGAAGATGATGTTTGGGATGGGCACTGCGGGCAAAGCGGGATTTTAATGGCAGAGGTGGACAGTAGAGCCTGAAGGCGGCTGAGGCAGAAGAGTCACATGGTCTGGAGATTAGATCGGAGGTGGCAGATCGGAGGGTAGACCTTGTGATCGGTTCATGAATGTTCCAAATGCCAGGTCTGGATGATGCCCTGATGGGAGATGGTTTCTGAGCAGTAGGGTGGCATGGCTAGAGCTCGGTCTGCTAAGTAGGAGGAGCGAGGAGTAGGGATGTGGGGAAGCCAGTTAGGGCCTGATGGGACAGAGCAAAGACAGGCTAGGAGAGGGGAAAGTGTGAAAGGGAGAAGATCGGTCTAGATCCTGTCTCTGTTTGGAACAGGGTTGAACTTGGTGACGGTCAGTGACGGCAGCTGCAGGAAGCGGGGGAAGGAGATAGGGAGGGAAAGAGGGGCTGTCAGCACTTTCAGAGCTCTTGCACACTGATCATTTAATTTAATCGCCCCAGTCCTGTAATGCTGGGGTGACTCTATTGCACGGTAAGAGTACCGGCACCCAGAGACTACGCCATACGTCACCCAACAAGATGAAGGAAGGCTGGGCTTGAGCCGTGAAGACTTTTTTCCTTCCATTACAGCAGAACTAGATCTATGAGATCTGGCTTTTTGAGTTCCGTGTCCTACTCTGCTTCACTTGCTTGACAGCAGCAGACATCGCTCCTTGGCTTGCAGTGTTTAGGCGGCATGTAATAGGATGAAAACATGAGCCTGGACTTAGACCTCATAGGTTCATTTCCTGCTCTGATCTGTGCTGGTCATGACACCGTGCATGAGACATGTGACCTAATCATGGCACTTACATTGTGTCCCATGTAACGGGACAGTGATACATTCCATGCCTTACATGATAGGGTCCCACAGCGCACCTCATCCACATCCCTTCCTGGCCTCACCCAACCCCTCCTTGTCCTTCCCCTAAGCACCTGAGGAGGTTCTCCCGCCCTTGCCATTTTGCCTAGAATGTTCCCCAGACATGTACATGCGCACTGTTTTAGTAAGAGTTTCTATTGCTGTGATGAAACACCATGACCAAAAGCAACTCGGGGGAGGAAAGAGTTTGTGTTCTTTGTACTTTCACATCACAGTGCAGGACAGCAGTGAAGGAAGTCAGGCCAGGAACCTGAAGGCAGGAGCTGACGCGGAGTTCGTGGACACTGAGGCAGATTATCACAGTGAGTCTCAATGTGCAGTTGGAGAAACTGAGTCAGCATTTAGAGGCTTATTGCAGAAGCACAACCCGTCTGAGGCCTGCTCACCTGCCTGATGGTCCTAGCAACTGAAGGAAGGTGAAACTCAGTGGAGGGGAAACCAGGGCTCCAGTGAACGGCACCCCAGCCTACACACACAGGAGCCGTAGTGCTGACATCTCCCTGAAGAAACCTTGTTTTCATGCTCCACTGGAGACTCCATAACCTTTGCTTAAGGATCTGGACACAAGTTGGAATGGGGAGAGGTGTGGCTGTGTTAAAAAAGGATGTTTCACAGAGGTGACCTTGAAGGTTGCAGGGCTCTGGATGGCTCAGTTGGTGTCTTGTGTCCCCTCCTTACACCAGGTCTGCCAGGGCAGCCAGTTAGGGCAGCTGAGTTCCTTTGACCCATCCATCCCTCCAGCAGCCCCTAAAAATCTAATCCCATGAGCCCAAGCGGCCTCTTAGTCCACCTCCCTTCCTCCTGCTACTGTCCAGTGAAGATTCTGTCTAATTCCGTCAGTGTGGTGTGAGAGCCCCAGGTAGCACCAAGAAGAATGAAGCTGGCTGTCACTGGCCCTCCCTCATGGACCAACTGGGTAGACTGGGGCCTGCAGAGCCCCCAGAGTTAGCTAAACAGAGCACAGACTCAAAGCCAAGTAAGTGTTCTTGCTACCAGTCAACAGTGGCTTTACTTCCTACCTGTTAGCTCTGGTCTCAGAAAAGTTACGTGGGCCCCTGACCTCACTTCCCTTCCTTCAAAAAGCCAGACTAATAAAAAAGCCTACTGTTGTGGGAAATAGATGAATTTTAATTAAAATACATTAAGTGCCCAGATAGTAATTATGCCATGATTTTGTTTTTATTACCATTTTTTTTTCCAAGGCAGGGTTTATCTATGTAGCCTTGGCTGTCCAGGACTTGCTTTATAGACCAGCTTGGCCTTGAACTCACAGAGATCCCCCTGCCTCTGCCTCCCTGAGTGCTGGGATTACAGGCATCCACCACTGCTCCTGGCGTTTTACTACCATTTTTATTCCCACTGTCCATTGATATCCTGTAGCAACTACAATAAAGGCTACAACTACATAGGTATCCTGGGAGGCCCCAAAAGACACTTGATCTAGTCGGGGAGCCCAGGAAGGGCTCTTGGAAGAGGACAGTGAACTGAATCTCTACAGATGACTAGTGTACATCCAAGCAAAGAAGATGCAGGAAGTGTTGCCAAAAAAACAAATGCTAGAAACCATACGTAGGACTAGGCAGAAGGACCTGAGCTGCCACACAGGCCCTGACACCACTGTGTGTTACATTCAGGGTAGGGGCCCAGTGAGCAGGTAGTAGCAGGGATGTCGCGAGGTCAGATTGTAACTTTTATCAGCTCAGCACCTCTTGGGCTCTTTAGCCCAGATCCCCCACCCCTCCCCCACTCTGGACCAGGCCTAGCCTTGGAGCCCAGGTACTTGACTACCATGCTCTTTCACCGTATTGGCCATAATACGGAGAGGGAAACATGTGGCTTGAGCTGACCAATCATTTGTTCCCTGGGATTTCTGCGAGAACCGCACAGAATGCAGTCCATGCTCCCTTGTGGCTGGTTTACTGGGAAGAGTGGTTCTGGGCCATGGAAGGCCTCTGCCCCTGTGTCAGGCCTGACCCTTGAGCTCCCATGAGCCCTCAAGATTGTCCCTTCCAGGAAAGTCCCTGTGTCTTTTCCTTCTGTGTTATAAATGTCCCCAGAATCCTGCCAATGACCTTTAAAAAAACAAAAAACAAAGTTTCTTCAATCTGGTTTCTTACATCTGTGAATGAAAAAGGCCTGACTAGTAGACTAAGCAATGTGGATCTCATCCTTGAGGATACACGAGGAGCTATTGGTGTGTGTGTGTGTGTGTGTGTGTGTGTGTGTGTGTGTGTGTGTGTGTAAATTGGGGTCAGTTGTACAGTTTAGAGCTGTCACTCTGACAGCAAGACTAAGAGAGAGAAAAGTTGGGGCGGGGATGCCAGACGGGAGTCATCTGTTGTCCAGGATAGCGAAGAGTTAGAAAAAGATAGGGAATGGGGGTGCTCTGGGGAATGTCAGTCGATATCTGGGGTGTGGTACGGTGACCAAGCCAAGGTGCTTTTAACTGTGAAGCCGAGGGCCCACTGCAGCTTGTGTAGGCATGGGAAAGGTCAAGTCCCAGAAGCAGGCAAAGTCTATTCTCTCCTTGTAGTGCAAGCTTCCCTGTCACATCTCACTGTCCCCTTGCTGGGCCGGGGTCCAGCCCTCGGTGCTTTGATATCTCTTGCACTGAAGGATTTCTCTTAGATTTATTTGTCTAGTTCTACATTCCCGAGAGAGTTCCCCGCCCAGAGCAGGCCCTCTCCTGTGTTTTCAGTCTTTCCTTCTGCAGCCTGCTCATGGCTCTCTCATACAAAACAGGGTCAACCTGCAGCTGTGAGCAACCCTTCCACAGATTCCAGCCGATAACCTCTGGCAGGGGCTCAAGGACAGAGATGCAGAAGTTAGAAATGGCCTAAGGAAGGGGAAGTGGCATTTAAAATGCCCTCTTCATACACCAGAGAGGCATTGCATTTCATTCCTGTGGTAATCCTGTAGCACACTTACCATCCCATTTGCATGTAAGGAAGCCAAGGCTCAATAGAACAGATGTGGTTTGTAGCACCACATACCTGCCAAGGGTGTGGATGAGGATTTGAACCCAAACCTGGAATGTACTCCCTCTTTCACCTATAGGGCAACCATTTGTGAATGAGTGGGTCGTAGTCAGTCCCCATTCTGAAGTCTGTTAATGTTCAAGATGTGAGTCGGCTCATGTATTATGGGATGGGAAGCCTTACAAATGTGTGTAAATATCAGGTGGGAGGCATCTTCCCTGGCATCCACTCTGGTTAGGCTTCCAGGAGAATGTACCTCAGTGAAACATCACTTTTTTCTTTGCCTCACACTTCTCCCCAATACAAGGGCAGCTTCTATCACCTGCTGCTGTAATCCCTGCTCATCTGAAGTTTGTGTCTTGCTTTAGACTGGCCAGTGCCCTGCACTGAGCAGCCTCCTGATTATCAACTATGGGGTGCCCCGGCCACCAGTGTCCTCCTTTGGTGACCCCATGCTTTGCCCTGGCTGAACATTTGCCTCCACCTTCCCAAAATGACACATCAGCAAATCACTGCTCAGGGTCACAAAATTCACCCGCAAATCAGCAGAGAAGTCAGTGTGGGGCTGTGGCAAAGAAGCATTCCAGACATTCATAGATATGGTCCACAACTGTACAGCGGGAAGTGTGGCTGGGAGTCGGCTTCAGGGCTGAGCTTTGGGAGGCTGCAATAGAAACCACGTGTCCTCAAGGTGAGGTATGCCCTATGTAGAGGGAGGGTAGTTGGGTGGATAGGAAAGGGGACCTGCAGCCAGAGGGCCAACCTAGCTCCATCAGATAGATTAGTGTTACAATCCAGTTGAGTTGGTTAGGGGATAAGATCTTTTTAGATCATGATAAATGATTTAAGTTAATAGAGATGAGATATGATAGATATTGAATTTCATTCATAAATCTAGACCCAACAAGATAGGAAAGATGTTTACTTCAAGTTCGGCAAATACAAATAGCCAAATCACTATGAATGTAACATGTATATAACTCATGATTGTCTCGTGGTTCTTCCTGCTGTATGTACTTTTTTTTATTCATGTGTAATAAAATAAATATATATGTTTTTTAAAAAAAGAAGGAAAAAAATAGAAAAAAGAAAGAATTCTAGGCAAGTTGTTCACCCTCAGAGTCCTAAGCTCCTCATCTAGAAAACAGCATGGAGAGTAGTACTTCACAGGGGTTTATGAGAAGTAAGTAACTTAACACACGAAGCCTGCTTATGGCAACTGTCAGTCATAAGCATCTTTAATATACAGTGTATGACCGGGCATGGTGGCGCACGCCTTTAATCCCAGCACTTGGGAGGCAGAGGCAGGCGGATCGCTGTGAGTTCGAGGCTAGCTGGGTCTACAGAGTGATTCTAGGATAGCCAAGGCTACGCAAAGAAACCCTGTCACAAAAAAAAACAAAAACAAAAACAAATCAAACAAACAAACAAAACCCCACAGTGTATGATAAGTATTAGCGAAGGTTATTGTGCTCTCACTCTCACCCTGGTCCTTGGCCTTCTGTGAGCCCCACGGGAGCCTCTTATATGACTCCTACAAGGGATTTGAAGTTCTGAAGGCCCCAGAAACCGTTCTTCAGTGGCAGCTAGGACTCTGGGATCTCACACTTAAGCAGCTCAGTTTCCAGAACGCATGTGCATTTCCTGCGTTGTTTTCTAAGCGTGGCCCCTCCTGCCTTGTGAACTGTCAAAGGCCCAGGGGTTCCAGGATGTCAGCGTGCGGACGGTGAACGATTCTGTAAGGCTTGTGTGTTGTGGCTCCTTGAGGATGGTGGTAGCCACGTGTTCATGTCTGTGTAGCTCCTGGCAGACTCGGAACACTGCATTTCAGTGCTGGTCAGAAAAAAGACGGTTGCGGTGGTAGGAAAAGATCTCAAATGTAGCAACTTGTAGGCTAAATTGATAATTTTAAAATATAGAGTCATATGATAAGGTGGAAGGTTTTTTTTTTTCTTGTTGAAGACCCTGTGGCTTTAGGGGTGTAACTGGCCCTTTCGCTGGTGAAGGGAGATCAGAAAGCCTAGCACAGAAAGTGAAGCTAGTACCACACTGATAGGCGTTCACTTCCTCCTGCTCACTTCCCCAGGTAGACTAAGAAGGAAGAGCTGGAAACAGTGTCAGCAGATAAGACCAGGTGTCCATCCATTCGGGGTGGAGATCAGGCATCACCATCCACGCCTGTTCATAGAAACCGCTCTTAGCTCCTCCCACTTTCACCCTCCTACCTCACTCCAGATCCTGCAGGGATTTTGTCAGATTTTTGCTATTTTAAACTTCCTTTGCAATGTCTCTCAGGGACACCTCTTCATGCCCCAGATGAACGCAGTTTTCTGTACAGCTAGTAGTACCGTAGCTGTGATCAGTTCACACCATCAGAAACAAATGTATCTCCAGGAAAATCAGGTGTGTTTTCCTTTCGCCTATTTTCAGTGTGTTCCATTTCAGTGTGCTGCTCCGCATACTGACTGCACCTATGGTGCTACATGCTCGATCCTGGAGCTGCTGGGTACCCTGCTGACTGGGTGGGGCACAGCCATCCTGCAACCCTGGAGAAAGAACATCTCTAGAATTTGTGAGGCGGTGCCATGTGACGGAATGCCCCATCCCACCACTGGCTCCATCCTTGTCTCCACGGCAGCTCTTTGATTTTTGATTCGTGGGTGCTGCATATATAAAATGATGATAATGGTGCTGACCTTGTGGCCCTGTGAGGATTTAAAGAAACAGCATATACAAAGCTCCAAGCACAGCACCAGGCACAGACTTCCATCCCCAGCACCTCACCCAGTGCCTAACACCCCCTGTTGGTCCTCATTGTCTTTCTGTTGAGAGGAGCTGAGCTCTGAGGAACAGGTTAATAAGAGATTCATTAGCTGAGCCCCCAGCAGGGTTTACCTTCATGGACTCCTCTGTCAGCCTCAGCTTTCCTTTGTGGCTACAAAATGTCACCCTTGAAACTCAAGCTTGTGTCTGAGCTGGGCAGGAGCTGGGCAGGAGCTCTGTGGCCCCCCGGAATAGCACAGGCACATCCCATGCGGTGTGCGCTTTGTCAAGGCTTCTTGGGGGAGTCTCCTGTGACCACTTCTGACACGCATCCTTTATCCTCTCAGCCACGGATGCTCAGACTGTCAGTGCACTTTAATCTCTTCTGTGAATATTCATTCTTGTCTGTCTAAGATGCTTGGTAAAGTGAGGAGAGGAGAGGGTCGACAATGAGAAGGTGAATAACTGTGGGGGAGGATGAAACAGCCTCCTGGGGCAGCTGGGAGAAGGGTTAAAGCGGGGGGGGGGGGGGGGGGAGGGGAGGGAGAAGGAGCGGCTTTCGATGTACGATGTTCTAGTCAAATGTAGATGATTCTGGAGGTCTGGTTGATTCTTGTCACTCTGGGAAATCTCCCACTCAGAAGGTCGAAGCGTGACTGGCCCCCATTTGGCCATTTGTTCCTTCAGATATAACTGTGGGCAGGAAGGGTTTGTTTTCCCAGCTCACGTCGTCTCCTTTGGAGTCTCTTGTTTTGGAGAAAAGTAAATACCAGGTTTCTTGTATGTTTTGCTGCCTGTAGCACCCCTCGGATGCTGCTGAAGGAACTGAAGACAACTAGGCGTGTTAAAATCATTTTAACCCATCAGGACTGCTTGGAGTAATTTCCCTTGAAACCCGTGAAAAGGATTCTCAAGTTGAGCTTCAGACAGTTGTAAATGTGTCCTTTTGTTGGCTAACAGAAGGTGAATGCTAATGCTGAGAGGGGCCCAAAGGAGTTCTTATCTGCAGAGCTCTCAGAAGTGCCTCCTTGCCTGCCTGCCTGCCTGCCTGCTTGCCTCCCTGCCTGCCTGCCTACCTCCTTGCCTGCCTGCCTGCCTCCCTGCCTCCCTGCCTCCCTGCCTGCCTGCCTGCCTGCCTCCCTGCCTGCCTGCCTCCCTGCCTGCCTGCCTGCCTGCCTGCCTGCCTGCCTGCCTCCCTGCCTGCCTCCCTGCCTGCCTGCCTGCCTGCCTCCCTGCCTCCCTGCCTGCCTCCCTGCCTGCCTGCCTGCCTGCCTGCCTCCCTGCCTCCCTGCCTGCCTGCCTGCCTGCCTCCCTGCCTGCCTGCCTCCCTGCCTGCCTGCCTGCCTGCCTGCCTGCCTGCCTCCCTGCCTCCCTGCCTCCCTGCCTCCCTGCCTGCCTGCCTGCCTCCCTGCCTGCCTGCCTGCCTCCCTGCCTGCCTGCCTGCCTGCCTGCCTGCCTCCCTGCCTGCCTCCCTGCCTCCCTGCCTGCCTCCCTGCCTGCCTGCCTCCCTGCCTGCCTCCCTGCCTGCCTCCCTGCCTCTCTGCCTCCCTGCCCCTGCCTGCCTCCCTGCCTGCCTCCCTCCCTGCCTGCCTAGCTACCTCCCTGCTTGCCTCCCTGCCTGCCTCCCTGCCTGCCTGCCTGCCTGCCTGCCTCCCTGCCTCCCTGCTTCCCTGCCTGCCTGCCTGCCTGCTTCCCTGCCTGCCTGCCTCCCTGCCTGCCTGCCTGCCTCCCTGCCTCCCTCCTTCCCTGCCTGCCTGCCTGCCTGCCTGCCTCCCTGCCTGCCTCCCTGCCTCTCTGCCTCCCTGCCCCTGCCTGCCTCCCTGCCTGCCTCCCTCCCTGCCTGCCTGCCTAGCTACCTCCCTGCTTGCCTCCCTGCTTGCCTCCCTGCCTGCCTCCCTGCCTGCCTGCCTGCCTCCCTGCCTCCCTGCTTCCCTGCCTGCCTGCCTGCCTGCTTCCCTGCCTGCCTGCCTCCCTGCCTGCCTGCCTGCCTCCCTGCCTCCCTGCTTCCCTGCCTGCCTGCCTGCTTCCCTGCCTCTCTGCCTCCCTGCCTCCCTGCCTCCCTGCCTCCCTGCCTCCCTGCCTGCCTCCCTGCCTGCCTACCTGCCTGCCTACCTCCCTGCCTGCCTGCCTCCCTGCTTGCCTGCCTGCCTGCCTCCCTGTCTCCCTGCCTCCATGCCTGCCTGCCTGCCTCCCTGCCTCTCTGCCTCCCTGCCTGCCTCCCTGTCTCCCTGCCTCCCCGCCTGCCTCCCTGTCTCCCTGCCTCCATGCCTGCCTGCCTGCCTCCCTGCCTCTCTGCCTCCCCACCTGCCTCCCTGCCTGCCTTCCTGCCTGCCTCAGTTCCTTGGCATACACATAATGGTATGGAGCTGGTTCTCCAGGTTGAGGCCTGTCCTGTAGAGAGAGGACAAGTGGACAAGAGGGCTGACCCTGTCCCTCTTGGTCTCAGTGTCTGTAAAGTCACAATGTGTGTGTGTGTGTGATGTGGAGAAGCACTAATCAACAAAGTGTCCAGGAACAGGACACTGGGAGCTGACAAAGAGTCAGCACCCTCCCAGCCCCGCATCCCCCCCCCCACACTCACCCACTACAGGTACCAGTGCCCTGGTTCTCATCCTGAGAACCAACTAGCTCCTCTGAACTAATTCATTAGGGTTTCAGCCTACAACTGAGGGAGTTGGGTTAGATCAAAAGGTGGGAAGCATTTTCTCTCAAGAGCCAGATAATGTGTCTTGAGCTTCCGGGACCCATATGATTTCTGCCTCCACTACCCAGTTCTGTCACTGTAAAATGAAAACAGTCAAGGATATCGAAGTAGGTGGCCGTGACTGTGCACAGTATAACTTTATTCATAAAAATTGACGGCAGGCCATACTTTGCCAACCCCTGGATGACATAAAGGTCAGATCCTTTCTTAAAATTAATGAATTTTGTCTTGTGAAGTTATTTTTTAAAGTATTTAAATGTGGCCTTATTGGCTCTTTTATATACCATGTGACTCACTGCTTTCTTGGTGTTGAACTTTGTAAACTGTTAGGGTGCCGATGCCCTTAGGGGTCAGGAAGGCCCTGGCCCCCCTTTCCCTGTTAGGAGCTCCTCAACATGTCTCTGGTTATGTTATTTATTTCACTGAGTTTCTCGTCTTGAGACATGGCCCCATCACGCAAACCCCTCCGCCTGTCTGCAGGCCTAATGAAGGCAGAACCTGTTTCCAGCTAACTTTCCTCAGGCCCTAGGTGTGCCACCATGGTTCTGCCTTCTCTTCTTACCATGAATGGGCCTGCTGTTTACCTGCTGAGCCCATGAAACCTCAGCTCCACCTCCTTCACACTAACCTAGTTAGCACCTACCCTACTCCCCACTGCCTTGTGCTAGGCTTACTCTTCTTTGCTGTGTCTTGTAGCGGGAACGGTATTGAGCACTGTCTACTTGTCCTTGTTGCACACCTGCCCATCAGACCCCAAATGACCCAACTTAAGTTACTTTTCCAGACACACCCAGAAGCTACTTTCTGGGCCCGGCTTTGTCCAGAGTGGAGCATTCAAATACTTAATACACCGTAGGTATTTGAAGGCCACCCTTTGCCAGGCCGTTTAGAATCCCTGTGTATGGCACTGAATGCCCGCAGTTCAGCAACTCCCGTGTGAATAAGACAGCTAGCTGCCTTCCCAACAAAAATCTATGCTAATGCAAGCATGCATGCATAGAAAAATAAATACCATTAAGACTGGAATGAAATGGAGGCCCTTGGAGTAGCGTTTCTCAGATGTGAGTAAATGGATACTTACTGTTATTAGCTGATCAGAGAAACAGCAGCTTGTGCGGTTGAGAGAACGTGATACGGGGGGAGAGCCAAGACTGTAATGGCTGATGCTCTAAATGAAGGAAGGAAACTGTGCTATTTGGAAGCCTATTAATCTGCTGTCGTACTTACTGAACACCCAACAGCAAACTACATGGTCCACGAGATGCGAAGTGCAGAGTGAGACAAAAGTCTTACTCGGGGAGTTAAATGTTTCCTAAAACAGACAGGGAAAGGAAAAAGGGAAAGAGCATACAAAAGCAAGAGTCAAGGTCAAACAGCGTGCGACGTGGTCAGTCAATACCATCCGCGAGGCTGGATGACAGGGCACTGCCATTAGTAACAAAAGGCTGTGAAGTCCAAGAGCTTCGAGCTAGGGGAGACCTTGGACTCTCCCGCTCTAGCGTTCCTCGTCACAGATCGTCGGCAAAGCTGAAGAGCACTCAGGTTCTTGAGGTTAGCCTCTGTTTTCTTATATGTTAAGTGGGCATTTTCAGCCAAGGAGATAGACTTGCTGCTGGAGAGCTCTGATGGGAGGGACTGTGCAGTGCAAGGTGGCCGGCCTTGAGTTGACGAAGGAGGACCTTTTCCGGAAGGGACTCCAGAAGAAAAAGTGGCTCATACATCATTCCAGCCTCACTGTTGGGAGCTGTTCCATTTTGAACTCTGACCTGGATGATACGCCTCAGATGCGCTTTCTGTGTATGGAGAGTGGAGACTCTTCTTTCCTTGGCTGAGTGTCTCTAGCCATAGAGAAACACAGTTCTAGGCTGAGCCTGGCTTATCATGTAGCCTGGCTTATCATGCAAACAGCGCCCCACTCCTGAATGCAGACAAAGAGCCAAACACCTGGAGCCTGAGGCCAGCTTGGGGTTCTGGTTAGAGATCATAAGGCACCCAGGGCAAACAGGATGAGGTACACACGTTTGAACAATTCCATTTAATTACTATGAAAAGCACCACAACAGTAGTGTCTCAGATGGCCTCGCTGAGAGCTAGATTCTGCACAGAAGCCATCAGGCCCTGAGATGATGGGCCTGACAATAGACCCTTATAGACCAAGTGACTATGGACCGATCAGTGAAGAGCTATGAGGAGCTTGTGCATCTGCCTGTGTGCATGCTCGCAAAGGGTCCTAGGGCACAGTGAGATAATAACAAGCATAGTACATTTAGCTAGGGGTCACAGTCCTAAGCATCCTCACACCTTGAGCCTGTTTTCTCTAGAGAACAGTCTTGTTGTGCTCATGTTCTGCACGAGAGACTTGATCCTTGGCAAGATTAAAAGATGAGACCAAGAGGGAAGGAGGGCAAGCCTGGGTGTGAAGCATGGCCCCTCTGCAGCACGGCGCTAAGTTAAAACACAGAGTTTAAAGTGCTGACTCTGGAACCCCTTTGTAAGCCCTGAGCCCCTCCAAGCACCCCCACAGTTGCCAAGGGGTCCTCAGCTCCTTCTTTGCCTGTCTGTCACCCCTTGCTGGATCATCAGACGCATGAAGTCAGGGCTGTAGTTTGTTCATCTTTGTGTCCCCCCAGCCTGTAGGAATGGTCGACAGGCACATAGAAGACACAGAACCAACAAAGCCCACCAACATGGCTTCCAGGGCCTCAGAGTATCCGCACCATCTCCCTACTCCCTGCATCACTGGCTTCACCTCTACCCACCTGCCCTAAGCTGGGCTTGGGTGCAGGAAATGCATCCACGCCTCCAAGCCTTTACTGTTGTCCATGCAGTTGGGACGTCTGTCGGCAGACATTCCTTCTCCTCATTGGCATTATTTAAAATGGAAAAGAAGCCATCTTTGCTCCCCGGTCTAGAAAGCAGCCCCATTTCTCCTTGCCTTTATTTGTTTGCTGTCTATAGCTAAGTTCTTCCCGGGGAAGGGACTTTACTTTGTTCACTGTTGCGACCCTAGAGGTTAGAACAATGCCTGGGCCCAGCAAGCATCTGCAGAAGGAATATCAGGTCACACTATCCCATCATGCTCTCTGTCACTGTTTACCTTTCCCTCCACCTCCTTGAGATTTGGGAACCACCCCTGTGTCATCAAGTGGAGAGCACTAAAGGGAACATATTCTGGAAGATCGGGCTATGACCCCATGACCTTAAGCAAGGAGCTACAGGCAACTAAGGAATGCTGTGAGCAGAGAAATGGTCTTCTCTAGAGAAGAGTCCCCCAAGTTGATTATTCAAATGGTCGGCCCTGAAATTATATACGTACAAAAAAAATTACACAGAATGAGTGGGTTGTATTGATATACCTAGGAATATATATGTGTGTGTGAGTACATATATGTATATATACAAATATATGTATATACAAGTACAACAGAGAAAAAGAGGTCGTGCATTTGAGAACGATCAAGGGGGCACATTGGAGGTAGGGAACAGAAGAGGCAAAATGATGCAATTACCTTTTAATTGCCAAAAAATAAAATAAAATAAAATAAAAATTAGAAAAAAATCTTCAGACCAGACTGTCTGCAGGCACCAGGAGCCCCTGAGATGCTGAGTCAGACACAGGAGAAGGTACTGTTTCTGGCGCAGCTCTGGTTTCTGCGTTTTGATAGAAAGCGAAGAGCAACTAACCTAAAACAGGGAATCTCAACTGTAGTGCTGTGTTTTAAAGTAGAGACTCTGTAGTGTTGCCCCTCCTCAGCAGGCTCCCTGTCCTCCTTTCTGTACCCTCTAAGGTAAGTAGCATGGGAGGGGTATGCCATGGCCGCCGCCTCCTCACCCCTAATCTGTCCTAGCTAGAAACCTTCCCAGACGCTGCTTAAAGGTCATTTCTTCTTTTTCTCCTTGAAAATTAGTACAATATTCATCTCTACTTAATGGGAGATGTAGGTTGCTCAAAATTCACACACAACTTTCCAAATGTCAGTCCTTGTCAAAAGTTGACAGAGCTCTGCCAAACAGCCACAAAAGTCAATTCTGAAAAATCTGAGCCGTTTAATAAAGAATAAACTAGTGAGTGAGTGAAGCTAGCGATAGCCTTCAGCCCAAACTCTGCCATTTGATAACTATGTCTTAGAACATTCTCTCTCTCCCTCTCTCTCTCTCTCTCTCTGAGCCTGTTTTCCCAGCCTCTAAGTGCGTATTAAATCCATCAGTTTGTTTCAAGAGTTCAGTTAAGACTCTGTGTGAAACTCTAATTCTATCATGCAGACTACTTTGATTATCATACACAATATCTCCCAAAGGTGCCCGGCCTAGAGTGTGCAAGGAGGTTAATGGCTGAACAGTTAAAGAAAAGATGGCATCCATTTGGTTTATCTCTTGTTCTGGGTCCTGAATTCTTGCCTCAAGAATTTGTGTGCTTGATCTGGGAATCACAGCAAATGCTACTAGGGCAGCCTAGCCAGGGGTGGCCCCCAGTGAGCAGCAAGAAGATCTGTTTATTTCCTGTTTTGTTTTGTTTTGGATACTCTGCAAGTCCTTATAGGCTGAGAAGGTAGCTCAGGTGATGAGGTGACAGGTGGACCCCTGTGGCTCTCTAGTTGGCTGAGCTGAGGACAATGAGAACCCATGTCTTAAAACATGTGACCTCTACATGCATACACACATGCATGGGCATCCCTCACACAGGTGCATACATGTATGGACACAAAAGTGAATTAATTAATTGGTGCCTTTAAGCTGGGAGGTAGATCTGTATGTGATCAGCACCGTGTAGGGTTTGGACAGGCTGTCTCCTTTTACCCTGTTTGGTTTTCCCTGGTCTTTACTGGTTTGGATAGCCTGATACTGCTGTGAGGTGGTGTCTTTCCCATCCATCCCCCATCTCCGTCCCAACTCCGTTTTCCAATCCCGTGTGGGACAGGTCTGAGTAAAGGCCTCACGATTCCATAGCCATTGTCCATCCACACTCAGGTCCCACTGAACAGCGACACTCAAGTCATTGGCCGTCAGGCTGCTGAGTTCAGAGAAGGGCAGCTAGGGTGAGACAGGGCAGCCAAGTCCTCCCCCTTGCCCCATTCTTGTAGCCCGCTCGATGAATAACAGAACTCTTGGTCCCCTGACACTGCATACACATCCACCTAATTGGAACATCATTTATTAAACTCAAGTATGTTTGGAATCCTGATTGTTATCCATGCCCTCATGAAAATACATTTAGTTATGAGCTTAATTACTGGGGTTTATAAACCTTCAGTGTCCTCTCGTCACGCATTTAATCTTTATTAACTCTGTGAAGTAGCTGGGAGCCCTGTCTTAAACACCTGAAGAGACTGGAGCAGTAACCTGCAGGACACCACAGCCTTATCTGCCTGAGGCATGTGCCTCTACCCTGCACCACACTGGAAGTCTGGAGGAAACAGTCACCTGTTTAGGAGAAGGGCTTCAAATGGAGGACCTGCTTAAGGCAGCCAGTTTGGTTCAGAGGCCCTGATAAGAGTCAGCTTGCCTCTCTCCTGACCACTTCCCTCCCTTCCCTCCCTGCCCTCCCAAAAGAGGACGTCTAGGGTATAGGGGACACTGACCATCATTAGTCTGAATAACCATCAGAGGAGGCATAGCCGACCCTAGCTTACTAAGAATTTTCTGTGCTTTCTTTTATTTACTTAGAAAACAGTTGTTTAAAATCTCTCATGTCTCTAACAGCCAATTTAACAATGCGCTTAAAGTGGGTTTCCCAAGATGAGAGATGTGAGAGTCCAATGCTATGGATCCCAGATGTGGCAGTTATTAATGATAACTCGCGGGCCTCAGTTTCCACATCTGTAAAAGACCTGTAACCTGGACCCATACCTCCAACAAGTGTTGATAAAGTGAAGTGAGGCGATTGTTACATAGTGTGCTTAGCACGTGGGGGGCGTGTAGAAATGCTCACAGAATCCTGGGTGGTCCAGGGTCTGGCAGTCACAACTCCATGCACTCTGTCTGAGGACAGGAGTTTAGGCAACGCCCCCACTTCTTTCCGTGACCGGCGCCCACTTATTGCAGCCGCTCCTTGAATAGTGGAGAAGGGAGTGGAGGGCGTGGGAAGCTGGTGATCAGCAGACTCCAAGCAGCCACAGCTTCATGGATGGCCTTCCAGAAATCCATCTCAGCTGAGGCAGAACCCTGAGGGCGGAGCTAGATCTCATCACTCTGGAAAGAACAGTCTGAGGGGACGCGCCCTCTCGAGCTCCAGGTTTCTCTCAGTTACTGTACACTGTTCACCCAAAAACCCTCATCGGACACCTTCATAAATGGGGTGATGAGATCAGAAGAAAAGGAGCAGACTGGCCTCAGGGACCTTGCTGTGGGCTCATACTTGTCTCTCCCTCCACCACAGGCTGTTTTGTGTCAGTCCATCCAGAGACCAGGCTTGTGGACACAGTTATAATAGAAACATAACAAATGACGAATAACACTCGCGTCTAGGAAATCTATTTAAAAGGTGGGAGTGAATGGGCTGAAAGAGAAATTCAGAAGTACCAGAGAGCCATGCCCTAAGAATTTAGACAGAGACAGCAGTGCCAGAGAGGCCCACCTGCCTCCAGACGAAATTGCAAATTATAGCCCGGGAGGCCACGGCACAGAGTAATGTCTCCTGGTGTTAATGGAGTCTTTGAGAGCCGGGATCGCGCAACTTATTGAACTTAATTTATATTCTCTTAGGCAAAATCACCATGACCCAGATAGAAATTTAGCCAGAAAGTAATAAACCATGGAAAGCCACAGGGTATGAGTGCCCACTGAGCAGCCAGGAGCCCTGCTCTGTGGCTCGCTGTGTATTAAATGCTATAGGAAACTAGGCAATATTGGACATTTATTAAGTGACTTTTATGTGCTGGGAATTGTGCTGTAAACTTTGATGACCCCCATTCATAGGACACCCACAAAGACCCACTGCAAGAAGACATTCCAACCTTCTGGAATGTTTCGCTTTTCTGTTATAAGACGTGTTCTTTGACCTTGGGAGTTTGACCTTTCTTCCACTCAAAGTGGCAAAAGAGCAATCATATTCCCAGTTGCTTGCAAAGAGATCAGAAAGCTTATTACGTTTCTACCGCAGATCCTTAGCCAGGCTGAGACACTGTCCAAGAACCACAGTGGTCCACCTGTCGATGACACAAATGGCAGTTGCAGCCTCTGCCACAGGGAGGGCTGAGCACCTGTGAGATTTCTAGGTTTCATTCCGCACTTGGTGAGACCGCGTGTATTAAAAGCATCTCAGCCAGATGCCTAGGCTCAGAAAGCAGAGATCCACAGTTGAGGTGCAGATAGCAAAGAGGAGTTCTTCTCCACCCTTTCTGCCTCTCCTACTGACTTGGAGAGAGTTCTCGTAAATCCCATAAATGTGAGAACTCCTCAATATAGAAAACAGAAGCTATCATTCCTGCCAGAGCCTGGCCACCTGGATCTCACAGGGGCTTCAGCTGGGGAGACAGACAACAGGACCCAGGTCTAGATGTTTCTAGGATGCTCCGGAGACCCTGCTATACAATGGTCCCTCTCCTTGTAAAGAAACAGTGGAGTTAGCTACTAGGTGGGCTTTGGGCCACGTTGCGTGAGAGGAAAAGTCGGTGACTACTCACCTCTCTCATTGGCATGAGGTAATGAATAAATTCTAAACTGTCAGAAGAAGGAATCAGTCGCAGTCTCTCACCACCTGACTCTTCAAAGATGACCAGCTGTGCAGAGCGGGGATCTGAAGCTGGGATTTCATGATACTCAAGGAAGAACGAGGTCAGGGACAGTAATAGACCCAAGTTCTTCTTCCTTTGAAGATAGTGTCTTATCTTCTCTGGATCCTAGGACTGCAGGCAGGCTCGCCTGGAAACTAGCTGAACTCCTGAATCAAAGGTCTGAGGGAAGGGGTGGGTGGGATGCCTGCCTGCCACAGGTAGGTATGCAGGGTGAGGGCCAGCTGGTGAGGACAGGCAACAGGTTTAGGAATAGAAGACAAGGTTTTACAGCTTTTGGGGCAGTTGAGGACATTCCCTGCTTTACTAAGGAGGAAACAGAGGCCTGAAATGTTAAGCAACTCACCCCGGGTCACACCAGTGTGTTATTAGGGAAACAGATTAGAGCTGCCAGGGGGAAGAATTTTCCTCCTTGAGGAAATCGCACTGGCCAACTGTGGAGAGGTGGTGCAGTTAAGCCTGTTGTTTTTGAACAGTTGACTGAGGCCTGGCTGACCAGGTGCAAGCTGACCACCACAATGTGAACGACCAAGTTCATTGCCCCACCTCTGTAGGACGATCAAACTGTCCGCTGCTGTCCAGTGACCAGCCTGTCCCCGGCAGCGTCTCCTGGGTAACACCAGAGACTCCAAGACCTAAAAGAAGGTTGAAACTCAAAAGTGTGTTCTTCCCACCAGCTAGAGCAGCTCGGGTTGGATAATTTGCTGAGAGCAGCAGAGACTCCTGGGACGACTGGCAATTTGAGTTTCTCAGAGACAGACAATATGTTGGTACCAGATGTCATTTTAAGCTTAAAAACCTATGGTTATGTTGCTTAGATGATCTTCTTTATTTACTCTAACCCATAATCCCCCAAGCCATTCTAGATTGAATGTGGGCGGCTGAGCATTCCTGGGAGAACCACAGCTCAGTATTTTTAGGTGTTGCCATTTCCGGCTGGGGAATAACTTCTGCCTGCCGCTTCCTGCGCTTAGTATCTGATTGTGTCTGCATTTATTCTGCCGTAGGCCCTTAGGAGCCGGCTTATTGCTCCTCTCTCCGAGGGGAGCATCACCCGTGAATGGTATGCTCATCTGCTCCAGGCCTAGGGATCTGTCATTTTGACCGGTCCCTGCTTCCTTTTCTCCTGCCCCCTTCTAGACATTGCTGAGACCAGTGACCCCCATGGGTTCACAGAAGTCGGACAGAGGCAAAAGAGTAAGCATTCTCTGACCAAGCAGTGGCTGGGAGTCCGTGGAGGAGCTGGCTCCATGAACCTATTGAAAATAGTGCCAATGCCCTTAGTTCTCTCCTTTTGGAGTCACTGGACAGCTGTGAAGAACACCTTTGCTCCACACACACCTCTGGCCAGCACCAGGTCTGCTCCACCAGTCTGTGTGTCCTCCAACCTGTCCTGGTCCCTGCCTGCCCTGTCCAAACTGCTCCCTGAGCCCCAAGAGCCACTTGGGTACTCCCCAATAGTGCAAGTCCTCCTTGAGCTGCCATTGCTTCCCTTCCCTGCCCTTGCCTGGCCTGCTCTGGCCTGTCACCACTGGTGGAGCTGAGATGGCCAGAGAGGCTAATGTATAAAGTTTTCCCCCCACTAAAAGGAAGGGAAGCTTCTGGGACAGAAGTCCCAGGCTGCCCAGTTTGGAGGCTGGAAAGAGTTCAGAGTCCCAGGATGAGCCTCCCAAGCCTCTGTGTGCTTTGCGCCAGTAGGTTTGCTGCTGAAGGCCTCTCTGGGGTAGCATGGGCACACAGAGTTGACAGTGGCCTAGAGGTGAAGTAATAGTGTCCTGAACATCACAGACCTGCCTGTTCGACCACCTGTTGATTTAGTTGCCTCAACAAGTCTCTTCAACCCCCTGCACTTGTTTCCTTTTACTGATGTGCCTCAACTTACCATCTGCTTAATGTTCTAATAGAATGTATGAGTGTGCATACATATGTGGATGCGTGTGTGTGTGTGTGTGTGTGTGTGTGTGTGTGTATGTGTGTACGGGAGCTCATGGAGGCCATTGATGTTAAGTGTCTTCTTCAATCACTGTCTACCATATGTATGTATGTATCTAGGTAGGTAGGTAGGTAGGTAAATAGGTGTATGTGTATTATTGTATATGTGTCAGTCTGTCTGATGTGTTTGTGCTCATATACATGTGAAGATACACAGGCAGTGATGTGCACATGAGTCAGAGGACCATTTTACCGTGGGTCCCAGGGGTCAAACTCAGGTCCCCAAGTTTGCACAGTAAGCTCTTTTACCCGCTGCGGCATCTTGCCAGACAGACGTTCACCTTATTTTTGAGACAGAGGCTCTCACCTAACCCAAAGCTTGCTATCTAGCTGGAGCGTCACTAAGGTTAAAGGTGCGTACCCCATGCCAGCTCTCACTCAGGCGCTAGGGATCTGAACTTGGGTCCAAACCATTCCGAGTGCATTGTGTTTCTTTAAAAGCACTTAATACATCTAACCTCCCGAGCATCACAGCTCAGCGGCATGCTACACCACAGATTTCAGAGGTTTTTAGCCTTGTGGTTGTCACTCTGCTGCCCAGCCTGCTGTGAGAGCGCTAGCCCCGGAGGCGCAGAATTCCCAGCTTAGTCTCTGTTGAATGCTGATTTCTTTTGTACCATCATAAAGTCAAGACATCTTGGGTTGAAGCTTTGTAAGTTAGAGGCTGTCTGCCCATGAAGTAGGATCCGGTCAGATGCACTATGTATGCAGAGGTCTTGTTCTCAGGGTTGAATGAGCGGGTTGTCTATATGGAAGACACTCCCTCCTCTGGCACTGAGTGAAGCTGTGGACCTCAGTAACACTTCTGCCCCTGTAATGCAGGGGAGGGCATGGCTCTGCCTCCCCTCATCCCAACTCTCCTGCTCCTCTGAGTTCCCTCCCCTCCCCCACAGTGTGTGGCCATTCTGATTCACAGGGCCATTAGTGCAAGGTCGAAATATTCGCTGCAGAAAAACGAAGGCACACCCCAGCTTCCACATCCACAGCAGGCTCCTGTACTATCAGCCTCCCAAGAATAGTACAGGCTCTTTGAAGCGGAGAGAAATCTGCCCTGACAAAACATGACAGCATGAACTCATAGACCGACTTCAACACAGTGCAGCGTGGCCAAGGGCAGTTCTGGGGCCACCTTGAGTGGAAAATGGCTACTGTGGCACTCTGCCAAGGCGCAGGGGTCAGAATCGCATGCACATAGCCTGGCACCAAGAATCACACCATAGCATAGAGCCAAATTCCATAGGGCATACAGGGCACAACCTGTGTGCCTGTGCCCATGCAGAATGCTGACCATCTGCTTGTATCTTTTTCTCTGGAGCACAGCTCCCCCCTCTGTTGGGGCCCACATGATCCCTACCATCCCCACCTCCCTGCCCCTGCCTCTCGCTTGACACCATTTTCTTCTGGGCTGTGAGCTTGGCCATCTTAAGCCTAGGCCCACGCAGATGGCTTCTCTCTGGGATTGCACTGGGCTCTTCCTGTTTGAGATAAGCACCTCTACTCCATCCCCTGCATCCTTCTGAACCCAACACCCCAAAGGTGTTCCCTCCTGGTCCCCCATACTCCTCTGTGAACCATGTCCCCTTCCATGGTAACCCTGTCCTGGATCATCCCCACCAGTCAGGGAATATTGACTGGGCAATCAATATTATTATTGATTTTATTTTAAAAATAATCAATACTTGCCTTTCCTCCGGTGCCCAGTCTACGCCTGCTAATTTTGTAACCTTCTTTAAAAAATATAAGAAAGAGTACATCCCATGTGATGGTTTGCCTGCCATTCACAGGCCCCCGAGAAGCTTCTGCTGTGGTCAGGACTCTTTTATTCTGCCAAGAATTGCTTTGACACACTTTCCTCTAGTGGATTTGTCCTCTACTAATTTAGCACAGGTTCAGCCTTTTAGAGCCATCACATGTGGGAAGGGACAGAAAGATGCTGTGTGTTATAGAAAGCCTTCAACTGGGGGCACATGAGCCTTGGGGCATAGAGGACCAAACATGTTAGGGCTTTTCCCACCTCCTTTAGCTCAGAGTAAGAGGACATAAGGGAAACAAATTGCTGCCTGCCCCTGTGTCTTAGTAAATGCAATGGGAAGAGCGGGCATTAAGACAGATGTTTGGAAATGAGACTTTAAGACATTTCCCCTGGCCCTGCAGTTCACAACTGCCATTTATGCCCGTAGTTAAGGCACAACTTATCCGTGCCCCTTTGCTTAATAGGCAATTCTCACAAGCTGAGGGAGAGTGGATGGAAAGGGAAGGGAGGGAGATTTAATTCTTTCTCGTGTGTGTGTGTGTGTGTGTGTGTGTGTGTGTGTGTGTGTGTGTGTGTTGTGTTTATCTGTATATGCTGAGAATCAAACCCAGGACCTAACAGACATTCTAGGCAAACACTCTACTACCACTGAGCCACATTCTATCCCAAATATACATATACATATACATATATATATGTATCAAATATAATAGAGAAAGAAAGAGAGAGAGAAACAAATGGGTGCTTATTTGCATATACAGTTAAGGAGATGGTGTTTGTGTGTATCGAGTTCTTTCTTTGTACACCCTTCACTGTTACTGAGTCTACAAGCACATTTAAAAAAACAAAGATGTGGGACTCAGAGCCAAATTAAATGCATCCTAGCCACTTAGTAGCAAGTTACGATGGCCACAAAATCCAAGGTGCTTGTCTGTAAAATAGGATGCTCAACATTGTAGAAAGGATGAGACGAGCTACTTAGTCCTTCATTCATCAAAAATGCATATTATAGGCTGGCAAAATTGCCCCGTGGCTAAGAGCACACAATGTTCTTATAGAAGACCTGACTTCTATTCCCAGCACCCACACCAGGCAGCTCACAACTGCCCGGAACTCCTGTTTCAGGGAGCTAACTCCTCCCTGACCTCCCTGGATGCATTCACCACCACACATACTTACACATAAATAAATAGCAAAACTTTAAAGATGAGTATTAGAATGACATTTCTGAAGGCCTCTTATTGTTATGTCAAAACAGCGTAACAGTAGCTGGTCAGATGTCAGTGGGTTTAAGGGAGCGTGTCTGAGATGGTTGGAACTAAACGTGGCACATGCAGAATTCACTCTGAAAGGGTGGAAGGACCTTTGAGCGCCAAGGATCAGGGTTGGAGTTGTAGGTGGGCAAGGGTGGCTTACAGCTGAGGCATCCAGAGTCACCAAGGATTGGAGGCTGTATTCTAGGTGACGAGAACAGATTTAATGCAGCCATAACTAGGGAGTAGACAGAGAACCCAAATAGATCTGAGCTCTAGGACAGAAGAGGCAGGGAAGTATCTCACTGTAGGAATAGGATACTAAGAGCCTTGACCCCTAAAGGTGCCTTTGAAGAAAGCCTCAGATGAAAAGAACCAACTGGGAGCCTGAGTCAGGGTTGTGGGTTCAGACCACACACAGTGGCCAGGCCAGGGTGGCCTTGCTCTCCAAAGGACACTTTTCCAGAGCTTTTCATCCTCCACTTCAGTTCTTGCCTGGATTGGCACAATTAGTACTGATGACAGTTCTGTAGCTAATTATTTCCGGCTCCTATTTATCAAGTGTATTACAGGCAGTTTGGACCGATCTTCCTGTGAGCCAATTTCTGGAAAATTCTTTTGAAGATAGACTTCAGACATATAAGGAATGTACTCTTTTTGTTCTGCAGAAAATAGTAATGGGTCCACCATTCGGATCACAGTTTCCAGGTTCTCTTGTGGTTTTACTCAGTGAAAATCGAGAGAGGCCAAGAGAAAGCGTAACAGAACCCAGGCACGTGTTCAAGCCTTGTCTCCATCACTTATGAACTGTTGAACTTCGAGAAAACTCCTCAGCCTTTCTGAGCTTTGGTTTCTTTTTCTATTAAGAACATAATAGCTACTTCTTGGGCTTATCGTGAGCATGGGGAATGTTTTATGACATCTACCATGAATATCTGGTTTTGATTCCTTTCTCATTCGTTCAGTCAGGAATGTATGAAGGAAATATCTATCTGACAGGAAAGATGGTGGGACACCTTCTGGACTACCCAGACAGAGCGAGCCCTGGGGCATTGTCATGACCACCGTTGCCTACTCTGCCTGTTCTTCTTTCATTCTTGGACCGGCTCTGTGATCAGCTAATGCAGAAAGTTCTTTTACTGTCTCTGCCTACACCAAGCCTGAGACTGAGCATGCGCCTGTCTCTTCTTCTCATTTTACGTTCAAGGTCTTCTCGGGAGCCAGTCAGCCTGTGCTCAAATTCTCTTTTGTCCAAGGCTGATTCTTCTATCTTCCCAACCCTCACTCCCCTTAAACAGGCATAATGGTCGTAGGGCCATTGTTAAAGTTCCTCATGAAGTCCGTAGGAAGATGTACGGACAGCACCTGAGCAGTGTGAGCTCTTAGTCTATTGTAATTGTCACTGGCATCCTGCCCTTCCATCTGCTCAGGCCATTTGCCACTGATCTACCCTGATACTTCTGTCCCCAGATATCCTGTTTTTAATGTGACTTCCACAAGTGTTTCCTCTCCAGATAAGGGAGGTTCTCCCTCAGAACAGGAACACTGTCTTAAGATGCCACGCCCACTGTAAGTACTCAAAAACCAATGCGCTGATGTCAAATGCACCCCCCTCTCTGAGGCGCTTTTCTTTATTACCCATGTTGACTAAGGTTATGTTCTCTCCAAATAGAGTTGGCTGTAGCCAAAGAAGGGCTCAGCAACCTTTTGATCTTAAATGACTCTTTACACATTGGCACTGGAGTACTACTGGCTTTGTGGCACTTACTGCCCTGCTGACTTGTACCTTTCAGCCCGTGCTCATGCTGAATAAGGGATATCTTTCAGAGGTGCAGCACTGCTCTGCCTGTCCAGAGTGGCAGGCTCATGTATCAGTGAGAGAACAGATGGTCTTGATAGCCCTGGCCTGGAGAAAATATAGAGTGATCACTTCTGGGTGTGGGTACAGGAGGCCTAAAAAGTGGCACATGTGTAGGAGGGCTCTCTATTTTCCAACTTTTTATACTGGTGTCTTTCCACCCACACCAGGATGCATGATCCTAAAGTGGACATTGAGGGGCTCTGCAAGCCTCTGGGAGGGGTGGGAGGAGCTTTATATAACTAACCTGGGTATGAACTCTTTCATTTTCAACAGCTGCTTCTGCAGTCCGCAATTATCAGCTTCCTGTTTGGCTTTCTGTCCTCCCCTGCCTCTGCTGTTCAGTTTTGTAATTGCTGCCAGGAGAAGCAGGAGCCTTGGTGTGGCTTAGCCGGAGTGGAATCCCAGGAGGCTAGCCCGGGGCTTCAGACTCCTGAAGAAAAAAAGCCTATTTGCCCTGCACCCTTGTACCTTAGCGCTGTTAGCTGAGTCCTCTCTCTCCCCACAGAGAGCTCCTTCATCTGAGTCCAAGAGATGCTTGGGAGGTTCCAGGCTTCTCAAACAACTGCAAGGGCGGGACCATCCATCCACATAGGTGATGTCAGACCCCTCTCTGGAGCCCTCTCCAACTTCCTGGCCTGTTTCTGAGTTCCCGGGAGACTCAGGATGCCCCCCCCCCCACAATTCAGCATCCCAGAGTCCCGCAACTGCTGCCTTCCTGGAATCCTACAGCACAGAAGCCTTCCTAGCTGTGCCTCTGACGTTCACACGGCCCACCCTCGGCCTTCCTACTTACTGTGTCTGATCTGCCATCCCGCCAAGCCCCTGCTACCCATGCCCTGCCCGCTCTTCCTTGCTGCCCTTCACTTCACTGTCACCACTGCTTTCTCACCAGTCTCTGCCGTCTTTCCCCATAGAGCAAAGGGACATTAAGCTACGAGTGGGTGTACACTGTGTAACTAAAAATGGCAATTAAGGTGCATGAATCAGGAAAACACAATGTGTTCTGAAAGAGACCTGATGTAGTTCTATGTGGGAGCCCAAGAGGAAGTGACCACTTCAAGTCACACCTACCCCCATTAGTCAGTTAAGTGTTGGGGAGAAGGTATACTTGTCCCGGAGCACATGCAAAGGCCCTGGGGCAGAGACCGGCTTGTGTTAAGGACCGGAAGGGAGGCTAACGGCAATAGAGTGCTGAGAACGTGAGGCAGTTTGATAGGAAACAAAGCCCCGGGGAGGCGTTGACAGCAACTTATGCAGGTCTCTGAGGAACAAATAAAGGGTGTGTGTTGTGCTCTAGGGACAGCAAGAAATCTTTCAGGAGCAGTACACCATGAAGGCCAACCTGCCCAGCACAACACAAACATCAGAGTAGCCTTTTGTCACTCTCTTGTCTCCCACCCTGGGGTAGCCAGGTGCTGTGGAATAAAGCACACAGCCCTCTGGCACCCCAGAAAGATGGGGAAAGTCGGGGAGCCCATGAAAAAGGACCAAGAGGTGGGAAAGGGTTCGCCACAGCCGGACACCACTTGATAAAGCCTGGGAGTTATAATCTAACCCTCAGATGTGTCACGTGGTGCTCCGGAAGGGGACATTGCTACCCTGTCTTTCAGCTTAGGACACTGAGGCGTGGTAGAGCCTCGATGACAAAGCTATGCAGCTGACTGGCAGGCCAGAACACCGACCCAGAACTCGTTCCAAGGCAGTGTGGTTTCTGCCCTACCCAGCAGGGTCTGCAGACAGAGAAGCCAGTCCCCAGGGAAGAGAAAAGTAGAGAAAAGCTGGTGTTCCTCAAACTCCCTCAGCCCGGCTTGAAAGGCCTCCCACTAAAGGAGCTCCTGATTTCAATGTAACATCTAAAGAGCATGAGGTTCCCCCCGAGATCTGTGTTGCTTGCTGGCTCCCCTGCTGGCTCTCACCCTGACACCAGAGTCAGCAGAGCAGAGATGGTGATCCAGCAGAGGACGAAAGCCAAGGGCCCTGAGCCTTTGAAGGAGAATGAGCACCTGCAAGCCGCCTCTTACTAAGAGATGCCTACCTCTGAACTCCTGCCCAGGGAGCAGGGACAGGAGGCAGCGGACACTGATGTAGCCTGCTGTGCCTGGCTCCCTAGAACCAGCTGTGGCATCTCTAGCACCCCTCTCCTTCCTCCGTTCACCGCAGTCACTTAGGACTTGTGTCTGCAAGGAACCAGGTCACAGGCATCTTTGTGCCCCTCTCCACCCACTGCCTTAGACACATAGGGCTTAAATAATTGCTTGTTAAAAGGGTCAGCCAATCGATCCCTGAGCATAGCAGGTGGGAGGATGCAGATAAATAATGCAACTTGTAGAAACGGAAAGCTGAGCAGTCATTTGGGAGTCTCTCTCTCCCTCTCTCTCTCCCTCCCTCTCCCTCTCTCCCTCTCCCTCTCTCCCTCTCCCTCTCTCCCTCTCCCCCTCCCTCTCCCCCTTCCCCTCTCTCTGATCTGAGTCTCGGCTCTGACACAGCTAAGCTAGCAGACAAAGGTCACTTAATGCCTGCCACCACCACCCCAAACCCAAGCTACAGCATTTGCAAAGGAAGGCCAACTGTGCCTCCTCCACCAGCACTGTGGAGCACCGAGCAAGCACCCAGCATGGTGCAGTGGGTGAGGGACAGTGGGGCTTTGCAATTGCATGAATGAGTGTGCTGCCACGGCAACTAACTCCAGCTGTCAACCTGGACACCACACAAGAGCTCTACAGCCTGCTTTCCTTGTTTGCCAAATGGTGGTGGGGCTACCGTGTAGGTGTGTCACTGTAGATGAGTGAGAGCAAGTGTATGAACCATTTGCACCCATAATAGCTGCCAGGGCCTCCCATTTAAACACGCCATGTGTGGTGCTAGTTAAACACCATGAGAAATCTTGAAGCTTCCCTTTGTTAGAGTTTATCTTATGAATCCCCCCCTGTGTGTGTGTGTGTGTGTGTGTGTGAGAGAGAGAGAGAGAGAGAGAGAGAGAGAGAGAGAGAGAGAGAGAGAGAGAGAGAGAGAGCATGGTCTCATGTCTGCCTGTTGTAGACAGGTACCCACTTTGTTTGTAGGTAGGACATTTCCACAGTTCTGGCCTCAGGGTACACACAGCTGTGAGCACCCTACTAGCTCCTGCCCAGGCTGAGCTGCAGCTGGTAGCTCCCCACCCACCCCCACACCCGCCCTCCACCCCTGTCACATCTGTGGCCCTACCCAGCAGGCACTGAAATGCCGCATGCTGAGAACACCAAGCGTAAAGTTAATGAAAACTATAAAGCCTGGTTTTGAAATCCCTGCCTCTAGACCACCCCTGCCTCCGTCCTTCTGTTTCCCCATGCCCATCTCCCTCCTCTGTTCAGCATCCACAAGCCTGGCCTGTCCCCACACCCTTCCCTCCCTCCTGGGTGCTGTCTGGCCAGAACTGGAACACTTTCCATCATCCTACCTTTGATACCAGTGAAACAAGGACTCGTTCCCAGCAGCCGGCCAGTAGCACTGGCAGAACCCTGTTCCCTGGCACCCTGGCCTCCCTTGGGGACGTGCCTCAGCTCTGATGTCACTTGTGCTTTGGGGATGGTGGGGAGGTAATATGGTTACAAGACCTAACCCATACTGGCTGTGTGCACTGAAGAGTGTACACAGGGGCTGCTGAGTCACTGCCAGGTCCCGCCAAGCTCCACAGTGTCCTCACTTTGTGACATTATCCAGTGATTTGCCTGAGCTTCAGCACCGTTGTGAAATAACCAAGACAACGTGCCTGCTGCTGTAAGGTTGCCGTGCAGATCATTTAGTAGAATGCTTGGCACGCAGTAGCCTCCAGGAAATACCCGGTAGTGGCAATATCCCACCAGACTCCTGAGGGCCCTGCCCTATGTCTGCCCTGGTCATCTCAACTCAGTCACCACGGTTCTTTTGTTCTGTGGTTCCCTTGCTTACGCCAATAGACAGATTTCTCTGAGTTTGACTTTATTTCTTGGCTTCCAGACTGTGGACATCTGGTAGACCACTGAGGCCAAGGATCCTCAGCCTACACTGACTGACCCCCCCCAGGTCTTCAGATCTTGTCCCTCCCCAGGCCTCCCCTCAGCTTGATGACCCAAACCCAGAGTTTGCCAGGGTCTATTCTGGTCCTGCAGACTTTTTGCCTGTCCTTTCCCCTATTCTGTTTATTACCCCAGAAACAAATGTCTCTTGTAGAGCCCGACTGCTCTTGGCCCTTCCATAGGACTGGCTAAAGGGGGTTAGCAAAAGTACAAGAGGCATCACCTCTATGCCCCATGTTATGGAGCATCTGGGGGATCTGTGAACCTCTTGTGGCTATGATCAGTGGAGCTGGGTTTCCACATGGTGACAGTGACTGTGTCCTGCTCATGGTTACTTCTCTCTGGGTCACTGATGCTCCAATAGCCACTGAAGCAGAAGAAGGGTGAAAACGCTGCCTGGTCCTAGTGGGTCCTGGTACTCCTGCTCCCCGGTGGGCCCAGGAAATGTCTCTTCTTCATTCATCCAGCCGTTAAGTGCCTAATGACTCCCTTTACATCCTGAAGACTTGACAGCTGTGTCTTCATCGATATGTTCTTGGCCTTGAAGATGCGTTCTCCTTAATCAGACAGGGGAAAAGTCACAATGACGTCTGGGCCAATTAATCTGAAAAATACCTGTTCTGACATCAGCTTTTAAAGCTAATGCAGGTTTAGGTCCAGATTTTGAGGCTTAGCAGAGTGGTTCTCCTTCACCCAAGGGCTGCCCAGCCCGCCCCATCCCCACCCCGCAGCTGACCATCCTCGCTGTTCACTGTCACCAACAGATGCCTGGCACCACAGACACAGCCATATCTTTATAAATAGTTGTGACTGCAGGTGCTCTGTGCTGAAGCTGCCAATGGGATTGCAGGCCCAGACCGTGTCATCAAACCACCAGGGGTTAAATGGGGAGATGCCCACAATGTCTACTCCCAAGGACCCATGGGAAGATGTCATACTAGGAATTCCACTTGGATGTTGTAAAATGAAAAAAAATTAAATAAAATGAGCTAATCTCCTTTCAGTTGGTGACAAGGCACAAAAAAAAAAGAAAGAAAGAAAGAAAGAAAAGGAACGAAAGAAAGAAGAAATTCAAAGAGCTTGGGTGTCACAGTTAGGAGCTATAGAATCATAGAATAAAACAAGGACACTAGGAGAAGCCTGGCTTTGGGGATCCAGGTAGTGTGCTGGCAGGAGTGGAGCCTCCACCCACCATGTGGCACTTAGAGAAAGCCATCAGAGTTCAGAGCCATGGTGTCTTCCCAGCTACAGACAATCCAGGAACCTCTAAAGGGATCAGAAGCCTGGAGAGAACGATGAGTAGACAAGTGGGCCCAGGGAGGTACCCCTGAACCCCTGAACCCCTGAACCCCTGAACCCCTGAACCCCTGAGCCCCTGAGCCCCTGAGTGCCCCTAGAGCCCAGGAGAACCAGTTTTACCGAATCCCATTTTACAAGATTTACAGCTTATCTCCTGAGAAAAGACACTTTATCTCTTGACTTGAAGCCACAACTTCATCCCTGCGTGGTCTTCAGAAGCCAACTCAACCAGCACAAAGAGCTGCCAGACCAAGACTTGCCTATTTGGGTGTGTATTCTGCCCTCTTGGTTGGATATGTGAGAAAAGCTAGAGTCAAAGAGCTTGCAAAAGAGTTTGAACTCAAATGTCCCTCAAAAGGATATGAACAGCCTCTGAGCAGCAGCCAGTAGTCTAGTAACTTTAACCCTGTGGGGCGTTTGTGGCATTTGTATATGCGTAAGTGTACGCGCATGGGCGGCTGGTAGGAGTAGTGTGTGTGTGTGTGTGTGAGTGTGTGTGTGTGTGTGTGTGTGTGTGTGCATGTGTGTTCTAAGTCTTCTGTGTCACAAAGTTGTACATAATGTTGGAACAAAGTAGGTGCTCAACAAAACCTTGGGAAAAGAATTTGGGGGAAATGTGAGTTTTCTTGGTGTTGTACCATGACTGGGTCATTTCTCTTATTTCAGTGTCCCCAGTAAATACTAAGTAAAGTGTGGCTGTTTGCCCTCCTGTGACCTCCCTCAGGATGAAAGTTAAATACCCCAATTCCATCTGCATAAGGGGAAAGACAGTTCCCTCCGAGGACCCTCAGGCCACAGTTAGTTAACACTGGTTTGAAAAGAGCAACACATAATAGCAGTACCCACATGAAAAATACCAGTAATGCTCCAGGCATTGCTTCCCCTTGGTCCACATAGTACCCATCCATGAACAACACTTCTTTGGAAGTGCATCTGGCCCATCACTCCATGGACTGTGAGTTCCCTGAGGATTGGGGAAGGACCCTCACCCCACCCCACCCCACCCCACCCTGCTTGCCTACCACTAGGATTTGTGGATGGTACTAAGAGACTTGCAGAGCTTCCTGCATGGCCTGTGACCATGATCCTTGTAAGAGCTGTGGTCTGGGTCTGCAAAACTGCCCTGAAGGCATGACTAAGCATCTTTCTGTGTGCAACCCTGCCGGCTTGTGCAGCTGATTGGAAGGAAAGGTGCTCCGCTCTGGGGGGCGGGGGGTGGCTTAGAGGTGGAGTCCGATGCCAACCATCCTCAGACATGACCCAGAAAGCTGGCCTCCCACTTGAGATCTCAGGGCTGTCAAGTAGAGAAGTCAGTGGGGGCTGCTGGGTCCCAGGATGGATAACTGACCTCCATACGATGAAGATGAGCGCAGTGAAGAACTTGAGGTGTCATGGTGCTAGTGAAACTCGATGTAACCAGAATGTGAGAGCAGGAAACGGGAGAAGCCTCCACTGAAACACGAAGCCTCTGCCAGGACTCGGGAATCGTGGGAAACACGGGAAATTTTCTGCAGTAGAAGGCAGGGAAAATGCCTGCCCTGTGTGCCAAAGAGAAGACGGATGTGGTCAGAAAGGAAGGAGGCAGAACGGGAAGGTGGGTGGGTGGTGTTTGTGGGCTTCTCAGCGTCTGACATAAACAATGCAGAACGAGGAAAATCCTAATTTTAAAACTCACTCTGCAATCATGGTGCAAAGCATCCGAGAACTGGGATGAGGGCCAGGGCCAAGGCCAGGGCTGAGAAATGCTGGCTGAGAAGCCGGGTGGCTGCTCTGAGGCTGTGAGATGTGTGACTCACCGAGTGACACACAGGGCCTTGGCCTGGGTCCCTCACCCATCTCTGCCGCACCTTCTACTCAGCCCTGAGAGCCCCCCACCCCCAGACACACACACACACACACACACACACACACACACACACACACACACACTTGTTCCACACCTCTCCTCTCTTCAGCCACCTGACAAGGACTACGGCCAGATCCTGTCTGGGTAGAGTTAGAGGGACAAGGTGCTGCAGAGCCTAAAATGATAGAGACCCCTGAGGCTCCTGGACAAGAAGTGCGTCACTCTAGTCAACACTGGATATAGGTGCCATCCTCTTTCCCAGAATGCACCAATGAAGATAAAAAAAAAAAAAAAAAAAACAAAGACCAGAGGCTCTTACCCACCCGCGAAGTTCAGCACTTGGCAGCTGGTGCCCCTTTAAAGAGCAGGCATGGATGCAGCGGTTAGACCACAGACACTTAGCACAGTGCCAGTAGTGAGGATGTAAAGTCAGCTATGATACGGTGACATCCTCGGGACCACAGAGGACAGGGTGATGCTGGTCCCCTGCTCTGCCTGCATTAACCGTCGAAGTTGATGGACTTTGGAGAAAGGAGATTTAGGTAAACCTGGGTAGCCGGGGTGGTGAAGGCCCTGAGGGGCGAGAGACTATCTCAATATTGTAATGCTAATAAGGCCATGGCAGTGTGTATCAGGCAATGTCATCCATGACTAATACTCTTATTGCGCAGGAGTCCAGGGCCACTGAGCACCGAGGAGGCGCTGTCAGAAAGCAGGTGCTTTAGACCAGACCTCTGTCTTGCCTCTCAGTCCCGACCCTCCCTAGCTGGATGACTTGGAGCAAGTTTTTCTATCCAAAACAATGTCACCCAGCCCCCACCTCCTCAATGGCCCCACAGGATTGAAAAGAGTAGAGTGGGCCCTTTTTGGAGACACTGTTCTGTCCATCCCCTCATTCACACTAGGGACGCTGGCCAGCTCCGAGTGTGCCTGCACCTTAAGCTCAAGAGAGAGCTCATTTGAATGAAATGTTTAGCACGAGCTGTGTGGGTGAGATTTACCTCTTCTGAAAGAGAGGCAGAAAGCATGAAGGTTACGATAATCAAAGTTTTCATTATTAGGCCCATTGGCGGATGCATTAGCTGTGAGCTTTGGGTCAATGGCTGATTGTTTAAAACAAAAACACTGTTTATCACAGTGAAGAGAAAGGCTGTGGGAGGAAGCAGAGTGAGATATTAACTCATAGTGGCAGAGAATGGTTTATCTTACAAAGCATTTGCTCATATACCAACACTTTGTTCTGTTTGCAATAACTCTATCTCTCTCAGACGAAGGGATGTGCAGAGCAGGTTTTCTTCCCACTTTACACATGAGAAGCCTGAGGCTGTCAGAATGATTTGCCAGAGGTCAGCTAGATCCTAAGAAACTGTAAAGAGGTGGGAAGGGAAAATGAACAAAAGACTGTGCCTCCCAGAGTTAAACTGTTAAGAGATGAGGCAAACCCAGCAGAGGACCCTGGGCAAGAGGTAAGCTAATGAAGAAGCGAAGAGTGTCACACATGCACCTTGTCCCTGGCACTGCGTTCTGGGTAAAGGACACACCAAGCATGTCTTGGTCTACCATGGAGATATCGGGAGCTTTAAAGCCTGAACCCCATTATGAGTGAGCTCAAGGATGAGGGTAGAACGCCAGAAACAGCACAGGCATGTTCCCTCTGTGAACACAGTAAGCATATGCGTGCTCGGCTCTTCTGAGCGACACTTTGCCTGTATCTCTTCTTGTCTCTGTAACATGCCATTGGCGCCCACAGCTCAGTGTGTACCTCGGTAGCAGCTTTTTGATGTGACCCTTCCTTCCCCTTCAGCCACCAGCCTACATAAAACGCCTCGTTAAAGATAAAGTAAGTCAGACGGGATGGTGAACACATGCAATCCAAGCACTTGGGACAGGGGTGGCGGGGAGGAAGGTCAACAGTTTAGGGTCATCCTCAGCAAATTCCTGGCTAGCCTGGACTACATAGGATCCTGTCTCCAAAAACAAAAAGCTAAAAAACAGTCCATAGATAACTACCTACAGTGTTGCAAATATTCCTGCTCATCCTTGCTTGTCGCGCGCGCGCGCGCACACACACACACACACACACACACACACACACACACACACCTGCCGTAACACTCAGATTCTTTTAACCTTACTGTGCCTGGCCCGACAGCCTCCAGGTGCAGGTCCCACCACCTCTAGGATGAAACCCAAGTGTGAAAGCTCATTATTCAAGGCAGCCCTCACGCTGAGACCACCCTAGCCACTGCGTCATTCTCACTCCTTCCTGCATTCACTTTCCCAAGGCATCTCTTCTGCTTCCCCTGCACTCTGTTTCTTCTCTGATGTTACCTCAGCTTACAATGGAACCTCCCAGCTGAGAAGGCCTGTCTTCATCTCTCATAACCCATTTCCCTCCACAGGGCTTCCTCCCTGCTGTTGCCTTTGTGAATCTCTACACATCCAGAGCCCATATGAAGCACTTGGACTTCGTGCTACTCCTCTTCATATGTTTGCTATGTGGTAGCAAAAAGAGTCATGGAAATACATTCCTGCTACTAATTCGCTCATTTTAAATGCGGCTTACCTCTGTCTTAAGACAAATAACGTTCAGCGCAAGGTGTGCAGCGATCCTAGTAATAGGTTCTGGATGAACAATAGATGTTGGTGGGGGGGGAGGGGCTTTAAGCGAGCAAATATATGAAGTGTAAAGCTGTGATAAAATATTTTGTTTGTTGCGTGGTGGTGGCACACGCCTTTAATCCCAGCACTCAGGAGACAGAGGCAGGCAGATCTCTGAGTTCAAGGCCAGCCTGGTCTACAGAATGATTCCAGGACAGCCAGGGCTACACATAGAGATACCCTCTCTGGAAAAACTTGCCGGGTGTGGTGGTGCACGCCTTTAATCCCAGCACTCGGGAGACAGAGGCTGTGAGTTCAAGGCCAGCCTGTTCTACAAATTGAGTCCAGGACAGCCAAGGCTACACAGTTTTGGTTTTTGAAAAACTGAAAAAGAAACACTTAAAAAAAGATGTGTGTGTGTGTGTGTGTGTGTGTGTGTAGAAGTTCTACCAAGCCCCACAGATGAGGGCATGAAAATGATTCAAATTCAATGTCCTTCAAGATTTTAAAATATATTTTATTAATTCTTTTAGAAGCATACCATGTGCTTTGATTACACTCACCCTTTTCTACTCCCCCCCCCCCCGACCTGATTCCTCCCATATCCACCCCTCACTTCCCACCCTTCCTCCTAACTTTATATTGATGCGCGCATGTGTGTGTGTGTGCGCGTGTGCGTGTGTGTGTGTGTGTGTATGTGCATGCGTATGCATGTGCATATATGTATGTGTGTGTGTATGTGTGTGTGCTGTGTGTGCATGCGTATGCATGTGCATATGTGTATGTGTGTGTGTGTGTGTGTGTGTGTGTGTGTGTGTGTGTGTGTGTTTAACCTGCTGAATCCAGTTTATGGTGCTTATATAATCATGAATGTGGATTCATTTAAGCAAAGATAAGTTGTAGTTGTATGATTCTGATTTAAAAACAAGTAACAGTTCCAAGGGCGTTGACATCTAATGGAGAAAGAGACCTAAAAACTGTAAGTTAAAATATAATCTGGCACCTGTCCGTAGGTTTGTGGAAATGTAGATCTCAAAGGATTGATGGCTAGGCATGGTGGGCTTTTGTTAAGAGGAAGAGTGGTGTGGGCAAGGGATGAGGCAAGAGCTAGGGGGCAACAGTGAGAAACAGAATAGTACATGGCATAGGGGGAGAGCAGGTCACAGTGAGCCTGGTCTGTGCTGGCAAGGAACTTAAAACTTATCGTATGAGTGACCCAGTGATTTCCATGTAAAGGAGTCTTAGAAGTGCTTTGTTTATAGAGCAAACAAATTTGAGGACTTGTGCAGCCTACGGGATGAACTGGAGAGAACCCAGCATTGGATGCAGAGGGCGGTTAGCAGATCCTGACGGTAGAAGCATTTAGGAGATGCTGACGGCTCACATTAAAGCAGCGAGAGATGCAGAGAGAAAAGAAAGTCAGTTCACACATGCCTTATGGGACAAAACGTCACAAGGTGCTACCTGGTGACTGTGTGAGCTGTGGTGGTCTAGGGGAGGCATGGGAAGAGCCACATACGGCCCTCACTTCTGACGGGAAAGGTTAGATGCAGCAGAAAAGGAAAGGCCCTGCTCTGAGGTGGAGATGAGGAGTTCAACTGTGGAATCTCAAGTGCCTCCGGCGTCCTGTTCAAGATGTCCTCTTCATGGCCACTGAGGGACTCTTGAAGCCACCATTCCTAGAACTTTGCCAGGACCTCTCCGAAAGCCATTACCCAGCTGTCTTGTCTTCTACATAAACTAGTTACACATTTTATAGATGAAGCTCTTTCAAGCCACTGCCTTGGAATAAATACCTAATTTTCACAGAGGAAATGAAGAAGTGATGCTGGTCTGATAGGAAGCAACTAGCCCTTCACTAGATTGGAGTCACACCAAATTGGAGCGTTTCCTAAATTAAGCCACCCCTCCATGACGTGGATGGAGGTGGATATTAGCTCATGGGCGGGGTGGCCTGTGGGAGAGGTGCCACTTTGAACTCAAGCAATTCTGAAGCAGAAGCCATAGCAGGACAGAAACGGAGCCTGCCAAGGTCTCCAATCCAAGACTGTGCTCACCCAGATTGTGTCCCTGCTGTGATGTGGTGGCTAGGAAGCTTTGGATATTTCTGCATCCCAAAGAATGCTGTGAGACAGGTCTCTTCCTCCTTTCTGAGGCAGGCACATTTGTGTTGCTCATTCTATCTCCGTGTGTGAGAATACCCTGAACTGAACTAGGTTTTTATTATTTTCCAGCCAGACTGGCCTCTGGATGATGGGCCCAAGTCCCTGCCTTTGGCTCTGGGAAGGAAGATGGACATAAAATATAAATGGTAACATAGCTATAGACAAAGTAATTGAATCGACCATCGAGATAGCCCGTCCTGAAAAGGTCAGCATTGTAGTGGAATAAGGAGTGCATCCACGTGAAACAGAATTCTCCAGATTAGAGACACCACCATTGGCCATGAGAAGGGCATAGGAGCAAGCCTGGCGTGGCATCGCTGGAAATGCCTGTCCTCCACTCACTCAGAATGTCAGAGTGCTTGGCCACTAACCAAAATAAAAACTGGGGTTTGTAAGTAATGAATGTCTGGTGATGGATAAATTAGCTGAGGCCTAATGACTCCAATGTGGTCATTTCATGAACCCAGCAAGCAGATTAGCCAATTGGTTCTCCACCACACTGACTCAAGAATAATTACATTGCATTCAAACAGCATATACTCCTTTCTGTACAGTAAGTGACATAGGTGTGTTTATGTATTATGTATTTAGGGGTGCGTGTGTATGTGTGTGTGTGTGTGTGTGTGTGTGTGTGTGTGTGTGTGTGTGTGTGTGTAACAACAGTTGATTTAAAAAAGAGGCCATGGATTTGAAAGAGAGCAGGGACAGGTATATGGAAAGGTTAGGAAGAAAAAAGGGGAAAGTATAATTATATTATAATTTCAAAGTGTGTGTGTATGTGTGAGAGAGAGAGAGAGAGAGAGAGAGAGAGAGAGAGAGAGAGAGAGAGAGAGAGAGAGATGTGGCATCAGTTATGGTGGTGGTGAACACTTTTAATCCCAGCACTTGACAGTTAGAAGAACACAGAACTCTGAGTTCAAAGCCAACCTGGTCTACATAGCAAGTGCTGGCCTACATAGAGAGACCATGTCTCAAAAAAAAAAAGAAAAATGGTGGCCACAGAATGATCTAGGCACTCTGCTAGCACAGCACACCCGCGTGTGTAGTAAGATGACTTTGCATCAGGTCAGTGTCTGTGACTTAGCTTCTGCCAGCTGTAATACACTACAATTATTCTCAGCAGTTATCAAGGACATGAAGACAACAGAAAAGCCTCTTGCAGCTGTGGGCTCAGCTCCTCCCCAGGCGGTCCAGCCCTCCCTTCAGTTATGATGGGATGACTGACATAGAAAGCACCATGGGAGTAGCCAGAAGCAGCAGTCAGTGTTTCCATGTTCCCTGGTGATGCCAGGGGGTGCTTAAGCATGGAACTCCCTTCTCTATCAGTTGGATAAAGCCCTACAGGATCTTTTGCCGTCTCTGAGGCGGGAGAACTTCGTATCAAACAAGGCCACCACCTCTTTGATAATAAACAGAAAGTTAACCATTTTTTAATTATTTAATCGTTAAACATTTTATTACCAAGCATTGTTATCGGTCTTCGATCCAGGGATGGGAATATGTAGAATGCCCCTATTAGGGCCCAGTCAGATTCCCCATGGATATCCCCATGGATCCTGTTAGTTAGATCACTGGACAGCATGGGTTCCCTTTCCTCTGACTTCTTCCATTACCATGTAAGGGTACTTGGAAGCAGTACAATACAGTGATCAAAGTCGCAGACTTTAGAGTAAAGCAGTCCAACCTCTTAGAATCTGTAGGAAACTTTTATTATATATATATATATATATATATATATATATATATATATATATATATATATATATCTCAACATTTTTAAACCTTGTGTCTCCTCATGTGGAAAAAAAAGAGAGATAAAATCCAGTTGTAGCATGGTATCTTTTGACCATAAACAGTGATAACAGGGTCCTTAACACAGTGGTCGGGGTGGGGTAAGTGTCCCATAACTAGCAGGCGTGGCCATATGATTGTCATCATTACATGCAGCATCCCCTGGGGGAGGGGGGAGATCCATGGAATGTTCTCCTGTGTCATTCTTTGCAAGGATGAGAGATGGACAGGAAGGGTAGACAGGTGCTCAGGCTGGCAAGCTCACAGGCAAGGCGGTGAAGCTTCCAGTCTGGACACCAAGACAAGCAAAGAGCAGCATGTGAGGGAGCATGGATGCTAGCCTACAATTGGCCACAAAGCGTTTTAGCTTTCATACGTGACGGGTGCTTCATCTCAGCCTTTCTTTGTCCGTGTTTTCTGAGTGCTGGGGCTGGTTTAGTGGTAGAGTTTAAAGATCCCGTGTTGAAGAGAAATTCTACTGCTGTGGCCTTTGTAGGAAATTAATATAATGTTGAGCTTCATCTCTCCTTCCCTCTCCTTTCCTCCTGTCACTTCCTTTCAAGTACATTGAATTCCAGATCTCCTCTTCCCAAGATCAAACCCTATACACACATGTTCTGCCCCATGAATGACATCCTGTCGTTGCCATCATCCCAATGAGCTAACAGCTATTTCCAGCCTCACCACTATTTCTTTGCGCTTGTTTTCTGTTGGGTCAGCTAGGATTTTATTTAACTTGTTTCGCATTCCTTTTTTTTTTTTTTTTTAATTTCGTTTGATTGGGTTTTTTTTCTCATTTAATCCTGATACTGATACCGCCCAGCATAGAACTTTTTGACCTAAATTCCCCCTCCAAACTTCCCATTCTGCCCAATTTGACTGTGTTAGCAAACGGTGGGCATGTAATTCAACTTCCTCTTCTCTTGTGTACCCCTCTGTTTTTCCAGGTCAAGCTGGGAACTGCCTGACTTGAGGGAAGGGAGAGTAAAAGCCATCAGTGACTCAGATGGGGTAAGCTACCCATGGTACGGCAACACCACAGAAACTGTGACCCTGGTGGGCCCCACCAACAAGATCTCCAGGTTCTCCGTCAGCATGAACGACAATTTCTACCCCAGCGTGACGTGGGCAGTGCCAGTGAGCGACAGCAACGTGCCGCTGCTCACGAGAATCAAGAGGGACCAAAGTTTTACCACGTGGCTGGTGGCCATGAATACCACCACCAAGGAGAAAATCATTCTGCAAACTATCAAGTGGAGGATGAGAGTGGACATTGAAGTGGACCCTCTTCAGCTGTTGGGGCAGCGGGCCCGGCTAGTGGGCAGGACTCAGCAGGAGCAGCCCCGGATCCTGAGCCGGATGGAACCCATCCCCCCTAACGCACTAGTAAAGCCTAATGCCAACGATGCCCAGGTCCTCATGTGGAGGCCCAAGCGGGGGCCACCTCTGGTTGTGATACCTCCTAAGTAAAAGTAGACTGCCCCAACTGTGTGTGTGGGAATACATGCCACTGAGACGTGCAGTGGGATTGCCAGGGGTGGCAGGAGCCAAACTGAGTTTCTGAGCCAAAGTAGACCTCTTGGGTTTGCCAGCCTTTGCAGCGACTTGTGAAGAGCGCAGCTGCTCCTTGGGTGGTAGAACCATAGCCCTTAGGAAAAGCCCCTTCCTCTTAGGAATAAAGAAATCACTGATCTGACAGACTCGCTGTGATTACCATGCAAGTAGCCATATATTGGAGCTGACCAGGACGATTCTTTTCATTTGAACTATTGGCCATTTCTTTCCTGTGAGATACAGGGGATGGAAATGAGACTAAATAGTGCCTGTGGCAGATGCTGCTGCTTCCCAGCCAATTAGAAGCGAGAGTGAAAGCATCCACACCAGGTGTTCGTAAGACAGTCTCCTTGTGTGACTGGAGGGTGCTGGGGAGTTGGGTGAAAGATACTGGGTGATGGGAGAGAGGAGAAGAAGGTGTTACCACAGATTAACATCAAATAGTAGTCGGTGGTCAGATTGTCAACACACTGGAATGAAAGAAACACTTAGGAAACTGGAATCGTTGTGCGCGTGCCCTTGGCACCGGTTGAGAGAGCGGGCGCGCACGCGCACTTCTGGGAACTGTCCAAGGTGCTGATGTTGGCAGCCCCAGTGGAGACTGGCTGCTTCCATCCACTCATCTCTTTCCAAAGAGATTGATTGTTCATTCTAAGTGCTGCTAGTCACAGTGTCGGATATGTAGTTCCTGTTTCCTGTAGTAGCTATGGTTTTGAGTCCCTCCTGAGTTTTAGTCACTCAGTCTGTGACTTTGTTTACAGCTACTGATTCTTATCACCAGCACTCACTTTACAAAGATGGATAAGCCTCGTGTTCATGTAGGGTTTCGGGGACATCTCAACAAATGAAAATATTACTTTCAGTTTTTAGTCTCTGCGTTGTTTGGGTGCAGGAAAGGCACACATATGTGCATGCACATGTGTGCTCACACACCAGTATTCAGAGAGAATAACAACTAGTCTCGCCAGTAGTGCCTGAATAATCATCTATGGCCTTTAAACACAAATAGTAAGTACATGCACTGTACGTCTATGTAGGTTAACTTCAGCTACACTTACAAAAAATTCACCTTTAACTGCTTGTCCAGCTGTAGGAAGGGACTGTTTCAAACTTCTTTTAGTGAAAGTCTGAGCTTATGTTGCTGAGATCCAACTAATAAAAGTGGGAAGCAAAATCCTTTTAGTCTGACAGTGTAAAACTTTTTAGAGTTTCCAGTATTTACAATGGTAATATTTTCAGCCTAAGTAACCACCACCACTGCCACCCCACCCCCCAAAAAATCTTCCCCTATTAGTCTCTATAGTGCAGGTTGTGTGGTGCACCCCTCCGTGTTCAGAAACTCTGAACTAACTACAGAACCCTCACCATATTGTATATCATAGAAGTAATTCTTCAAGCCTAAGTTCAGAGGTGAGAGCCATTATACAAACCCTATCATTGACTCCAAATCTGCCAGAGTTTGGGTACAGGGGATGCAATTCAAGAGGGTTTATTTGTTACTTCTGTTTAACATGCACTACAGTCTATCTTCTTCATGCTGTGGTCCCAGAGGATGCAACTCAAAATTATATAGGGTTAACTTCATGCCCCGACCATCAGCTTCTCTCTCATAAATTAGTTATTGATGGCAAGTTATTTATAGCCACACGTTAATGGCACATCGATGAGTTGCAAAGACTCTTATTTAGAACTAATTCTATTTAGAAATAATTCACCTGTTGCTTTTGGATTTCTCAGTCCCTTTCCTGTGCTTCCCTACTTTTTTATGGCATAGCTGAGAGCCTCAGGCTGAAGAGTAAAGCTGCTTATTTTCCAAGATGGCATCAGAAGCAACAATCTCTCCCTCATACAGAATTAGATGGCACTTTTATGAGACTTGGGACAATGGATTCCTGATCTTGGAATCCAAGCTATGTAGTCCCACTTTAAGAAAACTTTTTTTTTAACATCTAAAATTGTAACAACAGATGAATAAGAAAGAGTTTCTATTTTTAAAATCCTATGGAAGGTTTCAGCCTTTAAATTTCCCTAGCACATTAAGATATGACTCACACAATTATATTTACATAAAATATAGCTTTTTCAAAGGCCTGTCTATACTGATAAAGCAAGGTGCAGCATGTTACCTAGGCTTATTCATCGTAAAGAGAATCACTTCAAATTTTTTAAAATATAAATTACTCAAAGTTAGTTTCCTGAGGAATGATATAATAAAAATTGAGGAAAAAATATATGAGGAAGGGCTTATAAAAGTTAAAAGCACTATGCAAATATGCACTGGCATTGTCATGTGTTACTTCTGTAAAATCTACAGTTGGGTCTTTTAATTCTGAAATCAATCTGGCAGAACACTCAATTGCCCAATAGCCAATTAAGTTAAAGTTATCATCATTTTACAAGGAGATGGTCCCCTTTCTTGCTATCTGTGGATCATTGCCTTTTAGCTTAGTCAGGATATTGCCAAGCAAAAGACTTTCTTATGGGAGAGAACTAACCTTGAGATCTCTCCTGGGGTCCCCTGCATCTTCCCACCAGCCTGAATTCCCTAGAGAAAACATGGTCTGACACTAGATCACATCAGTTTAAAAGGGGCTCATTCTGAGTGTTTGGCATTGGCTGGGTGGTCTCCAAACCACCCAAATATATGGAATATTTGTATTCCATATATGTACATGGTTTCTTATTGGCATAGGAGTTTTAAATTCCTGTATCTGAAAGAGCATTTCATCAGATCTTAACTCCTTAAAATGGGGTCACCTTTGAGATCTTCCAAGTCTATGATCTCCAAGGAAATTGAAGCCCATTTAAATTAGGTCATCTATTCAGGATCACATACGTAATCACCACAGGCCAAGAAAAGGCCTGAGTTTCCCAGATCTCAGCTTACAATACAGGCACATTAGCTGGGACCTGGGGGTCTTCCCTTCTCTCCATCCAGAAACATTGTCATAGTTCCAGAATCATTCACCCACAAATCAGTTAGCCTAGAAATTAAAAACAGTTGGGTCCAGAACCCCTTTCATGGTAATGTAAAAAAGAAAAAGAAAAAAAAGAAAAGAAAAGAAAAAAACCGAATATTCCAGATTGCTTTCTATTTGTGACTGCTATTTTGATATTGAGCCCTTTATCTCTGTTCTCTGCTGCATGCATACCACATCCTCGGGTCATTGCTATGGCCCACAGCACGTGGGAGGCTGGAGGCTAGTACCATTTCTGCTTCCCATTCAATGAATCATTTTGGATCGCCACCCCTCCCCCCAACCACCTCCTCCCAACCCCTCCTCCCCACCCCCACCCCCAGCAACAAATACCTCAAAGGCCAAAGTCATGGTCTATCTAAGAAACAATTCTGCATAGTAAAATAAAACAGCAATGATTTATAAAAGATTTTACCAAAGGCTTCCACATGCATTTTCTCGTCCACAGTTCATACGATGGTGGTTGTGGTGTTACTGTCCCCATTTTACAAATAGCGGATTGAGACCAAAGAGGTTAAATGGCATTATCTACAGGCACACAAACAGAAGAATGCCAAGAGCCAGGATTCAAACTGGGCCTTTTGGTTCAAAACCTCATGTCCTTTTTCTATATCATGTCATCCCTTAGTTTACCCCTCAGCACAAAGAAGAAGAAAGAAATGGAGGAAAGCAAGTCAGTGTCACCTGCACAGTCACGTAGTCCTCCCCTTCCTACCAAGTGGAGTCATTAAAAATGAGAGAATGAAAGCTGTTTTCCTCCTCAAAGAACCTTGTAATCCCCAGGGAGGTTGGCCCAGAAAAATGCCTGTCAGGGACTGTGGTGTGGGGGAGGTGGCTGTCACTTGTAATTAATGGAGTAGGAAAGCTGTTTCCCTGGTCTCTGAATCCCTTAAACACCACAAGTACAAAGACAGGCAGGAAGCATGCATCGTACAGCTGAGGTCCCAGCTGAGCACTGCCCTGCCACCCGCAGTCCCTCAATGCACACTCAGGAGCAGCCCATGGGGTGAAGGCAGTGGAAACAATGGCTTTCCAAGGCCTTCTTGGCACATTGAACGTTCTTGTTAAGAGCAGAGGGCACAATTAAACATCGCTAGAGTTAGCTCCCAACTGAGTTGCAAAGAAAGAGATAAATGCACGCACGCACGCATACACACACACACACACACACACACACACACACACACACACACACACACTCACGTATGCATGGACAAAGACCTACCACACACACTTTCCAGGCTGAAAAGAAAATTAATCAAAAACCCAATGAATGCCTGAACTCTATAATTAAGCCTAAATGATCCTTAGATAGAGCAGGAGCTGAGTGAACAAGCTCAGTGAGCAAGCACACAGATATTTTTACCCCAGAGTCTTACTGCCATTAATTTCTTTTGAGATCTTGAGTACATCTGGTCCTCGTTCCCCTGGTAGGACATCTGACTATAGAAGGCTTCCTAGAGTGTTGCCAGTTCAGTGACAGCCAAGGTTACATGACCATTCCCAAGTACTTTTATAGGAACTCCTGTGGGAAGATGTGTTATCACTGATCCCCAGGTCAGCCATACAATCTCATGATGGTCTCAATAGACATTGGGTTAATCTCTGAAGCACTCCAGAGTGTCTCAACTAAGCATCCCCTGATATAAGACATTATTGGGTCAGTAGACACTCTGGGATCAAGCTGGTTAGTAGACCCTCAGGCTCTATCAACCTGGAAACCCAAAGCCTGATTCAGTCTCTCTGAAGTGAGGTCTGGTATCTGGGAAGGTTGGAGATCCCTCAGCGCTCACCAGCACCAGCCAGCTGGCTGAGAGAGGCCTATACCCGGGCAGGGTCAGTGAAAGAAGAAAGGAGAACACCACATCATCCTGTAGGCAACTAAAATTCCAAGAGGCCTCTAGGAGGGGACAGGCGGCCGAGTGTCATGACAGGGCCAGATGGAAAATCCCAGCATAACTTGCTAAGTTGAAATGGCCACATAAGCCATCCCGTAACAGCTGCGTTTTCCTCACTTTGTGCTCACATAGCAAACACAGAGGAGAAAATATTATATTCAAATCTGCATCAGTCTCTACTGGCCTGTCTGTCCCTATAGTTGTGGCTAGGACCTTACAATTTGCAAGTGGCTTTATAGATCTGTCATCTTGAAGCAGATAAAATGAGGAAGTACTCCTCACAGTACACACACACACACACACACACACACACACACACACACACACACACACACACACACACACACACAGGCTATTTCACAGTGATGACTGGTTGTGGCCTGTCTGCATTTGCCCATCGTGACTCCATTCCCTATGTCTTGGACCAGCCACATAGTTTTCTTGGAGCCTGCCCCAGTCCCTTTCCTGTGCTTCAAATTGTTCCTTTCTCCAGCCCGAGCCAAAGGGTACTCCCTGAGAGAACCTACCCAGCTCTTCTTTCCAAGACATATGGAGCCAGGCCTCTAGGCAGTGGGCCACATGGCCAAGCACAGATCCTCTTTTGCCTCTAGGCCCACATTTGTCTTCAGCTTACTGCGAAAATGTGGATTGGTCCTTAGAACAGCTAGCGTTGGCTTAGAGATAATAAGAGAAAGGCAGAATACATGTCAGAACTGTGCAATGAGGAAGAAAGAGCCAAGACTCAGAGCAGGGCCCAGTGCCACACAGGACTGTGAGACGTGGACAGGGCTGTGACATATTTAAATGATAGCATTGGTGAATCTGGGGCAGGATGAGGGCCAGCGTCACTGGAGCAAGGACAAAGTTAAAAGGACAGGATGCTTTGCTACTTGCCAGGCCAGGCCTAGGGGCAAAGGTGAGCTAAGCAAGGCACTAGAACTTCTAGGTTTGAAGAAGGTGCTCACTCTTGGGTCTGCACACTTGCTCGTTCCTGTTAAGAGCACGCCTTCTCGGTGTTTGCCTCAGTGCCTGGCTCGTTCCCTTCTCTCCGCTCCACTCACGTCTACCTCTACATCTCTGCTTTCCACACAAGAAGAGCAAAGCAGGGAAGGTATCATGGGATATGTCCAAATGCTTCTACTTCCAACAAGTCTTTCTATGGCATGTCTCCTACATACATGGTAACACAGAATCCTTGCCATGGTGGGTGGGGGTGGGCGTGGGGCAGGGACAGTGCTCACAGGAAGCTGTAAGAGGCACTCATTACCAATGTGAGGAAGCCCAAGTCCTTGTAAATATGTCTCAGAGTCATCTCTCTATCCAATGTATCAACCGCTCTGCCTTTTAAAGGGGACTATATGGCTCCTCTCCAGTTCCTAAGGGAAGTTAAGTGACAGGGCAAAACTTCTCAAGCACCTCCTTTTAAAGAAAAGTGGGCCCCATCAGTACATACCACAGCACTTAGGTGGAAGAGACAACTAGTTATCACTCCATCTGCTTTGCCCCCTTTGCCCCTACCCTAGAAACCAATTAGAATATTCCACACAGATATGGTCCAAAGACATGTTCATTGTTAAAATAACAGGAAAGATAATACATACACTTCAGGCTGAGAACGATTTCATTAAACTGAGCTTTGAAAGCAAGACAGCCAATTAAAGTATTTCTCACTTCACTCCCTCATGTACCAGAAGCTACGGGAAGCTATTACTTCTAATTAATTAGATATAAAAAAAAGACTGTGTGTATGCATATCAGATGAACAGAGACAGACACACTTCCCCACCTATCTCTTTATGCTTGCACGCACACATGTACATGCACACAGGTGCATACATACCAGAAAACTAAGGGCTTTTTCTCCTAAGGAATTCCATGAGTCTTCTTAAACAGCTAAAAAAAAATTCCTAGTCCCAAGAGCCACTAACAAAATCAAAGAATTTCTTCTGTGAGCACATTCATGAGAAGGGAAACAGGATACTTTGTATAAAAAACAAACAAACAAACAAACAAACAAAACCAAACAGATTTAGAGTCAGTTTAATTATAAACTTTCTACAGAAAAAAAAATGGTCTTGTATTTTTTGCCTTTAGTAAAGTAGATATTTCCACACAGCTCTATATAGCAAACAGTGTTCACTGGTACAGGCTAACCTGGGGACCAGGAGACTTGAGCTCCTGAGGCCACTTATCAGAGAGCTCTGGGCTGCTTGTGCCTTGCCTTGGGAAAACTGGCAAGTTAAAATATTTTCTATATAAAAATTATATGCCAAAAGCATTATACACATAATAGAATTGATATACTAATGGTATTAGGATTAATATCAATGATAATAAAGGACATGGTTGGTAAGGCAGTCTTCTCGGTAACATGACTTTTGGACATGAGCATCTGTGTGGTGTGCTCTGTGAGCATCAAGTAGACTTTGAGTTTGGCTCAGGCCTCTCTTCACACGTGCTGACCTTGTACCCATCCTCTTCCCTTACCTCACCATGTTTGTCCTTCTGTGCCATGCCAGGTATCAAGGGCTGGCAGCGTCCGGCACAATCAGTATTTCTGACCAATCACATTGCTGCCGAAATGGGAACTGGCATCTACAGGTGCCAAAAGGCATAGCTGCTATTCTGGTGCACAGAGGACTGTTTTCTAAAACATATTTTAGACCAAGTCCTTGTTTGTGTATGAAATGGGTTTATTTTCTAATTTCAGAGCACCAAGACAGATTTGTTTAACCAAGTACATAAATGTTTTGGATTTTTCTTCCTAAAACTGATAGATAGATAGATAGATAGATAGATAGATAGATAGATAGATAGATAAAGTAACATCATGGTCCATATATATATATATATATATATATATATGGACCATATATATAAAATCGTAAAGGGCCATGATGTTACTTAATGTGGAATTGCAAAAACATTTGTGCCATAGCAATACTGTGAGCAAGTCCAGCATACACAAAATCTAGACAAAGGCCTCACTGGGTAAAGTGCTTGCTGTGCACGCATGAGGACTTGAGATCAGATCTCAAACACCCACCTAAAAACCAGGTGTGACAGCATGCATCTATAATGATGGAGGATACTGGCAGAGAAAAGGATCACTGGATAGCTTGCTGGTTAGCCAGCTCAGGTAGATCTGTGAGCTCCAGACTCAGAGAGGCATCTGGTCTCAGAAACTACGGTGTAGAACTACTGAGAAAGAAACCCAATATAGACCTCCAGCCCCCACACATATATACATGCATGTATACATGCATATGCACACTTATGCACTCACACACAGGTACACATCTATATACACATCCATGCATGTATACACACATGCACTCTCATACATATGTCAACATGTACACACACACACACACACACACACACACCAAACAAAACATTCAGGAAAGAAAAATTAATCCCAATGTGTGGCTTTACCTCAGAACAACTTACTTCATGCATTCAAAAATGCTTTTTGTTTTATTTTTAAAATTGGGTTCACCCACTTCTTTAGGACTTCAGCTGTTACATAAAGCAGTATATTCAAGTGCACACACACACACACACACACACACACACACACACACACACACACACACACCACCTGCTGCTATATATTTTCTTCCTAAATAAAACTTGATTGACAACTTCAACTTGAGCAATACAGACACACAGTCAAGAGAAGGCATTGGCAGTGCTGGCATGAGCCAGTGACAGAAGTCCTGGATACACCCAAGGGCTCCAGTCAGTTTAGTTCCTACAAACCTCTGTGCCTGGGACACTAAGGAGCAGTGTATGACATTCAGCCATTTCTGTAGGCCTTTTTGTGCTTTCCTAATGGACTAAACACACAAATGACTTGGAATCCCTTTATACTGTTTTAGTTTTTAATCCTCTAAGAATATATGAAAGTTACAGGCCTCCTTTATGAAAAAAAAATGTACATGAAGATGCTCAAAACTCTGCATAAAATCTAAGCTATTATCCCTTTGAAAATCGACTTACGGACCTTGAATTATGGGCATCTGCTCTTAAGGAATGGTGTTTCCTTGGCCACTGTGTTAACGCACACTGTTTGCATGTTTCCATGCCCACATGCAGGTCTCCTCATAGGACAAGGCAAGCCCAGCAAGCAGAACCACATGGCAAGACACTGAGGAGGAGGATATGAGCAATGGCTGGCGGCTCCAGAAGCTGACGCCCTGGACAGCTGATTTCCTGTTTGAAAAGAGTGCCATCTTGCCTGTCTCCTCACCACCCTCCCATCCTGTGACCTCCTATCCCCACCACGTGTGTCCAGCCAGGCCAGCTGGTTGGCTCATGGGGGAGCTCTGGGGAAGTAGAAGTTGTGCCTGCTGCACCTCGTGTGTGTGGAAAGATTGAGTTCACCCAGACCTCCTGATCATCCTCTCCCTCCATAAGAAACCTCCCAAGGACAAGGCTGGTCATCCTGGACTGAAGAGACCCCCACAGGGGCCAGCCCTGGCTCCCAAGCTTGCCTCCCCCACCCACACTTTCTGGCGGGAACAGAGAGAATGTGTATCTCTCCTTCTCCTCTCTCTTCTCTATGTGGATAGCCCATGTCAATCATCCTCTGCGCTTTCTCTAAGGTCTTTGGAAGGCAACTGTTTGCCCTACCATGGACAGGCTCGGTGCCTTCAAGATGACCAACAGCAGCATTTATATCTCCAGGATCAGTGGAGTGAGAGCATAACTTCTCCAACAGGGCAAAAGTGGTGTATGTTGTTTTATTTATTGGTTGTTTTATTTATTGGTATATTCACCAATTTCTTTTGTTTGTTTGTTTATTTATTTATTTATTATGGAATCTGTATTTATTATATATCAGATAATCTACTTCCATCTTTCAGATATCAGCCCCAAATCTGTCTTGTTGGCCCCCACAGAGCACAGTAAATTATTCCTCTTTGAAGCCACAAAAAAAAAAAAAAAAAAAACAAAGAAAAAGAAAAAAGAGGAAGATTCTTCTCCCTAGTCCCAAATACTTCTACCCTAGCCAGATTTTCAACCAGAAGTGGGGTCAGAATCTACCAGCTAGTAGTAAGCTGTGCAGTCACACAAACCAGCCCGGGGTTCCACTGTCCAGACAGCTTAGAGTCTTGCAAGAAGCCCTGCTTTCACACTCTTTCCCCTTCCGCTCCCTCACAAACTCCTGCCAGACTGACCAGCTGACTCCAGCCTGGCTGTCAAGCCAGGGCTTCTCATTAGGCTCTGGTGCAGAATTCTCCATCCCAGATGCACATTAGCATCTCCGTTGGCCACTTAAGGCCACCTGCCTGCTTTCCACCTCAGTGTATCCATAGCAAAGTCTCTGAGGGGCTGAGCAGCTAATGTCTCTTTAGTTGCCCAGGTCATTCTAACTTGTAAATGCAGTTGGTTAAAAAAAAAAAAAATACAAAAAACCTTCTCCTATCTTCTTCATCCCTGCCCGTTGCCAAGATCCTCTTCCTGCTTCAGATCCCAAGCTTCCTCTGGAATTCCCCCGTCCCCTCCAGGCCCTTTTCCTCATTAACCCTTCCCCCACTGACACCATCAACATGAGCAGACCCCAAAGAGGTTGCCTGGCCCTGAAGGTCACACCTGAAAGCGGATGCGGATGCTCGTACATGCCTCTCTAGAAGCAAAAGTTTGCCCCCTGCCCAAGCTCCCCTTGTATCTGCACTTCCTCTATCACACATGCCTCCCTCCAGGAATTTAAAGGTTACATGGCCATTCCCATCTCTGCCTCCCAGTCTTAAGACAAAGCTTAATCCAGTCTTTATAACTCAAGGGTTGGATGATTCTACAGAGCAACATGAATTACCTGAGGGCCCATTGGTGACAGGAAAGGGTCATCTTGTCTCCCCCCACCACCACCACCAAACAGTCCCTCACCCAACAGCCTGGCATCCAGATTGTAGAAGACTGAGAAGAAGCTTCTCACCCCTCATGTTGACAAGTTCACAAACGATGGAGTGGATGTGGGTGTGTGTAATGTCTTCATATGGACTAGATGAATCTGCGGAGATGCTGGACTTCAACTTTACAGTATTGCCCTTTACCCAAAAACAATCAAGAACTTGTGTCGTCTTTCACCCAGTAGACTCACTGTGCTCCTTTCCTCAAAGGCCCAAGTGAAGTCCGTAGTAGCGCCTCATACAGAATGGTGTAATGTCTAAGAACTGTTGGACGTGTTAGAGAGTGTATATGTTGGTTTGGTTAAGAGAGTGCGCCAGCGTTACAAAGAGTTCATTTTCCTATCCAATCTCCAGCGTCTAAGCAGGTTCCCAGAGCTAGTCGATTTCCCCTGCGTTCATAGGACCATGCCTTCTCGCCCCGTTGGTCAGACTATTATCCTGCACCAAGTCCCATCTCTCTGATAGGCAACAGTTCAGGCAGCAGGTGCTAGAGTTGAGTGTTACACTTCGTAAGTGACATTTACCTTTTCACTGGGGCTATAGACAATGCCTTAATCTGAAGGAATCGTTTGAATGCTGGGAATTTCATGTGCAGAAGTGGGCCAGTAAGAGAGATTACGTTTTTCCCCTCAGGAGGGCATTTTTAGAGCCTCTCCTCCCCCATACTCACTTTTAAAGTCAGCTCATAAGTACATGAGCACAAGCAAGCACACTTACCTACATCCACATCCCATAATTTTGGAATACCGCCCTTGCATTGGCCCTGTCTTTAAAAATAAAATAAAAAAAAAAAGTTTTAAAAATGAACCAGCTAATTTAATTTAAACCTCATTGGGAAATGCAGCCTATTTTGTCACCGTCCACCAACCATCTGGTCTACCCCACCCTGCTCCATTTCCTTCCTGTCCCCTCTCTTTTCAGCTACTGGCCCATTAGTTAACTTATGTGTATATGTCCTCTCTGCTCTCTCCCTGATTCCCCCTAAATGTATTTTCCTCCCTTGAAATGGTGTTGTTTTCGCTGTTGTCAAGGACAGAAGTGGAGGCTAAGAGCATGAGCATGTATGTGTGTCACTGAAGACAGAGAAGCTGGGTATTCTGCTATAGTTTGAAGAATAACTCCACAACGGAAGAGATGAACGCTGGCTCTGCAGAGTGCCTTAAAAAATGACTTTAATTAGGAAATTCTGAGTTGTCAGTCTTTGGATGTTACATAAACTCAAATGGATGTTGCATTTCACTTCTCTGGGATTAAAAAAAAAAAAGTTAAATACAGTATGTATTCAGCAATGACAACTAAGCATATTTTCTCTTTAATTTGATCTTTTAAGACTTAGTACCAAGGAGGTGGGGTATTTGGCACTGAAGAGATGGCCCAGGGGCTAAGAGCACTAACTACTCTTCAATGTGGCCAGAGTTCAGTTCCCAGCACCCATGTCAGATGTTCCCTAGCTACCTGTTACTCTAGCTTTAGAGGATCTGACACCCTTTTCAGACTCCTACAAGTCCCAAAACACACATGCTTGCATACACATGCACAGAGAGGGAGGAAGGGAAGAGAGCGGAAGAGGAAAGGGATAGAGATACACATACCCATAAATAAAATAAGTCTATTATTATTATTATTATTATTATTATTATTATTATTATTATTATTATTATTATTATTCACAAAACCAAGGGAAAGCTCTAGGCACATAGGAGCGCTAAGATGTACAGAGGACAGGCACAAGAGTCAGGCCCTGCATATTTAAGAAAGCTCTACCAATGCAGGACACATGCTGCAGCCAGATTCCATTCAGTGGGCAATTTTCAGAGAGAAGTAAACTGACCATTGTGAGGAAGGAAAAGAAAGAGATTCCCCCCCCCCTTCTCCCTCATGGTACACTATTGGTCTTCATGTGCTGATGCTGACATAACAAAATACCCCTAACTAGTTGGCTTATACCCAAAATGTATCTCTCATAGTCCTAGAGGTTAAGAAGTCCAAGTTCCCTGCACACTTAGGTTCTGCTAAGGACCCACTTGCTGGTCCATGGACAGCCTCCTCCTGTATTCACGTATACTAGAAGAGGAAACAGGCTTCTTCAGGCCTCTTCATAAGGACATTCATCTAGATCACAAGCAATCCATTCTCATGACCTAGTCAATTCTCAGAGCCCCACCTCTGACATCATCACATTAGCTGTTAGGATTCAAGCATATGAATTGGGCAAAGAGAACACACAACCAGCCCCACACCTAGTATCTGCTTAAGTGAGAACTTGGAAGAATGTTCCAGAAATGAAGAGAAATACTACTCCTTCTTAGAGAACACTTAGCCCCTCTCCCTCCCCCTCCTTCCCTCCATTCCTCTCCCCCTCTCTGACACACACACACACACACACACACACACACACACACACACGTTGTTCAGCTGAACATTTGTCACCCAAAAACCAGTTATTTTTGAGCAATTGAGTTCTTGAAGACAGTTAAGTTTCTGCACCGTTGCCTTCCCTCTGAGAGAATCGACTTTTTAAAAGGTCAGATATGCACTAAACGAGAGTGGGAAGGGCAGAGTATGAAGTGAGGCCTGATTGTGTGCTTGGATTCAGAGAAGTCAGTGTCGTTGGGAAGAAACTAAAGCCCCTGGCTCTCCCAGGCTGTGCGCCTACCTCTCCCCACCACCTGCCCCTTGGTCTTGCATTGCTGGCTGGTAAGTGGCTGCTATCATTCCGCTAATAGCTGCTCTCTCTTTTAGTCAAATCTATTATGGTTATTTTCTACAAGAGGCATGACCCTTATCTGGAGCCCACAGTTTTAAGAAGACTGAGATTCATTAATTCGTATTCATTTATTCAGTCAGTCATTCTCTCCCTCCCTCCCCCACCCCCACCCCCCATGCATCAAAATACCAAGACACAGATACAGAGAAAAAGAAAATAGTTTCCACTAACGTCTATCACACCTCTGTCAGACACAAATCATGAACTCACATGGATAAAGGGGTCATTTTTAAGAGTTTGTATTCTTATGCTAAGATACCCTCCCAAGTCAGCAGAGCAACACATGCTCAGCTATGTAGAAAGCAGTTCCACAAACAATTTAGAAAAGGAGTCCTGCATCATCCCTGCCAGAAAGCGGGATATGATGTATGCCATCCAGGAAAGGACACTTGCTGGGCATGCATAAGACCATAGGTTCAATTTTTAGCAATGCATACATACACAGACATACACACACACACACACACACACACACACACACACACACACACACACAATTTTAAAAAACATTCGTTGCTTTTACTAGTTCATTCATTTTAGCAATCACTAGTGATCCAGCCATTACCAAGTCCATTGCAGCATGCATATGTTTGTAGACAAAGCTCTACTGTAAGAAGGAGGGTTCGAGAAATGTAGCAAGAGTTGAGGCAAACTGGAAATATAAGTGGTATTTGTTTCCCATTTTAAAAGAGCTGGAAAGTCTTGCGTTGGGTTCTGTGATGACTTGTGAGAAGGAACAAGTATATTCCTGATTTTCAAGAAACTAAACAGCCATATACTGAAAGAGACACTCGGGCACTCAAAGACAGAATATTCAACATGAGGAAGTGGCATAGCATGCCTAAATATCTTGAGCTACAAATATTGTCACATAAAGTATGTTACATATCAATTACTGAAACCTTTTCATTTTCTCGTAGCAGAAAACACGGTAATGAATCCCTTTCTGGTACTACTCTATTCACTCACCACCATTTTCCTCAAAGCCCCGTGTCCTTCATCCTATACAGAGAAAGAAAAGCCACAATCAGAAAGCATAAGACCTGACCTCCCCCACACACTGCCTGAAGCAGGACAGTTAGGACAGCATGGCCCAGGACACTAGTTGAGGATGCCACTAGGCCAGTCACTGTTCTCAAAGCACAAGGATGTCAAGAGGGCCAGGACTTGAATTTCTTCAAGTCAAAAAGCTTGAGCCCTTCCCCTCCCCGATCACCTCCCCCAACACAATGACCTCACCATATTTTCTAGGCTCTGTGCCCAGGCCTAGGCCCAGGCCCCCTGAAAGACCCTAGTGTCCAATACCCAAATGAAACTTTGGGATAATGGATTGATGAAGGAGAGATAAACCTGGTTTTATTATGACCCCAAGTGTGGGATCAGAAGTCTTGTGAGAGCAGGTGAGGTTAATCCACTAGAAGACAAACCACCTTGATTGTTGCCAGCTGAAAAGATCCCATGAACAGACTCTGGGAGGAGATATATAAATGAACCCAAAACTGGAGGTGGGGCGTTTGGAAACTTGGGATAGTCTTGGCTGTTCATCCCTCCACTTCAAGATGCTCCTAGAGAGAACCGCTCGAGGGAAGGCTTCGGGGCTCCAGGCTCCTGCTGAGGTTCTGGGTTCTGGTCACTCCAGGTTCCAGCAGAAGAAATCCTGCTGATTACGCCAGGAGAATTGTTCCTCTGGACTGATATCCTTACAGTTTTGTTATTCTTTAATCCTCTTTTCCTATTGTTTCGGTTAGTCAGGTTATAAGGGACGTAGGCTCAGTCAATAAGTTCATAATAAAATATATTTGTTAAGTAAATTGAGCCTACAGATTGAGCTGGCATCTCTCACCTTTCAGAACCTCCCAGGTTCCCTTGACAAGTTAATCCCTTTCTCCCACATCTGATGGCCTGTCCTTCTCCCAGGGATGCTACATTTGCATAATTAAAGACTCCTGTTGTGATCTAGGGAAAGGACCTCTTTTCTATATGACTGCCATCTAAACAGAATCTATCCCTCTGAGAACCTATGCTGTGATGGGAAGAAAAAAAAACCAATGCAATAAGAAAATTACATACTAGAAAGTATGGGAGGGAAAGAAAGGGCAGATAAGGGAAAGGGAATGGATGGGGGAGGAGAGTTTCTATATAAAAGTAGCTGTGAAAAAAAAGAACTTACTACAAGAATGACTCTAGCCTCCTCAGCCCCCCCCCCCCATTGTAATCTCTGCAGGTGCAGGCTTCCTAGTCCACAGAAACCTCAGCTCTACACAGTACAGGTGCCAAAGCAGAGCTGAGTTTATTGCCACTCACTGTTGCAGCAGCCCATGAAGACTCTGTTTGCTGCAGCTCAGGAGAGAGAGAGAGAGAGAGAGAGAGAGAGAGAGAGAGAGAGAGAGAGAGAGAGAGAGAGATCCATCCACTGAGTGTGAGCGAGGATCCCCATATGGCTGCTGTGACTGGACTGTGTGATTTTTCTCAGTACAATATAGAAGTCCAAGACACAATTGCAAAAGATCTAGAATTGAGACCCAGGCTAGGATCATAACTCTGCAGGTGGACTGTTAGCCTAGCGTTCTAAAATTGAGACCCCCGCCCCAGATGGCTTCTAACTAGGTGTATAAAACATTGATGGGCTCCCTACAAACATAAGACAAGATATGAAATTCCAATATAAATGAGAAGACACAGAGGCTTTGGGGACAGCTCTGCAGGATGTCTCAAAATGCCACTTAACCTACGGTCTATGTGATTCATTAAGCAAATAAATATAATTAAAGAGAAGCTGTTTTTATAACATGCTATACACAATTCCCAAAGTAATCCTTAGTCAAGCTGGAAAAATTAAAACAGTATATATTTTCTGTCTATAAACTAATTATCTGATTCACATGGATTCAAAGCAAGCTCCACTCCCAAGGTGTCTTCTAAAAAGTGTGTACATAATTGCCCTAAATATATTGAGAAAGCACCAGCACATGGCCCTTGTTATGAGTCTCTGAGCTCTTCCCACAGCACCCAAGAGTGAAGAAAAGAACATTTTATATGTGGCAGTTCCCTGAAAAGTAAGTATAGCTGAGAGCATTCAATTGAATGCAGTGAATTTTTGCAGAAGCCTGCTTCTTTTTTGCTACTCCAGTCAGCAGAGTCATACTATGCTGAAAGGAAGTTGGTACCAAGTCCATCCGTCTAAGCTGCTAACTAAGACAACCCTGCATCTGGGCAGGCTTAGAAGAAACAAATTCTAAGAAGAAAAACCAATTCCACTTCCTGACAGGGTCCTGAAATTTGAGCTAGCTTCTCCGAATGAGATATCGTAGCCTTCAAAATATATATATATTATAACCTCAAAAATAAAAAGAGGGAGGGAAAAACCACAAAGAAAGTAAAACTCGTCTTCACATGAAGATGCTGTCAAATGCTGCCTGCTCTTTTCTCCACCAAGTCAGGCATGGGACTCTACAACAGGGAAAGTCAACCTCATCCTCATCCTCATCCTCATCCTCATCCTCATCCTCATCCTGCCAGCTTGGGGATGTATGAAAGTGTCTTTGCTGTCCCTCGTGGGTTCCTTCTGATCAGGATTCCAAGAGAGATGAGAAAGCAAGCACACAGAAGACAATGGTGAGAATAAACACAGCGGAGGAGTTTCCTTTGCAGTGAGAGAAGGTCTCTAGGACAGAAAGAGTAGAGGGAAAAGATGGAGAGACTCCCAGAACAGGAACAAGCAGACAGAGAGAGGGGCGGGCGCTAAAAGTCATGGTGACCATAGTCTTCATGTCAGAAATTCTTGTCCCAAGCTAAGAGAAACTGTAGTTTAAACTTACTCTTTCCTCCCAGTTCTGAACTGTGTCTTTATCTCTGCCCAACAAGTCTGTGCTGTAGGAATTACTCTCTCTGGGGAGACTGTGTATGCTGTTTTCTATTACTACGGAAAGACGCCGAGAAGTGGGCTCCGAGTGAAACTGTTAGTGGCTTTTGTTCACGTTTTGAGAGGAGAAAGAAAATGGTTCCTGGTGGAGAATCCGAGTTCTCTCCTTCCTAGCATCTTCCTCCCACCCAGAACGGAAAGCCCGTAAGACACAGACAAACACATCAGCGACTCCCTCGGTTAACCCTGGCTCTTTCTTATAAATTCCAAGGCGTCAAACTGGTACTTCAAGGTGCCTCGTTTCAGATGTGAAATTCTCAAGGTCTTTGCCCTCCCCGCTCCTGTAAACACCACCGAAGAGAGACTGAGTAATAAACCAAGTCAGAATCAATAGATTCCCGAACTCATCCATCCGTTCACTTGCCTGCTTGGTCAAAGGCTGGTGGGCCCCAGCCCCACCTAAGTGCCTTTCTATTTTTCAAACTCAGAAAATTAAGGCTCTTTCTGGCATGGACAGTGGGTGCTGAAGCTGGATCGTGTTGTTTTAAAAGAAAAATCCCAAACATCCTATTTTACCTATAGACTCAGGAGCCAGATGCTGGGACGAAAACCTGCTAGCTAGGAGAGGCAGAGAAAGCACCCAGCTAACCATTCTGCTCAGCTCATGTCCCAATGGAAAAGGCTCAAAAGGCTCAGTAGCTCAGCTGACAGCCCAGGAGGAAAAGACATAAAATAAAAAATAATAAATAATAAATAATAATAAAAAAAAGAAACCCAAGGCCAAAGGTCTGTTAGCTCAAAGCTCAAAAAGCCCAAAAAGCCAAAGGCCACGTAACTAAAGAGCTAAAAGCTACAGAGCTTCTCCTACTCGCTGTCTTAAATACCCCTCAACTCAAAGTCCCTCCTACTCTTTAATCTCTGTCAGCTGCTTTCTTGCTCTGCCTCCTGACCTAGGGCTAACTTTATTAAATCCTGTGTCCAGAAAGTTCTTTGATTAAAGGTGTGTGTTAGGGCTTAACCATGACAAAGAGGCTTTTACAGTTCACAATCTCAGGGTTGACAATGGGATCAAATATCCTGAAACAGGATCAGGGCCCCCCAAGGTATCTGGGTGTCCTGCTAGGCCCTGCAGAGGCTGAGATACCACCAGACGCCCATCCCTAAGAAAAATCCCCTCACTCACTTGAGTCGGTTATAGGAATGACTGATTTCAAGGAAACCCCAGGCTCGCTTGTGCCATCTACAAAGAAGTGCATCTTGAGGAAAATGCCTAGTCCTAATCCCCCCTGGTCTGAATGGTATTTTTCCTGCTCAATCCACCCTTCATGCTTTGTACCTGGAAATGCTCCTGTAACACAATCTGCATTACCCTAAAAGACAGGAGAGACTGCTGGAAGTCTGATAGAATCATTCAGTAACTCGTCTGAATTCACAGGGTGGAGGGGAAAGGGAAAAAACCAATGCTCACGGGGTGCACAGGCTGATACTGCCTCTTGCCATCCTGCCAACAAAGTGCCTACTTGCTGCTGAGTTCAGGCAAGTGGGAACCAGAAGCTGGGAACCAGGAAATCTTGGGCCTCTGAGTAGCACCTTGTTGCTCCACCACACTAGGAAAACACTGCCACATATATTAAGACGGCTCTCAGAGAACAGCACGGAAGGGGATGATCAATTCAAAAACATCTCCAAGTACCCATCATGCAAGAGATTGAAAGAAGGGTACCCCACTTGGTCCAACAGCACCAAAGCAAGCCTGTGGCTGGCGTCTGGTAGAAGAATGTGATCCCTTGGGCCTTAGAGTCCAGAGGATGCTGCCTGGAAGCCAGGCAGGGGATTTCCCAGTTAGCCTACCTTAAGGTATGAACACTACCCATCATTTGTCGCAGACATACAGAATCAGACAAAGGATCCCTTGCCCAAACTACTGGACAAATATGTGGGACACATCTACTGTGCAACAGAAAGTGTTCAGGGTACCAGGGCACAGGATGAAGAATGCAAACTTGCACTCTAGATGGGATTCTTAAAGGTGAAGTGTTAAAAGAAAATTGGAACAACATATGCTATGCTGGTGATGAGGGCTTGAAAGGAAAGGAAAGTGGAGCCAGAGAAGAGAGCATATATTGATAAGGGCTTGAAACAATGTGGTGCGGGGAGCTTAAAAGAAGGGGAGGGGAATAAGGGGGAAATGGGAGGGAGGGAGGAATGGGAAGATACAAGGGATGGGATAACCATTGAGATGTAATGTGAATAAATTAATAAAATAAAATAAAAAGAAGGGAATGAGATGTGTAGATAGCTGAAGAAAGCATTTACTAGGAAGAGAGAAAGTGAGTTATGCAAGGATCCTGGGGTTGTTCTCACAAGCCTGGAACATGAGATGGTTGCAATGGGGCAGGACTTCCCCAGAACCATGGCCAACTGGACCCAGCACAGCTCTTCATCTTCATGAGGACACAATAGGAGCCACTAGCCTCTTTGGAAAAAAAAGAGGTATTCAGTGGCCATAAAGAAAAAGATAAGTAAAGATCTAGCCAACGGCATTGTTATGAGGCTTTGCTATTCTTCCCCCCACCCCCACCCCGCACGCCCCCATTGAGGTGCTGGTGCCAAACACACTCTAGGCAAACAGTTCTCAGCCTTGCTTGTATTTTGCCAAAGTGAGGACCCAACTACAACACGACATGTGCTGCTACAAGACACTAAGGCCTTGATCTTGAGCACCAAAAGCTGTTTGGCAACAGAAAGAGAGAGTCACACTTTGCTGGGAAGAAGCAGTAGGGCAACGGTATCCACAGCCTCCCAACACATGCCCAGGGAGGCCAGCTCTGCCATGGCATCCATCTCTCAGACCTCCCAAACTCACAGAGAAGCTTCTGGCTTACAGCCATCACACAGACGCACACCAGCAGCTACTCCAGGTGCCAGGGAGGCAGAGAGATTTCTAGGGCATCGGAGTGTGGGGAGGCAAACGCTTTGCAGGATAAATATGGAGCACACTTTTACTCTGCTGCACATATCAAACCGTGTTTCCTACGGCTCTGGCTCTCGGGTGAGAGGAATTGAGTAAAAAGCCTTGTAAGTTGAAATGACTGAAGCACCACAGTAAAGCTCAGAGTCTCTGCGTTGCAGCATGGACTTTGAAGACAGTGGGTGGCCTTAGGCTCCAGTATTTAGTCTCCTTATTTGTATTGGAAACCTCACAGCACAGCCTTTACAGTCTAAATTTCTCTCAGGGTCCTCTGATTCCTTGCTAGAACTATACTTCTATACTTGCAGCATTCTAGAGTTTCTCCAGCTTGCTTCTCCACGCCTTCGTAAATCCCTCCCACAAAGCCATCCCAGGTACCGTCACAGCAAGGACCCACTGCTCAGTCACAGCTTTATATTTCATCAGCTTTCCATTGCTATGATAAAATACCCGAGACAATCATTGTACATGGAGGAAAGATTTGTTTCTTGGTCTCTGATTTCAAAGGTTTTAGTCCGTCACCATCGGGACCGGTTGCTTTGGGCCTGTGGTGGGATGAGTCATTTGTTGTGCTGTGTGGCACAGTGGGCTGTTCACTTCATGGTGCCTAGAAAGGGAGGAAGGGTCTTGGTTCCAATCCCTTCAATAACATATCCCTCAATGGTATAACATTCTCACACTGGGCCCCACCTATAAAAGGCCCATCACCTCTCAATAGCACCTCAGTCCATGGCCTAAGCTAATTGGCCTTTGAGAGACCAGATCTAAGCCAATAGCCATATCATTCCTGTGTGGTTTCTCTTCAACAAGCAGGGGACTATTCATAGGACTTACTAAGTTCCAACTCCAGTCCCCAGGATGACAACAGAGAAACCAATCAGCTTTCCTGGGTAGGAAGCCAAGGCTCTCCAGCACTGACTGTCTCCCAAGCACACAGTCTGTAAGTAGCAGTATCATACTTAAAATCTAGGCCATCTGGTGACAATACCATATCAGGGCACACTCTTTTTTTTTTTTTTTCAGGACACACTCTTGACTCTGGAATAAATCTTGAACAAAAACCATCTAAGTGAGATTAGAAATAAGTTCCCAGAGGAGGAAAAAAGATTCAGCATAAAGCAAGCCATCTCTTCCCTCCCGCTGGCCCAGAAATGTTCATGTTGATAACTCCCAGATTCCTTTTCGGGTGTTTGCTCTCTTTGGAGGAACAGGGATTTCTAATTCTTTGTCTTCTCAAAGTGGTGTGGACAAGCCCACAGTGAGCCTTTTTACCTCCTGTGAGCACTTCGTGTGCAGGTGTGTCAGAACTCAAGCCTATAGCCGATATTTCGAATCTGCCAAACCAATGCTTCTAACCCAGAGAATATGGCTCTACACTAAGACCTACAGGCTGGAATTAGCCCTGGAATCAGGTGGAAGAAGCAGAATGAATGCATTGGATCAACAATACACAGTTGTTCCACAGAGCACCATAGCAAGACTGTATACTTGCGTGCACAGACCTAGGTGTGTCTTCTCAGGGGCTCAGAAAGCACCTTGACTATATCTCACATGCACTCCCCTAAAATCCATTTTCTACTCCAATGGCTCACTTCGCCTGGCTGCCATGCTGAATTGAAGGGCCGTGGGCATCGGAAGCCTCACCTGCCCTTTTCCTTCCAAGTTTCTCTTCCTGGTGACTTCACTTTGCTTCCTCCCCACAACTTCCTTTTGCATCCTGACTGGAACCAGTTATGGAATGCTCTCCACAAGATCACGTGCAGGGACTCTAACCAGGTCTTCCTGATCAAGAGGGGAGAGGACTTGAGAGAGGGCTGGAGTGGACCAGCATCATGGCGGTGAGGGAAGCATTTCAAAATACAGCTAAAACCCTGCATCTGAACGTCCTGCTAGTCTTCACCCTCAAGAAGAGAGCAAGCAAGCTTGTGAACTTTGCAGAGCTCCCCTGGCTCACCACCCTAGCAATGTTAAGGAACATCTCCCCAAGCAGAAGAAAGCATGATGACATCTGTACCTTCCCATGGGCCAAGAACTCTCACACTGCCCACACCTGTGGGTCAGAGCATCAAGCGCAAAGTCAGGAAGCAGAGACCGCTACTATACAGCATTTGTTTGTTTGTTTGTTTGTTTGTTTATCGGAATACAGACAAGTCATCTTGTTCCATCCTCACAGCACTTGCTTTCCTTGTGGCTGTCTTACAGAAGTGAAGACATACAGTGGTCCCGCTTATCCGCTGTGTTGCTCTCTAAGGTTCTTATCACTGGCAGTAAGATATTTTTAATGTCAAGTAAAAAATTCCAGAAATAATTAATAAGGCTTATATTTAAGCCTGCATTATCATTTGCTGTTTTAATTGTTCTACTTTATTACTAGTTGTGGTTTATTTATAGTTGTTGTCCAATTTATAAATTAGACTTCATCCGTGTGTGTGTGTGTGTGTGTGTGTGTGTGTGTGTGTGTGTGTGTGTGCGCGCGCGCGCATGCATACATGCATGGAAAATGGAGATGGTGTATAGGTTTAAGTACAAACCAAAGCTCAGGGCATCTTTTACAGGTCTAACAATGTACTCCCTGAGGGTAACGTGATGGTGACAATGCAGGCATTTTCCATATTGCCCTGGTTTCATAGACAAACCTCAGCATGGATCACATCCCCATCTCTGAGCCTTTGGTTAATGCTACCTTCTCAGTGAGACCCATCCTGATCACTTGCACTATAACTCTCTCTACTCTACTCTCGCCCCTAATGCCTTGCTTAGCTTTCCTCCAACGCACTTAACTTTCCTTCAAATCGCAAAGCACTGCTCACAGGAGACTTCTCACAGTCGCTCTCCTAGCCCTGTGATGCTCACTTAGTGACACAGTCTTCTTCATTCTGTGAGAATGGTGATGGCGACACAGGGTAACAACAGATGCGGCAAAAAAGTCATATTATTATTCTGTCAAGATAGCCTTCCTCCCCCAGTTATGACAGAGATTTGCTCAAATAAGGAGTAATTCAAATAAGAAGTATTTATCAATGGAAGTCAAGTTTCAAGCTACAACTTCAAAGGGACCAAGTGATAACTGCTTACATCACCTCATAATAAGCCACTTTGTCATCTCATCCATCATTTCTACTCTTCCCTTCAAGGGTTCATAGATTCACTCCATCCGTGGGCCACATGTCCCATCTAGCTCCTCCCACTTGGTCTGCTTGTGACCTTTCTATATCTGCTCCCACTTTGCTCGGGTTTTCTGGAAGAAGCTTTCTTGGCTGCTGTTTGTCAGGGTGAGTCAGCTGACAGTGGCTCTCCTTGAGTCAGTGGTATTTCCTCCAGGAGACTCAGGGACCTGGGGGTCCTGACAGTAAGCAGCAGTGGCTGAAGGGATGACTCAGTCTCCAGCTGCTTTTACAGAACTGTCTTCCAGACCATGCCTGGTAGAGATGAAGACCAGGAAGTCAAGGGACCGAAAGGGGGTTGTTGTGAGGCCTGGGTACCACGCAAGAGCTTGGTGGAACTGAGGGCAGTCTAGAGACACTGGGCACCCAGAAACTCCGTGGCAAGGATAGGAAACTGTCAACGTAGTTTCCACAGAGGAAAGGAGTGAGAAACCTTCAGCTCCTTTACAGTCTTGCCTTGAGTTGGGTTTGTCCTAGCACTTACCTTTGGCCTTTCTTCAGCCTCTTCGGTTGCAGTAAATTCTAAAGAAACTCAGGAAAGAAACTCCAGGTGGGTTGATAGAATTCAGATGCTAAGAGGGGAAATGTGCAGTGCAGTCTGTCTCTCAGGCCCACTGCCCCCTTCTCCTTCAGAGCCTCGGAAAGGCCTGGCCTAGGTGAACCTCTGGTAGAACTCTAATAGTCAGTCTTCTTTTGCTTTTAAAACTACTTCTCTTACCTCAAACTCCAGCCCTTCAGTGAAGCCTGCCCGAGGGACGGTGCCAACAAAACTGCAGGTAAAGGAGTGGTAGACTTGATGGTAGTCCCAGGGCAGTGGTGACAAACAATGCCCCTTTATTCCTGCAGGACCTGAGAAAACTGGCTTTCCCATGATGGGCTGGTGATACTTGTGTGTGTCCAGGGACAGCAAAGGCTGTACATGCTTCCTGGCCCTCAGTTCAGGCTAGACAGACCTTCCCAAACAGTGAGGGGCTGTGGCCCCCCTGCCCTGTCACACATATGAGAGCAGAAAAACACTGGCTTCTGAGTCCTTCTGTGACTGAGATCTGAACGCATCCTTCTCCCATGCCAGCAGGCCCAAGGAAGCTTTCTTGGTGGGTTTTTAGATGGCCATATTCTTCAAATTAGGGAGAAAATCCTCAATCTCAGTGGCATTAGCTGCCCCTGTCGCAGGCTGGATGGGATAGTTCTGGGCTTTTTTCACTCATACCAGGCATGATATAGTCTTCCAAACTATAGTGAAAGCTAGAGTTACAAGCACAGATGGCACTGAGGTTCTGGAGGGCTGCTATAGAAAAATCCTGCCTTCCTGAATATTCTCTCTCTCCCTCTCCCCCAACCCCACCAATAATGAGACATGACCTAAGATCTGAATGACTAGGAATGCCAAGACAGTCTGAAAGCCTTCAACTTCCTGCTGTTTCAACCATGCCACCAAGGCTTACTTGGGGAAGCAGAGGCTTGTCACAGTCGAGATATCTCCACCCAGCACAATGGAGTCTGGCTCACAGTGTCTCCTTCAATCCATGGGGACTTTTCTTCATATAGGCTTAATTTTAAAGATACACTTATTTTTTATTTTATGTGTATGTATGAGTCTCCACATACATGTATGTGACTGACTGATGCCCATGGAGGCCAGAAATGGGCATCAGATCCCCTGGAACTGGAATTACAGGCATTCGAAGGCCATCATGTTGGTACTAGAAACCAAATCCAGCAGGTCCTTTGCAAGAACAGCAAGTGCCCTTAACCAGTGTAGATATGAAACAGAGAGAGGGGCTGGAGAGATGGCTCAGATGTTAAGAGCACTGATTGTCCTTCTAGAGGTCCTGAGTTTAATTCCCAGCAACCACATGGTGGCTCACAACCATCTGTAATGAGATCTGATGCCTTCTTCTGGCCTGCAGGTGTACATGCAGGCAGAATACTGTATACATAATAAATAAATAAATAGCGAAATTTAAAAAAAAAAAAAAGAGGACAAGATGCATTTTTTTAAAAAAAACAGAGAGAAAGGAATGGTCTTACTATGTAGATCAGGCTGGACTCAAGCTCTCAGATGTTCATCCTCTTCTACCTCCCAAGTGCATGAACAAAAGTTACATATATTTTTCAATGAAGCAAAGCATGCATTCAGTCTCACACACACACACACACACACACACACACACACACATACACTTTCATGTATCTGTACAGATACCCTTCTGGGCTCTGCCTGTAAATAAAGTCTGCAGTAACCATCTGAGCCTACACACTCCCTAGTCAAATACAGAGGGCTTCTGCTTTCAGGGCTCTCTGTAATTGCCTTCCTGGGGTCTCCGCCTTTGGAGCACACACAGAGCCCCTTAGGGCAGGCAGAGCTCCGCCAGGTAAGGCACAGGCCCCAGAGCACTGCTCTTCCCCAGGCTCTGAGAGATTATTATTTACACCTCCTTAATGTCTGCTTTCCACCCCTGGCTTTTTAGGAAGCAATAAAATAGGAGGCACATTCCAACTGCTCTAAAAGCTCACCTGGCTGCAGACAAAGGCTCCTGGTGACTTAGGTCCCACCCTCACCATGGGTCCAGGCAGGGTTTCCCACATGATGTAATTATACTTCTGTTCCGAGGGGAACTGGAGCCCGCCTCTTGAACTGTCTAAAACAGGGTTTGCTGTGTTTATGTGTTAGTAAGGGCAGGCCCACTGACCCGGAGGGGTCGAGGGCTGAGCGCATGAATTAATCTAGGAGCCGCCAGCACTCAGGGCCGGCAACCCATCAATAAAACATCAAAGACCGGCACCATTAGAGGAGGCAAAGCGGGATATTTTATTCATGACTGTATTTTGAAGGGGCTTGCTCATGACTCACAAATTATTCATGAGCTTTCTATTTTTAAATGTAAATTACAAGGGTGTTTAAAGGGGTGGAAGTCCAACACCCACCCACTGGTACTACTCTGCTATTTTGAGAGAAGACTGTCCCCTCTCAGGTGAAGTCCTGTCCCACAGTACAGTCTGTTGTTCCTGCTACTCACTGTGACAAGAACTCCTGGCCACACAGAACCAAACACTGTCCCTTGCCACAGGGACATCAGCTCCAGCAGCATGCTGGGCTGAGGAAGTGACCACTTGTGGCCCTGTTTCTTTGCCCGCCCCCCGCCCCCCCCCTTCACACACACACAGTTCAAGGCACAGATCCCTGAGCCCCTCTCTGGCAGTCTGAACCAAAGCTTCTGGGGTTAGGTCCAGATATTTCCATAGTATATAAATACCCCTTGCCAGGCATGGTGGCCTGTAATCCCAGTACTCTGGAAAGCAGAAGCAGGTGGATCTCTGTGATTTCGAGGCCAGCCTGGTCTACAAAGGGAGTCCAGGACAGCTAAGGCTACACAGAGAAACCTTGTCTTGAAAATAAAAAAAAAACTAAACAAATAAATAAAAATAAAAATAAATAAATATCCCCATAAATTCTTGCATGGGGTGCTCTGAGGTAGCCCAGTGATATTTTACCTAGACAACCTGTAAGAAGCAGATCACTGGGCCTATCACTAGGGATTCTGATTCTGTAGGTTTGAGGTGGAACCAGAGAATCTGTATTTCTATCAACTTTTCAGGTGGTGTGAGTGTCTCTGATCTGAGGACTAAACTTTGTGATCTGCTAATCTAAGGCCACCACTTATCTGAGGACTGCTGAGGCCTACCTTTGATGAAGTTGACATATCTGAGGAAATTAGTGGTCCTGTAAGCTCAGAGCTCACAGATCTAGTGGGCCTCAGTTGACCAGCATCTCTATCACATCCCGGAAGCCTCTTCCACTTTGACCCTGTTCCTTTCCAGGGCCTTCCGGCCTGCCAGAATGTGGCCAAGGTAATGACATCATTCAAATAGCACAACAGCTTGAAAACAGTTTACAAAGTACTTCTCTTAAACCCCTCACCCCATAATTTCCCGCACATCCTCCTGCAAAGCCTTTTCAGGATGCCCTTGCTGCATCTCTTCATCCAACAGACACCAGCTAAGTCCTCACTATGTCACCAAACATGTAAACGGGCAGAGTCTCTGCCCTTGAGGAATTGACACCTCAGATGGGCAAACACAAGCAGGTAATGATAACACATTCGGGTTCCAGGCACTGATATATTAGGGAACTCTTGGACAAGCGGTAGGAGTCTGAGGAGAGTTAACACCAAAGCTGAAGGTGGACAAGAGTGTGAGGGAAAGGAGACCGACTTCTAGAACAATGATGTTGAATAGATGAATGGCAGACCCAGCAGTTTCTGTGGGTCCTTGGTCTGTGGTAGAAGCATCACTGATGTTTTCCCATGCCCCCACCCAAGCTTGTCCAGAGAGAACTATGGGATGGGAGGTAGGGCACTTTCTCAGTCTTTGTGAGCTTGGCCAGAAAGCACAGTGGTGGTGGTGGTGGGGGGCACAGAAAGAGAGAGCTGTGAGCCTATGACCCTGAATCTGCCCTTGAGTACCCTCTTCTGAGAAGCAGTACTCCAGCCCTGAGGGGGAAGAGAACTGAGGAGGAAAGTTGGTGAGGTTCCCTGGAGAGGCCCTGAAGCTTGCCTTGGGAAAGTCGGGTCCACTGGCCTCAAGTGAGCTCTGCACAGGTATCTAGCTGTGGCTTTCCCCATCTCCCCTTGCACAATCAAATCCATTCCTCAAGAGAAATGTATCCTTAAACATTCCTTCCTCAGGATTTCCCTATGCCTTCACTTCAAAGTAGGCCTCCCCCACCCCCTGTTTTTTAGCCCCCCCACAACATTTGCACCATGATTCCCTAGTATCGCACACCTCTCTCTGTTATTCCAAAGATCCTAAGGGCCGAAGGTGTACCTCATGCTGACCTAGGCACAAGGCATCCAGCATAGTATCTAGTACATAATATGAGCTTAAAGATATTGAATAGAGAGGAGGGAATAAGATGAATGAAGTTATTTCCCATCATGTCCCAGAAGACAGACTTGCCACCATGTGCTTACAATGAATCATCCAAGGAACTTCTTTTTTTATGTGCATATGTATGATGTGCATGTGTGTATAGGGGGTTATGCATGTTGAGAGTACTTGTGCATGTGTATGTATGTAGGGTTGGTGTATTTTAATGCATGTGCACGTACATGTGTATGCGTATGTGTGCATGCCACAGTGCACATGTGGAGGTCAGAAGACAATCTCAGTCTTGGTTCTCACGGTCTATTTTGTTGAAGATATGGTCTCTATTGTTTCCCACTGCATTTGCCAGCTTAGCTGTTCCACGAGCTTCTGGGATTTCTCCTGTCTCTGTTTCCCATCATAGTTTAGGGGCACTGGTACTACAGGAGTGATTTATCATGCTCAGCTTTACAGTGGCTCTGAGCCTTCACACTCATTTCCTTGTGTTTGTTCAGCAAACACTTTTATCCACTAAGCCAACTCCTCAGCCCCTACCTAGCATTTTTATGAGAGTTGTTGTTTAGTTGGTTGTGGTTGTTTATTTGTTTGTTTGTTTGTTTTTAAAGCAGGGTCTCCCTATGTAGCCCTAGCTGGCCTAGAATTCACTATGTAAACCAGACTGGCATATGCCACCACACCTGGCTCCTCCCCCACTTTTTACATGGATGCCGGCAATCTCAACTCTCGCCCTCACACTTGCACGGCAGGTGTTTTATCCAGATAGCCATCTCTACTGACCCACAAAAAGATCACTCTTGATTACTAGATGTCGCTAGTGGACATTCAGTCTTAGTTACTAGACCTCTCACACACACACACAAACCCTGATGAGAAAGTCAAAGCTACCTGGCCAGAGCCCCTGGGACCCGACCAACTGACAGGGCCATCAGAGTCCCAGATCCCATCAGGAGCTGACAGATCACTCTGTGTGTGCTCAGCAAATAATGAGCTTGTACGCACTAGGGACCACAGACACTTTGGGAAAATAATTATAATGGGTCAAGAGCTCAGCCCAGGCAAAACTCAAATGAAATCATACTGACTGCTGAGGTCAGAAAAGAGCTGCACAGGCCTCTGAAATCCTATCAAAGTAATTAGAGAAAGACAGTGGAGGGTGAGAAAGGCGAAGAATGAGAAAGGAAGAGGAACGGCTAGATTCCTGCCCTAGATGGTAAATACTACGAACTTGACAAGCTCTACAATCGCCTAGTAGACAAGCCTCTGGGCAAGGCTCTAAGAAAGTTTCTAGATCAGGCAAGAAGGAGGAAGTGAGCTGACCATCAGCACTCATTGCTCCCTGGCTGAGACTGCGTGTGACCAGCTACCTCCGGCCACCATGCTTTCCCCACCATGAGGGACTGTGCCTTTTGAACTGTGAGCCAAAAGAAACCCTTCCTTCCCAGAGTTGCTTCTGTATGGTGTTTTAGCATGTTTTAGAAAAGTAATAATACACTGTCTAATTAAACTGAGGGGATCCTGGGAAGATGTAGGCCTAGCTCGCCAATAACATCCTATCTCCATCTTCTCACATGGAGAGGTCAAGAGTTCATTTTCCATACTTGCCCGGCTGATTTTCTACACACACACACACACACACACACACACACACACACACACACACACACATCTCTCTCCTCATTGAAGCTACTTAGGAAGGAGGATTTCAAAATACAACATGAACGTCACAGTGTGCAGCTGTGGAATTTCTGAGAGACTGCTCCTTTACCAAGTCGGGAGATCTGGCAGATGATTCTGCATTCAGTAGCAGCTGTGTGCCCAGATTTGTGCCAGGCTCAAAAGCAGTAGGTAAAAACGGTAAGTCTCCCCGCAGCCATTGATGGTTGGGCTTTCAAGTTTGAAGGAAACAACTAAGGTATATGAAAGAGTTGCTCATGCACATGGCAGGCCAGGAGAGTGCAGCGGAAGAGTGCGCACCGAGCCCAGCATGAGTACTGGGGGTCGGTCTATGCCTGGGAGATGTAAGAACCATAAGCTGACTAGAGGTATGTCTACTCTTTCTTGTCACCATTGTCACAACTCTAAAGAGCACCCATGATAAATTATTCTACACAGCAACAGATGGCCTTGCCACACCCTCCCCACCCCCCATATGCCACTGCTGTTAATTAATTAGAAACAAAAAATAGGTGGAGGAGTTAATGTAGACTTGCTTTTAGTTGTTGAAGAAGACTGTCTGTCTGGATAAGGGGAATCCAAGGTTAAGTCTTGAGCTGTGAAGAGGATTTTAAAATCGAGGGACCCTATAGACTCCAGCCAAGATAGCACTCTGTATTCTCCGAGGCAAAGAGTCTTTATTGGCTTCCCCAAAATAAGTGGGATTAGGAGGAGGCCTTGATGGATGCTCTAGCTTCCTGTGGGGCTCCCACACAGAGAATCATGTTTCATCCAAGCAGACTTGCATTGTGCCCGGAGCACCTGAAAAGACCCAGAAGAGACTCTTGGAAGAGAAAGGAAATGTAAGGTGCCTAATGGAGGTCTCAAACGCAAGCTCTGAAGTGAAACGAGAAAGCTCTTTGACACACAGAACAGACATAGGACAACAGAGTGTGCTTGCCAGAACCCACAGAGCAAGCAGCAAAAACTAAGGGGCTATGTCCTTTGGGAAGTCTGTGTTCTCTGTCTCTTTCTCTTTTTCTCCCTCCCTCCCTCCCCACCTCTCTCTCTCTCTCTTTCTCTCTCTCTCTCTCTCTCTCTCTCTCTCTCTCTCTCTCTCTCTCTCTCTGTGTGTGTGTGTGTGTGTGTGTGTGTGACTCTCTGTCTCTCTATACCCTCCCCTCTTTCTTTCCCCATATTCCTCCAATTCAAAAGCAGCTCACTTCTCAGCAGGGTGACTTGAGAGGCAAGGCAGCTCCACGTCACAAATGGCTGTCAGAAAGGAGAAGAATGGGTCTCACTGTATATCATCAGAGGCAGAATTAGGCTCCGTGGGTAGAAATTACAGGGAAGAAGATTACAATACAACCTTAGCCTGATGTTGCCTTGCCATTAGGGATACCACGCCGTATGGCATGCTGTCTGAGAGATAGAGAGGAAGCCCAGGCATTGCACAGGATTAAAACCAAATAGCTGGATGGCCACTTAGCAGAAGACTGGAGTCCAAGTTTCACCTTTGACCAAGCTCTATCACACTATCCAGCCTTACTTTATTTGTACTGGAAATCTAATCTTTGGGAACACACTCTCCCTGCTAGCCTGCTTGAACCCAATAGCAGTGGGAGGCCACATAGACTCCTGTTTTATTAATAGACAGAGTTAGTAAGGACTCCAAACTCAGGAACAGAAGACCCTAGGGTCCACTCTGAAGTCTGTCAGTCTTGAGTAAATCTCCCCGCTAGCCCTTTACTGGCCACAGCTATCTGATAAGGTAAATAGTCAAAGCGGTGCTCACTGCCCCAGCCCATCAGTTTGCTTACTTCTTTCATACTTTATTGAGAGCACAGAAGCAATCAGATGAGAATTACCTCACTTTCCCTTCCTGCCCCTGAAGCTCACACTCTGCCTCCTCCTTTGCTGGGACAGAGAGGCATCTACATACCCTCCCACGCCCTCTTCTGGAGTCCACTTCTCTGCTTGTGCTCTGACTGCCAAGTCTGACAGAGCACATAGGTCCTGACGTGAGCTTGTTACTCACTTTTATGGCCTAGAATTCACAGCAACCCTTCTTTTAATGGTTAATAAATAAGGTGCCAGGAGGCAAGAGATATTATTTGGAGTTTTTTATGTGAGCGTGGAGAGAGAAGAAAGAGGGGGCACCCCAGAAAGAGATAAAGAGACAGAAACAGAGAAAGAGAAACAGGAAAGAGAGAAGTAAGAGAGAAGAGTAGGCTTGTCCTTTTATATAGCCCTGGGTAGGGCCACGCCCAGTGACAGGTAGGCAGTGACATCACAGGCAGACTGGGGCAGAATCCTAACATTCCTCCCTTGTCCTATAATTAAAAAATGAGAATGTTGCATTGTTTTTCATATAAGGTAAGTTAAAGTGCATAAATGTAGGTAAGGGGGAAAAGAGTGAGAAAAAAGCAAGAGCAACAAGATGTCCGGATTATATAGTGAAGGGGAAGGAAAAGCTCTGCCCTGGAAGTTCAGAGTAGAGGCCGGGGATGTCAGCCATGTCCTGCAGCAGACAGGTACCGAGGAGTGCTGGGGGAACCTGGAGCTGTTTGTCCTGGGTCTTGGAGCACACCATTTCAGCCTTTTGCAAATGGATAAGGGCTGAAGAAATCAATCATCTTTGACTGCTTCCTGCTGACAGCAGGGTGGCAACAGAGGGTTAAAAGGCTGAAATGGCGGCCAGGTCCCGAAAGGGTAGGCTGTTTTATTTGCTGTCCAGGGTCTGAGAACATCTGTGGCTAGGAGGGGCAATGCGGGCCCAGCTGACATGATCTGTGAGGCTGAACTGGAGCACTTTGTGGGTAGCTGCTCTGGCACTGTCCTGGGTGTAGGAAGTCAGGCAGGATCCTGGGACATATATGTGGGTAGTGGACAAAGTCAGTAGGTTAGAGAGAACATTCCCTTTAGGTGTACATTTGAAACTCTTGGAAGAGCAAAGAAGAGACAAGGCTCGAAAATAAGGAGCCTCCTTCCATTTTACCTTAGAAAAAGCAAAATGTGAGAGCAAAGAAAAGGTTTGGATATAGGGAGTTTTCCTCCATTTTACCAGATTCTTGGCAACAGTTAGAAAGGTTTAGTTTTGGATCTGTCCAAGTTTGGTTGCAGAGGGGTGTAAGCTTAGCAGCCAGCGCTTAATGCAGGCATAGGGATTTGAAATTCTCTAGAAGGCATCTCCGAGGAGCCTGGAGAGGTGGCAAATGGACTATATCTCATGAAGAGGTAAAGTCAGTAATCCATTAGGGCATCCCCAGAAACAGACTGTGACTCAAAAGACAGGTACAGATTGTCCCAGATATTTGTCAGAGCTGGTCAGTGACTGAAAGAGCACAGCTTAGCAAATGAGCTGGCTCAGGGACACCCAGTACTAGGACTTTGTGGTGGCAGTGGAAAAGGCAGTCTTACCCAGTGAGAAAAGCCCTAGTTGTGGGTCAGTGAGAAGGAACGGCCATAGTCGTGCAGATCCGGACTGGGTACCTCCAGTCCCAGTGAAGCAGAGAGGTGCTGACAGTTTCTCAGACAAAGAGAAGCATTTATGCCAAGTAGCAAGGGAGATTCAGCTGGTGTTGGGTGCATAAAGGTGGCAATCAGGTAGTTAGGGGAGTCCTAAAACCAGGGAAAGGAGGAGGAATCCCACCCTCAGAGATAGGCGATAAGTGAGAAACTTAGGCTGGTGACTGAAATACTTATTGGATTCCATTTGACCTGAGAGGTGGATTTCTGTAGCTTACAAGAATCCTTTTTAAGTTCATAAAGGGAGATAAATTTTAGACACGTTAACACCATCATTGTTTGAAGTCTGCAGTGAAATACAGACATTGTTAGACATGTACACATTGTAGGAAAAGGCAGTATATATGTATATGTGTGTATATATATATATATATATATATATATATATATATATATATATATATAGAGAGAGAGAGAGAGAGAGAGAGAGAGAGAGAGAGAACATAGCAGAGGCTTGAGGGAAAAACTTTGTGTTGAAAGTGTGAGTATTCTTTGAGGTGATCTTAGGAAAGGCAGAAGCCTTCTGGATCTTTTACAACATCTGTGGAACAGTAACATGGGGAGGACAGAAATTTCCTGTAGAGATAAAGGAAGGGAAAAGCTCATTTTAGCATCAGTGCGCATCATGAAAGAGGGGCTTCTTCCCTCTGTTTACAAGCCTGGAGGTATAATTTTAGCACAATGAGAGACATTTTAAGAAAAAGACAAACCAAAGGAAATTTAAATTTTTGAGCTTAGAAATATGACAGTGGATCATATAGTGGAATATTTTTTTACCATAGTTAGATCAATAAATTAGTGCTCCATTGATCAATGTCAACACTCTGAACAGTTAATACAACAATAGCATAGCAACAGGAAGAAACAAAAGATCCTTTTAGAAATGTTGACCTTCATAACTTGCATTTACCAACTTAAAATACCTTCTTAGACCTTGTAACATTCATAACTTGCATGTATCAACCTTAAAACACCTTCCTAGACCCTCTAACATTCATAAAACATCATCTTTGAAGCTTTAAGACATAGAGGACAAGCCTGCGTGTGAGCATTTTGACATCCATAGGCCAATCTGCCGACAGGCGAGGTATGGCTTTTAGGTGGCTATGAGACCAGTGTCCCCTTTCTGGATGCATCTGAAACAGGTCCCTGGCAGGGCTGACTCAGGCTGGAGCCCAGCAAGAGGGGGCATTGTAATCCTCTATTTCCTTGCTTCAGGGCGGTGGCTAAGGCCTAGAGCATAGTTTTTGCTGTCTGGAAGGCTACTCTCAGGTTTTATTTATTTATTTTTTTAACTATTTTTACCAGTTCCTATATGGGGGTTTAGGAACCATCTTCAGCCTTTTAGTTAAGACAGCAGTAAGACCACAGTCTTTGTTAAGAATATTTAGATAAACAAACTTTGTTTATAGTTTATCTTAATCATTAAAGACTAAGACTTTAGGTTTTATCTCTGATAAGCTGGAGTCTTAACATTTATAAACACAGTCCATAAAAGAGGACAGAACAGTTTTCTGTATGATTTAGTTTATAAAAAGTCTATAGCCTATAAAAGTTTAAAGCTATATTATAGATTAATAAGAACTAGGCTAAATATATTTATAAGGTAGTGATTTAAGTTTTAACATCATAAACAAATGAATGTTAATGCAACAGAACATTATACCAAATCTATTGATCAGGAAGCCTATAGGTGAATCCAGGGTAGCCAGTTATAGGAGGAGCAGCATTTATTTATTTGTCTAGGAATGTGTAAATACTTAAGTTAGAAATAAAAACATTTGAATCAGGGTAAACACATAACCTTGAAAATGTAAAAATCAAAATTAGGTAACCATTGTAAAACATAGAAGCTGTCTTTAGAGTTTAGTAAGGATTTGAACAGGGCTGGCAAGCATAGCCCACATCATCCCAAAACAAAGATGGCGATTAGCCACATGATTGCCCTTCACAAAGATGGTGCAAAAGGTACTAGTTCCACTTTCTCTATGTCAAAACCAACGTGGTGATTGCCACCTGTTATGAGCAGCCAGTGGCGGTCAGATGTGACAATGCTATTGGCTGCCATGATGGCTAGCTGCTGTAGCTGTCGGCGCAGGGGCACGGTTTGTACAGCAGGCTGCAGTGACCAGGCTTTGCAGTGTTTTAGTGGCCAGGGAAGCACTGAGGCAACAGTAGCTGCTGTTTCCCTGCTGACCCCATCCCAGCTCCCCGAGTAAGAGTGGAGGAGGGAGGACACGGAGGAAGGGTTGAGTGCAGCCAACTCAAAGTCTCTCGCACCAAGAAGCTGGAGTGATTTCAGAGTCTGGCCCAAGACAGAGGAACCCAAAATTAGTCAGTCTATGATGGGTATTTGCTTAACAACAATAGATGGTCTATCGGGAACAGTGACGATTTAATGGTGGGGCTTGGGCATTCGGACCAGGCCAGGGCACTCAAAGTCCAAGCCAGTGGCAGTCCACTGGTCCACCCTGCAGGAAGCAGGGCCAAGGAGAGCTGTGGGGTAAGCCGCAAATGGTGCAGTCTGGACCCACCAGATTGTAGGTGACAGGAGAGCTGGGCAGCGGGAGAGAGCGGAGCAACAGAGGGAAAGCTGCATTTTTAGAGAAAGGAATTTGTTGTGGCCAGAAGACAATGGAATGGCCCTTTGGGTTTTGTATCCCAGGTTTCAGCACCAATTTTAGTGATTTAAAAAAAAATAAGATGCCAGGCAACAGATATTATATAGAGAGGTTTATTAAATGAGAATAGGAAAGCAGGAAAGGGGGGAGGGGTACCTCAGAGAGAAAAAGAGAGAAAGAGAGACAGAGAGGCAGAGAAACAGAGACAACAAGAGAGAAAGAGAGTAAAAAGGAGGAAGAGAATAGGAGCCACCAACTTCAATGGTTGAAAAATGAGATGTCAGATGACATATTATATGAGCATGGGGAGAGAAGGAAGAGGGGAGCACCCCTCCAAAAAGAGAAAGAAACAGAGAAAGAGGGAGAAAAACAAGAGCAAAACAGGAAAGAGGGGGCTAAGAGAGAAGAAGAGATAGGCAGGTTTGTCCTTTTATATAGCCCAGAGTAAGGCCGCGCCCAGTGGCAGGTGGCAGTGACATCACAGGCAGACTAGAACAGAATTGTAACACCTCCTACCTCACTCAGCCTTGTGGGTGCTGGGATTATAGAAAGTGAGGCACCACACCTGGCTGATTTTAAAAAAAAGATTCATTTATTTAAAAGAATCCAAGGAGGCAGAATGGAGTGATATTTAACTCTAATTTCAGCACTAGGTAGGCTAAAGCAGGATTACAAGTTGCAGGGTTGTCCAGGGCACATGATGAGATCTGTCTCAAAAAAAACAAAAAAAAAACAAAAAAAAAAAACAAAAATAACTGAACAGAGAAAAAGAGCAGGTGAGAATACACATAAACCACACTGAACATGCATCGGTAGTCATTAGATTTGACTGGTGGGTACATAGGCCTTTGTTGTAACACAGGCTGGGCACCTTAATCTGAAAACACAAACTCTGGAATGCTCCAAAATCCAGAATGTTTTGAGGATCAACATGATTGCCACAGATGGGAAATTAAACACCATGAAGTTCAGTTTCATTAATAAAAATTATTTAAAATACTATATAAAATTGCCATCAAGACTTGTATATCAGGTGGTACTAGTTTTGTGGTTATTTTGTTGAGACAGGGTTTCTCTATGTAGTCTTGGCTGTCCTGGACATGCTTTGTAGACCAGGCTGGCCTCAAACTCACAGAGATCCGCCTGCCTCTGCTTCCCAGGTGCTGGGATTACAGGTATGCACCACTGAGCCTGGCTGTTGTACTAGTTTTATTTCTGTTAACATGATAAAACCCTTACTAAAAACAACTTATGGCCAGGCAGTGGTGGTGCACACTTTTAATCCCAGCACTTGGGAGGCAGAGGCAGATGGGTCGCTGTGAGTCTGAGGCCAGCCTGGTCTATAAAGTGAATCTAGGACAGCCAAGGCTACACAGAGAAACCCTGTCTCAAAACAAACCAAAAAACAAAAACAAACCTTATGGGAGAACCGGACCTGAACAACAGGTGGCAGTCTCTGTTGGTGGCATAAGTTTGTATGGGGGCCTGGGCCTCCTGGAAAACCTCTGGGAACCAGTTTTCTGGGCTCTTGGAAGCAGAGGAGGAAGATGAGTTCTACCAGATGACGTACAGGGGTTTCACTGAGGAATCTGGAGATGATGCGTACCAAGGGGACTAGTCTGGTACAGAGGATGAGGTAGACTCTGACTTTGACATTGATGAAGGAGATGGACCATCCAGGGATGGAGAAGCCTAAGAGCCAAGAAGGAAGTGCAGAGTCATCACCAAAACCTACAAGGAGCCTGTAAAGAGCTTGAGGCCTCGAAAGGTCAGCACCCCAGCAAGTAGTTCTCAGAAGACCAGAGAAAAGACACTGCTGCCGCCGGAACTACAGGATGACAGTCAGAAGTCCATGCGTCAGTCTACAGCTGAGCACACACAACACAAATGTTCTTTCTGGTTCAAGAGAGGCAAGGACAGTCCCGAGGGTGAAAGGCTCCCCACTGTGAGCAACCACCAACCCAGGAAGTGCTGCTCAGGGAGGCCAAGATCACAGAAGAGCTCAACTTACGCTCAAGAGAGGCTTGAGGCTGACAAAAAGAAGCAAGTTCACAAGAAGCGGAAGTGCCCTGGGCCAGTCATCACCTACCATTCAGTGACTGTGCCACTTGCTGGGGAACCTGGTCCCAAGGAGGAGAATGTGGGTGTGGAAGGACTTGATCCTGTGCCTACATCTCCTGCATTGACTCCACTACACATGCTGGGTCTGGGCTCCTGCTCACTCACTGCTCATGCACCTCCATCACATTTAGTGGCAATGCAACATTTGAAGAGTGGCTCCCCCAGGGGTGACTCCCAAAGGTCCCTGCTCGGGAGGTCTGCCCAGTGACCCATCGTCCAGCTTTATACCGGGACCCTGTTACAGACATACCCTATGCCACTGCTCCGGCGTTCAAGATGATTCATGAGGCTTACAAGAAGTACATCACTGCCCATGGACTACAGCCCACTGTCTCAGCCCTAGACCCTGGCCCCCACCCCCTGAGCCACTCTCTGGCACTGGGCCCCGAGCCTTGCATCAGAAAATTGTTATCAAATAGAGAGATGTGAAAGTTCCTCTCCTGACCCAGGCCTCGATTTTAGCTCCTCCTTTTCTATTTCTCTTTGCCCTTGCTGATCTTTGCTGTTGTTTTCATTTCCTCCCCTAGTTCATCCTGTTTTATTCTGTTGCTGTTGTTTTAATCAAATAAAATGGTAACATTAAACACACACACACACACACACACACACACACACACACACACACACACAACTTGTTGGGGGAAGGGCTTATTTTAGCTCCCAGTTCCGGGTTCTAGTCATCACGATAGGGAAGTCAAGACGGCAGGAACTTGACACAGAAAGTCCGAAACACTTTCAATCCTAGACATTTCAGATAAAGGATGTTCAACCTGTGTTTTCTCCCTTTTGTAAATGGCTGAGATTTTCTAGTTATAAGTAACGAAGGAGGAGGCCAGCGGACTGTGCGTCACCTCTTTGAAGGTTCTCCCAGCGTTTGGATGCCTTGGTAGGGAGGAAAAGTAGGTAGGCACCACAGATAAGAGGACTCGTCTCCCCAAAAGGCAAAGGGGCCATGGTAGGGAAACAGGGAGAATGTCCCAGGACCTCACGCTGCAGTCTGAGGTTCCATGATTCCCTGGTCCCACCAGGAGCAGCAGTCACATCCCATAGAGAGATAACAACCCAAAGACTCAATTGCCCATTTCTTCTACCACCAGTGGTCCATTTATCCAGTGTTCACTGTCTCTTTGCAATGTTTTCACCTGCCTTATTTTATTCCTTCCTGGCCATCACTTTCAGATTGTTTTTATCATCCTCCATTTTTATTGTTGTTATTGTTGTTGTTTGATGATGATGATGATGATGATGATGATGATGATGATGATGATGATACGGAAATGGGAGGCTCAGAGACAAACAGAGCTGAGAGTGGAAGCTTCGAATCCAAAATACAAAAATCACTCTGGAAACACGGTTTAGTAGGGACGCTTTCAACAAAGCACTTACTGCAACCTAGTGTTATAGACACGGTGAACATGCCTTCTCCCTCCTAGTAAGTTATAAACTGAGCTCTTCCATGCTTCTGTGGCCTCTAGGAAACCCAGGCCAATAGTGTGGAGGAAATGGCCGGAAAAGCTGAATGCTTCCTTCAGCCTGGCAATGCTACATGTCTCTGTAAGAAAGCAGAGCATGTTTGTTACACTCTCTCCGTTGGAATATAGATATAATTTCGTAGTGAAATAGAACTCGAGTTTACGGTTTGCATGCTGATTTCTTGAACTGCTGACATACGCCACCTTTACAACTTTTACAAATCATCTCTCCTCTGTGATTAAAAAGTCAAATTGGGAAGCTGGAAATCATACTTGTTTTCCATCCCTCTGTAGTCTCCATTCACTATGGAGTCAGACACTGGAAGGGCTATGATCCTGCACCATCCAGTGACATCAGACTTCCCAGAGCCTGTCAATAAGTTGGCAGAAGCTTTCTGAATTCCCTGAGAACACCAAGTGCCTTGGTCCTGGCAAATGGCAAGACTTAGCACTCTCAGGCATACTGAACAAAATGGATTGGTTAACGGGAAGAGGGGAGGGCTGGGGAAATGCGGAGTTTAATTTCCTTCTCTGGCTCCCCGCCAGCTGGATATGACAACAGCTGCTAATATATTTCAAACAGCCAGTTTCACACACTTGTACTATAAAAGCTGGGTTTTTATCAACCCCTAGGAAGCAAAAGTGGTAAATTGTGAATACCCAGGGTTGGCATAATCCAGGTAGACATGTTCACAGGCCTTGAGCCTGGCAGCTCCATCAGATACGAGCTATTCGGTGGTAGCCTGGCCTGAAGTCCTCCCACCCGGAGTGAAGTGTCAGACTGTCTACCAGGAGCAGTGTGTCACTGAAGCCACCATGCATTTTGAGTTATCTGGCAATTTCCAAGGGACTTTAGGAACAACAACAAAACAAACAAACAATAAACAAACAAATCGGAGGACTCAGACAAAGCAGGCACACAGCATTTGGGTTTTTCATAAGCACATGTCCGTGCACTTTTAACCAGTTCCTGACACATTCACAAGACTTCCGATAGAGAACAGGCCGGCCATGGTTTGGATGTCTTGCTTGAAACAACACATCTGACACATCTGACACATCAGTCTAAGACCTTCCTCCCCCACAAAGGGGCTGGGGAAATGTACCCCTACACCCCTCAATGCCACCAAGGAAGGAACTTGCACGATGGAGGCAACGCCAGTACGAGTGGAGACGCCCTCAGCTTAGCTTCTGACTCAGCCCTTTGAGGAGACTGTGCCAGGTTCCTGGGGCGAGGGAGACTGTGATTAAAAGGGTACAAATAAAGACTTGCAGCATCTGAGGTGGTGAGAGCACTGTGGACAGTGTCACAAAGACGGTCCTCCCACCCCCACCCCCACCCCCACCCCCACCTCCCCTCGCAGTGAGCAACAGAACAGCAGGAGGGAACACTAACTAAAGACTGAGCACTAGCAGGCTCCTGGCGTTCTCCCAGCCACAACCCAGGTTTTCTCATCGCCAACCCTGATTCGATTGTATGGTGAGGCTCTGGAGCAGATAATTGTGAAAAGATTCAGTCCAGATGAAAAGAGCTCTCTGGGATGCCCCAACAAATGAGAGACAACTGCAGTTTCATAAACATACTGGAATTTTTGTGATAAATGATAGGTCTAAGGATATGCCTCTTCTGGGGTGGGGGTACCTCTGAAGTACACGGACGGGTGTCCAGAGGACCCGGCCCTCAATACAATTATGGGACACATGCAGGCACACACATTCTGTCTCCAAAGTAACAAAAACAAGTCAGGGGGGACCACTTTTGGAATTAAGCCTGAGATTCCACTTCAACCTTGACTCAGGTTTCCCAAGAACTATCCTTAAAAGAGGTGACATGGCTTTGAGCACATTCTCCAAATGGAATATTTTCCATAATGATTCAAAATCTGTCACCAGGGGACCAAGGAGGGGGCTCAAAAGGTAAAAACCCTTGCAGCACAAGCCTGATGGTTTGAATTTTGAGCCCTGAAACCCACATGAAGAAAACAACAACAACAACATCAAAAAAACAGAATTGATAGTGTGCATCTAACTGTAAGTGCAGCATCCCAACAGTGAGATGGACTTGAGACAGGACAATCACCAGAGGCTGGCAGGTCAGGCAGCTAACTTGGAATAGACAGCACACACATCACCATCACTGTCATACATACATATATATATATATATATATATATATATATATATATATATACATACATACATATATACATACATACATATATACATACATACATACCACACACACACACACACACACACGCACACACACACAAAGCTTAAGTGAAAAGGAAGCTGTGGATGTCTCTGGGAGTGGTGACACAACCCTATAATCCCAGCACTTGGGAGGCAGAGGCAGGTGGATTTCTGTGAGTTCAAGGCCAGCCTGGTCTACAAAGAGAGTCTAAGACAGCTAAGGCTACACAAAGAAACACTGTCTCAAAAAACAACAACAACAACAAAAAATGAATGGAAGGAAGGAAGGAAGGATGGAAGGAAAGAAGCAAACTGTGCGTGTAAGTCACCCAGACAGCTTGCCGCACATGTGTGAGGCCTTAGGTTCAGTTTTATGAAATAAGTTAAAGAAATAAAAAGTGATCTACAGGCAGAAACTGGTTGGTTGGTTTCCAAACAGACCAGTTATCTGGCAGCCCAGCTCAGTTATAGGGTGAGGCTGGTCACCTTAAATATAAAAGATAAACAAATTAGGAGCCCTCTGACTTTCAGTGCCTCTATAATTCATCAAAACTGCTAAGCCCCATCTTGTCACAGGACGCTTGCATGGCGTGTTTCCTCTGTCTGTTTATTACAGAGGCTGTGGCTTCACATTTGCATTGCAAATAGCTCTTTTGTGTTGACATTTCATTTGGACTTGAAGGGCCCATAATATTTTTCCCACAGTTTGGGCGGGGCTGGTGGCTCCCATCCAGACACCAGTGTTTATTCATGTGCTCAAAATACAACAGATGCTCACTAACTCTAATTTGAATGAATGAATAAACGAATGAATGAATGGGAAGATTCATCCAGCTTTGCAGAAGCAACACATATTCAACTGTCTCTAAACAATTAGGAAGTTAAACGTTTTGATTTTTTTCCCCCCCGAGATTAAATTCTCATATTCATTATTTATTCATCCATCTTTACAAATGTTTGCTCAGCACCTCACTTAATCCTCCTGACAAAATGGAATCCAGGGACCATGTACCACTCATCTTTGCATCTTCAGTATTTCCTGGTATGTGTGAAGTGCTCAGTAAATATTTGTTTGGTGGAAATGGGAATTCCGCATGCCATTTCCCTTTCAAGGACATGCCAACCACACTCAAGGTAAGAACTTCATTTATGCATCATTTCTAAAACAAAGTAAAATACTAGCACAGACATGGTCTTGGTGGTCCTGTGGATATGTGTGGCACATAGACCTGAAAAGCTATAGTGACCCATTTTTAAAATTTTATTTGTTTTATGTGCACTGGTGTTTTGCTTACATCTTTATCTGCATGAGGGTGTCAGATCTTAGAATTACAGACAGTTGTGAACTGTCATATGGGTGGTGGGATTTGAATCCAGGTCCTCTGATAAAGCAGCAGTCAGAGCTTTTAACTGCTGAACCATCTCTCCAGCCCCGGGGACTCATTCTTATGTTAATCTGGCACTGAGGACACAGAGCTAAATCTGGCCTCAAAGCCTTATGGACAGCTATAGGGGAGGTGAGGAGCTGACCATAACCCTTGGTTCTGAAGTCATTTCCCCAGAATACTATTATAAATATGTATGTATGTATGTATGTATATATATATATATATATATATATATATATATATGTTACATATTATAAAAATTATATTTATTATATATTATTATATACTATAGACTATATTATTGTAAAATAATACATAATAACATTAATAATATTAAATATAAGAGTGATAGTCAACAATGACTAAAGGATAAAGACTGAGAGCCATGCAAAGAGCCTATGAGCAAACCTTAGAAATGCCCCACCCGGAGCTGACCATATGGCCATGAAATCCGGGGCTCATATGACTCCATTCTTGTGTTAAAGGCCTAGGAGAAGGTTGAAGGGAAGAAATAAGACATCTAGAGCCAACTTGATATCTGCCTGTCTCTCCCCCTCTCTCTCAGCATGACCCACAGTAGACCTTGAGACACGTGGTCTGGTTTCACTACATTGCTTTGACAAAACACTCTGACCAGGGAGTTTGAAAAGATCTGTTTGGCTTACACTTCCAGGTCACTGGCTATCATCAGGGTGAGTTGGGGCAGGAATTGGAGCATCACCTTGAAGCAGAAGCTATCTGAAGGAATGCCGCTTGCTGCCTCAATTGCATGCTCATGTTTAGCTGGCTTTCTTACACGGCTCAGGACCATCTGGCCAGTGTTGGTGGTGCCCACTGTGGGATGGACTCTCCTACATCAATTAACAATCAAGATGACCCCACACCCCGGGCATGCTCAGAGGCCAGTGTGATCTGCTCAGTCCCTCAATTGACACTCTCTCCTCGGGTGACTTTAGGCTGTATTCAGGTGACAGATTAGCTACAGCAAATAGCTTGATAGGAGGGGATTTTTCATTTAAAAGGAAAAGTCTGTGTAAGACCTAAAGTGGGGAGGTGATGCTGTCCATTAGAGGAGCCGAAAGAAACTCAAAGGCAGGAAGTGAGGAGAGAGGCATTGTTGAGGAGATGGGTGAAAGCCTGCAGAACCCTTTGGTCCATGACAGAAGTTCAGCACAGCTCCTAAGAACAACAGGATGCGGAGCTCGCCAAGCTGGCACATGACATCACTATATTTATAATTTTGAAATGTCTCTGTCTGCGGGATCCTCTCCAGGAAGCATTTGTTCAGCTGAGCCATGATGATAACTCAGGCTTGGGGGCGGGAGGGGAGGTAGGGGGATGGGAGGATGACTGGCAAATGTCACAGCACAGATGAATTGAGGAAATAGTAGCAGGTAGAATCTAAAGAGCTTACTGAATCTTGGGGCATTTCCTGACCTATTGCCATGTGCCAACCACAGACTGTCTTCTTGAATTCTCCATCCACCCTCTGAGAGTGTGTCTTTTTTTTTTTTTTTTTTTAAGACAGGGTTTCTCCGTGTAGGCTTGGCTGCCCTGGAACTTGCTCTGTAGGCTGGACTCAATTTTATAGAACCTCACCTACCTCTGCTTCCCTGGGATTAAAGGCATGCACCATGCCTCCCAGCTAGGGTGTGCCTATTCTTACCTGCATTTTCACAAAACAGAAGCTGGGACACCAAGCAGAATCACCCAGTTTGTAAGTGGCAGAGCTGCTGTGATGCAAGCCTGGCACCCAAGCACCAATCCTCTTATATTCTGTCTTAATCATCATGTCACACTATTGAGGCTTCCGGCTTGGGCAGCAGGGAAGGTGATGGCACCATTTATTGAGGGACAGCACATAGGAAGATTCATGTGTCTGAATGGGGGGAAAATACACGTGGGAGGAACATTCACATGCAAATGAGGAGCAAAGAGTGTAGAATTCCTAAGAGTGGTTTGCGGAGCACCCAACACAAGGGGGAGGGGGGGAGAAAGGAGGAGAGAGAGAGAGAGAGAGAGAGAGAGAGAGAGAGAGAGAGAGAGAGAGAGAGAGAGAGAGAGAGAGAGATATTGATTTGAAAATCAGCTGCAGATAAGCGATAATCACAGTTCATCCTTCCCCTCCTTGGCTTCCAAAGCTGAGTCTGGATACAGCTTCAGTGCTTTGGAGGGAAGAGGAGCAGAAAAGATGTCAGTACAAAAATTAGACTACCTGGACCAAGGTACTGGCAGCTCCAGTGAGGTCTCAAATGGGTCTCATCCATCTCTGATCCCAGGTCACACGTAATTGCCACTCAAAAAGCATGGCACGAGTGTCCTGGTGTTCAGGGACCCTAGCCTTCCCAAGCCATCTGGGTACCGATGCGTCAGGTCTGTGACACAGAAGCAGACCCTGTGCTGCTTTCATGCCGATTAACTCCTCCTTAAGAAACTCACATCTCGGTGGCGCCTGCCAAAGCGGTAACAGACAGATAATGCACTGTGTCATTAACACATCCCTGTCTATTTAAAACTCTCCAGAGAAGCAAGCAGATGAGCCTTGCAGTTCGCTCAGCGGTGGGGCTTGTTGTTTGGCTAATTATAAGCAACGCTGTCAGTCCCTAGCAGATACTAAGAGGGGCACAGCCACCCTGTCTTCCCCGAAGATTGAGGTGTGACTGTTGAAAGACACCAGCACAATAGCCAAGACACCCGGAAATCAGCACTTGGGGGACTGAGGTAGGAGGAGTTTAAAGACAGGCTGTCTCAAAAAAAAAAAAAAAAAAAAAAAAAAGAAAGAAAGAAAGAAAAGAAATAGAAAAAGACACAGGAACTTAGACAGGCCATGACTCCCTGGTACCAGCCATCCCCCTTCCTCTGCCTGCAACCACCCACAGTCTCATCTCTCACATGTTCACATGTTGTGTGAATTTGGGGTTGGACCCATTTGACAATACAGGACAATGCAATGCAATGCAATGCTATGCAATGCAACTGTGAGAGGTAGATCACCAATGGCTTAGCAGTCTCCATAGTGGTATTTTGAGTGACAAACTGGGGTTACTTGGGTGGTGCATCCCCTGTGGTCACAAGGTGAAACCAGTCTGCCAGTGTTGTGTGACTTTTCCCGGGAAACCCACAGCAAGCATCTATTCACCCCAAGTAGTGCAGTGACAGTAGACCAAAGGAAAAGGCTCCCCCAAAGGCTAGCTTGGCTCTCTGCAGTTACTTAAAGGAACATGGGTGAGGAGTTATTTACAGGAGCACGGGTGACTCAAAAGCAGGCGCACCACAGCCAGGGAAGCTGAATCGCTGTAGTTTCCTGCCTAACTCCTAGATGGCTCTGCCAATGTGGCCTCTCTCCCACCAGGAGCTTATGAGTCTTGTCATTTGCTGAGCTTCCTGAGGCTTAGGGGCCTTTTCCTCCCACAGCAAGGAAGGGCATGCCCAGCCAGGGTTTGCCTCCTCTGCCCTGCCTGCCTTCAAAGCTTCATCTTTTCCTTCCGCTGTGCTGAGCCTCCGTGGAGATGCCACAAGACTCTCTCCGGCTCTGCCACTAACAGCTCTGTGGTTGAGAAAATGGCCACCATCCCAGGCTCATTTTTTCTGCTGCAAAGTTCCCAGCTTCTAAGGTCCTGGATATTTCTAATGCTCCTTAATACCATGGCTCCATCTCACTACCAATAACGTCTGCCTTCTGTCATGAGCAGGTTGTTCCCAACGAGTTCCCTCTGGCTCTGGCTCTAGCATAAACTCTCATGCAGAACTGGCTTCAACTGTGGCAAGCAGGTCTTAGGAAACGCCTGGAAGCCCGGTGTAGTGAGCAGCACACGCCTTTAATCCCAGCACCCAGGAGGCAGGGACAGGCGGATCTCTGTGAGTTCAAGACCAGCCAGGTCTACATAGTGAGTTCCAGGGGAGCCAGGGCTACATAGAAAACCCTGTCTCAAAGAAATCAAAATAAATAAATAAGTAATCACTGAAGGATCTGAGAAATGTAACTTTTGAAGAAAACAGGAAATCCCCTTTGTCAGAAGCATTTCAAAAACAATGTAATGAGCACTGGCTGCCCAGGGGCTCTTTAGACCAGCTGGGAAAATCAGAGGAAGGTCAACTGGCCAGAAAGAACAGAGGTGCTGCTGAGGACTCACCGCTCTCCCATTTAACCCTTTCTTGTCCTGAGAGTAGAGCACCTGTCAGATTTAGGAGGCTGACTGATCCTGTAGCTACTTCATCCAAAGACTCCAGAACCCTCACTCTCACCTTTTACTAACACCTGCTATTTGAGGGTTTTCTAACTCCAGGGTTACAAAAGTCCCCTCAACAGGAAGACCAGGGCATCACTTCCACGCATTTTAATCTTCTAGAACTTGGGGCTCTGTTATTTCCTGTTGACACTTTGCTGTCTTCACAGGAATTCTGCCCTCCTCCTTGTCCAGTTCATCCTGCCTTTCTTTCTGTCTCTCCTCTACTCGTTCCTTCCTCCTGTACTCCTGGCTCGTACATACTCTGTGCAAGACACAAAGTGAAGTAGAAGATGCAAGGGCACACAATTTAGTGAAAATGACACAGCAGTCTCTCTCTCTCTCTCTCTCTCTCTCTCTCTCTCTCTCTCTCTCTCTCTCTCTCTCTCTCTCTCTCACACACACACACACACACACACAACAGGTTAAGTGTGCAAGATCTCTAGGATAAGTCAGTGATTATAACCTGATATCATAATGAGAATGAAGACAAAATGATTAGGAGCAGAAAGGGGGGGGAAGATGTTTCACTGAAGACATTAGGACAAGATTCGTGTGAACAATTTGAGTAAATAAAGAGCTACTTCCAAGTTAACTGGGAAATCTGCTCAAGTGTGGAAAGCCCAGTTTCCTTGAAGTGGGTCCATAATTGAAACACAACTAAGCACACAACTCTTGGTAGAGCTTGACCTCCAGGTGTTTGCCAGGCACTGCGTGAGGCACAAGAGCAGCCCCAAACTTACAGTCATCCAGGAAAGCAGATCAGATAGGAAGGATTAAAGCACATGGCCTGGGATGGGGGCTGGGAAGTGATAAGGATTGGTTAGAGGGTTAACAGCTACCCAGTCCCAGGTAAAAGGAGGCTGTTCTAAAATACAACAGGTGTCTGTGTCTTTATTGATTATGTTAGTGGGTTAGATAATACCACCATAATAATTACAGGTATTTAGTAATAAACATTATTAGATATTTTTATATTTTCTACAACAAAAATTGATTTTATTTAAATGGTTTAAGGTAGATGTTACTAATACGTAACTAGATAGGAACCAACCTCTTGTGCCTTTCCCTCAGCCACAGGACTGATTTGGTTGGCCCATGTTCACAGTCACAGACTGACATGAATCCAGAGAGCTGAAGGACACATTTCAAGGCCTAGTCATTGACACTTCCTGGATCTGTGAGTTGACCCTAGTCATCATGTGACCCTGCCTTCCCTGTCTAACATACGGAACAATTAGTAGGTGTTCAATAAACACTGCACTGCCTGTGTTTACAGTTCAAGGCATGAATTCTCTCTTGAGGAGAAGGCTTCAAATCTAATGAGAAAGCCTCTGGTTACGCTTATAAGGCGTTGTGTCACTATTGCACCCGTGGGCTCATCTTGCCTGGCCAGCTGGAATTGTAGCTCACAGGGCTCACATGTGGGTAAGACCACTGGTGCCTTTTTTCCCCCCACAGCATTCTGCATAGTACATGTCAGCATTAGGACAGCTAGATAGCAGGAAGGAAGCTTCCTTCTCAGGTCCAGCTTAATTTATTCATATGTTGTAACTAAGTTGTGTGGTGTCTTCAACAATGGCTTCGTATCATCTAGTTCTGGTGGAAAAATCAAGAGCGATGGCAAAAGCCTGCATTTGGGAGACAGGTTGGGGCCTCCCTAACCAACAACTCACAAAGAGGTATTTCACAGCTAGCACTGGGATTTTTACCCAATAACTTATGGATTCTAGAAAGAGCATTATCTAGCCAATTCTAACTTTTTTAAAGGATATTTTTTAGATGTATTGTATTGTATTGTTGTATTGTATTGTACATGTACTCTGTCTGTATACATGTATACTCGTTGCCCGCAAAAGTCAGAAAACGGCATTAGAGCTGCAGTTCCAGGTGGTTGTGAGCTGTCGTGTAAGTGCTGGGACATCTGCAAAAACAAATGCTCTTGGCCTTTTCAGCTATTTCTCCAGCCCCCATATTTTTTTAACTTATATTTTATAATTGTCTTACAGAGTAGTAGGCTTTCATGTGGATTTTTTTTTTTTAATTCTCTTCATTTTGGTAACCCCCATCCCCTCATCTCTCCCACCTCCCCACCCTCATCCCGGTTTCAACCTTCCCATCCCCAGTATTCTTTCTTTTTATAGCTGGGGAAGTCACAGGCCCTAAATGAGAATTTACTACTGTTGTTTAGTTAAACTGGCGCGGGTCTTGCTGACTTCCAAACACCTTTGTCTATGCCCGTAGACAACTGCTACTGTTGGCCTTGATCTCTCTGAGAGGTTTCTCTCTATCATGAGCACACGACAAGAGTTTGTAAACGGTAAAGGGAAATACAGACTGCAAGAAGGAGCTTAAGCCTGGAGTCTGTGTCTGGTAATGTAAATTCTGCACTGGGTGGGAGATTGGCTAGTCTGTCAAGTCTAAATGGGGCACAAGCCACGGTTAAAGTGAGGTTTGTTTATTTTGAGAGGTTTTTTGGGTTTCTTTGGGTGGGGGGGGGGAGGGGGGAGGGGGAAGGTCGCCTTTGAGGCTATTTTGGCGTGTTGTTAGTACTGTATCAAATAAACAGGACACTCTTTTGAGCCAAATAGGGGGAAATACAAAGAACGCACTCTGCACTTATTTATCTATGATGATTCCTAACTTACGGGCTTTGAGCAATTATTACGGTCTCCTCCTCTAATGGAATGAGTGGTTTTTATCTCAGTTAATTTATCAGCAGTCTCTGATGAGGCCTGAAACATCATACTGGGGACTTGACAGTTAGCAACAGCAATGCCAGGGCCACTTTGCTCCCTTGCTTTCACTTGGCCGTGCTGGGTACATAAGAATCATCTGTTGTGTCATCAGAGTCAGGATGGAACCAGGGCTTCCCCATGGACCAAACACACTTAGACTGTTGTGGTGGTTTGAGTAGGAATGGCCCCTATTGACGATGCACGCAAGGGCTTGGCCCATAGGGAGTGGCACTATTAGGAGGTGTGGCCTTGTTTGAGTAGGTGTGGCCTTGTTGGAGGAAGTGTGTCACCATAGGGGCGGACTTTGAGGTCTCCTATGACCAGTGTGGGACACAGACCCTTTCTGCTGCTTGTGGAACAAGATGTAGAACTCTCAGCCCCTTCTCCAGCACCATGTCTGCCTGCACGCTGCCATGATGGTAGTGGACTAAATCTTTGAAACCCAGTTAAATGTTTTCCTTTATAAAAGTTACCTTGGTTATGGTGTCTCCTCATGGCAATAAAACCCTAAGGCACCCGCCCTATGTGTTTGCTGCACTGCAAGAGTCAGCAAGGGTCTGATCTGGAGAAGCAGCCCTTCTTGGTGGCTTTCTGAGCAGTGTCCTCAGGTGGCTGCTACACTGCACAGCTGGTGGATACAAATGCCCCTGTTGTGAAAGTAGCGCCCTGGTTTTGATGAGCTCCTGGAGACTCTGGCTAAAGTGGCTGCCGATGTTTCTGTTGGGAACATAAAGAGCAGTGATAATGAGGCAGGGGTGTTCCAGTTTCTGCAGAAAGTGGCTCAACCTCCAAGTTCTCAAACTGAAAGATCTGAGGAGTCCTCCGATTGCTCAAGTACCTCAGTGAGCAGATGCAGGAGTCCACTGAAGGAGGAAGACAAAAATGGAGTTTGAATAAAGGTATTTTCAGATAAACAAAAACCAAGAGGATTTGTCACATGTAGACATGCATTAAGGGAAACTCCGGAGTGTTTCAAACTGAAAAGAAATGACCCCAGATGAATTGACACAGATGCAACAGGAGAAAAATGTGGAAGGAAAAAGGAAAGTATGTGTACAATATTGGCTGCAAAAACTAATAATAAATATGTCTTGTGGGGTTTAAAGCATCCATAAGCCAAAAACATGACGACAACTGCATGTAAGTCAAGACCAAAAAGTGGAGTCTAAGCGCCTCATGCTATCTGTGACAAGGCTGAGAGCACCAATTGTTAATGGGCTGAGAGAAGTCAAAGTTGCTGTGGCTTAAGTAATCAATAAGATAATAATTTTAAAAAATGGTTAGCTTCAAAGCTGAAAGGGGAAGACAAATTTTTAAAGTCGATCTAATAGAAAGGAAGAGAGGGGAAAAGGACATTGAAGCAGGTAGGGTGACAAAAACCAGAACGAGAGGGTGAAGATACACCAAAATGGATCATGATCACATTAAATGTAACTCGGGTGACTCCTCTTGCTGACAAACTCATCCGCCCGGACATAGGAACAAGCACAGCCATGTCCTCTCTCTGGGAGCTTTACAGGCAGTATAAGCAAATGAAGAGGTTGGCAGTAAAATAATAGGAAAACTCATGTCGCACAGATGCTTAACACAGAAAAGGCTCGTGAGCCCCCATCCCAGGACTGGAAAACAGGAAGCATTAAAAGGATACTTCATTGTGATAAAAAGGCTTAATTTGCCAGGAAGACACAACACTTTAAAATTTTTATGTACTTAATAACTTAGCCTCAAAATAAATGAAGCAAAACTCTGACTCAACTGCTAGAAGAATAAACAAACCTATAAAAGCAGTGGGAGATTTAAATACACCTCTCTCCGAAATTGATATAACGAGCAAGGAAATATAATGAGAAGATGGAAAATCTGAGCAACGTGTGTAACAAGCCTAACCTAATTGACATATTTAGAACACTGTACCAGCAACTGCAAATCACACGTTCATTTCAAGCACGCTCAGAACTCCTTTTCAAAAACTAACCATATGCTGTGCTGTAAAGCAAGTCTCAACAAATTCCGAAGGATAGAAATCAACTGACTATCTTTAACTACCATGCAATTAAGCCAGAAATCAAAAAAAAAAAAGATTACTAGGAGCCCCCATATATTTTGAAATTAAGAAATACACCATATAAATACCTCTTAAGGAAATCACAATGGAAATGAGAATACAGTCAGCCTTCCATATCTGCAGGCTGCGCATCCACAGATTGAGCCAACCAAAGACCAAAAATGTGTAGAACCACAAAGGCTCAATTTATACAGAGCATGAACAGGGGCTTTCAGGTCATTACTCAGTAAGCAATACCATTTACATTATTTTTTTCTAAGTAATCAAAAAATTATTTAACATATACGGGAAGTTCTTCATAAGTTATATGAAATATGTTACATTTTATGTAGGGAATTTGGGGCTCATTATTCAGTAAACAATAGCATTTGCATTGTTATTAGGTATTATAAGTATCCTAGAAAGTATTAAACACATACAGGGATGTACACAGACTATATTAAAATATTAAATTTTACATAAAGGGCTTGAGCATCTATAAGAGATCCTATAGCCAGTTCACAGAGGACACGGAAAGACTACTGTATAGTTTATGTGGTATAAAAATACTATAATTGCCAGGTGTGGAGGCGCACACCTTTAATCCCGGCACTTGGGAGGCAGAGGCAGGCAGATTGCTGTGAGTTCGAGGACAGCCTGGTCTACAAAGGGAGTCCAGGACAGCCAAGGCTACACAGAGAGACCCTGTCTCAAACAAACAAACAAAACAAAAAATACTATAATTAAAACTAGTTTGGCCTGGTGGTGGCGGTACATGTCTTTAATCTCAGCACTTAGGAGGCAGAGGCAGGTGAATCTCTAAGTTCGAGGCCAGCCTGGCCTACACAGTTAGTTCTAGGAAAGCCAGGGCTACACAGAGAAACCCTAACTAAACAAAAAACAAACCAAAATCAAAACCTAGTATCTGGAATTCACCTAAATCACTAATAGTAAAGAAACTAAAGCCCCATGGTTTCTCAACCATGGCCTAGAATTTCAACCCATCTCCATATCTTAGCAAGACCCCATGTCTGATAAACCTTATCAGTCTCCTAGAATGAACCCACCACATCTTTAACTGAGCTTCTTTTTCTTTTTTGAGTACAATCTTTTATTTAAGTGAAGCTTGTTCATAAGAACTTTCTGAGAAAAAGTGTGTGAGAAATAACATTGGATAGCCATTAACCGTATCTTCAGTTATTACTTTGGACATGGAATTTTTAACTTAATATATATATATATATATACACACACACACACACACACACACACACACACACACACACACACAAAAGGATAACCATGAGGGTTGCTGCTGTAGCTCAGTGGTATAAATGCTTACTTAACACACATGAGGCCCTAGATTTAATCTCCAGTATTATGAATGAATGAACAAACAAACAAATGTATAAGAAAATATATGATCATCTCAGTAGATGAAGGAAAAGCATTCAATAATAGTCACGGTGCTAGAGAGATGGCTTTGTGGGTGAGAGTGCTCGTTGCTCTTGGAGGTTTGGTTCCTAGCACCCACATGGTGGCCCACAACCATCTGTAACTCCAGATCCAGGCAACCTGCTGTCCTCTTCTCAGCTCCACGGGCATCAGGTGCGCATATGGTGCCGATACACACATGCAGGCAAAACACTCAAGCACATCAAATGAAATAATAAATTTTACTTAAGAAAAAAAAATTCAGCACCTCTTCTTAATAAGGCTCATAAAAACTTAGCTGTATGTGATGAGGTGTTCCTGTAATCACAGCACTTGGGAGACTGAGACAGAAGGATTGCTAATTCGAAACCAGCCCGGCCACATAAATTCAGCATATACCCGGGCTATGACATCCTGACTACAAAAAGAAGAAAAGAAACCTAGGGTGAGAATGTGCCTGAGCACAATAAGGGATATCTTGGAGAGAACAAAGTCCCAAGAGTGGGACTGTGTGAGGGGAACCCTGAGTGCTTGTGAGAAAACACTGGAAAACCAAGACAAGAGTCTTGTAACCTCAGTTTCTTCAAAAACATGGAATTGCTCTTGAATTACACTTCTATTTCCCTCCCAGGTATAGTGAATAAGAGCGAGTTTACTTCAGATTATTCCTTACAACTGCCTATTATTATTTCTATGGAAAACCATGTTGTTGCCATGTACAGTTTGTTCTTCTTGTGGTTACAGACAGCTTGGACTCCTGAGAACTGTACGAGGATGACCTTTCCTAGCCCTCAGGGTATAAACTTTGTGATGCTCTGAATAAAGAATGCTATTCCATGAGACTTTAGTCTGCCACGTTTTTAGGCTCCATTCTACCGGGTCTGACTCTGACCCTAGAAGCAGCAAACGGGAATAGAGAAGTAAGCCAACAGCCTATATCATACTGAACTCACGTCTTCTAAGATCAAGACTAAAACAAAGATTTCCCGTTCCCACGACTGTTACTCAATGTGATACTTAACTCCTGGCCAGTGCAGCAACACAAGAGAAGGAAATTCAGGACACTCAAATACACAATGAGTAGATTAAAATAGACTTAAATGCAGATGACATGCCAATATACAACAAAGCATTAAAACTCCACCAAAGGTTAATCCCAGCACAGGAGGCAGAGGCAGGCAGATCTCTACGAGTTTAAGGCCAGCCTGATCCACAGAGTAAGTTCCAGGACAACCAGTGCTATGTAAAGAGTCTGTCTTTTACAAAAAAAAAAAAATTTTTTTTAAAGCAAGCCAGGCATGGTGGTGCATGCCTTTATTCCCAGCACTTGGGAGGGCAGGTAGATCTCTGAGCTCAGGGTCAGCCTGGTCTACAAAGAGAGTTGCAGAACAGCCAGGGCCATATAGAAAAACTCTGTCTCAAAAAAACAAAAAGAAAAAAAATAAAGTAAAATAAAATCCACCAAAAAGCCATTAGAACTGATAAAGCAATTTAGTGAGGCTGCACAGTCCAAAATTTATATATATATATATATATATATATATATATATATATATATATATATGTCATCTGATATATATCAGTTAATTTCATATTCAAATAATTAAATTGTTGATATAAAATAAGTAATCCACTCACAGTGATCACAACACACACACAAATTATCTAGGAATACATTTAACCAGGGAAGTGTATGATCTTTACAATGAAATTTGTAAAACACAGAGGCAAGAAATTGAAGAGAATATAAAAACCTGGAAAAAAACATTCCATGTTCATGGATTGTAAAAAATAATACTTTTAAAAGTTACCATACTACCCAAAGGATCTAAAGATTCATTCCAATCTCTATTGAAATATTAATAAATTTCTTCACAATGTTTTTAAAGAAATCAAATAAAATATTCCTACATTTTAAATTAAGTCAGAAAGATCCTAAAAGCCAACACCATCCAATGGGCAAAATTAACAAAACATGAGTCATTATAATTCATGATTTCGTACGACAGACAGAAAAGAGGGAGTGAGGGAAAGGATCAGGTGTCAATCAAAACTAACAAGCTACAAAAAAAATAGAAATCTAATACTTGATAAGCTAATTTTAAAAATGAATGGTGGTAACCTATTTGGGTGGCTAAGGCTGCTTGCAGAACTCAGAGGTTATTAAGTGAGAATCTTAGTGCCAGCTTGGCCTACTTCCCTATGAGTTACTTGTCAGGGAGGTCCCAGAGGCTCCCAAAACAATACAGGCCATTACCATTGTCAGTTGCCCAACAGAACTATGTAGTAAGACCCTGTTGCTGAAGGCATCACATATCTTTGTTACAGAACAGAGAGAAATCAAGCTAAGCTGGACACTTCCTCCCTGCCAGCTCTCACCCACAGTGCCTAAAAATCCCATGCAGGCTGCTAGAGAGAATTGTTCTCAACAGTCTTACTTATCCATGAACCCCTGGGTCCAGCAATACCAACTGAACAGGCAAGATGAGCCTCCTCATGAAATAGGGGAGGTTCTGTTTTAGCGTTACCCAACTGTTTTCTGATGGGATTTGATACCAGCTCTGTGACAGGGACTTCACAGGCTCTAGTGAGAAAGCTTCTGGTGTTGCTTTTGCTGAACTGACATGGTGTGCCATCAAATTATCTTCTAAATAACTATGCGTATGGCCACAGGTTAGTGCTGCTGTAATCTTTGGTTAGAGAAGAGTTTTTTTCAGTGGCATACAGAGATGATTACTGGTCAAAGCACTGAGAATAAGTGACTGCTGAATGCCCGGCCATAGATGCGACTGTTGTACACAACTCCTCCAAGGCCCAGGAAACACTCAAGAGGTGGAAAGAACAGTAAGACCCAGAGGAAGAGAAGGAGTGAGTTCTGAGCATGAAATGGCTATTGTACCTTGAACTCACAGCTATGATCCCCTATACAGGATTGGACTGGTCACATCTGTCATGGAAGGAGTAGGGGCTCCATCTGTCCCTGAGGATTTATATGCAACTAATGGTTGCTGTCATACAGAGAGACATATTCTTTAGTGGCAGAGCCACTGGAAAGTGTACATGCTTCTGTAAACACCCTAATGAAACTCATAGGGGAGCATGTGCACACACACACACACACATACACAGAGAGAGAGAGAGTAGAAGATGACTAATAGGGAAAAGAAAGAAGATTCACAGGAATGCTGAAAGGAAGAAAGGAAGTAAAAGGGAGTGAAAGTGATCAAAATGTATTATCCATGTATATGAAAATGTGATGAAACCCATCATTACATAGAATTAATATAAACTAATAAAAAATTTAAAACACATCACAAAGTGATAGAAACCAAAATAACATGATACTGGCATAAAAAGTCACATAGGCAAAACAGAGAAGCCAGAAATAAACTGTGTAGTTGTAGCCAACTGATTTTCCACAAAAAATATTTGAGAGAGTCTCTGCAATAAATGGCACTGAAGAAAAACTCCAGTCTTCTATTCATCAAGGTCAAAAGTCAACGTAAAATAGATTTTTTTTTTTTAGAAAACTTAAATAAATAAATTCACCTAAACTGTGAAATGAGAGGAGGAAATAGAGGAAATGCTGCAGGGCACCGGCCCAGGGAGGGGGTGAATTGTGAAATCCCCAAGACACTGGCAACAGATGCAAAAATTAACAAATGGGATTTCATAAGGCCAAAATGCCCTCTCCAGCTCAGGAAACAACCACCACACTGAAAGGACACCAAGAGAGAACGAGAGAAAATGTCTGCAGACATTTGACGAGGGACTAAATTCAAAATACGTGAAGGACTCGACATCAAAAGATAAAATGCCTTAAAAATCCAAGCAATCTGATCTAAAAAGGGAATGGATAACCTGAAAAGTAAACATCTCTAAAAAGAGCATTAAAAAAATGACCAACAGATACATTTTGTTTTTGTTTTAATCCTCAACATCACTAATCGCCAGAGAATGCAAATCGAACCACTCTAGTCAGTGGCCACTGGCAGCTACTCAACCCATGTCCCATTGTGAAGAGATCTGTTGTGAGGGCTCATTCTTTGCATTGCCGAGAGGTTATAACTGCCTTGCGGTCGTACCGCATCAGTACAGGGCAACTTGCTATTATCTCGCGGAGAGAGGCACTGCATCCACACACTCGTAGTCTTGTTTTACTCGGAAGCTGAGCTTTTTGCCAACACCTGTTTGCCCGTTGTGGGCAAAGATAGATGCATTTCTTTGTCTCTAACTTTAATGCCATGGTTCACACATAGCTAGCCATGAACTCCTAGGCATCTGCTAAGTTTAACTGAAGTCTCAAACTGATTCGACTGTTACGTTTTCTGTGCTAGGTAGGGTGAACTCATGGCCTTTTGCAGTGCAGGCACACACTCTACCACCAGCTACACGCTCTAACAGTGAGGTGCCCAGTGTCTGTCATATATGTTCACTCTCCCTGTGGCAACTGCCGAGACTCTGAGGAGACCTGTAATAATAGTCACAAGCCAAAGTAAGGATAATATTTCTAATGAGCTCTGGTCCATTGGCGAGAGCTATGTAAGTTAACATTTAAATGTGTCAGGTTCTGAGAAATGTGGTACCATACCTGATACTGTGTTGACTCTCCAGCACCATCTTCATGAACAAAAATTCATTAGTATGGATTTTTTTTTCTTCCTTTCATGTGTATGTGTGTTCATGTGTGGATGTGTGCATAAGTGTGGAAAGCCCAAGGTTGACATGGAGAGTCTTCTCCAAGTTTCCTCTGAGTGTCCTCCTCGTTATTTATGGAGGCAAGGTCTCTCAATCAAACCCAGAGCTCAGTGACTCAGCTAGTCCAGCTGGCCAGCTTGCTCTGAATACTCCTTCTCTCTGCCTTCCAAGCACTGAAGTTATGGGCAGGCCACCACAGCCATCTGGCACTTACGTGGGTTCTGAGGATCGAACTGAGAAGCAAGGACTTCAATCAATAAGCCATCTCCCCAGCCGTGGTGTGTCTCTTAAAGAATAATAATAATAAAAAAAAAAAGTAGGGGGAAATGCCACTTATTCTAACCCTGACAATGTCAAGTTGAAAGCAAGATCTGCTTTTTCTCATCGTAGGTAATGACTGAGCACCATCCGAGATGTGGCTACTTTTATTTTGAATTGATAAAGTTTAAAGATATTGGTCAGTGATTGAGGGATTTACCTTCTTATCAATGACTTAGAATCCAGCTAATAGCAGATGAAAGAGCTCAATGCACAGAAGATTGATTTTTTCCCTCCTGGGCATTTACAAGAAAAGCAGCCACTCAATGCCCAGAGAGAATGGCAGCTCATTTCTCTCCCTTTGTCTGAGCTGGCTGATGACATACAAGAATCAGTGAGCAGCCTGGATTGAAAGGTCAAGCTGGAAGGTGTACTTATCTCTAGGAGAGGTCACATAAATCTCTGAATTTCCTGAGATAGCAAAAGCCCACTGAAAACACAAATAAAGTCACGTGACTCGGGCTGCCTCTGCTGGCTACGGTGCTACTCTGTTACAAGACCGCCCGGACACAAGGAAAAAGCAAAGGCTGGTGGTTCTTCAGGCTCCTCTGACACCGCTGCTTTCCATCAGTGTAATCCTGGGGAGCTTTCTTGCAGAGCTTCAATGTCCTAGTGGATAAGACTACTGAAGGAGATTAAAATGGCTTTGTAAATGCCGGGTTCAACCTTTGCTTCTTAGGGAAGACTGCAGCTGTGGCACTTCCGCTTGCGTGCGCTCAGAGCAACAGACTACCCTCACGTTGTCCACGCCTGTTCTAATGGGTGGAGCTGGCCACTCCCCGGGCAGATGTAAAGCTGCTATTTCATCTTAGCCCACCTACACACTACTCTTCCTTGGCATCTTCTTCATGTTTCTCCTCTCTCTCTCGTTCTCTTTCCTTTCCTCCTCCTAAGTCCCGAGCCATGAGCTAAGAAAGGCCATGTAAAGCAGGCAGTTAGTGTAAAAAGAAAGGGAGACGAAGGGACGAGCAGACTGGTATCTTCAACCCTGCAGTTCAGTCTTGTTTTCCCTACTCACCTTGGGCACCTTCATCCACACCCTTTATCTCAAGGTCGATATTTCCTACGTAGAACGTATCCAATCCACTTATCTCCGGGCCACACGTCACGTCTCTGAATATTAGGGCTAAACAGGCAACAGACATTAAATGTCTCCACTTCTGTGTACATAAGCCCTTCAGCCTCCTCACTTCTAGCCTGACTCACCACTCCCACCCACCATCTTGCCTACCACCTGCTGGTGCTTCAGAGAAGCCCATTTCAGTAATGGCCCCATTATCCGTCCAGATTCCAAAAGCAAAGGATGGGAGACCACCGCATCACTTCCTGTCCATCAGCACCCGCCCACTTCTGTCTTGCAGCTCTCACCTGCCCACCTCCCCTGTCATTAGTCTCTCGGGAGCCTACCTCCTCAAGGCACTGCTGGTACCCAGATCTCGGTTTCACTGTTCTTCTCTCATGATTTCTAGCTGCTTTTGTTTTATTTTATTTTATTTTTTTAATGTGTTCCAAAATATTTCTTTCATACGAACTTCCAAATCATTAATTTTGTTTTCAATACAATCATCTCCTCTTTCATTTTTAAATTTAAAAATCACAGCTTCTGTTTTAGTTTTCTGGCCCCAGATCTTTTGTACATGTAATTTTTTCTTAAGTAAGATCCGTGTCTGTCACCTCCAGTAGCTGTCAGCAAAGCAATTTCTTCTAGGGAGTTCTTACCGCCCTCTGTTATCACTGAAAACACCTAAGTGCCTTGAACTTTTCCCTTATGAGCTCTTGGCTCTGTTTTGTCCTGGATCCCAGGCCCAACTATAAGAACAGCAATGCTTTTAGGAACCCTGGGAATCCTAGCAACCCAGGGAGCCAGCTGGGTGGCAGGCTACACACACATACACACACACACACACACACACACACACACACACACACACACACACACACGGTCTCTGCAAGAAGTCTGCTGCTCTCCACCTTCTCAGCATCAGGACCACATCTCTCAGAAGTGAGGTGGCCCAGTTCACACCCTGTGTCTAGCAACTATGTTGGGGCCACATAGAGCTGGTCTTTGAAGTCCCTGTAATTACAGGAAAAGTGAACGGGAGGTAAGGCAAAGTCTTTCTTTCCTGGAAAGAGGAACAATGGTTCCAAAATAGGAATGCCTAGATTGTGATCCCACCTCCTCCACTAACCAGCTGGGTGTGTCAACCAACTCACTTTATCTCTCTGGACATCTGCTTCCTCACCCAAAAAAAAAAATTTTGTTAAAATGTGCTTTGCCTGTTTCACAGGATTTTATGAGGTTTTAGTATGAAAATGTTTTCAATGTATGTTTTGAGAGATTTTTAAAAAATTAAAATCAAACTGCCCTACTAAGTGTTATAATTTGAGGAAAGCTATAAACATAAATGCCAGGAACTGGAGAAATGACTTGGTGGTGAAGAGTACTTGCTGCTCTTACAGAGGACCCGGGTTTAGTTCCCAGCACCCACATGGCCATTTACAAATATTGTCCCAGGGGATGTGATGCCCTCTTTGGTCCTTCATGGGTACTGCATGCATATGGTGCGCTAACACTCACTCAAACAAAATACTCACACACATAAAATAAACAAATCTTTAAACATACACATCACCTTGTCCTGGAGGACTATGATTTCCACCACAAAAGTCCCTCCTCTGGGCTGAGACAAGGTGACCCTCATAAATCCCCTTAGCGTACACATGACCCTGAAGACGGAAAGAACAAAGATAAAATAGAGAGTCTTTAAGGCTCATTGCTATGGGATGTTTTTCATGGAATTTACTGCTCAGATAGGGGAATTCCGAGAGGTTAGGAAAAGGGAAGGCTTTTTAGGAGAATAAGTGAAGGAATCCAAGGGGAATACCCAGAGAGAGTCCTGAAGCTCAGTGGGGGGGGTCAGCATTCCCTGGCCACTGGCCTGCAGCCAGAAGGCCCACAGTGGTATCAATATTCCTCAATTTTATATTGGCAAGAATTCCTTCCTCCACACAAATATCTTCCCCTTCCTGAAGCAAGCACTTCATACATGAGGGATAGAAATGAGAAAAGTCTGTCCTAGGCCCTTGTTTTCCCCTCAACCATGGATGCTGTAGGACATTTTACTCTCACACTTTATTAATCTAAGACACCATTGATTGTAGCAAATCACAGTTTTATATGATACTGAGAAGGAAAATTTATTTCCAGTTTAAACTTTGATATATCAATGATGAGAAGTATTTCAACTTCAGAGATGATAAATGTGAAAAAAAAATGTACATCTTGGAACCCTGCAAATGTAGTATCTATATATTGATTAGGTCACTGTGTCAAATCAGCTGCTACTGACAGCACCGTCTATCTACGGGGCTCTGGTTGATACCGTGTAGAACTCTCCAGAACTGAGAGTAGGAAATGGTCTCTTGCTTGAGAGGATTATTGACAGTGATCATTGTGGTGATTTTCTCAAGGCCCAGATTCCTCTGGGGGCGAGGCGGAGATAGGAGAAATGAATACACAATATATAAAATGATTTTTGGAAAGGAAACAAATGCTTCATTCCCAGAGATGAGAAACAAATTTGACTCTGGCTACCATTTCTTAAAGCATGGCTCAGGGCCCACCTCTAGACCCCAAGATCCCTGCAAGGGCCCCTGAGCATCCCCGACCTCATGGGATACCCTCAGAGGACTCGTCATGGTACAGTCCCAGGGACCTTTTCACCTGTGCCCAGAGTCAGGAGCTCCCTTGTCCTAGCCCTCAGGTATCCTAGGGGCAATTATTTCTTATACCCTTTAGCAAATAGTGACTGTTTGCTCAGAGTCAGGAAAGCGGTAAAAAAGGAAGTTGACCACCCATTCTCTGCTCTATTGCTTTTGTCATTTTTTCCATGTGATTCCTCTTTTTCTTCCTTTCTTCTTTTTTTTTTTCTTTTTCTTCATGTTTTAAGTTTGTTTGCCTGTTTTTTGGGGTTTTTTGGGGGGGGTTGGTTTTTTTTTCTTGGAATATTGTATTCCTCTAAACTTTTTATGTTTTGTTATTTACTTTCATGCATTCAACTAATTTTAATGTATTTTTCATTCTTGAACAATATTTTCCTTTCTCTCAGTATTTTTCCCCACATTATCCCCCCCCTTACATTTAATATTATGATTTTACCTTACTAACTTAAAAAATTCTTACAATGCTACATTGCTGTTGGGTTTAATTTAATTATTGTATGCATATCTTTTGCTTGCATGTATGTAAGTACACCACATGCACGCCCAATGCCCAATGGCCTTGAACCCATTGTACCTGGCACTGGGGATAGTTGTGACCCACCATGTGGGTGCTGAGAACTGAACATGGATCCTCTGCAAGAGCAGCAAGCACGCTGAACTACTGACTAAGCCATCTCCCCAGTCCTCACACTTTCCTTTTTTATCCCTAGTCTGACATTTATGCAATTTTGTTTTTGAGCTTTTTCACTATTTGGAAATCTTTTGGCTTTGTGTTGTTTTTCTACTTTTCTTATTTTATTTGTTCTAATTGTTGCAATTTTTTTTCTCTTCTGCTCTATACATTCTCTTTCCTCTTCTTCTCTCTCTTTTCTTCAATTTCAGTTTGGCTCTCCTCTTTTTCTTCCTTTTCCCTATCTCCTTCCTTTATCTCTTTCACTTACTAGTCATACATTTACCCTAAATCATTTCCACCTTCATCACACATTCTACAGTAATTTGCTATTTTCAGTTAGGTGGCTATTTGTCTTTGTTTTCCAGAGCTGAGGACCCAACCCAGGGAGGCAAGTGCTCTACCACTGAGCTAAATCCTCAGCCCTGGCCACTGGTAATATAGTAGTGGATTGTAATTAATTTAAAGTATACAGTGTTACTACTGCTCCTTCTTTTTCTTCTCTTCCTCCTCCTTCTTCCCAAGTGGTACCAGGTATTGAGCCCTCAAGAGTAAGATGCTCAATAATCATATATTCATACATATATATACATACATACATATGTACATACATTACATACATACATACATAAAACCTAGAAGAATTAGCTAAACTTAGAGATGCCCAAGTCACAACGTAGAAACACAAAATAAACATTAAGGCAATATGCAAACTCAAAGACACTGAAGTAAATAAAATGACAGAGGAATATTTCAGTGTTTTCTGGTAAAAGTTTCAATGACATGAAAGCAGATGCAAACAAGGAAATAAATTCAACCCAAGCCTGAGAGAGAGAGCAGTCAGCATTATGGAGGAAAGAGTCAGTAAATATAAGTAAGAAGACAAGCAATGGGGGAAAAAAAAAAGAGAGAGCAATGAGGAAGAGAATTTTAGCAAGTAAATTGAGGCTTAGGGGAGAAAGCAATATATAAGTGTTAGAAATATAAATGTTAGAAATGAAACCCTCAACAGATCAAATAACAATGCAGTGGGAAGCACCACTAGCCGACTCAATCAAGCAAAAATAAAAAATAATAAATAAAACAATAACAAAAGGGATAGAAGACAAGGTTGATGAAATACTGCATTCGGACACTGATAAAAAAAAAAAACAAATTAAAAAAACATGACCACAATGTTTAAGAACTCTGACATATAACCAAGGAGCCAAACCTAAAAATCTGTGGGCAATAGGAAGGAGTCAGCTCAGATAAACACTAAACACAGAAAATCTACTCAATGAAGTTAAAGTAGAAATTTCCTCAAATCTATAGAAAAATAGACATCTAAATACAAGAAACATTTGCAAGCCCAAACAGATACAACTGGAGAACCTCCATGACCTATTATAGCCCAGATGTCAAAAAATACAAAGCAAAGAAGCAACACCAAAAGCTACCAGAGAAATACACCCAACTCTCCTCCAGAGACAGAAACATCACAGTCATAGCGGACTTCGCATCCACTCAGCAGCCCTCAAAGCCTGAAGAGAGTGGAGCAATGTGTTTCAAGCCCTGCAAGTAAACGCCTGCCAGCCAAGAGGGCCACCACCAGCAAAGATATCTTTGAGAACGTATGGGAATGAAGGGCATTTCCAGACAAACTCAAATTAAGGCAGTTCACAAGCACAAAGCTAGTACTACAGAGGATAGATATTTCAAGAAATATTGCACTCTGAGGAAGAAGAAAAAGAGTCTCAATTACAAAAGCACAGGAGAATGGATTTCATGAGAAGAATGGTTAAACAAAGGCAAGCCAGGGAGGAATCCGTCAAGTAAAACAGCAAATGTTGGCATTAGTAGGAGAGAGAAGTAAAAAACACTGACCTGACCAAAAACCCATGAGCTACATGAAGGAGGTGAAATAAACACTAAACATATGAAGAAACTATTCAATAAAATTACAGTGGAAGACTTCTAAAATCTAGAGGAAAAAAAAATGTATTTGGATGTCTGCCCAAACAGAGGAAATGCTTAGAACTCCAAATAGACAAACATTGGGGAGGGACTTCCGGGAGCATGGGTGACTCCAACCAACTAGAAAAGCAACCAACAAAATAAAAGGAATGAGTGCACACCCGCCAATAATAACTCTAAGTACACATGATCTCACCTCACAAACAAAGAGCCACAGACCATCTGACTTGGAGTACGTCCAATCTTCTACTCTTTTCAGGATGAACCCTTTACTGGTAAAGACACCCACAGACTGAAAGTCAAGAGATGGAAAATGTTCTAGCAAGCAAACAGAAGCAAAAAAACAAAAAACAAACAAACAAAAACAAACAAACAAAAAAAACAAACAAAAACTAGCTGTTGTAACTCTTCTGATAGCAGATAAAACAGACTTCAAATCAAAATTAGTCAGAAGAGATAAAGGTCACACTTCATCAAGAAAATGTAGCAACTGATAAATATGTGCAAAATATAAGAATCATCAGAACTTTTAAGGCCTCATTTGGCTCCTGTGGCCCCTCCGGTCTGAGTTTCCACAGTTAAACATTGTTCCACAGGGGACCAAATCACATTAAACTCAGATACAACCCTCATGAAAAATGTAAGATTGAACGCAGAACCTGTGCCTGCTTAGCATGTCTTCTACAGCCCATGGCGTTTTCATGGTAACTTGACCGAAATTACTATTTTCTTCGTTATGTTGTAGATTCTGACACATGGTATTTTTCAGATGAGAAAACTTTCTGAAGAGTAAAGACTTTTAAAAGTCCTGCGGTTATGATGAAATGACTGCATCTAAGAAATTTGCTGTTAACAAGATTCAAGACAGAAGAAAAGATGGAGGCGCGGGTCTCCCAGAGTCACCAGGGAATGAACAGGGAACTGGGGAAAACAGGAAAAGAGCTATCAGAAGAAATGAGTGGTGGCAACAATTTCTAGTCTGAAAGCAGAGTAAACTAAGAAACTTTACAAGGCAGAACAGGAAAACCACAGTATGGAACCTGGAGGGATTAGAACAATTTGAGGAAGTCCCCGTCGTAGAGAGAGCTTCAGAACAGAGAGCTTCAGAAAAGCATTGTGCTCCTGCACTCCCAGAAAGACGTTTTAAAGGGAAAAAGAAAGATGATAAGAGACAAAAGTTCTGTGTAGCAGCCAAGATGGAAAATGCTGTGAGAAAGCCTTAGCTCTTGTAGCACCTGCAAAACCCCATTTTAAGGAGACCCCCGTGAATCCAAGATCCTCAAATTACTGTACTCTTAGGAAACTCAAGCAAGTGTCATGGGGAGATGTGCTGAAACCCTGAAGCCAGGACAACAGGATTCCTCTCTATGGAAGGTGTTATGGTATGTCTCCTCCTGGGGAGACGCGAACAAACATTTACACCTCCTCCTACGGTTCCATCAACAAACCAAAGTACAATTCCACTAAAGTCCAACTAGGAAATCAATGAGTTTATGGGCCTTCCTTACAGAGCATGGGTAAAGGGTAACTTCCAGGAACATGGGTGACTCCAAAACAGCTTCGCCACCAGAAATCCCCACTCCTGCCTGAAAATGATGTAGCTATATAGATAGAATTTCCACTCCCTTCAGCATCTGTTTTGAGGTGCTGCTGGGTGGAGCCTCTCAGAGGACAGCTATGATAGGCTCCTGTCAAATCAATCTGGTGCTTTCTCAGAAAATTGGGAATAGCTCTACCCTAAGACCCAGTTATACCACTCCTGGTCATATAAGCCTGAAAGATGTTCTACCATACAACAAGGACACTTGCCCAGTTATGTTCATAGCAGCTATATCTGTAATAGCAAGAATCTGGAAACAACCTGTTTGTCCCTCAATTGAAGAATGGAAAAAGAAACTGCAGTACACTTACACTATGGAATATTACTCAGCTATTAAAAACAAAGAAATCATAAAATTTGCAGGCAGATGGATAGAACTAAAAAAAAAAAAAAAAAAAAAAAAAAAAAAAAAAACTATCCTGAGTAAGGTAACCCAGACCCAGAAAGGTCTACTTTAAAAATCAGAGTTCTCTGGGTTGGAGAGATGGCTCAGCCCAGCTCACTTTTCAGTGCCCACACGGTGACTCATCTGTAACTCCAGTTTCAGTGGGTTTGATGCCTTATTCTGCCCTTCATGGCCATCATTCATGCACACAGTACACATACATATGTACAGGCAAAAACTCACACATAAAGCAAATACATCTTTTTTTTTAAAGATTTGTTTATTTATTATTATGTATACATGTATGCAATGTACACCCGCAGGCCAGAAAAGGGGGCCAGATCTCATTACATATGGTTGTGAGCCACCATGTGGCTGCTGGGAATTGAACTCAGGACCTCTGGAACAGCAATCAGTGCTCTTAACCTCTGAACCATCTCTCCAGCCTATCTTTTTAAATTTAATGTTCTCAGGACAATAACAATATGCTTTGGAACTGCAAACATCAGGGATTACCCTCAGCCCACTTATCATCAGTTCTGATGTTCTCATTGCCAGATGATCAACAAATATGTTCCCTAAGGTTGTGTTTCAGTGCCTTCTTTCCAGGACAAAAGGTCTTGGCTTGTGTTTCTAGAAAGCAGAGATGGATTTTTGTGTATGGAAAGCTTTGTCAACATTCTCATGGAAATACAGTGATGAGGAAAACAAAGTGGAGCAGTGAGGAGACACCAGTCCTTGATGAGGCTATTAAAGAGACTCCTAGCAGTCTAACAGAATTATGGACCAAGGTGCCAGACAAAGAGCCAGACTAAAGGAGAGTCCTTATTCACCCTAGTCAACTGGTTGTTGACCATGCACCATCTCCTTAGAAAGAGCAGGAAGGTCTGTGTGGACCAGAGCAAATCTCCATGAGAGTTGGAGCCACTATTGAACTCACAGAATGTAGAGATGATTGTGCTGAACCTGAAGAAGAGCTGTGGACAGAGAACTGCTGTGTTCAATACCCAAGTGTGGGGCCCAATCAAGAGATGGGCTCACGGAGTCAGAAGGAATTTAGAGATGAGGACATCTTAGGCAGAGAGGAAAAGTGTCCCAGAAAAGGACAGCAAAATGGTTTTCAGTGAGGAGTATAAGGCGAGAATAAGAGGTAATGGAAGGATCCAGGGGTCCCACATCAATCAATGGGGAACCTATTAGAGGTCAGTCTTGTATTTCTCATCTCTAACCATTAATGGCAATGAGTCAATATGTCCCCCATACCGACAAGAGTAATTTTGAATAATTAAGGCTTATGGACAAAAACAAAATGAGAGACACTTGGCAGTATATGGTGGAGTGGCCTCAGAACATGCCACATAACCAGCACTCCAAATGCCTCATGCCACTGTCTGTAGAGGAGGCTCTAATTATTTCCCTACTCCATTGTGTCCATTTGCAACAAGACAACTAAGACAGAAACTTGTCCTGGATCCCCCCCACCCCAGAACCATGAGGGGCTAAAAAACAATGTGTTGTAGCTGAGGGCACACAAGACCTGTACAAATAGACACAGAGTGGTGTGAGAGAGGACTGCCCAGGGAGGCAGGCATAAGTCCAAGGCCTGGCTCCCAGGTGGATTGTGCTGGACTCGTCAGTCCCTGAAGTGGTCCTCCAAGTCCACAGGGTCTGAGATTCTGTATTTTTGCAACATTTAATGAGAGCAAGAAGCCACTTTTGATGTCAAAATCAATCCTGAGTCTTCTTTGGGGGCAAGGTTTTTGATAGCGAAGAAAGAGAAACATGGACCCCCCCCCCAACAGCTTAGGACCCCTTTCTTCTAGATGTTGACTTTCCCCTCAAAAAGAGAAATACATTTCACTTTCCTGTTACTATCTTTTTTTTCTCACACTAGCAGAAGAGCAACCCTTTCTAGATCCTCCCTAACGTCTTTCACCCTCCCTGTTTCATGTCTGCATTGCAGGGCACAGCATATGAGTCACAAGCGTGCTGATTTCTTTATCCAGGGACACATGGCAAGCCTCTGTCTAAGCAATAAGTGGACTAATACTGAATTACAAATTGAATTTTGTAAAAAGAATCAATCTATTATTGATAACTAAGAAGAAACCTATTAATGCCCTGTCTTCCGTTTGCTATAGGGAACGCCTATGCCTTAGATGGGTTGATTCTCTTAATAGATGTTAAAAAGATCAGCTCACCACAGTGGACATCAAAGCACATTAGCCGATTATACATATTACTTATTTAACCAGTGTACTTCTTCACTGGGTCAACTAACAATATATTAAAATGTAACATCAATTTAGCAGGTGTTCACCTGCATCAAATATTTATTGCCAGTGGTAAATATGCTTCAGAAAAAGACAACAGCCTCCCTTCTGACCACGTGATTCGGGACCACTAGCAGCAGCAACAATTGGCAGCATCTCTTGGGCAAGCCATACAAGAGGCTCCCACATGGGCTGCATTCCTAATAGACTCAGTGCCTGTCCTTCATCCTATCAACAAGTAGGGGGTGGGCATCTACTCTGTGCCTGGGCTAGGCATGGGCAGGGGATGCCGTAAGAGACAGTGAAAGATCACAGGTGTCTGGAATCCCCAAGCCAGGTGATAATCCCATTGCTACCTCTAGCAAATGGTATGAGCTTCGGCAAAGCTCTTCACACACACACACACACACACACACACACACACACACACACACACACACCTTGAACTGCAGTCTTGCCATCTGAAGAATGGTGCCTTCTGTAGCACTGCCGTGATAGTAATTATCACAGAGAAGCTTGGTAAAGCATAAAGGACTCCCTCGGGCAGTTGTCACAAGACACAGGACAATCGCTGCTAATTTGCTTTTTCATTTTCAAGTATATTACAGATATTATCTCATTCACTTACTATTGTCACTGCTTATTACAATTCTGGCATGACCAACAGCTCATATACATAAATATGGGATTTATTAGAGAGGTTTTCAGGTGTGGAGCGAGTGGTCTAACAATGGCCATCTCCCTTTGGAAATGCCAAGGACCCAGTCCAGTCCACAATACTGGGTGTCATAGCTGTACCAATCTGGTGCTGGAGTCCAAGAAGATTACTACAGGACTGAAGCTCTTCACTCTACATTGGAATCCTGAAGATGTAGGTTCTAAAACCACTGGAGAAAAGGCCTGGGGAACAGGATAGATGAACTTGTCAGCAAGCATGAGAGCAAGCAGGCAAAAGCAAAAGCTTCCTTCCGAGTCCTTTTACACAGGATGGCATCAGCAGATGTGGGCCAGGTTTAGGGTGGGTCTTTCCCGCTTCAGATGATCTGATCAAGAAAACCAGTCTCGTGTATGTCCGGCTGCTTGGGTTTCACTTGATTCCGGATGTAACCAAGTTGACAACAACCAAGATTAGCCATCACATTGGTCATAATTTAATGGATTTTTTACCTTTCTTTTCATATATGTATGTGGTATGTATTTGCATGCTCAGTCTCTTCATCTGAAGAATGGTGCTGCCTGGAGCACTGCCGCATATTTGCAGCACATATATTTACATGTGTGCATATGCACATACACACATGCATGCATACTTGTGCATAATGTTGGCAGCATCTTCTTCGGTCACTCTTTTAACTTATTCATTTGACATAAAGCCTTTCAGTCAAACCCAGCACTCAAGGATATGGCCTGCTTCCTAGCCAATTGCTCTGGGGGTTCCCCCTCTTCCCCCCCACAACTCCCCCATCTCTGCCTTTTATGGCTGGAATTACAGGTGAGCTGCCATGTCCAGTTGGCACTGATACAGGTTCTGAGGATTAGAACCCCAGTCCTCTTCTTGTGTGGCAAGTGGTTTAACCTCTGGACTATGTCTCCAGTTGTTTGTTTTTATTTCTTACATTTAGAGTAAAATAGCTACAAGAGAAATAATTTTTATTCTGTTTTGTTTTCTGAGTCTCGTGTATCTGAAGCTGGCCTCACAGTCGCTATGTAACCCTGAACGTCTAATCTTCCCGCCTTCGCCTCCTGCAGGCTGAGTTTACAGGCATGAGCCACCACCTCGCCTTATGGAGCGCTGGGATCAAATGCAGGCATTCTAGCATGGGAGGTAAGGACTCTGCCACCTGAGTCACATCTGCAGCCCTCAAATTATCATTTTTTAGTGGTTAGATTATCACTTTAGCAAAAGATAAATGAAACATTTACTGCAGACACATTCACTGAATGTGATCAATAAACACATACCAAAGCCCCCGCTAAGTGCCAAGGGCTGTTCCAGGTGATGGGAACAAAGGGAGAACGGGACATTTGATGTTTCTGTCTTAAGAGCAAGGCCAGTAAACAGGAATGCAATAAATAAATACACAGGTATCGAGGTAATCCCAAGAGCTGTAGGATACCAGGAGAGATGCTTTGGCAATTTAAGGCACTTGCTGCCAAGCCTGATGACGCAACTTCAACCCCCAGAACCCACATGATGAGAGGAGAGAACCCACTCCCACAGGTTGTCCTCTGGCATCCACCTGAGTACAGTGACATGCCCCCTCAATAAGTAAATGTGATGCCTTTAGAGATAAGAGTTATAAATAAGGAAGTTCTGCAATAGTAGAGGAAGTTGCAAAGTAATTTCTTAGAGGAAGTGACAAATTGATACAGGGTTGAAACTTTAAAAGGAAACTCAGCCCTGGAAGTTAGGGGGCCAAAGCATTCCGGCTGAAGAAATACGCACAAGTGGTTTTAGACATGAGCGAATTGATACGTTCAAGTTGCAGGCAGTGACTTAATGTGTCAGCAGTGATGTGAAAGCATAGTGTCAGACAAGGCTGCAGCCTGCCCTCCTGGGCTATATTAGGAAAGTGGGATAGTAAGTGGGATGAGAGCTGAACAGAAGCTTGTGGTCCACTTTACATTTTTGGAGTTTCAGACTGGCTGATGTGCAGGAAGGGTTCATAGTGGGGAAGAGGCTGTTCCAGCAGCCTCTTGGTTTGGATTCCATAACAAGCACAGAGACAAAGATACAAGCCACGTTAATGCACTAAGGAAATGCAGACAATACCTTGGCCAAAACTCTGACATGATTCAGAAAAAGGAAGCAACAAAGGGTGTGCAGTGAACTCGGTTACGAGGGGAGTTGTCTAGGGTTAACCCTGCCTAGAAACTCAGGAAGCTAGTGCAAACTACACCTTGAGCAAGTTCCTCCCAAAAGGCAAGGAGCTGGGATGTTTACACACCCACTTGCGAAGTCCTTGGTTGAGCCTCTGCTGGGAAACAGCGGGCACTGATTCTTCAGCGCTTACAGCCTGTACCAGGCAGACGGAGTGACCTTTGGAGATGGGAAGAGAGCGCCCTCTAGCACCAAGGCACAAACGCCGGCCCTGGAAAGTTGGGTGAGAAGCCCCTGAGGGATCTGAGTGGGCACTGCTTTGCCTGCTGTATCAGGTCTGGCATAATAAAAGCCTGAAAGAGGGCATAATGGAGCTGGTGAGACATGGGTGGATTCGGAGTCAGGCTGATAAGCTCTGGGTTAAGGATGGCTTCTAAACTCAGGCCTCGATCTGCTGTGTAGATGGTGGGTCCGTGTTATAAAAAGGGAAATAGTGGAGGGAACATCATTCCTGAGAACATGCTAGAATGTTTGTCATTCTGACAAACACCTGACATTAGCAATATAAAGGATAGGACTGTTTCATTTGGCCCTCAGTGTCCAAGGTTTCAGTCCGTGTAGGTGCGTTCCATGTTTCTGGGCCTGTTGGCTGTGGTAATGCTTCATGGAAAAGAACGAGATAAAGGAGACCTGGTCAGTTTCTGGCAGCCAGGAAGCAGAGCAGTGTGTGAAGAAGGCTTCCTGTTGGACAGTGCCATCCCCTCCTCCTAGTACACTTCTCAATCAATTTGATGACCAAGCTTAGCCACAAGATGAGACGAGGAATCTGAAAGTTTCTTTAAGGCTAAGACCTAAGATGGGGCTGTCAGGTATACAATTGGATTGAAGTGTTGAACTCACGTAAGTCTGTTATGTAGGATGAATAAATGTTAGGACTCCATCACCAAGGAGTGTGGCTACCACTATTACTCTATTGCCCACTTAAAAATCTTAAAGAAAGTAGATTTCATGTTAAGGGTTATTACCACAGTATGATAAAATTTAATGAAAATGTGAAAGTTGAGCCCATAGAAAATTGCCCCTGTTCTCAGCATCCAACCTTTACTTCAAACGGAATAGCACGGCTTATGCCTGTTTTGTAAGATGACTTCTTTGAACTAGTTCATCTAAATTAATTATTATGCTATGTTCAAAGTATTTGCAAACCAACTATGAGTTTAAAAAAAAAAAAGCTAATGGCAGAAATCTTAGACCTGACATTTTCTGGGAAGCTATGAAATGGACTAGGCTGCCACAAAAGTTTTCTCATTTGAGCCTCAAATAGACCCTCCAGTAATGACTCAGACTTATTACTGCCACCTTCTAAGCCAAGCAACGACTAGCTGACCTGTCAGCATCACACTGCAAACGAGATGAGAGAAACGCAGTTCCCAAGCCTCCGATCCGTGCTCGCTCACTCGCATCGTGTGGCTGAGCCAACAGCCAAAGGCTGGTCTTACACTCCAGCTTGACAGATTGATCTTGAACGTCACCTTTTAACCATTTGTGAGAGACCCCACCTAAAGAAATTAAGAGGATGGTATGTAACCAGGCTTTTGCCACTATGTGGGTTCTTTTATCTACCACCCTACACTGTCCCTATCCCTTCCAACCCCCCAACAGTAGGTAGGAGAGGAAGAAGGTTAGAGGAGAAAGGGGGTGTTTATCTCATTAGACTACTTCCTGCTGACTAGGGGGTCTCTAGTTCCTTGGGGCAAATTTGATCTTCATATCAGGATATCTCCAACTAGCAAACAGCAAACAGCAACCAACAGCGGCAAAAACAGCAACAGCAACAGCAGCAGCAGCAGGAACAGCAGCAACAGCAGAGGGAGCCGCAGCCATAGTACCACCTCTTGGGGCTCTAGAACTTATCCTACGCTTGCAGAAACCATCTGCAGCTGGCAAAGTCACACCCCTGCTAGAGCATGAGGCAAATCATAGTCAGCTGCTGTGGACAATCTGAAGTAGCCTCATATCACACACCTGGGATTAAAACAAAAACATATTCCTATAACATTTCTGTGTTTTTAAAGAAACCCAGAATTCTCACTACAATGGTAGCTCTGTGAACATTTCTCCAACTGTGTCTAAAAGACAGTATCGTCCCCAAATTGCCAACCTGAGGAAAGAGCATCTACTGTATGCTTCTCTTAGATGGTCACAACATGTTAGACTTTTTATGTATGTGATTACTGTCTTTATTACAATAATTATTTTGTTGTATGTCAAAAATACATCAAACCATATACTTTGAGTAAATGGGTTGTATATTGTGTCTCAAATTATCTTAATAAAACTATAGAAAAATGAAATAATGAAAATAAAACAAAATGAAAAGGTCAATGGCCATGCTCTTTTGATTAATACGTTTCTGCAGCATATTTTGAATCCATATAGTAGAGTATCTCCTGCTTTATTCCTTTTGCTTGAGAGTTTTGCCTATTTCCTTTATGTTTTGTGCTGGCTAGTCTTATGTCAACTTGACACACAAACTAGAGGTATCTAAACAGAGAAAACATCAATTGAGAAACCATCTCCATAAGATCCGGCTGTAAGGCATTTTCTCAATTAGTGATTGATGAAGGAGTCCCAGCCCATTGTGGGTGGTACCACCCTGGGTTGGTAGTCCTGGGTTCTATAAGGAAGCAGTCTGAGCAAGCCATGTGAGAAAACCAATAAGCAGCATCCCTCCATGCCTTCTGCATCAGTCCCTGACGCCACAACCCTGCCCTGTTTGAGTTCCTGTCCTGACTTTCTTCGATGATGAACAGTGCTGGGGAAGTGTGAGCCAAATAAACCCTTTCCTCCCCAACTTGCTTTTTTTGGTCAGAGTGTTTCACTGCAGCAATAGAAACCCTAACTAAGACATTTTTCCATACAGGTTTTAAGATTATTCTTCTTAATCTTGGTGGTGGCACACACCTTTAATCCCAGCACTCGGGAGGCAGAGGCAGGTGGATCGCTGTGAGTTCGAGGCCAGCCTGGTCTACAAAGCGAGTCCAGGACAGCCAAGGCTACACAGAGAAACCCTGTGCAAAAAAAACAAAAAAAAAAGATTATTCTTTTATTTTGTGTGAATTATTTTATTGGGATTTTGTTATTGGTTCCATTGAGTCTGAATATCACTTTGGATAGCATGAACATTTTAACAACACTGATTCCTCCAATCAATAAAAAATGGAATATCTCTCCATTCTTTATGTCTTTTGTTTTCACTCTCTTTCAAGATTTTGTTGACTATACATCTTTTTCACATTTTGGTCAAATTTTCCCTTTGTATGCTTTATTTTTGTAGATATTATAAATTTGATTGCTTATCAATTTCAGATAATTCTCTATTGGTATATATTGTTACTGAGGGTTAGTGTTAATATTCAGAATATATAAGTAACTCCAGAAATGGAATAGCGTGAGATAAAATCAAACCACCCTGTGTTGAAGAAGACAACAAAGCTAAGTGGTTCATCATCTGCAGCCTCAGTACTTAGGAAAGTGAGTCAGGAAGATTTCCTAGAGCCCAGAGCTAACATGGGCCACAAAGTGAGTTCCAGGCCATATGAGGCTACAAAGTAATACAGTAGCTTCAAAAGAAAAATTGGACAATAAATCAAAATAGACATTTATCAGAAGACATACCAATGGCTGACACGTTTAAGAAAAAAAAGTTCACCATCACTAATGATAAGGAAAAAATGCAGAGGAAGAGACCAGCAGATTCCTATGAGTCCAAACCAGCCTGCTGTACATTGTGAGTTCCAGGATAGTCAGGGCTATATAGTAAGAACCGATCTCAGAAGAAAAATATTATCATCTGCCCCTAGAAGTGTTGCAGATGTAGCTGCTTTCTCACATGTTTGTCAGTAGGTGGCAGAGAGAGGAGAGAGGCTATGTTTATGCTCAGTGTTCTGACATGATTTGCAGTCTAAAATTCTCTGGAAAAAAAAAAGCAATCTTGAGACAACCACCAGTCTAGTTCTGGGAGCTCAGAGCTTGGAAACAGGAAGCTAGCCTGAGCTAAACACTAGTCCAGCACCAAGCAGGCCCGGATACCTCCCGGGACTGGGAGCAAACTGGAGACTAAAAGGACCCTGCCTAGGACTGAGGACCCCAAGCAGGAGTGAGCCTGAGACAGGCAACTCTTGCATGGGGCCACACAGGCTGGCAGGGCAAGGAACAAGGCCGAGATGACCACCAGACCAGCACCATGGTGGCCTGGACAGAGAGTTAGAGTAAGACAACCACCCACTCTGGTGCTGCATAGGCTTGGGTGGGGGGGAGCAGATCATCCCCAATATAACCCCTCACAATAATGTGTGAGTGGAGTATAGCCCTCCTGAGACCACTTCTGAGACGATACTAGATACTCAGAGACCTTGGGAGCCTCTAAGGGGAGCAAGCAAGTGGTGTAGAAATGGAAGAGAAAGAGAAACAGAAGGATGTGGGCACAATGAAGAGAGGCAGAACTGGAGACTCAGGGTTAGTGAGGAACAGTCTGATGTGAATAGCACGTGATGCCACCTGCGACCATGATGGAGTCCTGGCCTGTGCTGCCACTGAGGGCCACATCTGGGTCTGTGGCCCTGAAGCAGCAGGAGTCTATTACCACAAAAGCCAGGATGTCCTTGGTCTGGATTGCTACCCGGAGACCAGTTGATGTCTGAAGGCTATGTAGAACTGACCCCACCCCTCATCTGGCCATCAAGGGAGAGCTGGCCCTCAGGGCATGACCCTGCCCCTAACCAGCTACAGTACTCAGGATACGAGTGTGGGAAACCAGGCCCTACCACCCCTCTCCTGTGTGATGGCATGGACAAGGGAGAGATACCCTCCTCATCCCTCATCCCTCATCCCTCATCCCTCATCCCTCATCCCTCACTCCTCACCACTGGCCTCGGGTGAGAGAGTTGGCTCTGACGGGGTCATGAGAGCAGGAGAGTTGTCCCTGCCCCTCACCTGCAGTGACACTTGGGAGAACAGGTTTTGTACCTCACCTGGGAGGCACAATAGAGCTGACCCTAATGGTGGGGGCATGAGTGAGTTGGCCCTGCGTCTCGTCTCTTGGGCAGGAATGTGGATGAAGGAAAAATGCCCTCCTCCCCTCCCTCCTGACTTGCCATCTATGGCAGGCAGAAGAGATGGCTTTCAGGGTCATGAGAGTAGGAGAATTGGCCATGTCCCTCACCAGCTGCAATACTCAGGAGAGTGGACCCTGCACCTTGCCTGGGCAGCCGGGTAGAGCTGGCCCTGTTAGAGGGAGTTGCTGTTAAGCTGGCCCCAAGGGAGAGCAGGAGAGCAGGGGAGCTGGTGGGCTGACCATCTCAGATACCTCTCAGGCCCAGATACAGAGCTTTGAATTTGCCCACAGCAACATCTACAATGAATTGCTGGGGTACATGAGGAGGCAAGTTCTACAGATCCAAAACTAAAGGACCTCCATGACACGGGGCAACAACAAGATATCCCAGAGGAGTCCCGGTAAGGTTCCAGTATTGATAGAATAACAGAAGCCAGAGGCCTCGTACCAGACCAACAAGTCATTGCCATGATCATTTGCAAGCAAAGAAGTGTGAACAAAAGATTATACCATGGAGCACACTGTGACTCACTATAGCTGCCACCACGAGATTTTGTTTTTCTCTGTTTGGGGGGGGGGGGTTGAGAGGGTGGAGGGCAGATATGAGGTGAGGAGGACATGAGTGGGATTGGGGTGCATGATGTGAAATTCACAATACAAAGTTTAAAAAAAAATTAAGGGGGGAAAAGATTATCACATAATCTCTCATAAACAGATACAATGTCTGTGTCAACTGAAGATGTAGCATGTGTGAGAAGATACTTGGACATATGTTTTGCTCTTCACAAAACCGTAAGATTTTAACATCAACTGAGTTTTTTTGTTTTGTTTTGTTTTGTTTTGTTTTGTTTTGTTTTGTTTTGCCTGAATCAATCATTACTGTAATGACTAAAAACCACTGTAAGTTTATTTTCATTATAGCATGCCAGCTGAACTTGGAAGCCAGGCTAGATCAATTGGGCTGTGTGGTACCTCTTGTATCTATCTCTGACTTCTGAAATCCATCCATCATCTTTCATTTCTTTAGTGTGCAGTCTCAAGGGAAGGACAATTTTCCAGGAGAACTGTGAGGGACGTATGGCCCAGCCAATGAGTTAGTCTCTGTGTCCACCTGTTCTAGCTCTAAAAACATGCAGGAGTTGCCAGTGAGGTTGATGCTGTTCTGTGTCCTTCTACTTCATCTTTGAGCTCAGTGATCTTGACCCTGGTCTTACTACTGTAAAGACTTGAGAAATCACTTTTTATTTTGCTATGTATGTTTGACCTTTGGGTTTTTTTTTTCATTTATCTTATTATTTTATATGTATGAGCATTTTGCCTGCATGTGTCTCTATATAACATGGCATCAGATCCCCTGGAGCTAGAGTTACAAATGGTTGCAAGCCACCAGTTAAGGGCTGGGAGTTGAATCTGGGACCTCCAGATAAGTAACCAGTACTCTTAACCATTGAGCCATCTTTCTGGCCTAATCTTTGATTTTCTTAAACCAAATTTAGAGTTTTGGTGCAGGAACCCCCAACTTCTTCACTAGGTTGCTTTCTGAAATCAGCTCTAATATGTAGGGTTGCTCTCAAATGCCTTGATGGAAGTGTGTGGTGATGAATTTATGTCAACTTGACACAAACTAGAGTCTCCTGGGAAGAGAGAGCCTCGTTTGAGGAATTGGCTGCAGCAATTAATGTTGGTGTGTGAGGGCCCAGAGCATTCTCTGCAGTGCCACTCCTACAAAGGTAGTCCTGGGTTGAATAAGAAACCAAACTGAGGAAGCCATGGAGAGGAGACCATAAGCCACATTCCTCCATAGTCTCTGCTTCAGTTCCTGCCTTGAGTTCCTGCCCTGTTTCATAGCAGCTTTATTCATAATAACCAGAAACTGGAAACTGCCCAGATGTCCCTCAACTGAAGAATGAATAAAGAAAATATGGTACATTCACACAATGGAATACTACTCAGCTGTTAAAAACAATGATATCATGAAATTTGCAGGCAAATGGATGCAACTAAAAAAAAATTATCCTGAGGGAGGTAACCCAGACCCAGAAAGAGAAACATGCTGTGTACTCACTTATAAGTAGATAATAATTGTAAAGTAAAGGGTAATCACACTACAACCCACAGGCCCAGAGAGGCTAAGTAACAAGGGGGTTTCAAGGGGGAGGTATGGATCTCCCTGGGAAGAGGAAATAGAATAGATGGATATTACAGGTGAGCTGGGGGTAGGTGGGAACAGGAACAGGAGGGATCATGTTGGGGAAGGATAGAGGGACAGAGTCCTGGGAAAGACAACTGTAGTTGGGGCCAGGCACAACTTAGGGGCAAGGTAGAAACCTAGTGCAATGGAAACTCCCAGGAATCTAAGACTCCTAGTGATGGTGCATACAGAGTCTGAAGTGGCCAGACATGACTTCCACTGGAGAAATTTGAACATCAACCCAGCCACAAAACCTGTGCTGGGGTAAAGCAGAAATTGTGGGAGTGGTCTAGCTTGAGATCCAGGCCAAGAGAGGGAGCCCACCTCTGACACTGCTTGGAGGACCAGAGACCGGAGGCCAGATGAACCAGAGACCTAGGATAGAACCAAACACAAGTGGGGAGGAAAGTCAATGAAATGATTCCTAACGATATTCTGCTATACTCATAGACTGGTACCTAACCCAACTGTCATCAGAGAGGCTTCATCCAATAACTGATGGAAACAGATGCAGAGACACACAGCCAAACATTACACAGAGCTCAGGGAATCCTACTGAAGATGGGGAGGAAGGATTCAAGGACCCCACAAGAAAACACACAGAATCAATAAACCTGGACCTATAGGGGCTCACAGAAATTGAAGCAACAATCAGGGACTCTGCATGGGTCTGACCCAGGCCCTCTGCATACATGTTTTGGCTATGTAACTTGATATTTTTGTGGTACTCCTAAGAGAGGAAGTGGGGGCTGTTTCTGACACTTCTGCCTGCTTTTGCAACCCTTGTCCTCCTACTGGGCTGCCTCATCCAACCTTAATATGAGGGGAAGTACGTAGTCTTGTTGCAACTTGATATGCCATGTTTGGTTGATATCACTGCCCTTTTCTGAAGGGAAATGGAGGAGGAGTGGATGGAGAAGGGTAGAGAGGGCGGAAGTGGGGGAAGGAGGGAGGGGGCACTGCAGTTGGAATGTAATACTTGAGAAAATAAATTAATTTTTAAAACTAACACTTAAAATTTTTAAATATGAAATACGTACACAACTGAGTTTTACTTTGCCATAAAGAAGAATAAGAGTATGTTGTTTGTAGAAAAAAAAATAATATAGTTGGATGTCATCGTGTCAAGTGGAATAATTCAGCCCCACGAAGATAAAGGTGGAATATCTTCTTTCAAGTGTGGAAGCTGAGTTGCTGAGAGCAGGAAACCAAATGACAGACTTCTAAGTGGTCGTAGAAGGGGAAGAGGGAAACGGGGTGGTAGCAAGAAAGATATGAATAGAGGGGGTGGATTTTGAACAAAGTTTATGTATATATGTTATCATGGCAATGCTTAAACTAAAATGTGTTAACACATGTACACAGAAGTAGTCTATTTTTGTTTAATTCTTTCCTAAACTCCTCTAACTCCCTGACTTTATGAGGCCTATTTCCATTCAGGGTAAGTGTTGCAGGAAGAACCAATATCCACATTGAGCTCAGTCAGCGGGCCTTGGCCTCACCCAGTATCTGTCCCCTCAGCCGTGGACTCTGCCTTTAGCCTTCTGCCCTCTGAAAGCCAGCCTCCCCACCCACACCCTCCCACACCCACCCACACCCACCCACACCCTCCCACACCCTCCCACACCCTCCCATCCACCACCAGCACTCCCACCCCCCTCTCCCCGGGTTCAGCATGGCAGCTTGCTGTCTCCCCACTTCTGCTCACACATTGAGCTGGTGTCAGGCCCTTGGCTGGGTCTGACAACTCAGCAGAAAGAGTTGGCTCATGACCTCCTCCTGCTGCTCCCCTTCCAGAGGAGGAATCAACCGGCTCGCCACGAGCTCCCTCTTTTATAAGAACCCACTTAAGGCCTTTACTAAACCAAGCTAAAAATATCCATACCATCATTTCTCTACAGTGAAGGCCCAAGTCTGGCGAAGAAGCAGGCCTCAGAGCAGCTATCTGTGTGTTTTGTGAAGTTACCCCCAAAGGAAAAGATGTCAGGCCCTTATTCAATAACCAGGGGGAGGTTGAAGAGACGGCTCTGTCAGGGAAGTCAAGCATGAGGTGCTGAGTTTGATCCCCAGCACTTGGGTAAAATAATCTGGGAGTAGCAGTGTCAACCTATGAGCCCAGCCTCGAGGAGGCAGAGATGGGAGGGTGCCTGGGGCTACAGGCCAGCCAGGCCAGCTAAAGCTACAAGCCACACAGTCAGTGGTGGACCCTGTCTCAAAGGCTAAGTTAGAAAGCACTTGAGGACAACCAGTGACCTCTGTTCTCACACATGCACATGGACCTGTACACATGTATGCACACACACAAATACACAGAACAGCAAGCCTTTAGGTTCTGAGCTATAAAGGTTTTTTTTTCCCTTTAAAAATATTGAGTTGTCCATAAAGCTCAATAGGTTAACAGTGACCCACATGTAAGTAAATTTATATAATTACAAAACTGTGTCCTACCATAATTGTGTGCACTGTATAACCTACCATAATAGCTCGCTGTTTATTAATGAGACAGTGTCATCATCATAAGTCTTTCTGGCTTGCTTTTCTGGAAACTCAGTTATTAAATAATCAAAATTTAGAATGACTTCACTTCCTTTTTAAACGCAAAAGGGCACTTTCCTCAACCACTCTTCTTTTCATTGTACATACTTACAGAATAAAGTGCACTTGACCCACACATACAGTGCACATTGGCTGAATCAAAAAAATGATCAGTGTTTGCATCTCTGCCCCGCTGTGTCTGGCACTTTGGAGCTCACTCCGAGGTATGCATTCATAAGATATGTGCCAGGTGATTGTCAACTGCAGGTGCCCCATAGACTACTGTATAACACCAGAACTTATCGTCACCGACCTTCCCACTGCCTCCCGCCCATCACAGCCCCTTCAGACATGGGGGGAGGGCACTGGTAACGTTTGTCTTTCTGTGCCTGGCATTTCATGTGACACAAGATGCTCCACTTGCCTCTGTTTGGGTGCAAATAGTAGAACATCATTTTCGTGGCTGAGTCATAGTCCACTATGTTTATCCCTCATTTGCTTTATCCACCCATCCACTGAGGAACATCCAGGCTACTCCAAGGCTCCCCTGCTATGAATTGTGTGGCAAATCAATGTGGCCATTCCTGGGTCTCTTTTAAGGTGTTGGTTTACACTCCTTTGGCTATAAACCAGGGCGGGGGGGGGGGGTCACTGGATCATACGTTGGTAGATCTATCTTTAAGCTGTGATGACTCTTCATGCCAGCCCTCCATAATTGCTATCTTAATTTATATCCCTACCAACGGTGCATTAGATTCCCTAAATTCTGGAGGTTGGCATGACAACTAATTAAAGTCACTTGCCATCAAACCTGACCACCTGAGTTCAAGCCCAGGACCCACGTGATAGGAGAAGAAAACCCATTTCTGCACTTTGCCCTCTGACTTCCACATGTGCACCATTGCACAGCACATGTGCGCGCGCGCGCGCGCACACACACACACACACACACACACAATAAATAAATACAGGGTTTTTTAAAAAGAAGATACCCTATTCTCCACATTCTTGCCAGCATCTTTATTACTTATCTGCAGCAAACAGCTATTCTAACTAGCATAAGAAAGCCTTTCATCCTGCCTTTGATTTGCATTTCCCCAATGGCTAATAGGAGAGCGCATTGTTCCATAAATTTGAGCAACTTTGTTTTCAATTGACACACTTGCAAGCAACAACTCCACATCCAGCAAGTGAAAGGTCACAAAGGCTCTTGGGTACCTCCTGATTCTGAGAAGTGTTTTTTCTTCTGGTACCATTGTTCCTAAGTTGTCAAGAATATTTTCCAGATTGTCACAACACGAGGATACACTTCTGGTAAATGACTCCAAGACATAGCTTTTAGCGTACCTAGAACAGACCATCCTTACAAAAACAATTTTTCTAAAAATACTTAATTGTCCATGCAGCTCAGTTTTGTCTAAGTCTGGATTTATGCTTAAAAGCAGATTCTTAGGGTGGCGTTTTAATGTCTCCTCTGCAATTCCACACAACTTGTGGAAGACGCACAGGAAACTGAGAGCAGCACCATAATTCAGAACACGCTAGGCATCGGACACCTGTATCTCCAACCCATAATGGAGAGTTTCTTTAAATTCACCTCATTAATAATCAGATCATCCAGGCATCATGTAAAAAATAATGTGCTCAGGCTGGCTCGGGGGAGGTGGAGACAGGAAGATGCCTGGGCTTGCCGGGCAGCCAGTCTAGATGAACTGACAAGCTCCATGCTAGGTGACAGTCCTCCATCTCCAAAAATAAAAATAAAACATGGTGAACAGTGGAGGAAGATGTTAGACATTGACCGCCGGCCTCCACGTGTGTGGCGGGTGGGGGTGGTGATGGGACACGCCTGTGAGCAGAAGCAATTCATGGCGGAGCCCCTTGTGTAGATCTTAACCACTGAGTCACCTGGCCAGCCCACACCTGGAGTTTTTATGTGGGTGCTGGGCTTAGAACCCAGATCTTTTATGTTCACGCTGCAAGTGCTTTGCCAGCTGAGCCATCTCCCCAGCCCCCAAATCATTAAACACTTCAAGAAGGTGAAAGCAGAGCATGAAACCAAAAACCTGGCTCCTTCTGAAAAAGAGCCCCGTGTGCTACGCTCTCTCATCCCCTGGTCCAGCCCTGCTTGAGGCATCACACTGAGCATCACTCTCTGTATTGGCTAAAAGCTCTCTGCCACTCCACAGCTTCCATTCTGCAGCTCCTCCCCCCCACCACCACCCCCCTCTCACCCCCCCCCCCCCCGCACCTCCCCTGCCTCTATGGAACAGGTTTCCCTGCTGATTTCCTCAGGGGACAAAAACCTCAACCTATCTTCCATTGACTTCTAATCCAATGCCCTGCCCGGAAGAATATCTGCTTTACTTTTCAAACCCTTCCTATGGCAGGCCAGTCCTCATATCTCCCACCGGCTCTGCTTGCCTGACTTTGTCGGGTTCCAACTTGATGTTTCCTGGTGGCAGGAGGTTTGGGTTTAAAAATAAAGGGAGTCATAGCTGTGATAAGAACTAGCCAGCAGCACTGACTAATGGAGGTGACTGTGGATTGAGTGACTAAGCAGAGAGTGGGCCAAGTCGCTATTATAAGACAAAGTTCACTGAGACAGCAAGAAAAGCAACCCGCTTCTCTGGCCCTGTTCCTGCTGCAGTTCTCACTGCTCTCTACTTTCCTGGAAATGTCAGATTATAAATAAGAATTTTGATATGCCCCTTTAAAATAAATGCGCCTTGAGAAAATGGCAGCTGCCCTCTCCAGCACCCAGTCTGTGCCAAGTGCAATGCAGGGCATGCCCCCCCCACCCCAAAAAAGAAAATTGACTCGTGACAATCCTGTGAGCCATTAGATTCCCCTCCCTCAAAAAGTATAGAGCAGAATATTCAGAAAGCCTGGGTCACAATGACCCACGATGACTCTGGGCTTACTGATAAGATAGTTTAGGGCGTGTGGTCACAACCAAGGTGCCAGGTTATGTGAGGTCATCAAATCCCACCTAAACGATCTAGAAGAACAAGCTGTCCTGCCAACAGGGTGCGTGGTTCATGAGATCTTCCGTAGACCACAGAACAAAATAAAAGTCAGCAAACAGCTGGGGGCCCCTAAGCTGGGGGGTTATGTGTGGGTCACATGGCGCCACAGCAGCTGATGTGGGCAGGCTGCCAGCACCTAAGGGGGCCAGGGTAGGCATTCACTGAAGAGTAGCTTTACAACTGAGGAAGCCAGGGCTTTGAAGGTTAATTGGGTTCCTCAAGGTAACACAACGGAGCTATATTCTAACTTGAGCCCCTTGCCGGAGGCTCCTACCCTTAGCTGGTTATGGCACATGGGAGCCATAAGAACATGACTCAAAATGGTCCATACAGCTAAGGTGGGAATCTCTGATGCTCTGCATGAAAGAAAGAAAAACAGGAAGGGAGGGAGAGAGGGACGGAGGGACGGAGGGAGGGAGGGAGAGAGGGAATCCGAGTAACCCAACTTTCAAATAAATAAGGACAGACCAGCTTCTCGTTCTGGACTCTAATGCAATTTGTTAATCTTTTTCTTGCACCTCACTTTCCAGACTATTGTTTCTCCTATGACCCTTTTTTCTAGCCTAGGGCATCTTAAACTTTTTCTATCACAACTATTTTCATCAAATAATTTTCTTTTGTGACTGGGTTCACAAATAAAATGTTTAGTAACTAAAAAGTCATAAATGGGCTGGCGAGATGGCTCAGAGGTCAAGAGCACTGACAGCTTTTCCAGAGGTCCTGAGTTCGATTCCCAGCATCCACATGGTGGCTCTCAACCATCTGTAATGAGATCTGGTGTCCTCTTCTGACCTACAGACATACACGCAGGCAGAACACTATATATAATAAAATAAATCTTTTAAAATGGATTTATTTTAAAATAATTTTTGGTATGTGTATGTTTTGCCATAGATTAAAGATAAAAGTAAAGTTTCATAGTAATAATATGAAGGTGATTGCTTATTTTTACATAAAAAGTTAATCTTGGGCTGGAGAGAAGGCTCAGCACGTGGTGCTCTTCCAGGAGAGCCTGAGTTTCACCTCCCAGTACTTTGGTTGAGCTGGCATTTGGAAGCCCTCTTCCAGTTTCTGCAGGCACACACATGCACACACATGCGCACACACACACACACACACATACATGCGCACACACGCACACATTTTTTTAAAAGTCTTTTTAAAAAAGAGTTAAATCTTGACTATTGGTACCATCCCCATATCCCAGTAGACAGCCTCACACCCAAGCACATATGGGCAGTATTAACTGAATTTAGTAGGATTTTTTTTTAAGATGTTCAGTTGGGAGGAGGATAAGTAGGGAGTTGGAGAAGGAGATAAAAGAGAGATCATATTTCATTGTATGCATGCATGAAATTTCAAGAATAAAAATATTAATAAATAATATTAAGTAAAATCAACATTTTACTAAATTAATAACAAAAGAAGAAAAACAAAACAAAATCCTGGCCAGATATTTGATGCTGCAGAGATAGAGAGCATCAACTTGTAATGATTTTCTATGACAAGTCAACAACTCAAACGGTTTTTAAAAATCACTCTAAATAAAATACAGCACAATGCAAAGATAAAATAATTGAGTACTTGCCGAGAGTAAAAATGTTAAAAGTCTTTGTTTTCCGTAGTTAGGCCACTGTGCTTCTACAAGAGCAGAGAACTCTGTGGGTCCAGTGAAAGCACTGCAGCTCTTGGCATGAAGGGGCCTGGAATCTGAGCCAAGGCATTTCAGGCCACACTCACTGGTGTTGTCACTAACTGACACATGATGTCATGCACAGTGCAAAGTGCTATGTGTTGTGTGTTCGGAACTGTGGTGATGTCACAATGCAACAAAACATGCTGCCAAAAACACCCCAGCTTCTTCACCCATTTAGTTTTGAATTAATATTTGAATTCAAAAAAATATCTTCATAACTTGTTTACTGGGACCAAGTTTTCACAAGCCCCACATTCAGTTGCACAACCCCATGTGACTTTAAGAAGCTGGGTTCTAGCCTATGCATGTCTCATTCCAAAAGTAATGGATTCCATTGATTCTGTGGGTAAGGACCATGAGCAGTTAGACCAACCAGGCCTTGCCAGGATGAAAAACAAATGAGTTCATCAAAATACCAACATTATGCCTCACAGAGCTGGAGAAAGCCATCCTCAAATTCATATGGAGGTACCAAGGGCCTAGAATAGTCAAAGAACCCCAAAGGGGGGGGAAAGACAGTGCTGGTGGTATCCTCCTGATATCTGACTTAAAACTATGCTCTATTGTCAGGCATCATGGCACATGCCTTGAATCCCACCCCTAGGAAGGCAGAGGCAGGCAGTTCTTTGTGAGTTCAAGGCCAGCCTAGTTTACATAGAGTTCTAGGCCAGACACAACTACATACACATGTGTGTATTCGTGTCCGTGCTGCACGCATGCAGTAGAATTTTATTTACCCATAAAGATGAACGATATGATACTGTTTGCATCTGGAAGTCATGCCGAAATTGCAGGAAGTTAGAGCCAGAAAGACAAATTCTGCATGTTGTCTCTCACTTTGTGGATCCTAAGTTTTATAAAGATACATGTGTGGCATGAATGTATGAGCAAGGTAACCATGCTACAATGCACAGACCCAAAGAACCTAAGTAACATGAGATGCGTGAATCTCACTCAGAGGGAAAATAAAATACACAGCTGAAGCAGATGGAGGGAGGGAACTGTGTGGGAGATGGATGGGGAGGGCAGCAGGGGTGGGGATCAGGTGTTTGGGGAGGGAAGTAGGACTGAGAGAGAGAACAGAAGTCAGTAGGGGGCATCCCTAGGACAGGAAGGCTCCCAGGAGGCTCCTAGCTGAGATTTCTAGCTAAGGCATAGTGGGGATTAAGGAGCCTGAAGTGGTGGCCACCTCCTGTAGCCAGGTGAAACTTCTAGTGGAGGGAGGGGGACACCACCCATAAAACCTTAAACCCAAAATTTGTCTTACTTACAATAAGTGTAGAGGTAAAGACGAAACAGAAATTGAGGGAATGGCAAACCAATGACTGCCCCAGCTTGAGACCCACCCCATGGGAGAGAGCCAACTCCTGATACTATTAATGGTACTCTGCTATGATTGCAGACAGGTACCTAGCATAACGGTCTTCTAAGAGACTCCATCCAGCAGCTGATGGAAACAGATGCAGAGACCCACAGCCAAACAATAGGCCAAGCTCCTGGAGTTTTGTGGAAGAACGGGAAGAAAGATAGAGGGAGCCAGAGGGGTCAAGGACACCACAAGAAGACCTACAGAGTAAACTAACCTGGGCCCATGGGGATTCACAGAGACTAAACCACCAACCAAAGAGCATGCATGGGCTGAGCCTAGATCCCCTACACATATGTACCAGATGTGCAGCTTGGTCATCATGTGGATCTCCTACCAATGGGAGTAGGAGCTGCCTCTGACTCTGTTGCCTGCCTCTGGATCCCTTTCTCATCATTGGGCTGCCTTGCCAGGCCCCAGTGGCAGAGGATGGGCTTAGTCCTTCTGTGACTTGAGGTGCGTGGGTGGGTTGGTGCTCCATGGGGACCTTCCCTTCTCTAAGAAAAAATGAGAGTGGGGAGGGGAGGGAACACGAGGACAGAACTGGGAAGAGAAGAGGGGAAGGTCTGGGATCAGGCTGTAAAGAGACTAAATTAATAAATAAAATGTAAAAAGAATAGGAGATGAATGGGAGTAGTGGAGAGGGATAAAGAGACAGTAAGGGGTGAAGACTCTCAAAGGGCACAGTGCACTTGTACAAAATTTCTTTATGATTTTCATACACTTAAACCAGCACCATGTACAACTAATGTAAGTTTGAAATTTTATATTAAAAAGAATGGGATAGATTTTTGATATATATTCTTATCACAGAAGACTAATCTAGAATATATAAAGGACTAAAAAAAAAGAGAGAGAGAGAATAAAAATAAGACTCAAATCAATAAGTGAACAAATCTCAGCAGGTACTTCTCAAGAGAAATACAAATGATCAATAAATACATGAAAAAAAATGTTCGACATCTTTAGCCGTGGGGAAATGTAAATCAAAACCACATGGAGAGTCCACTCGCCTAAATCAAAATGTCTACTACAAAGAATTGTTGGCAAGTAAGACACAAGCACCACAGAGATGGCTGCACACGAACATTAATTAATTAATTAATTAATTAATTAGAGAGAGAGAGAGAGCTGTACGCTGTTTGCCACAGCACCAGTCTCAGGAGTCCTGCTGTGGAATCAGTGTAAATGTCCATTAACAGATGAATAGCTAAAAAATGGTGGATCACTCAGCTCTAAAACACAGAGGCAGGAGAATCAGAAGTTCAAAGTCATAATCACAATGCATTGGAGACCAGCCTGGCATACATAGAATCTTCTTTTAAGATGGTGTTACCTTGCCCTGGCTTATTGTTAATGAACGTGTGTCCATTACAACAGCTGAAGAGAGGACACGATTTCCTCTGCTAAGCCTGATTCGAACAATATACTCTGGAATTTTGTCGATTGTCAGGGTTGAGATATCTGACTTTTTTTTTTTTAAGGGAGGGCACATCATCATGGCCCGTGAGTCTTCCATGTTTGCAGCAGCCTTTCTGTGACTGCGTCTACAATTTCTCCCAGCACCCTTGGACGTAATCCATCTGGGTTTGAACTCATGTAGTGCCTCCTTGCACTGCTGCCTCCCATCCCTTAGATTTCAATCCTCTCTTAATCATGCTTGTTGTACCCTTTCCCGTTTTAAGGTCACTCTGCTTGATAGAGAACAGGGAGACAAAATAGGACTGCCCTCGCTGTCACTCCTAGCCGTTATCCCATCTGCCCCGAGCACTGTGCCATCAGCCCTCATTGCATCTGCTCTCAGAAATAACCTCAACTCTAATTTCTTTCTTCCTTCTTGGTCCAAAACAATTTCAGCAAGCTGCAGCTCATCTGGGATTTATATATTTGGGTAGTATTTTGTTCATCCATGCCTCTTAGCTTTCCTTGACAGGCAGGTTGTCTTTACGGCTCTTATGCGTGGCCTTTAAACACCTAAACTGTGGGCTCATGAATGATTCAATCAGAATGGCGCTTGCCAAGCAAGCATGTTCAAAGCCCTCAGTCCCGATCCCCAATATGGCACACATCTGTAATTACAGCATTTGTGAAGAGGGGGGGAAAGAGCGATCAAGAGTTTGAAGTCACCTTGGCTACATACACAGATGTCTAATCTGGGCCACGGAAGACCCTGTTTAAAAAATTAAATGAATGAATTCCTGTATTAGTCTGGTTTCTGTTGCTGTGACAAAACACTGGTTGAATGCAACTTAGAGAGAAAGGCTATTATTTGGGTTAGAGTCCATAGTTGTGAGATGCCAGGAACAGAAGCAGAGAGCACCAAGGAACACTGCTTACTGGTCTGCTCCCCATGGCTTGCCTAGCTGTCTTTACTACACAACCCAGTACTGTCTGCTCAGGGATGACGCTGCCCACAGTGGACTGGGACTTTCCACATTGATCATTAATGACAAAAATGCCCTAGAGGTGAATTCACATGGGCCAATTTGATAGAGACAGTCTCTCAGGTGAGGTTCTCTTCCCAAGTTGTATCAAGTTGGCAAAAACTAACCAGAAAACTAAATAAGTAAATAAACAACCACATATGTCCAGAGCCGCTCTGTGTAGTTAGTTAGCTCCCATGAGCATCTCCTGCCTCCACCCCACACTTTCTCGTGCAGGTTCTTCCTGCTCAGTCTTCCTCAGAAGCTCTCCTGCTGTATCACAGTCCGTTAAATTGCTAGCGTTTCCTTATCTTTTTTTTTCCCCCTCCACATTGTTGGATGTACGTCCACAGCCATGTGTATTATTTTTTTTTAATCTGTTTTTCCTCCCTTTGAGAACTGCGGCCCTCCACTACCTGTTTTGCTCTTGTTCTTAACGTCAGACTCTTTGTTCATAGTTAAAAACCTAACCAGATGTGGTGGCGCACTCCTTTAATCCCAGCACTTAGGGAGGCAGAGGCAGGTGGATTGCTGTGAGTTCGAAGCCAGCCTGGTCTACAAAGAAACCCTGTCTCAAAAAAAAATAGATAGATAGATAGATAGATAGATAGATAGATAGATAGATAATTTTTAAAACCTGATAGATGGTTTTTTTCTCTTTGTCCTTGAATATAGGTGAACATTATCTCATAAAGCATACCCTCCCACACCTCCTAGGCATTCTTAATTGCTGCCAAGACACCATGGACAAACATGGAGTTTCATGCCCATGTGAACAACCCATGCAAACTCCCTTTGTGCCACTCAGAAAACATCAGTTTCTCGTCTTTAGCATGTATAACCATGTGTACTTACAATCTGTACTTCCTACCTATTGCCACTTTGTGACGATCAGGAGAGATCTACAGTGTCCACACAAATGCCCCTTCAAACCCATCTGACTTTCCCTGAACAGTCTGTTGGGTCCTTGTTTCTGCCTCTTGTGTGTGTTACAAAACCACAATCTACTCTCCGCCACTGTCTACGCAGCCTGAACCCCACGTAGAGTGGATCCAGGCCTCCTCTGTTTTTATTCTACTGGGGAAGAAGGAGCAAGCTAGGAATGTGGGGCTGCCTCGAAGGCTAATTCCAAGCTCCAATGTCAACCGTAAGGCTGCTCAGCAGCCCTCCACATGAGAGAAGTAAGAAGAGCGGTTTCCCAGCCTTTGAGGACCATCTCCCAAGTGAGAGATGAGAAGTTGTCAGAGGGAGGAGCCAGTCTGATACCTGGACTTCCTGAATCTGCCCTTAGCTCTCATCTTAAAAGGTACAGAAATGGGGCTGGAGAGATGGCTCAGTAGTTAAGAGCACTGGCTGTTCTTCTAGAGGTTCTGAGTTCAATTCCCAGCAACCACATTGTGGCTCACAACCATCTATAATGAGATCTGGTGCCCTCTTCTGGTGTGCAGGTGTACATGCAAGCAAAACACTGTATATGTAATAAATAAATCTTTTTTTTTTTTTAAGGCACAGAAATTAGGTAAAGAGATGGGCATCCCAAAGGCCAATATTGGTGCCTGTAGGGACTGGACAGAGAAGCATGAAGTTCTTCAGTTGTCAAGGGGAGATAGAGACAGACGGAAAGGGAGAGAAAGATTGTGGTCCTTACGTTCCTGTCTATTTGAATTTGGGCTGTTTAAGGACAAGCATACACAGCTCGGTATATTGTCATACTGTCAGGCCCCACCGTGAGCGCTACAGGAGCTAAAAGAGTCCATGTCAGCCGGCGCACTGGTGCTGGTCTTCAGGATCAGTAGCTGACAAAGTCCCCCGGGACAAATGAGTATAGATCTCTGTAGAACCTTCCCCTGGGTGCTTCCTTATTGTAGTTGCTTCCTCAGGCTGCCATAACAAAGTGCTATAGACTAGTTGACTTAACCAAATATACCCTATTTCCTCATAATTCAAGACCAAAGTTCTGGTGCTCTTAAACAGCCCCCCCCCCGATATTTAGTGTTTATTATCACAGAGCTCAAGTCCTATACTGCCCCGAGTTTAATGCCCTCAATATTGGAACATCTCTGAGCTTTGCTCTTTTTTATAAGTAAATTGGACACAATAATTAGCATTCTGTAGATTTGGTGTGACGGTTAAATAAGAAGAAGCAAAGCCAGATGTGATGGTGCACACCTGTAATTTTAGCACTTGGGAGATGGAAGCAGCAGCATCAGAAATTCAAGGTCAACCTCAGCTGTAGAGCCAATTCAAGGTCAACCTAATGAAGGCAAGATAAACATGATTTTTGTCTAGATCACAAGTGGGGCATGAGAAAAAGACTTGTGAGAGAGCAGGTGATGTTCATCCCCTTAGAAATCGAACCACCATGTCGAGGAGATTAGTTGTTAACCAGCTGAAAAACGTCCTTGAACAAATTCTGAGAGGAAATATAAATGTGAACAAAAAGCAGGAGGTGGGGCCTTTCGAGACTTGGGATAGTTTTGGCTGTTCATCGCTCCACTTCGAGACGCTCCTAGAGAGAACCGTTTGAGAAAACGCTTCAGGGCTCTGCCTGAGGCTCCAGGTTCCAGTTGCTCCAGGTTCCAGCAGAAGCAATCCTACTGATTATGCCAAGAGAATCATTCCTTGGAACTGATATTCTTACAATTTCATTATTGTATTCTTTTATCTCCTTTTGTTATTGTTTAGGTTAGTCAGGTTATAAATGAGGTACTCTCAGTTAGTAAGTTCATAATAAAATATAATTGTTAAGAAAATTGAGCCTACAACTTAAACTACATAAGACTGTATCAAAAGCCCCAAAACATAAAATAAATAAACATATAAAGTGCTTAGGCCCTGCTTTGTGTGCACACACGTTCATACATGTGCACATACACACATTTACATGCGTGCAGAGTCAGTACGTTTGGTAGCTTACATTATTCTTCTCACTGCCTAACTGGGAACACAGAGTAGGTGTTCAACACATTTTATTCTTTGGTTCATGATTTGTTTAAGTCAACAAGCCTATGTTGGGTACCCTGTCGCCATGCAGTGCAACAAGCATGGGGGACACGCCCCTCACTAGTGGTGCAACACTGGTGAGACTTGACCAGCATCGACATTTCTAAAAGGGAGAATTGGGAGTGATGGGGAAGTAGGGAAGCTCCCACTGGTCACTGGTACTTGTTAGGGACTAAAACAACCCCAAATGGTCATCCCTTCATCCTTCCCACACAACAGAGGTGAAAGAAGGGTTTTTAGAGAAGGCAAAAGAGTGAATAACCTCAGTACTTTCCATCACTGAGAGCCTCGGAGTCCCAGATGAACCATCATTTCTCCAGCACAGGGCATTGCATCTAAGTTAGGGACAGGAAGGACCATTAGCTCACGGGCTGAAAGGGAAGTTCGGTGAACCCCGTGCATTGTTCTCTTCCTACACAGGGGCCACAGTGGGAGCCCATATTTCATTGTTTCCTCCAATTTATGAGGCAAGTCTTGGCCCTAAAATCAGTGAGAGTGAGAAATGACTCCATAGAGAAATGTGTGGTTTGAATCCAACGCTTGGAATGTGAAGATTTGTGGGTAATTAGTTCATTTGCTCCGGGGGTTGGACTGAGTTGCCCAGGATTAAAGCCCAGCTTTCACTATTTGTCCTGGAGCTCCAATTCCCTCTCCCAAGTCCTACTTAATTTAATGTCTATATTTTACCAAATCACTACCTGGTCCTCAGAGCCCTCTCTCCCATGATATTTGATACCTATGAATATTTTAAAGGAAAAAGCAACAATAACAAATTATACCTACATTCCCCATTCATCCTTAGCCTTTTTTTTTTCAAATGATAACCTGTATTGACTGAGAAATTATCAAGTTCCAGGCACTGTTTTAAGTACTTTACAAGCATGGTCATTGATCCTCACAACAATCCTATGAGATATATACTGTCAATAACCACATTTAACAAGTGAGGGAACAGGAAGCTAAATAGCTTGCCCAATCTCCTAGATTGGAGAGAGCCAGGACCTGAGCCCAGGCTAAATAGTCATATTTCTACCCCCACACATGTACCCTGGGCACACTCTAGGCTACCCTTACACATGTACCCTGGGCACACTCTAGGCTACCTCCACACCATGTACCCTGGACACACTCTAGGCTACCCCCAAACATGTACCCTGGGCACACTCTAGGCTACCCCCACACATGTACCCTGGGCACACTCTAGGCTACCCTCACACATGTACCCTGGGCACACTCTAAGCTACCCCCACACATGTACCCTGGGAACACTCTAAGCTACCCCCACACATGTACCCTGGGCACACTCTAAGCTACCCCCACACATGTACCCTGGGAACACTCTAAGCTACCCCCACACATGTACCCTGGGCACATTCTAGGCTACCCTCACACATGTACCCTGGGCACACTCTAAGCTACCCTCACACATGTACCCTGGGCACACTCTAAGCTACCCCCACACATGTACCCTGGGCACATTCTAGGCTACCCTCACACATGTACCCTGGGCACACTCTAGGCTACCCTCACACATGTACCTTGGGCACACTCTAGGCTACCCCCACACATGTACCCTGCGCACGCTCTATGCTACCACACCTCTGTTTATTCTGTTCCCTCTCTCTAAAGGCTTCTCTCATTTCTCATTTACCATTTAGAAAGCTACCACCTGAGTTTTCAAGGTGGCTCATCAGGTAATGGCGCTGCTTCCAAGGCTAAGAACATGGTTTAAAAGACTAACACATGACCAGACCCAGTGGCACACCCCTGTGATTCCAGCACTCGGGGAGGCACAGCCTGGCGGATCTCTGTGAGTTCAAAGTCAGCCTGGTCTACAAAGCGAGTCCAAGACAGCCAAGGCTACACAGAGAAACCCTGTCTCCAAAACAAACAAACAAAAAGAAGACTAACAACATGAATTCTGTTCCTAGGAGCCACATGGTAGCAGAATATTGGTACCCACAAATTGTCTCTCACCACCGTGTGTGCACCCACATACACATAAACACACACACAAATAAATAAAGTAATAAATAATTTTACATTTTTAAAATAAAAAAGTTACTATTCAACCTTCACAATCATGGTATTTCTGAGATACTAACAATATTAAATAATTTTTCCTTCCTTTCTTCTCTCTATACCTTCCAATGTCCACCTTGCTTCCTTTTGCATTCAGAGATGACGAATTCTTTCCTGAACTTCCTGAAAAGCTAGACTTGGGAGACCGCTCCATTTGATCCCATAGCATAATACTTAACATGGTCATGTTTCTTCTACATGAGATTATGGCTCACATACCTGCCTGTCTCAGCTACATCATATGAGGCCAAAGGTCCTCAGAGGTAACCCCCAAAGCCAAGCATGCATACACACAGAGAGAGATACACACACATACATACATACATACATACATACATACATACACACATACATACATTTATATACAAATACATACATGTATACCTACATTTATCAAGTTATTGCCATTCAATAACAATTCTTTTAAAATTCAGGTTAACTTAAGAAGCAGGATTTGGGAACCGAAGGGATATCTTATCTTGTTGGGTAAGTTGCTTGCTCTACAAACATGAGACCGGGGTTTATTTATTTTTTTCTTTTTAAGACATGGTTTCTCTGTGTAGCCTTGGCTGTCCTGGACTCGCATTGTGGACCAGGCTGGCCTCGAACTCATAAGGATCCACCCACCTCTGCCTCCTGAGTGCTGGGATTAAAGGCGTGCACCACCACTACTCAGCTCGAGACCTAAGTTTAAATCTCCGATAGCACATCTCTAATCTCAGTGCTCCTGCAGAGATGAGAGGAGGAGAATGGAGAATACCAGAAACTTACAAACCAGCTATCCCGCCATATGCAGCAGGGAACCAGCTATCCCGCCATATGCAGCAGGTAGAAGAGGAAAGCCAAAACTCCAGGTTTTCTTCTGACTTCCACATGCTCATGGTGGGACACCAGCTCACCCACATTCATATACAAGAATACATTCATGTACTTGCACACACACACACACACACACACACACACACACACACACACACACCATACACTCACAAAACTTAAACTTGGGGGAAAGAAGCAGTTTCAGTAGTAATCTAGCTGATTACAGTGAACAAGAAAAACTATGTGAGTCAAAGATTTGAGCCATGGAAGCCAAGTGTGGTGATGGCTAATCCCACCACAGGAGAGGCCAATGCAGGCAGCTCTCTGTGAGTTCAAGGCCAGCCTGTTACACATAGCAAGTTCTAAGATAGCCAGGGCTACACAGAGAGACCTTGCCTCAAAATAACAAAAAAAAACAAAGCAACAACAAAAGATTTGCGTCTCCTATGAAATAGTTGGATCTAACTTCCAAAGCACAGATTTGCCAAAAATTAAACAAGATGCATATCCTTAGGGGCATTTCTCCCTCGCCTCTCTTTTTGACTGTTGCCTGAACAACTTCAATGGGCCCTTCCTGTGCTGCAGGCCTCTTGTTTTATCCCATCTAATTTATCTACCGCAGCATGATCAAGAAGGAATGAGCTATCAAAACAGATTTCTCCCCTTGTTCTTGATTTCACACCAGCTTTCAGATTTCCCCACGCACGCCTCTACTTCGCACAGCCAAGTGTGACCATCACATTCTTTTGTGCATGCAATCCCATTTCCCCAGCTGAACTGGTGCCTTTTAAATATTTAAATAATATTATGTTTTGCCAACAGAATGCACAGTTGAGGAAAGATGCTGAAGTCATCTTACAGGCTCAAAGCAGAGAAATGTTAAACTCATTGGTTTTCCATGCTGACCAAGTTCTATTTGGCTGGAAGCAAATAAATCAATCGCATCATTTTTCACTTAATTAGCCTTGAAGCTGCTGGCTTGGGCATTCTCACTGCCAAGGCAGCACAAGGCGTGCCTCAGTCCCCTTCCCCCAGCCTCTGTTCCCAAGTCAGTAGCTGGTGCCACTCACAGTTAAGTCCGAGTCCTACCGTTACTTCCTCTGGGCTCCCTGAACCCTCTGCTCACATTGAAATCAAAAGTTTCTTTTGTTTTCCCTCATGGAGTAGGGATCTGCATCCCCACTGGGTCCTGAGCTCTTAAAAGGCACAGATGGTGCTCACTTCTCACTCACCTTCATGTTTTAGCCTAGAGCTGCTGCTTGAGTGTCAATCAATGATGTCACCTCATGGATGGGGAAGTCATAAGAGCACACTTAAGAACTAAATCTAAACCTCTTGTTCTACCCACATAACCAGCTAGAGGTCCTGCTAGCCAGAAGCACAGTTCAGCCCCTCCAACTTCCTTCTCTTTAGCTCTGCTATTAAAATTATGTATGTGTCCAGCTGCTAAAAGCTAAAGCTAGTCCCTGGCAACCGATACCCTCTCCCTGGTCCATGTGTATCAACTTATGATTGGGTTCTCAGAAATGAATTGACCAGCTGAGTGTCTTGCTAATTTTACCAGGCATTCTGCCAGCCAGAAACAGTGATTGCACAGTGAGGACTTAGCTAGGTTCATTGAAGTCAGAAGACCCAGGCAGCACAAGTCCTTACACTTGGCCCTCAGACTTCATAAGAAGGACATGAACTGGGCCTTTCTCAACCTCCTGGTTGTAGAGGCAAAGTGAATAGCAGCCTTTTGTTAATGCCTCGCCATGCCTTATCAGCCACAATGGAAGGCTCCTTCCTTAACTTCCTGTTGTCATACATTCCAATAGTTTTTAATGCATGTAGTACTATCAGCTCCAAAATGTATACCTCTCTTTCTCTGTTGCCTCCCTTAAACTTTATGTGGCTGTTAGTAACTGATCTAGCCTGTGCCAGTTGGATCATACACAGTAATGTGTTTCGTTTGATAAGTAATAGTAGCTGCCATTATAGTGGCATTATAGTGAATGAAAGTAAGATTTCCTCCCATACCTCACCATAGGCTATTGGCCACCATTACTGTGGTGGATCGCCAGATTTTTTTCATAAAATCACTTTTGGCACATGCCTGTGTTTAACTTACTAGTGTCACTCAGGCAACAACTGCTCGGTCCTCAGACTACATCCAATAGAAAGTATATACCCTGAGTGTGGGGTGGGGAGCAAGGGGGTGGGGGGCTCGGTGCTGCAGGCTCATTTGTCAGCAAAAGCTTGCATAGCTACTAGTACCTAAGACAAAACCCTCAAGATTGAGGGCCAAAGATTGAGGTTCTCCGGCTTAACAAAATGAAAATGAGAGGGACTGGCGAGAAGGCAGACCGCGTTGATTTAGCCCTCTCTGTGTGTCTTCTATACAGAAGAACGCCAGAAAAAACCACAATTGAATAAGCATGAGTACACATATCTAAGCTGGAGGGAGAACGGAACCCTCAAGTACTAAAAGCAAAAAAGGCACAGAGCCAAAGCAGGACACTCATGAAAAGGACCACAGGTCCCTCCCACAAGATGAGGGGTCAAGGGACTGGGACAAGGAGACCAGGAGCTACCCCAGGGACAGCCAGGCGAGAAGGTAAGGCCTCATATTCAGCCAACACAGAAAACTGCAACCAAGATCTGCAAACCAGGGGATCCTGGGAGGCTCATGGACAGGGAACAGGAAATCTCCCACAATGCCTCGGTATCCTTGGCCTAGAGAAATCATCAGGAAGGCTGTGTCTCTTATTCTGCGCACCTAAATTTTAACATGTGAAGTAGTTAGGTTGTAAACCCATCAAACGGGGAATGGGTTAGGATGCTGCACATGTTAAAGGTTTCCTGGCAAATGAACCTTCAAGTGTAGGGGCTGACTAGATGGCCCAGAAGTTAAGAGTAGTCACCCATGTTAGTCCCATCACCTAATTAATTCTTTTTAATTTTTATCTAAGTGTAGCTACTTTTATTTAAGTGGCCTGTAACTCTATTTTGCAACATGGTAGCCAGCCCCATTCTGGATGGCTTATGGGCAATTAAATGAAGGTAAGTACACTTAGAAATTTAAAAAAAAAAAAAAGGAATTAGGAAATGCATTATCTCTAACAACCAAAGACCTCAACTAAAAGGTAGATTTCAAGTGGCATGGTCCACAGCTGGGTCATATCACACTGTTTATGTAAATCGGCTTCAACCTTAGTGATTTGTGTGTATGTGGCTTAATTACCTACTTCTTCAGTAATTATGTCAACTTTTTCTTTCTCTATCAAAGAGGTTCAGAATTATTGCATTTTCTCATGAACTGCTCCTTTTGTTACGCAACAGTCATGTGTACAGCTCCTGAGGAGGGCTTTTTTGTTTTGATGTCTACTTTATCTTATTAATAATCATTATCTCGTTGTAATAATGCTAAGTCAGCTTTGGTAACCGCTTTCCTTCTAGAACTTTAGCGATCCAGTTGCTTTGAATTTTTTGTTGTCATACTTAGGTATTTTGTAAACAGGGCCTCTCTCCACAGTTTAACAAGTGGGGCGGGGGTGGGGCTCGGGTGCTTATGTTTTGTTTTCTTTTGTTTCTTTTTGAGATAGGATCTTGCTGTGTTCCTTAGGCTGCCCAAACCCCATTTCCATCCTCCAATATCTAGCATTAGATGAGTGTGCAAGGATGCCCTACTGAAATGTAAGTTCAACAAGCAGCAGGCACCAGGAAGCCTTGTTCACAGGTAAGCCTGATGCCTAGCAGAGAGAACAGTACTTGAGGGGCTAAATGAATAAAATCGTATGCAACACTCAGTCATTACTGAAGAATAAAAAGCTCACAAGTGGAGGAGGTCTTCACTGTTAAGTCATCTGACAGAGATACCCTTCCCAAACAAGCTTCCAGGACATGCTCAAGACACTTCTGATACTCATTTGGCCTAGAACCTCACACACACACACACATGCACTATAGCACACATTCATATGCACATGTGTACACACACACATGCACCTCTATATACAAACACATGTACATATGCATGTATATACATACACACATGCACTGTACATACACACATGCACTTGTATACACACACACACCTGTATACATACACACATTCACCTGTATGCACACACACATGCACCTGTATATACACACATGTACGCGTACACACACATACACATGCACCTGTATATACACACACACAATGCACCTGTATGCACGCACACGCACACACACACACACACACACACACACACACACACACACACACACACACCTCATGCCTGACTGGGCCACCTTTGTCCCTATGTGAGCAGACTGTCATAAATATTTATGATTCTTATATCAATTAAACCAGCAGCCCTGCCCCTTTCCCTAAAGAAACATTTCTGAGAAGAGCAAACGGCAGCCGTGACTGAATTTAGAAACTGGGCTGGCTTGATCTGTGTTCCTGCTGAGACCTCCAAATGAGCTAAGAGAGTTCTGAGTTGATGACTAGGGTAGGTTATGAGAGGGGTCCCAATATCCTTTGCCAATCAGTCCATCGTCATCACCAACACTGCCAATGCCAATGCGCTTGGTTGCAACTATGAGAGAACCCATCAGGATTTGCTTTCAAGGGTCCCACACTGTCCAGACAGTTGAAAAACCCTGCCCTTGACAGAAACCTGGACAAGTACAGGCAAGACCTTACTGCTGCATAGCATTGGGTTAGGGAGGAGATAAAAGAACAACGAGACACCTCCACCAGCCTCCTGGCTTCCTGAAATGTATGTCCTATTGCATCGAATAAATTATCTAAGTCTTTAGTCTTTAGTCTTGACAAGCTTTAAAATATCAGTATGTAGGAGGGCATACGCTCGCATGCACACAGCTGCTGGCTCCAGCGAGGTCAGGAGTGCGCATTGTACTTAGGGGGCTTGACAGCTCTCTTCTGCCCTTCGCCAGGACTGTTTTCTCAGCTCACTCTGTCCCCCTCACCTGAAGCAGACTCTCCATACTCTGTCCCTCACGTTTCACTTCTTCCTCGATCCCTCTCTGAATCGCCAACCCGTCTATAAACTTCTAAACAAGCACTCTAGTACTAGGCTATATCCCTGGTCCACTTCTCTGAATTTCTACAGGATGATTATTTATTGATGATTGATCTTAATGCTGAGCGCATTTAGATAGTCAGGAATGAATCAATGCAGCTCTGCCTCCTGACTGATGAGGCAGGGTGACCAGCTCCCTCGCCTTTACCACCACAACAGCCTTTCTTAAAATGTAAACAGAGGTGTGGGAGAGGTGGCTCAGCAGTTAAGAGCACTGTCTGCTCTTCCAGAGGTCCCGAGTTCAATTCCCGGCCACCACATGGTGGCTCACAACCATCTATAATGTGATCTGATGCCCTCTTCTGGCCTGCAGGCGTACATGCACATAGAGCACTCGTACACATTAAATAAAGAAATAAATCTTTTTAAAATGTAAACAGAATTAAACACCTTCTCCTTTAAAATAAAAAAGTAATACTTCATACTTCCCTGCTAATCATAAGACCAAATGGGTTTGTGCAAATCACAAAGCAAAAATAACAACAATAATAGCTAATGTACTGGAGCGCTCGCTTTGCTAAGTACTTTGTATGCGTTAGCTAATTTAAATATCTCAGCAACTCCATGAAATAAGTATTATTGAAATCACTGAGAATGAGAAAATAACCCAGATTTGTGCTTTTGTGCTATATATAGCTTATAGGTATATAAGTATTTATACAATTATATGTGTGTATATATACAATTATATATACACACTTTATATATGTATACATACAGATATATGTATGTACACCATTTTAACGCAAGATCTCACTATGTTCCCCTCTTTGGTCTCAAATTCGTAGACGCGAGCAATTCGCCTCCTTCAGCATTCCATGAATTGGTACCACCCCAGACACATGCACCATTATGCCCAGTTTATAAAAATTCTAAATAAGCCATTATAAATCTTATTAATAATTTCCAAACAGATTCGGAGAATTCTAACCCTCAAAAGATCTTATCACACAGCTAATCCAACCATCCTACTTGAAGATGAAAGAGCCAACCCTAAGGTTGTGACACGACTTTCCCAAGGCTGTATGACTAGCAAGAAACAAAGGTAAGACTCCAGCTATGCGGCTTTTACTGCTGAGGTGTCTGCATGGTTCCTGTCACCCTCACTACCCCGTTCTCCTCAGCCTTCTCCTCCACACAAGGTGAAATGTTCAGATTTCTTCTTTTGGTTCACGGCTCTCACATCTTGGGCTGTTAACTTGTCCCACTAGGTTGAGCTTAGCTTCTTAGCAGCCCTCAGCTTCTTTTCCTTTCGTCCCTTCCCTGCCGTCTACTCTTTTGCACAGCCCCCACGGCTGCATCAAGACTCCTGCGACAAGATCGTACCGTCCCCCCTTGCCGAGCAGAAATTTCCAAGCGCTTCTTGTGATGTAGTGAAGCAGTGACCTGGACTGCGACACAGAGGGGCCCAAGAGGGTTGAAGACAAATTATCCTTCGTGTGTGACAAAGGAGAACTTCCCCTCATTTCCCTCTGGCCCTGCTCAGCAGCCCTTACCCGTCCCGGGTAGGGAAGCAAGAGAACTAATTACATTTGAGACTCTAATCCAGTCACAATCTAGCCAAGCTCTCGGCTGTCGATAGCAAGCGGTTTCCAGGACATGTTGATCTCCTTTGTTGTCACTGCCAATGCCTCCCATGTCAGTCTCGTGGAAGGGAAGTGACCAGACCTGTGTACTCATCAGAAGAGGAGGCAGCAACACGACCTGCGTTCTGACAAACCGGAGCAGCGTCAGGATGTCTCGCTCTGAGGGGAAACTGAATGGACGGTCTATAGTGAAGGATACAGGTGACCTGAGGACCACAGCCCACGTAGCACCAGATTCAGTAGCAGGCATCTGTAATCCCAGAACTCTGATGAAGATTTAGGAGGCAGAGACTCCCGGAAGTTTAAGGACCGATTAACCTGGCATATGCACTGGCAAACAGCAAGAGACCCTGTCTGAAGGAAGAAGGTGAGGACAGACACTCTTAATTGTCCTCTGATCTTCATACACAATCTGTGACACATGTGTGCCCACACTTACATGTGCGTTCACAGACACACAGACATACACAAAGTTTAAAGGGTTTGACAAGAGGAACAGACATCTCTCTTCTGTCTGGTAAATAACTATTTTTGCTTTATTTCTAATCATTTACACTAAGGGGCATGCACAGTAACAATGACAAAATGGTCCCTCATGAAAACGTGGCACACGCCTGTTATCCTAGCACTCAGCTAGGCAGAGGCAGGCAGATCAGATCACTGTGAGTTTGAGGCCAGCCTGGTCTACAAAGCAAGTCCAGGACAGCCAAGGCTACGCAGAGAAACCCTGTCTGGAAAAAAATCATCATCATCATCATCATCATCTTTAAAAACCAAAATGAAAAAAAAAGGCCCAAACAACTCAGAAGTTCAGTGTCTTTCTTTCTTAAAAGTTAACTGGGACACGTCTAAAAATTGTTCTTTCCAGGCTCCAATCTATGCTCTCTCAAGTCCATCCTTCATAAGACAAACACATTTGTCTACCTAACAAATCCTGTTTAAACACTCATTGTGGGTACCGCTGAAAAGCAAAGATAAATAAAACTTGATCCCTGGGAGACCAACAACACAGAATGGACCATTTCAACCTAGTATGAGAAATCGTGGGTATATGAAATAAAAATCGCAGGGGAGCGAGTCACTGTCCCATATTAAAAAAAAAAAAAAAAAACTCCTGAGTACACCTATGTCTCCCTGCAGGGACAATCCGTAGTCCTCACCAGCATATCAGTTCTTTCCCTCCGTGCCTGTGATGGAAATTATCTTCCCTTCCCTCTCAAGACCTTATAACTAACCATGACCCCTAAGATGTAAGCAGAAGTGGAAAGGTGTCATTGAACAGAAATCTGTAAGTACTGATGCCTTCTCTCTGGCCAATAGCATGTTGTGGTGCTGTAGGTTGGCAGCCCAGGCCCGTCTGCCCTCAGGATGTCCAGACACCATTGTGTACCAGGCTCAACAAGAAGGAATGAAATTTCGCTGTGTAGGTGGGGTCGCACAGGACCTTGGTCAGCAGTGAGTTTGGGGAAAAACAGTTCTCTTTATTGGGGGCAGTGGGTGCGGGGAGTAAGGGCTATATAAACCTTGGGGACTTGAGTAGGGTTTTTCAAGATGAGTGGACATCATTGGCTGGGGCTGAGGTTCTGGGAATACTTCCTTTGCACGAAGAGGAATTCCAGGTGCTAGCTGGACATATCCTTATAGGGAAATTGGAAGTTTTCGCCTGAAACCTGGCCACCAGGCTATGTGACTACCTCAAGGGTCACAGAAGGGGGGGGCGGGGTCACAAGGCTACCTTGCACCTGGGCATGCAGGCCCAGAAGAGGGTGAGAACAGTCCTAAGTCAACCAGTCTCGAGATGATATCTTCAGGGTTTGAACATGTCTAGGCCTCGCTCTTGCTCAGGCCAGCTCCCCCTGTTACATGGCTCACCTGGCCCACAGTAGGGAGTGATGGCTCCTTTATGGTGATCACAGAGGGAGAAGACTGAAAGCAAAGCCCCAGCTTCCCTGGGATGGACACTGCACCCATGCAACCTGCTTCCATCTCGTATGACTTTAGACTTGGGACGTTTATAGCATCCTATGTCCATCCAGACTCCTTAGGCTGGCACTGAAGGCCTTCCCATAAACCTGAGCGCCTAGTTGTCTAGACTTTTCTTTCATAATATTTACATAAATAATATTCTCCAGCTGAATGACAGCCAGCATTATGGGATAGGGAAGCCTGCCCTCCCTCAAGCTGGTGCCTTTGCCCACTGTGCCTTCCTCCCAACCCAATCTGCCAGCCTTACAAAGTTCAGCCCAGAAAGGAGCCCTCCTTGTGAGTACAACAGCCTTGTATGTCTCTCAGTTGTAGCCGTTCTTAAGGGATGACCTGGATATCTGGCCACATATTTGTCCCTGTCCCTACCAAAAGCTGAAGCTAGTTTTGAGGGCTCAATGGCCTATGGACCCCACATGCAATACAATAGTTGAGGAATATCATTCTCACTGGTTGATATGCCCCTGAAAGCACTTTCCATGAATCATTTGTCTTGTTTCTCTATTTAAAAAAAAAAAAAAAAAAAAAAAAAAATATATATATATATATATATATATATATATATATATATATATATATATAGAGAGAGAGAGAGAGAGAGAGAGAGAGAGAGAGAGAGAGTTCTTTCTCTCTAACATTATAAATCTGAACCACTGCTAAATTCAGCCTCCAGTTTTTAATCTTGTCTTTCTATTTCTGGCCCACTTTCTGAACTCTCTCCACTTACTTTTCACCCACATCCTCAATGCTGGTTGTTGGCTTTCGTTCAGAAGCCACTTGTCACCAAGACACTAAACTGTGAACATTGCCTGAGTTGGGCTCCTGAAGGACTGAAGTGCAGGCATACAGCACTCAGCAAGCCACCTTCCTCACCCCACAAGCTCCCTTCTTCTGTATAGCCCCCCACCCCACCCCCCAACACAAACCAGCCTCCACAACACTGCAGATCACTGCACACTTCCACGTTGCTTAACAACAGCTGAAATTGTCAATGGTAAACACTGAAGTCCTCATCGTACAGGGTTACTATGAGACTTAGAGACTGGCCCAAATAATCCCTGGGATACAAGAGGCACTCAGTAAATGGCCACCCCAATGTGGCCATGCAGCCAACCAGGTCACACGTGATCATGCATGTTCCCTAACATAGTCCTCATGAGGATGAATCATCTTAAGAATGCAGCAACTCTGTTTCCAAGAAATGTTTGGTATGGGGGTTCGGGGGTATGGTTTTGTTTTCTGTTTTTTGAAACAGGGTTTTTCAGTGTCCTCCTGGCTGTCCTGGAACTCATGCTACAGACCAGGGAGGCCTCAAACTCAGAGATTCTCCTGCCTCTGGCTCCTGGGTGCCGAGATTAAAGATGTGCACCACCACTGCTCAGCCTAAGAGTTGTATTTCGCTGAGCCCACCCTGCAGCTCCCTTCCTACCAGCTGTTCCCCCTGCCCTTACCCAACATGGATCCACACAGCAATCACCTTGTCCTGTGTCACCTACACTAATGGAAAATGCCCAGCAATGTCTGTTGTAAGTTGGTAGAGGAAAGAGGAAGAATAAAAAGGTTCTCCCAATGTATAAAACCCTGGCAGGCCCCGAGGATGCTTGCAGCAGTCTAGGTTTCTGATTCCAGCTGCTGGGGGAAAGGGGATGCCAGAAATTCAGCTGTTAACAACAGCAACGGAAGTCTTGCCTGCTCAGCCTCCCACATCTGCTCTTGGGCTCCAGAAGGGAGAAAGGGAGACCCAGCACAGGAGGCCGCAGAGCAGATGGCAGCTACACTCCCTGTGGATGGCTTCACTTGGGTAATTATGCCAGATAAAGAGGTAGGGAGGCCCCCTTGCCGATGGTAATTATCCAGGATAAATAAACTGAGCCCTGCTTGGAGATCTGGGAGAAGATAAAAGATTAATAGCTGTGGCTGCTGGTCGCAGGACACCTACTAAGTGAAGGCCTTTTATCGATCATTTGTGTTAGCCCTCCCCACAAGCCTGTGAGGTGTGTGTTTTATGATCTCTATTTTACATTTAAAACACACACACACACATACACACACACACACACACACACACACACACACGAAATCTAAAGTTCAGAAAACATGAAAGCCATAGACCAAGGTTATGCAGGCAACAGGGAGCAGTTTCAAAATGCAAAATTTAGTTTGATGCAGGAGCCTTTGTCTTTTCTGAGGAGCCATGCGCCAAGGATGCCTCACGCCAAGGATGCCACACGCCAAGGGTGCCACTACTGATCAAACAGGAAGGATCCCTTTCAGAAGTCCTGGCCTCAATCCATGACACACACTAAAATGGTTCTGAAAGCTACAAACAAACAAGACATTGTTCCTAGTCACAGGGACTCACAACCTAGGCAGAAAATAAAAATACATAGCAACACCATTGAATAGCTACTCCTCTCCAGAAAGGGGGGACATCTGGATGAATTTTCATTATTCCTAGGCCCTAAAAGGCATAGAGAATGAAATAGTTTTAACAGAACTGTGTTCTGTTTCAACTGTCAATTTGATGAGATCCAGAGCCACCTGGGAAATGGGACTCTGGGCATCTCTGTTGGGGATTATCTTGATTGGCAAGCACTAGTCTCTGGCCTGGGGTCCTGAACTGTATATAAAGGAGACCATAGGCTGATCTTAAGAGTGGTGTTTAAGTAAGAATGGCTCCCATAGGCTCATGTGTTTGCAAACTCAGTCCCCAGTTGTGAATTTTTAGGAGTTGTGACCTTGTTGGAGGAGGTGTGTCACTGGGGAGCAGGACATTCCCAGTGTCTCTCTTTCTTTGCCTTCTACCTCTGGATCAAGATGTATGCTCTCTGCTGATCTTGCAGCCATGGCCTTTTCTACTATAATAGACTCTAATCCTTCAAAGCCATAAACCCAATTAGATGCTTTCTTTTCTAAGTTGCCTTGGTTGCGGTGTTTTGTCACAGCAGCAGAAAGGTAATAAGACAGGAGGCATCTCTCTCTCTCTCTCTCTCTCTCTCTCTCTCTCTCTCTCTCTCTCTCTCCTCTCTGCTTCCTGATGGTGTGTGTGGTACGGCCACCTTCTTTAAGCATCTGTTGTTTTGACTTCCCTGCTATGGTGGACTGTGCTTTGAACTGTGAGCTAAAATAAATGCTTCCTTCATTGAGTCATCTTGCCAAGATTTGCTATCATAGAAGTAGGACAAGAAACTAAGGCACACAGGGAAGACGAGGAAAGATCAACTATCCACATACCCAGGTTTTGTGTCCCTGAATTCAGCCAACTACCGATAGGAACTGGAGGGATGGAATGATTTCCTTACTAAACACGCATGGACTTTTCACTGCTATTATTACGTAAGCAATATAGTGTAATAACTGTTACATCTTATTTATACCATATTAGGTAGTCTAAGTAATCTAGAGATGCTTTAGGTTTATAAAAGGATATACATAGATTCTATGTGAATGCTATGCCATTTCATGTAAGGGACTTAAGCATCTTGAGTGTTTGTGGAGAACCCTGGGACTATTTCCTTGCAGAGAGATGCCAAGGCATGGCCGTATCCACATATCAGAGGACGGGTCCCCACACTGAGCTAAGAGCATACATAGGGAACTTGTCACTCTGGGGCATTTGGCTACCGATGACCAGAGCTTCCTTACACACCGCAGAGACAGAGTCAGACACCTGACCCTCTTGTTTGGCAGGAGACGCTGTGGCTTACCAAATGTCTTCCCCCTCTTAATCTCAAATGCCATCAGGCCTCCTGCCGACATTATCATACTTCCTGAACCATAAAGATGAGGTCATAGGGCTAGGACTGGACAGAGAGCAACTCCTCAGTCACACCTAAGCTGTGTCCTCAGCATCCACATAAATGTCATGTGGACATGATGGCTCATCTAGAATCTCAGCACTCAGAATGTGGAAACAGAGACTCACTAGAACAAGCTGGCAAGCTCTGGGCTCAAATGAGAGACCCTGTCTTAAAATAAAAGGTGAGGCATTATCATGGGACTGTCTTGACTTGCCAGCCATTGAAGTAATGACATAGAGACTTTTTATTAATATGAAAGCTTGGCCTTAGCTTAGGCTTGTTCCCACCTGGCTTTCATAACTCAAGCTAACCTGTTTATACTAACCTGCATTCCTCCATGTGGCTCATTACCTCTCCTCAGTGCCAGTACCTGTTTCTTCCTCTGTGGCTGACTGTATTTCTCATGCCTGATTCTTTCCCAGAATTCCTATCTCTGTCAGATGCCCCACCTATCCTCTCCTGCTATTCTGGCTGATAGGCTGTTCAGCTCTTTATTAAACCAATCAGAAGACAGTGGAGAAGAATGTTTACAAAACACTGAGACGGATGATGCTTCATAAAAAATAACAATACTGAAGTCCAGCTAGCATTCAGCTCTCTGCTGGTATGGAATTAATATTTGATTAACACGAAGACAACATTCCCACAGTGCACAAAAAACTCACCCCAACAGAGCAGAATCAAAGAAAACACTTGACGTTCACTTATGGCCTCCACACACATATGTGAACAAAGACATACATGCACACCATATATCCATATACATTTTTAAAAAGATGTATCAACTTAACCTTAGGTATTGGTAAGTTCTCTTGAGTGTGTGCGTGTGTGGAGGCCATGTGCGTGTGTGCATGTCTGTGTGCAGGTGCACTTACCTGTGTGTATGCATGTAGAGGACAGAGGACAGTGTGAATTGCCTTCCTCTATTTCTCCACCATATGTTTTAGATATGGTCTCTCACTGAACCTGAAGATCACTGCTCCAGCAAGTCGAGCTAGGCAGAGAGCCTCTGGGATCTGTCCATTTCTGCTCCCCACAGCATTGGGCATAAATTAAGCAGAGGGATGACATAACCTGATTTATGCTTTATAAAGATAATCACAGCTGCTAGGTGGCATTCAGATTGAAAGAGTGGAAACAGGAGGGCATGTTAAAAATATTATTAATGGTATTAATGGACCTTAGTACATTAAACGGTAATCTTCGATGATGAAGCGAGGTTTACTCCATAAATATAGGACTAAGTCAACACTAAGAAATCCATGGATATATTTTATCACAATCTTGGAATCACAAAAGGACATGGATATCTCAGTAGGAACAATATAGGCAATTAATAAAATTCAAATGCATTACAAGTAAACATTTTAGATGTGAAAACAGGCAGATTGTTTCTCAACATGATAAAGAGGTCATGTTTCCCACTGATATTGTTTTTTGCTGTCAAGGATTCAAAGCCCAAAACAAAGATTCCTGTCACCTCCATTATGATTTATTGCTTTGATTATGATGTTCTAGACAATCCAACAAGACAAGAAACAAGAATAAGAAACATCCTTCCTGATAAAGAGTTGGATTACTTTTTTCTGAGACTCTTAACACTTGGTGTGAGCTTCTATTGTGTTGCATGCCTTCTATTCGCCACTGTGCAGGTCCTGAAGTGCAGTAGGGGAACGCAGCTCTGATGGGCAGACAAAAAGCTGGGAAGCTGAGACGTGGCAGCTTACTACGATCTTATGTAGCACTACCGAAATACAAAAAGATGAAGCCAAGAAGCCAACTTGCAACTTTCTTTTCTTTCTTTTTTTTTTTATTTGTTTTTGTTTTGTTTTTTCTTTGTTTGTTTGTTCATTTGTTTGTTTGTTTTGTTTCTTGAGACAGGGTTTCCTTGTATAGTCCTGGCTGTTCTGGAACTCACTCTGTAGACCAGCAAGGCCTCTATCCCACAGAGATCCACCTGCCTCTTGAGTGGATTAAAGGCCTGTGCCGCCTCCACCACCTGGCCCAACTTGCTTTTTTATGTCTCAGAGCTGTAGAAATTCCAGACCGTATCTGAGATGTAGACAGAACCTAGAGCTCATTAGCATCTCAATAGTCTTGGTGCTGGAGGGAGGTGATGCTGTGGGACGCTGCCTCCTGCCCTCCCCCCTAACCTTGGGCCATTCCCACTGGGAAGAGGCCACGGAGCCTCACATATTCTCCTGAAAACATGCTAAGAACCCTGTACTTCAGCGTGAGCCTTAGCTCTTCCAGGAAACGATTAAATTTCAAAATAAAGAAAATGTTCTGCCTAATTGAACCTACAATAATTTGAGCCTTGTGAACAATATTTGAACAGTGGAAATGGTGGCTCCTTCTAGACTCTCTTGCCCTCTAACCTCCTACCACATGTCACACTCCCCTTATTCTAGAAGAAAACTAAGACATTGTTACATGCTCCCAGAAGTGTGCTAAGCCTGACTGGAAGTTATTGCTCTCATGACACTCAGGAGCACTGCATTGTCCTGAACCAAAAGCATTCTGATACTTGACACGTCAGGCGCCTGGTGAGACCATGAGCTTTCTCCTCTCCTCTTAGCTAGCAACCTCAGAATAAGTATTATATCTCTTTCCTGAGATGAAGCTCTTAATTCAAGGAACTGAGGAGACTGACATCTCTCTACATATTCCCCCATTACTCTTGAAACGCCAGCATCTTGGGCATCGAGCAGCTTACCAGCTGTCTCGTGTCTAGTGAGTCCAAAGCTAGCAAGCCAAAACTGGCCTCTCCCCAGTTGCCAGTCACCTTGAAGTGTTTCACTTTCCTTTAGGGGATTTTCTTTCATCCCACCTTAAAGTCTAATGTCCTTCTGGCAAGCAACCTTTGAGCTCTGGCCCTGTGAAGGCATCCACTACTGAGTAGGTGTGAAGGTTGGGTATGGGACAGGAGGAGGAGGAAGCCTGGGGGAGCTCAAGGATGGGGGGCTTTGAAAAAGGAAGGGAGAGGAGGGACCAAACGGATGCCACACTGGGTAGGTACCAAGGGCAGTTCCTCTCCTGATGCCTGAAACATCACTTTCCTCATCTGTCTCAATTTATATCCCAGGTACAAATCTAGCCTCCGTGGGATGTGGCACCTCATCGGGAACTTAGGAAGTCTGCCCGCCCAGGAGCCTCTGTGTGCTGCTTACTAAGTCTGCCAAGCACCCTGAAAGGATGACCAGGACCTTGGACAGCAGACCCCTTGCCTGCCAAGCCTTTCAGAGCTCCCCAACAATCCTAAAATCTGCCTCTCCTGGATTTCAGCCATATTGACAATAAACACTGGTTTTTAAAACAAAACTTGAGGCTATCTAACACACAGGCAGGAGTGGGTATTCTACAACAAAAAAACAACAACAAAGCTCTTTAGACATGGCTCCCACATCCCCCACAAGTTGCCCCGTTTATCATTTATGACAAGGTGTTTATTAGCAGGAGAGCAGTATACGGTGAGTGAACATCTGAAGACATGGCTATAAAAACCTGTAAATCACAACTCAGCACAGGCAGCTACAGGCACTGGGACCACCCTTGAGTCACTACCCTGGAAACATTGGCTGGTTTCCGTCTACGTGGAATCGCTTACCTTCGAGAGGGTCAGAGTGGTGGCATTTTCCTAGGAGACTCACTCACTCCTGTACACTTTGTTTAGAGTGCCTACTGCGTGCCAGATGCTGAATTCAAGGTCAAGCCTGAAGTGACTCCAGCCTTCAAGGAGCTCACCATCCATATGCAAAAGACAAGGAGCCAGCCTCAATAGGCTTTGCTTTCTCAGAGTGCTGGTCTTGCCAACACTGTGGTCCTAAGCTCATGGCAGAGTGCTCACCTAGCATGTGTGAGGCCCTAGGCTCATTACTCATAAACCAAGCCCAGTGGCAGAAGCCTATAATCCTAGCACTTGGGAGGAAAAGGCAGAAGAGTCAGAAGTCATCCTCAGCTGTATAGGGAGTTGGGGCCAGTCTGGAATGCATAAGACTCTGTCTCCAAGACAAGAAGGAAGGAACTTTCAAGGATCATATCAGAGCATGAGGGAGGGATGTGTGTGCATTTTGCAGTGCTGGGGATTGAGCCAGGCAAGTGCTCTACCACAGATTTACACTTCCAAGCTAGTTTTTTTTTCTCCCCAGACCCCCCCACCCATCCCCATTCTGGAAGTCCTGCGTTCTTGTATAGGAACTGCCAGATCCAAAGAAAACTCCATCTCCCTAAATTCTGGCAGTCAGACAAAAGTCAACCTTCCTCAGGAACTTGTGAATCTGGTTGCCCTCAGCCGACACAGCCACTCCCCCTATCACTAGCAGAAGGGACAGATGACTAGTGGTGTGCCTATTAGCACAGCACAGCACACGCTGGACTCAAGGCTCCCTTGGTGTCACAAGGACCTGTCACCCATTTCACAATCTACAGCTCTTCTCTCTTCCTCCCCATCCTAGATTTCCCTAACTCACAGGCTTGACTGCCCCCATCCACTCATTTCTCCTTATAACCCTGCTATTCCAGCCATGCGCTCTCTCTCGCTCTCTCTCTCTCTCTCTCTCTCTCTCTCTCTCTCTCTTTCTCTCTCTCTCCCTCCCTCCCTCCCTCCCTCCCTCTTTTGCCAGCACTCTCTTTGTCTTCATCTCTCTCACTTTGCATATCTCTCTCCATCTCTCTGCTCTGCTTCTCTCCTGGCCATGTCCAGTCTGCTGGACCATGTCCAGTCTGCCATATTTTCTTTCTCTGCTCTGGACATTTCCAGATGCTTCTGTCTGTTCTCTCCCTCAGATCTACAATTTAAAAAAAAAAAAACATCTTTCCCTTAACTATGTCATAGAGAGGTCATGTCATCAGTTTAGACAAAGTCCAGTTTGACTACATTCCAATATGAGCTTGGACATGGGTGTTGTTTGCTGCTCCTCCTGGCATTTCCGAACTCTTGGTGATGATAAGGAATAAGGCCTGGTGCTGAGGGTGGGGCCAGTGGGGAAGAGTCCTTGGGTTTTGGAATTGATGCGGCAGAGACCACATCATTATCGCACTTGAGTTGCATAGCTAGCTGGACCTGCCACCACCACTGCTGCCTCCGGTCTCCCCTTTGCCCCAGTCTATCAGGTCTCTCAAGTCACAGGGTGGCAGAGGACCCCATATGTCACTGGTGAGACATCCCGCCTCACACCTCTGATTATGCAGGATCCATTGTACCCTTAACACACAAACACACACACACACACCCTGTTATCCCACAGGCTGGCAAAGCACTTCATTCTGTCACCTATGACAGAGTGGCTCCCTGGAGTAGGCAGGCAACACAAGTTAGAGCCCTGTGAATGACAGATTTCCCTGATCAACACCGGGAAGGTAAGGCCGCAATCACCTTTCTCCCTCTTGCAAGCACTGTTAGCAGATAGCATGTCTGCAAAGCCTCTTGGAGATTTCCCATGTTTTAGAAAAAAATAGCTATTCTTTTGCATTGTGCAATGGTGCTTAGCAACAGTTATCTTTAATTCGTTGTTGTCGTTTAAGGAAGAAAGGACTTCTTTCTGTGCAGATTTGAGAGGGCTGTCCATCGGGGTGGGAAAGGTGTGAAAACGGGAGCATGAGATTTCGTCCGCAGTAGGAAAGCAGAGAGAGGGGTTCAGGGCCTCCCTTGTGTTTACTCTCTCATCCCTGCCTTGGCTCCTTTTCTCTGCCTGCTCACAACCCTGGGGTCCCCCTCCTGCACTCCAAGAGAGCATAAACTCATTAATTTTGCCTCAGCTTCCACATCTAAGGGGATTCAGACCAATGCATTTCAGCTACAAATAACCTCCTCCTCTCTTTGCCTGCTCCACTGCCTCCACAAGGCCTGCTTTGGGCTCTGCCTCAGAGCCAGCCTCCAGCCACAGGGAGAAGGAAGAGATAAAAAATAAAAAGCCATAAGAGAACTTATCAAAGGCAGCACGATGGCCAGTGATACATCTCCCACGTTTCCATGCACTCTATCACTGCCGGTGTTGGGCAGCTCTGGAAATCACACTCAGTCCCTGGAGAACCCCCAGGATGAAACGTTACCCAGAGATCCTTGCGACCTAACGGTGATGGGTGCTGGCTTACTTCCTTCCCAGTTTAAAGCACCACCATCACTACCCCATTCTTTCTCAGTCTTTGCAAAGTTTTTTTCTCCTCTCTCTCTCCTCTCTCTCTCTCTCTCTCTCTCTCTCTCTCTCTCTCTCTCTCTCTAAGACAAGCAGCACGTAAAGAAGAAAACGGGTATAGAGCAACTGCAGAAGCGCACTTAAAATCTCAGGGGTTGCTCGTTGTGAAGCGCGGTTGGGTTTTGTGGTTGTTTTATTCTTAGTTTAATCAGCACATCACTTATTCCCACTTCACAGAGTTTCCACCAGCCCCTTATCAACTATGCATCAACAGGATGCATAGGGTTGGGCTCCTGTTTTTCTGAACATACTTCGAGGATACATTCCAGCCAGACACACTGCTAAACTACTGTATCTCTCTGTATCTCTGTGTCTCTGTCTCTGTGTGTGTTTCCCACCCTCTTCTCTGTCTCTCAATATTGCTTGGCTACCTAGAGGGTACTCTGAGGAGCAAACATCTTCATGCGGTTGTTTTTCCTAAGCCAGATGCTTGTAACACCTGGCAGCTGAGGGATTTGGGGAAAACAGCTTCTTGTCACAGATCTCTGCAGTCACCAGCCCAGGGACTCAGTGGAGATTGAGAAGCCGGGGTATAAAGGCTTGAACTGGGGCTTTGTCCTTCATAATAAAATTGGGGGGAGGGGGTGAGAACCTGCAGCCCTTCTTTTCCTACAATGTACTCTCTTGGTTTCATCTCAGCACGAGGCTGGAATACGCTCCATGTCTGATAATATTTTATTAATTTATAGATATGTGCCACTCTCATCACACACACACACACACACACACACACACACACACACACACACACACAAATATCTCCTTCCTGGCCGCTAAGTGAAGTCAGCGCCTCTTCAAGTCTTTTTGAATTCTATTACATACTGGATGGGGTATCATCATGTAGGCAAAATCAGGCATTACCTCCTTTCTGAGCCAGCCTCCGATTGTCCCTCTTTTGTAGTGATAATCACACCACCTCTTCCTCTGCATCCCCTCCCCCACCTGCACTTTTGGGGTGCCTCACTAAACTTCACATTTTCCTTCACATTACAGTTACCGGTTGTTTTGTCTTCTTGGCTGTGTGAAAAGTTTCTTGAGGGTAGAGAGACAGAATAAACCACTTTGTCAGTGGCAGTATCTTGTATGTCTTAGGCACTCATAAAAGTTCCCTTGAATGGATGTTGCCTCAGAAAAGAACAAAAGGAGTCTATGAAACCTTGTCTTGAAATTTTAAAAAAAAGAGAGAGAGAGAGAGAACAAAATAGCCTGCCCCTTCATTTCTCTTGCATATCAGACAGTGCCCAGGGAAACCCGAATCTGCCCTGTCTCTTGTGAATTTCCCATGAAGCCCTGAGGTTGGTCTAAGTCCCAGGCAGTCGGGGTCATGCTCTTAGAGCTGACTGAGCAGTGCCCAAGGGATTAGACAAACTCCATTCCAGACCCGCTGCTTTTCCTGCTAATTGTCTTCGCCGCCTCCTGAACGAATTGCTCTGCAGTCAGCAGCTCCCTCCTCTGCAGATAGCCCAGGACTCCTAAAACACAGCTCGTTCTAACGCAGCCAAATTGAGTGTAGCATGCTCGCCTGAGAACGGAAGCCCTTCCGTACAGTAGTGGGTTTAACGCAGGGAAAAAGACGACTGCAACAGCTCAGAGGCGCCTGTGCGGCCACCCAGCCCTCCCAGCGTACAATAAGTAACACAAGAAAATAAAGGAAATAACGAGGCACTTCCAAGGTCATGGACTCCTTGAGGATAGAAATGGAGTTGGGATCCTGTCACCCTGATATCCCTGACTCTACACACACTCAAATTGCTATTTTTTATTTTTATTATCACAAAGCACCAACGCAGATGGTTGCAGATGGATTACAACAGACACAAAACAAAGGTTAAAAGTTGACTAGTTTATGCAGTAGGGATGAGAAAAGGAAATCTTGGCATGAGGCTGGGATTATAGACATAAGCAGAGAGGAGCCCCCTGTGGAAACAGCCCTACAGCAGCAAGCAGGACCAAAGGTGTCACTCAGCAACGTACCTAATTTGACGAAGGCTTTAGGCTTATCCCTAGCACCAGAAATAAAAGAAAAGAATATGAGTTTTGTAGACTCAGGCAATGCAGCCCTGCCAGCACTGGGAAGAGTAGAAATGTCAGTGGCTACCAAACAATTGGTAGAGCCTCCATGCAGGAAGTGACCCTGGAGCTGCCCCTGAAGGAACAGCTATGGGCATAGGAAGCAAAGGCAGTTGGAAGAGATGAAATCTGCAGAGGCATCTGAGACAAGCCATCACTACGTGTAGGATCAAGACTAGGGAGACTTCAGGGAAAATGTTAGAGTCCTTGTCTGATGATATTTTTGTTAGTTTATAGAGAGATATAGTATGCCACTCCCATGGCAAAAAAAAAGAAAGAAAAGAAAAGAAAAGAAAGAAGAAAGAAAGGAAGAAAGAACAAATGTCTCCTTCCTAGCTGCTAAGTGACCTTAGTGCCTGTTCAAGTCTCAAATAAGCTCACCTCACACCTTTCTGAATTCTATTACAGTACAGTACAGTAGAGTCTGTACTTAAATATATGATGCTCCTCGTGGCCATCTCTCCCACCCCCTTCCTCCCGATGCCACTTTCCTCTCTGCACATCTACTTTCTCTGCTGGTGTCACCCTCAAACTGCATCTGTCAGATCCAGCTCCCACATTTTCAACCATCTCAGTCTCTCTTCCCCAAACTTCACCTAAACCAAGATTGTTTCTGATTAACCTCTTGCCATCCCGAATGGCTGACTGAGGAGACTAGTGCCAAAGGGGCAATAACAAGCCAGAGTGACTGGACATATCAGTTGCAACAGGGTACTGAGGGCTATGTACCACACAAGAGAGATGCAGCATCTAATTTAGTACTCACAGCTAGTACTTAAATTAGGTACCACTATTATTTTCAATTAGCCAAAGAGTAATTGATGGTGATGAAGCCAAACAGTGATATCCACCCCCCCCCAAAAAAAGTGCCCACATCCTAAGGCTTCCATATGTCAAGCTATGCTATGAAGGAGCATTGCCAACATGATTAGAGACCCTGAGATGGGAGACTATTCTGGATTCACTGTGTGAGGCAATATGATCCCAGAGGTGTATTAAAAAAAAAAAAAGGGGAGTTAGAAACACCAAAGTCAAAGAGAGGTGCAAATGGGTGCGGCAGTGCTGCTTGTAACTTCAACATACAGAAAGCTAAGGCAGGAGGATCATGTAAAGTGTGAGGCAGCCTGTTCTACATAGTGAGTTCTAATCCAGTCTGAGATACACAGCAAGACACTGTCCTCAAAGCAGAGGGGGAAGAAGGAATAAGAAGAGGAGACAGAAGAAAGAATTTAAAAAAAATTTTTTTTAAAGAGGAGGAGATGGAGGGAGGGGCAAGAGGAAAAGAAAGAAACGCAGCCCTGACAACACCTTGGTTTCATCCCCATATGCCCTGTGTTGTTAATATGGACTGCCACCTTGACCTAACCTAGAATCACCTAAAAAACAGACCTCTAAGGTGTGTTAGGAGGGGGCGTTGGGATTAGGATCATTGAGGTGGGGTGACTGTGGGCCACAGCATTCAGTAGGCTGGGGTCCCACACTGAACACAAAGGAGAAAGCAAGCTTCACCTTAGCATGCGTTTCCCTCCTCTGATTCCTGGCTGCAGATGCAATGAGACCAGTTGCCTCCCACTCCTGCCCCCATCACAAGCTGTATCCTCTTGTACTGAGGGCTGAACTAAGCCCTTTCTCCTTCAAGTTGCTTCTTGTCAGGTATTCTCCTCACAGCAGTGAGAAAAGCAACTAATAGAAGGCCTGTTTCAGACTCCTGAAGATGATACATGCCTGTGGTGCTGGATTACTAAGTCTGGGGTAATCTATTACAGCGGCAGTGGAAAGCAAGGACCGCTGTATACAACATTGGCACTTCGCCCACGTCTTCACTACCTAACTCAGTGGCATTCGTGCAAACAAAATAAATGGTGAAAACTGGCAGGCAGGTAGGAGAAGTGTGTTTGTCTGTCTGTCGTGCAGGGTTTTTTGAGCGGCAGAGTTATACGAGGTAACAGTTACAGGAGTGATTAGAAGTCGGTCCTAATAGCAACAACTGCTCTACAGAAGAGAATGCCCCGGGCAGTTAACGTCCCACCCAGGATAATATTCTAACCGGGTGCTAAAGAGTCCTTGGTCAGAATGGACGATGCTGTGCCCCGCCCCCCTCCTTCCAGGTTCCACGTCTTTCTGCTGTTATCCTGGCACTGACGGCTGCAGTCCTTGTTCTCCAGGAGCCTGCTGTCAAGCTGACTAATTAGGGTGGCGTAATGATCAGAAATGGGAACCGTAAAAGGAAAATTGCTGAGCGGTCAGCTGCCCATTAGAGAAAGACTATACGTGTCATTCCCATTAATAAAGGACAGTGGGGCTCTGCATAAATCTCAACTCTAATATGCCTGGTCAGTGTGTATCAGCCATGGGAGGCTGAGCAGAAGGTACCGGTACAGTTCAAACGCACTTTACTGGACAAGACTCACTTTGTATTCCACGAAGCAAAGCAGCTTGCTCTGCTGCCTGTCCGCCAGCGGTGGGGTAGCTGAGCATTTTGTTTTCCAAGAAAGCATAATCAGTTACCAGGAGGCAAACATCAAGATAGTCGCTGCTGTGAATAGAAAGCCATTAGCTCTTCACGGGCTTCTTTTCAAAAGTGCAAATCTTACTTTAATCAAGAGAGAACCAGTTGGAGAAGAGAAAAACGGCTTGGTGGGTGAAGGAGACTGCTTGCCAGGCCTAAGGGCCTGAGTTCAATTCCCAAGATTCCCATAGTGGAAGGAAAGAACTGACTCCTGGGAGCTGTCCTCTGATCTCTACAAATCATGCACACACACACACACACACACACACACACACACACACACACACACACACACACATATGCATGCACACATACACACACGCAAATAAATAAATAAATGTAACTGAGAGGGGAGAGAGACTTCAGACAAATGAGGGAAAAGTCTACAAAGTAACCAGCCAGCTCCCCTCCAAACACCGCACATATTCACGGCCAAATTTTCCATTTCCCTGCAGTGTGAGAACGATGACCTCTACACCCTCTCCTTGATCCCTTACCTCAAAAGGACCCCAAAATTCTCTGCCCTAGGATCTAGGCAGGCAATTGCCCGAGTCCCAGAAATAACCACCATCAGTAAACACCAAGATTTGTACCTGCTTGGCTGAGAAACCAGGAGACAGGAGCCTGGGCAAGTCCCTTTCTCCTTCCTGGGCAGAACTTGGTTTCCATCCCAGCTCTTTAATTCTAAATTTGGAACCATCAGAGGACCTTGCTAAAGGTGCAGTTTGGGATTCAATAGATTTGGGACAGGGCCCAAGAGTCATCCAAAAATGTCCTGGCCCTTCTAAACCATGGTGGACTGATCTAAAAGGAAGTGTTTAGACTCACAGTTCTAAAACAGAAGGACGATCTTTGTTCCACGGGGAACGTTTGACAATGATTGGCCGGTTGTCTCAGCCGGAAGGAAGACGCTGCTGACAGCTGCAAGGAGGAGGCCTGAGTTGCTGTTAAACAGTCAGTCTTGCCCAGAATGGCTGCTCAGAGCAGACTCATCCAAATCCAAAGTGTCAGGGGTCGGTAGCACTGCCAGTGAGGAGCCGGCTGTCAATCACTGGTTCCCACTCCTCACTCTTACCTGGAGGACTTGTTAAAGCTCAAACCTGGGGCCCCGCCCAGCATGTCCTGATGCAGAGACTCCGACATGAAGCCTGAGTCTGTAGCTCTGGAAGGCGGCTGGGTGATGTGTCCGCTCCTGGTCTATGGCGCGCCTTGAGAACCACTACTGGTGATAAACACCAAGGTCCTCGCTGCTTCCACTGTCACGTGCAGGCCAGGACTTCTCATTCTGAACCACCCAACCCAGAGTTTGTTGAGCTCCAGCTAACAACTGTCATGGCTTCTCTGGGATGTAAGATCCCCAGAGACATGGCAGAGTTCAGAGAGAGGGACCAATCACAACCTGCAGATTGATCACTCTCGGTGCATTGGCCCCTTGTTTGGTTGTTTGCATGCTTGTTTCCAATTCCCAGGCTGGCCACAAACTCCCTAGGTACTCAAGGATGACCTTGAACTTATGACTCTCCCTTCAGTGGTTCTCAATCTGTGGGTCGTGACCCCCTTTGGGCATGTATCAGATATCGTACATGTCAGATATTTATATTAGGATTTCTAACAGTAGCGTGGTTACAGTTATGAAGTAGCAACAAAAATAATTTTATGGTTGGGGGTGAGGGGTCACCACAACATGAGGAACTATATTAAAGGGTCACAGCATCAGGAAGGTTGAGAACCGCTGCTCTTACGTGGTGAGATTAAGGTATATAACACCATGCCCAGTTTATATGGTGCTGAAGGTCAAATCCAAAGCTGTGTGTATGCCAGACAAGCACTTTACCTCCAGAGCTGCACATCTAAATGTGACCAGCCATCCTTCCCTGATCCTGATAACAGCACTGTGTGAACAGTCTGCCCCAGGTTGACTACTGCCTACAGACCCACTCGGTGTCAAAGCTAACAGGCAAAGAAAATCAGCGGTCTTCCATCACACCTCAGTGGGGCCATGGAGACAGCACAAAGCATCATAGATGGTACATAGTGTGAGTGGCCACCTCAACTTCTCCAATCTCCTCCCATGGAACAGCACAGAAAAACTACCCTAGCTGAGACAGCAGGTGGCTCAGCTGGCAAATGCACTTCCTACATAAGCCTGAAAACCTAACTTGATTCCCAGATCTCAGGCAGGAGTGAAAGGAGAAAACCTGGCTCTACAAAGTCAGCCTCTGCTCTCCACATGAACGCTGTGTCACATGTGCCCCCCACAAACATACACGATAAGATGATGGTGGTGATGCTGATGGTGGTGGTGGTGGTGGTGGTGGTGATGATGATGATGATGGTGATGATGATGATTTTTTTAAAGCTGGATCTCTAGAGCTGGCTCATCAGTCCAGAGCACCTACTTTAGCACAAGAGTTGGGTTCCCATCACCCATGTCAAATGGCTCACAACTGCTTGTAAGTGCAGCTGCAGAAGATCTAATGGACCTCTTTGGGCCTCCCTGGGCACCTGCATACATGTACATACACAGAAATAAAAGTATAAATAAATCTTCAAAAATATGTTAAAAGCCGACCTAGTGGGTCCAGAGAGATGGCTCAGTGGTTAGGAGCGCTTGTTCTTGCAGAGGACCTGGGTCCGGTGCCCAGCGCCCACATGGTGGCTCACAGCCACCTGTCTGTAACACCAGCGCCAGAGAAGCCGATGCCTTCTTCTGGCCTCTTCAGGCACCAGGCACATGCATGATGCACATATATGCCTGCAGGCAACACACTCATGCATATAAAAATACTAAAAAGTAAAAACAAGTTTTAGGAAGCTGCCCTAGTTAATTGAGATGACCTAAAAATGACTTGTACCCTTCACCTTTGTGTGACATTGCACACATCAATAGCCTTTCTGAGGCTTCATCAACAGCCCATTGGTTAAAATGATGCAAATACCTACAGGTCCATATGGAGGATTCATTCAAGCAACAGTGTATACTACTGAAACCCTACTGTGTGCTACTGCCACCTTATGTATACAGTACTCTGCCTACATGTACACCTGCAGGTCAGAAGAGGGCATCACATCACATTATAGATGGTTGTGAGCCAACATGTGGTTGCTAGGAATTGAACTCAGGACCTCTGGAAGAGCAGCCAGTGCTCTTAACCTCTGAGCCATCTCTCCAGCCCCACTATTGCCACCTTTAACAGCCACACTACAACCGTGGAATACCAAAATTTCTGTTCCATTCACTCTTGCTAGATGCTCAACATTTTTACAGTAAATTTACTCAAGCAAAACTAATGGGGTGCCTCTCAGTAAGAAATCAGTCAAATACAGCTCCTGCTGATGTCACAAAGAGAAGCTCCAACAGGCAAGATGGCTGCATCAGGAAAAACAGTAAGGCCTTCTCCAGGACGAATTATTTCCAGCTTAATACAGTATAAGGTTACAGCTCTCCGAGCTTTAAACACTAAGAGTTTCACCGTGGCTATTCTGTTACCTTGAGCAGCACAGTGGTCACCACCCAGAGCGACTGGCCAAGGCAGGAGGTGAATCTTACTGGACTCAGTAGCCAAGTTCTACTGCGCAGGGAACCTGGGCACTGGCAACCCTCAGTTAACTGAATGTGTCTGGCGGGTAACATATGCGGGATGGGGTTTCTTTGTGCCAGCCACTATGCTGGGACCCAGCACAACTCTGGGTTCTGAAGCTGTTGGCACTGCAGGCAACCACAAACCCCTACCCCCAGGATGTTAAGGAGTCCTCTCTGCTTTACCTAGAGGTGGGCTGAAAAGTCCTGGATGGTCAACCCAGTAACTGGCCCAGAGCCTCACCAGGCCCATGTGGTCCATGAGCTGGCTACAGTGAGTTAGTGTTGTCCTTTAGGCTCATTCCTGTAGCATGCCTCCTCTTTAGGAGATCTGCGTGGTCCAGCCAGCCTCACTCTAGTACCCAGTGCCCTACGTGTTGGGGGATGGTCTGATGTATTTTGATGCTAATTAATAAAAAGCCATTCCCTAGAGTCCCAATAGGATATCCCCACATCTATCCCAATTTCCTGGTATGTGAAGGCTTCCATGGGGCATGCCCCTTGGGCTAGTGTCCAATTATGAATGAGTATATACCACTTGAGTCTTTCTGCTTCTGGCTTAACTCGCTCAGTATGATCCTTTCTAGTAGGGGAGGGGAATAGGGTGAAAGCGGGAGGAAGGGAGGAAACAAGGGATGGAATTGAGATGTATATGAATAAATTAATTTAAATAAGTAAAAATAAAACAAGCCGTCCCACCTGGACAGGGCAACTGAGATAGGTGTGGCTAAGGGTCCTGGGTTTAGGGAGACAGAGAGGATCCTGAGAGGAAAGAGAATCCATAGGGTCCCGAGAAGAGAAGAGAGGAAGGCCGCCATGGGTTAGATGGAAGAGAAGCACATGGCTGGCATGGATGGGGATTTGGCCCAGATGAAGAACATTAACAAGTATTTGGGATTATGGATGGGAGGTATCGTGATAGAAATTATTAGAAACAGATGGTATGGGATCCCATACCTGCCCCACTATGGGAAGTAGTTTAGAGGATTAATGTCTGCCCTGCCTCAGGTTAATTAAGGCTATTTTAAAATATAACAAGTGTCTGTGTCTTAATTGATTGTTAGCAGGTTTTACTCTAGTAATAATAATTATAGGCCTGATAATAAACAATTATTAGGACGTATTGGTAATTTAAAAACAACAGCTACGTTTATCAGCACTCACCCAGCCTCTGCCCCTTTCTGTCTGGTCCCCACTCCCTGATGTCCTTGTCTAACTAATGTGATATCTCCTCTAGATCTAGAGCCAGAGAGCACTGGCTTGCTCTGACTCTCCCTGCACTGAAACACTAAGTTCAAAACAAATATTTGGCACAGGCACGGTGACATACACCTTTAATCCAAGTACTCGGGAGGCAGAGGCAGGCAGATGTCTGTGTGTTTGAGGCCAGCCTGGTCTACAAAGTATGTTCCAGGACCACTTGTACGGTTACACAGAGAAACCCTGTCTTGAAAAGAAGGAGGAGGAAGAAAGAAAGAAAGAAAGAAAGAAAGAAAGAAAGAAAGAAAGAGAAAACATATATTTGCATGTTTCCTATTGATGATCTAAAGATCGTTTTCTAAAAACATGGTGGGTGTGAAGATTTGCCCCGCCCTGAATAAAGTTTGGGCGTGGAAGGGAAGATGTGGAAGTGACAGTTATTTCCCCAAGACCACAGCACTAACAGGTAAATATTATTTAAGTAAATGTTTATAAATGAAAAAAATCTATGGCTAATGGATTCTTTTTTAACTTTTTATTGATTCTTTGTGAATTTCATATCATGCACCCCAATTCCACTCATCTCCCCATCCCTCCATACCCACTGTCCACCCTTGCAACCTCCCTCCTAAAAGAAAACATAGGATAAAAAAATTTTTTTAATTAAAAATAAATCTCACTGTGGAAACTGTGGGGTGTCACACTGTGTCACACCCTTCTGCCCAAACAGTTTTACTTTCAAACGTTCATTGCACTGAGTCATTGGTCTGTCAGAGGCCTCGGGTGTTTGCTACACCATCAACAATGGATCCTCACTGAGACTCTTCTAGGATGTCCTGTTGTTAGCCTGTGTCATGGAATTCCTTCAGCGCACGCTCCAGCAGTTCATAGAGTGGGTAGATGTTGAGGTGGACCAACTCAAAGCCCTGGATCTGGGCCTGCGTGGTCAGCCCGTCAACTCTCCTGCACCCACACTGACAGGGCCAGTTCTCCAGCACTGCCCCAGAGAAGGATGGGGCCCGCTCTCCGAGTGCAACACGAATTGAGGTACAGGGCCATCTCTTCCTTGCCCTCACTACTGCATGACCTTCCAGGGGCACGGCCAGTCCTCCCACGCTCACACCTTCAGGCCGGCTCACACCCCTACCCGCCAACCAGGACCAGCTCTACTATGCTGTCCATGGAGGTGAGGGGCCCACTTGCCCAAGTACTGAAGCCAGCAAGGGGTGGGACCAGTTCTCATCCTCTCACAGGACCTTGGACCCGGACAGGGCCCTCAGAGGCAGCATGGACCAGGACCTCACCATAGATGGCAGTGCAGGCTACTCACGTCAGGCCGTTCCTCACTATCCTCGACTCCCAAATTCCACCTCTCTCTGTGCATACTCTGCTCAGCTCCTCTCTCTCCCATCTCTCCACCAGCTCATCTCAGTGGTGCCTCGGCTTCTAGGTGTCCTCCACCCTAATAGATTTTTAAGGAACTTTCTTGAGAGCCACGTAACTAGTCAAAGCCTGGTCAAGAAGTCCTGCGGTGGTTTGAATGAAAATGGCTCCCGTAGACTCATAGGGAGTGGCGGTATTGGACTGTGGCCTTGTTGGAGGAAGTGCGTCACAGGGGGCGGGCTTTGAGGTTTCAGAAGCTCTAGCCAGGCCCAGTGGCTCACTGTCTCTTCCTGCTGCCTGCAGGAACTCTCCGCTACCTCTCCAGCACCACGTCTGCCGGCACGCTGCCGTGCTTCCCACCATGATGATAATGGACTAAACCGCTCAACTGTGAGCCAGCCCCAACTAAATGTTTTCCAGTATAAGAGTTGCCGAGATCGTGGTGGTCTCTTCACAGCAACAGAACACTAAGACATGTCCTGATTTTTACTTTGCTTTAATTTTTTGAGACAGGGTTTCTCTGTATAGCACTCTGGCTGTCCTGGACTTGCTCTGTAGACCAGGCTAGCCTCAAATTCACAAAGACCCACCTGCCCCTGCCTCCTGAGTGCTGGGATTAAAGACCTGTGCTACGACCACCTGCCTTCACATCCTGATTTAAACTCACATGCCCTATTAGCTTTCTTGAGAAGAGTGACGATCTTATGCTCATCCAGGAGAAGCCAACCAACCGTTAGCCACCATGTGCCTGGCCCCCTGACAATGTATGGGCTAGGGGAGCTTGGAGAACTGAGGCACCTCCTAAAACCTGTACCCCATCTCTTGCCTCTTAGCATCCCAAAGCCCTTCACAGTATTGAGGTTACAAAAAGGCGCAGCCCTTGAGCCAGCCTGGCTTGAGTGGGAATGAAAACCACTCAGATGCCTCTTGCAAGCTGGAAACAGTGTGCTGAGGCTTGGAGCAGCTCTCAGTGGCCTTTCCTCCTCCTCCTGCCTAGGAATGGGTGGGGCCATGGTAGTCGAGCCAGCCAACTAACACGTAGTCAACCTCATAACATGGTATCTCAAATGTCAGCCCTCCTAGGTCCGATATGCATTTTAACCACCATCTTCACATCACTACTACCAGGAAAGGGGGATATATGCTTGAGAGAGAAGTTGGGGCTCTATTCAAGCCAGAGGAGGGTTTGGTCCCCTGCATGCTTTTTTTTTTTTTTTTTTTTAATTCTTATTTGAGCTTTCCCACCAAGGATGATCCTTACTGCTTTTCTGTCACAGTGGCAAGGGCTGCTGCCTTGCAGGGCTCCCTGCCTGGGTCTTTTCTGGCAAAACAGCTTTGTTTCAGCTGGGGCAAGGACTACAGATGATGGGGCTCCTAAGTCCTCCTCCAGTCCCCCCACCCAGTCCAGGGAGGGGGGGAGTCCCCGCCCTTTCTGCTGCCTCCCCATGAGCATCCTCCAGCACTCCAGGATGGCCCCATGCTTCCCCGAGCCTGCAGGGTATCTCTCTGTCTCTGATCCAACCTTTGACTTCTGCATCCCAGCCACCTTTGATCATCCTGTCTGCCGCGGACTCACCCCACTCACCCCACAGGACCACCGTGTTGCACTCTCTCACACATATACACCCCTATGGCCTCGGGCCTTGGGGAGTGTGTGTAGCTCCCAGCTCCGGTGACTGTTCTCTGTGTACTGTAACTCAGGCAACATCTCTAAACTTCAGCTGCCTCTTCTGAGACACAGGGGGAAACGGCAGAGGCTTGGAGTCAGAGGAATGGTAGACACCCAAAAAAGGATGCTCCTGCCTTTACTCATGAGTTCAGAACTAAGTGAGGGAGATGGAATAAAGGCATGCGCCACTACACCAAGCTTCTTTTTTTTTTTTTTTTTTTCTTTTTCTTTTTAATCTGTTTTATTGGAACCTGGAAAAGATGGATTAGATTTCTGGCCAAAGAGCTTCCTAATATACTCTGCAAGATGCAGATGTGAATGGTAAAGGGAATTTGATTGTTTGACCGGGGGGGGGGGGGGGCAGTGCTGTTCATTGTTTTGTTCTGTTTTTTTGTTTTTTGTTTTTTGTTTTTTTGCATATGTCTCTAAGTAGCCCAGGCCTTGAGCTGGAGATGCCTCTGCCTCAGCCTCCCAAGTGCAAAGAAGGAATATTTTTGAGCTGCATACTGAGCCAAGAGATGTGCTGTTTGCTCACCAATAACCATGCACTATCCTTGAAGTGGGTATACCCAGTACTTGCCACAAAAGAGAATACTAAGGCCAAAGGGACAAAGCAGTTTATCCAAGCTCATAGTAATAGCCTGCACATCAGAAATCTGATCTAAAATTTTTTTTTGAAGCCCAGACTCTTAGCACTAGTTTGGATGAAACTAGGGCCCAGCAAAGAGGCAATTGACTTTACTGCATTTGGAAGCAAAGGCATGGAACAACTTTCCCAACCACGGGACAACCTTTACACTTTTACAGTCATTATCTCATTGCATCTACTTGCTCTTTCAAAGAATATTCATTGAGCATCGCTGTATTTTAAGCTGTTTTTGGAATCCTAAGAATGCAGTAAAAAGCAAAGTCCCTGCTCATGGCATACTAAGATACATGCCAAATCAGCAGCGAAAGGTACAGACACAAATATCGACAAAGGTATAGACGTAGAGAGACAGACATAGATACAGACATAAACAGATAGACTATAGACAGACGTTAACATAGACATCAATACGGACAGACTAGATCTATACATTGACACAGAGATCAATACAGGCAGGCCAGACATTGACAATAGGCATCAATACAGACAAACGACATAAACAGTGACATAGACAGACAGACATAGACAGCCTCCATGAGGAAAATTAAGTTCAGGACTGAGGGATACAAAAGATGTCAAGGATGTCTTTAAGCTACACACTCAGCAAAGAAAATGTGAATGTCAAGGGAAAGAAACTCCAAGCAAAATGACCTGTCATGGAAACAGCCCAAAGAAGAAAACAACATGGTCACCACCTGATGTCCATGGACTACAAAGAATGCATTATGGCAGAAAAGCAACAAAAAGAAAACAGTAGGAGTTGAGATCTTAGCATCAGTGAGGGCAGTAAATATGGAGCCTTGTTGGTCCCAAGGATGTTGGGTTTTTTTTTTCTTTAGTGTGTTGAGGACCAGAGAATGTAGAACAAAGTAGGTATCCTGCTTGGATTTACATTTTAAAATTTAACTAAGGACAAGACTGGAAGACAAAAAAAAAAAAAAAATCCCAGGCTAGCCATGAGGGTATTACAGCACTGAATTTAACAGGTGATGGTAGCTTGGATCAGAGGACAAGCACTGAAGACGTTGAGAAGCAGTTGGACTAGGGATCTGCTGCAAGGTCAGCAGGATGAGGGTCACCTCAGAAGCAAGACAGGCAACCCAGGGCTCAGGACCAGAAAGAGAGCATGAATGTATCACGAGTGCAATATCTAGCTAATGAGAGTGGAGTCAACTCTAGCAGCGCCTGCCCATCCCTCAGGCAGGGATCAGTGTACTGTCCTTATGAAGTGCAGCCCACAGTGTCCAGCTGAGCCACAACATCAACCATGGGGCATCCTTGGTTCTTTACCCTCTCCTGGCAAGACGTCAGGCCAGCTGCACATCTAACGCTAACGCTTTCCCACTTTAATGAACAATGATAGAACAAAAACCAAAGGAAAAGCTCTCAGGGATGTATCCCATCCAGGGAGCTGCACCATACAAAGATGGTGGTGCCTCTTTACCCATAATGGTCCTCAACCCAGGCTCGTCAGGCGCTTGCTAGCTTACCAGGAACAAAGGGGTGCTGGTGGACTGAAGGGTCAGGAGATCCTTCACCACAGCCTGTGGGGACAAGGCAGGGAGAGTAACCAGAAGTCAGTAAAACAGCCCCCAGTGTGTGCACTGACTCGATCACAGGGGTGGCAGGATGGAGGGAATCTAGTAGGAGTTGGTTGAACAGTGGCCTGATGGGTAGAAAGGACTGGATGCACAGTAGTGCCCCACAAGAGGCAGTACAGCATAGCCAGAGCCACAGGAATACAGCAGATACAGATACTGAGCCAAGCCTGCATTAGAAGCATAGAGATGCCTTCCTGTTACACAGGTGATACTCTGAGGCTGTCATTTTCTATTGCTATACATTAATTATACATAATGGATTATATTAGGATATCTTCAACTATGTACACAATGTATTTTTTACCATATTGACCTCCCATTGACCTCTCCTGTTCCTCTGTTCCTCTCTCTACTCCACTCCTCTTTAAACTCAATCCCTTCATACTTTCATATTGTATTTATGGCCCAGTGAATTTCTTTAGAGTTGCTTCCAGTAGCATGGGTGAGGGATTGTTCACAGATGCGTGGTCAACTCACTAGGGGCTACACCACCAAAGAAAATGTCTCCCCTTCCCTTAGAAACCATTAACTGTGTGTAGACCCTCAGGGAAGGGTGGGGCCTTATGAACTCTGCGCCCCACCAACAGCACATTGGCCATCTTGGTCTTGTGTGGGTACTTACAGCTACTGTGAATTCAAGACCACAATAGCCATGTCCAGCCTTGAAGTCAGTGTTCCACACTATCCCCTACTTTGTCCATCTCTTACCTTCTTTCTCCCGCCCCCGACCCCAACTATGATGTTCCCTGAGCCTTCAGGAAGGCAATATCTATGCCTCATTTATGGATAAACATCCAAGAGTTTCAGTGGGCCTGGTTACAGGTGCACAGGACCTCTCCAGTCTGAGCTGGTCTATAGATCAAGACAAAACTAACTCCAGCTTGTCAAATAGCATCTACCACAGCTCTCCACGTCTCACCTCATAAGTTCTGATGAGAGAATCACTGGGGGGGAGGGGAAATGTCCCAGTCCTCTAAGCCAGTACCCTTTCTAAAGCTAGCATGAGCTGACAAGCAGCCACCTCAAGGAGACACAATCCAACCCACAGATGGGGGTGCCTTTATAGTGTCTAAGTCCGGGAAAGATCTTTAAGATGAAATACAAATGGCCTGGTGTGGTGGTGCACACTTTTATCCCAGTATTCAGGACTCAGTGGCAGGAGGATCTCAGTGAGTTCAAAGCTAGGCTGGCCTACATAGTAAGTTCCAAGACAGCCAAGCAGCCAGGGCTACATAGTGAGATGCTATCTAAAAAGAAGGTGGATATGGGGAGGGAATGAAGGAGGAGGAGGAGAAGGAGGAGGAGGAAGAGGAGGAGGAGGAGGAGGAGGAGGAGGAGGAGGAGGAGGAGGAGGAAAGAAAAATATGAGATACAAATGGCAAAATCCATAATGGAGTATATATAAGGGTGCTCAGGGTTCAGACTAGAAGCCAAGATAATCACATGTTGGTTAGATGAACTGTAATTGCCAGAGAATAACCTGCTGAAGAGCACTGTAGGCATATGGGGTAGGGCAGAACTCTATCTTCAAGATAGCTTGACATAAAAGAGGTATGGGGTTCAAGCTTTTCAATCAGAAAAGCACAGGTTCAAATTGCAGCTTCCCGGTGAATTGCTGACGCGGCACAATTGACTTAACCTCTCCTACACCACAATTCCCTTTTTTAGAAAGAGAAGTAATATAATATACCTCACAGAATTCAAATGAGGTTTAAAACAAAGCAATACTGTGATGTGCGTACAGCAAGAGTCAGCTATAGAGAGTGATCAATGGAGTGAGCGAAATTGCAAGTCTGCCCCCTGGTGGAAGGTTAAAGCCTAGCACATCAGAGAATGAAGGATGCATTCAAGGTGTCAAGGCCAATGGACACCCAGTCCATCTTTGCTGGATCCTCCTTGTTGCTACGGAGCAGATGGAACCGAGTATCAGTCTTAAGCCCTGTGCACTTACACACATGCAACCAGGATAAAAAACCTCCGAGGCTGAGCATATGCAGAAGCCAAGCACGCTAGTTAAGAGAACGGTCAACCGGAAGGTGGTGATGCTAACTGAGACTCTTTCAGGAACAAACAAATCTCTAGCATAAAGCAGCAACCAGAGCACCAGTTAGAAACCTCTCAGGGAAACTGATGACCCTAACCAGCCGGAACTAAGTCTAAAGAGCTCTACGTCCCTTTTCCCTTCTAACCTTCTTTCTCTCCTACCTGGGGTTTGGGGGTTAGAAGGAGGGTAAAGGCTTAAGGAACCCCAAATAAAATAGAATTAAAAACAAGTGCCTACATAAACACTCTTGCTTAAGTTGATTCTAGGGGCCGGATAGATGGCTCAGTGGTCAAGAACACTTGCTGTCCTGCAGAGGACCGGGTTTTAGTTCCCAGCACTTATATGGCAGCTCACAACTATCCTTAAATCCAGTTCTAGCTTATACAGAGCTTTCTTCTGGCTTCCATGGGCATTAGGCGTACATGCAGTGTACATGCATACACATAGGCCCAACACACACACAATAAAATAAAAATAAATAATCTTTTAAAAGGCTCTGTGAGCTGGGCATGGCATAGTGGGGCATGCCTACAGTACCAGCCACTGGGATGGAGGCAGGAAGCTGGGGCTACAGCAAAAGACCCTGTCTCAAAAGACAGAACTGTTATTAAATAAATAAATAAATAAATAAACAGGAGGCAGGCATGATGATATATGCAGCCCTGTAATCCTAGCACTCAGAAAGCAGTGACAGGAAGATCTGCTGCAGGCCAGCCAGAGCTACATAGAGAGACCCTATTTCAGCAGCAAAGGGAGGTGGTTGGGAGAGAGATGGCTCAATGGGCGAAGCTGTTGCCCAGATCTGCAGAACCCAAATGTCTTAGTCAGGGATATCATTGCCGGGACGAAGCACCATGATCAAAGCAGCTAGAGGAGGAAAAGGTTTATTTGGCTTACATTTCCACATTAGAGTCCATTGCTCAAGGAAGTCAGGACAGGAAACTGGAACAGGGCAGGAACCTAGAGGCAGGAGGAGTTAACGGAGAGGCCATGGTTCCCGGCTGGCTCCCCATGGCTGCTCAGCCTGCTTTCTTATAGAACCCAAGACCACCAGCCCAGGGATGGCCCCACCCACCATGGACTAGGCTCTCCCCCATCACCACTGCCTACCTCCTCTCCAATGACTGTAGCCTGTGTCAAGATGACATAAAAGCCAACTGGCACACTAAATAAACCTAGACACAAGAGCGTCTGCCTGTAGTCCCAGTGTTCTTAAGGTGAGGGGGAGACAGAGGCAGAAGAAGGTCCAGAACTTTAGGATCAGCCAGCATGGCAAACGCAGCAATGAATAAGAGATACCGCCTCAGCTAGGTGTGGTGGCTCATGACTGTAATCCCAGCAGTCAGGAGGCAGAGGCAAGTGGTGCTCTGTGAGTTCAAGGCCAGCCTGGTCTACAAAATGAGTCCAGGACAGCCAGGGCTATTACACAGAGAAACTATGTCTTGAAAAAAAAATAAATAAAACAAAAGAATGCTACAGAAGAAAAGTCACATATATAAATAACTGACTCTTTAAAATATATTTGTGGAGTCTTTAAAATGTTTCTTTTGACAAATATATATGTATGTATGTATGTATGTATGTATATATGTATGTAGGTATGTATGTATGTATATAGGTGTGGAGGAAGTGTGGAAGTCAGAGCACAACTGGGGAAATCAATTCTCTCCATCCACCATGTGGGCCCCAGGGATTAACCTCAGGTCTGCTGGCTTGGCAGCAAGTGCCTTTATCCGTCCAGCATCTTGCTGGCCCATAACTGACACTTTCACACACACACACACACACATACACACACACACAAAGGAATGCAATGAAGAAATGATAGTCTCTTCAACCACAGTGCTAAAACACATACAGACTACAGGCAAAACAACAAACTTCCAGCTATACACAACACAAACAAAAGTTTATTCCAAAATGAGTCATAGCCTTAAATGTAAAACCCAGCACTGTAAAACTGTAGAAGACAGCACAACAGAAAAATGTGGCACTGGGTCATAGAAAGATTTCTTAGATAGGAAAAAGCACCACAGATAAAAACAATTGGTAAGTCACATGCTATTAGTTTTTTGTTTGTTTGCTTGTTTGTTTTTAATATTTTATTTATTTGCCTTATGTATGAGTGCTCTATATGCATGTATGACTGCATCCCAGAAGAGGGCATCAAATTCCAGTATAGATGGTTGTGAGTCACCATGTGGTTGCTGGGAATTGAACTCAGGACCTCTGGATAAGCAGACAATGCTCTTAACCACTAAGCCATCCCTCCAGCAGCCCCTCCCAAACCCCATTAGTTTTTAAACATCAGGTCCTTGAAAGACATCATCATGAAGAAAATGGAGTTATACCACAGAATAAGACCAAATACTTACAAAGCCCCCCAAAAAGCTGTGTCCAGATATATAGAGGACCCCAAAACTCAACTAGAGAAATGTCCTTCCCCCAACAAAAAAGGCAAATATTTGCTACACCCAACGTGGATGCATCTCAGAACCATGCTGCGGCTGAGATAAGTATATAATGTATGGTTTGGGTGTTATGAACTCAGAGGTGCTAATTATTGGTTTTTCTTGGCTTGCTCAGTTTGTTTTCTTACACCCCAGTACCACCTGTCCATGATTGGCACCATCCATGGTGGGATGAGCCCTCCCACATCAGTCACCAATCAAGAAAAAGCCCCACAGGCTTGCCTCCAGGCCAATTTAATGAGGCATTTTCCGCCTCAGTTGGGATTCCCTCTTCCCAAATGACTCTAGCCTGTGTCAGATTGACATGAAATACTAGCCAGCACATAGCAGTAGCACAATAAAGTGTGTGTGTGTGTGTGTGTGTGTGTGTGTGTAGCTCAGACCACAACCTGTGGGTCAGTACTCTCTAACCACCATGTGTATCCTGAGGCTCAAACTGAGGTCATCAGACTTGTTGGCAAGCACCTTTCCCCTCTGCAACCATCTCAGCCCACACTCAATAAAGTTTTCGTTTTGTTTTGTTTTGTTTTTAATAAAACTGTATTAGCAGCTGTCAGGTCCTGTGAGCTTCTTTCTGGGTTTTGCTTACAGAATCCCTGTGCTGTTCTGGTTTTAGTCAGAGAAGGAGTGCAGTCACAGAAGAAGACCACACTTCTCAGTCTCCCTAACAAAGTAGGTGTAGACTAAGCCCCGCCCTTCCTCACATCCCCCTTCTATACCGGATGAAGCGGCCTATTTGCACCGTGAAGTGATGTTGGAAATGAAGAGTAAATGCTACTGACAGAAACCCCCGAGTCTGAGTCCCTGATACGCGCTCATTGTTTGCGCTGGACCCCAACACTGCCTTTAGGTCAGCAGTTCTCAACCTCTGGGCTGTGACCCCTTAGGGCATGGACGCTGAGGGGGTGGGGGGGCGGGGTTGAACAACTCTTTCACAGGAGCCACATATCAAATATCCTGCATTACATTACGATTCATTAACAGTAGCAGAATTACAGTTACGGAGTAACAACGACAGTTTATGGTTAGGGGGGGTCACTACGGCATTAGGAAGGGGGAAAACGTCAGGGTATCTTTGCTTTCCTACTGTACGCAGCTCAACCCAGCCAACCCTCACTGACAAGCACTTTCACTGGTGCTTGGTACAGTGGCCTCACTGCTAAGAGTTTATATCTGGTGACAAGGCGACAAACTCACCTAAAGTAGTCCTCGTGCTGTGCCGCTCGCTGGTTCACCCCCATCACCACCTCGTGCCCCGCCGTGCCGTGCTGCTCGCTGGTTCACAGACATAGCCCGCTCCCCTGCTGCTGTTAGCTTGGCAAGAATCCCTCCTCTCTCTTAGAGGGTTCGTGTCAATTATCAACAGACTCTAAGGTCACCTGGAAGAAATGGGCCTCTGCACATGCCTGTGGGGCATTAGCTTGATTGTGTTAACTGGGGTGAGAAGGCTCTTTCTCCACCATGGGTGGCTCTGTTCCCTGGCTTTAGGTCCTGGCTTTTCTAAGTAGCCCGCATTTGTTGCCCTCAACTTTTTGTGGATGCTCCTACCACTTTGACTTCCTGAAACAATAGACTTTGCCCTTCGATGGTGGCTGAAGTAAACCCTTGGTTCCTTTAGGTACCTTTTGCCAGGGTATTCTTCTTGTTGTTGTTCTATTTTTTGTTTCGTTGTTTTGGTTTGGTTTTTGTTTTTATGTTTTTGGTTTTTGGTTTTTGTTTTGTGTGTGTGTGTTTTGCTTTTGGTTTTTTGCTTTGTTTTGTTTTGTTTTGTTTTTTGAGACAGGGTTTTCTCTTTATAGCCCTGGCTGTCCTGGACTCACTTGGTAGACCAGGCTGGCCTTGAACTCCAAGAGCTCTGCCTCTGCCTCTGCCTCTGCCTCTGCCTCTGCCTCTGCCTCTGCCTCTGCCTCTGCCTCTGCCTCTGCCTCCGGAGTGCTGTGATTAAAGGCATGCATCACCATGCCCAGATCTGCCAGGCTATTATCACAGTAGCAGGGGAAGAAACCGAGTAACATTGTGGTCTAAGCTGAACTTTAAATACCACTAAGGTGAGCTGCATGCATATTGAACTGAACAGCACACTTTAGGAGCGGTCTGCTGTTATTGTTCCTAGTTCACACTGTGTCTGTCATCTCACGTGATCTACTAAGCCACTAAATCGAGAATGGTGGAGACCACGCTTTCAGTTCTCAAAAAGGACTGGGGAAGCAGGTGACCCTGCTGGCAGGCCACACAGTCCCAATGCCTGCAGGAGGTTACAGGCAGAGGTAGGCTGCGTGATTCTACACCAGTCACGTAAGACAACTACAGCACTTCCTCCTTTGTTTAGTACCTTGCTCCAGTTGGTCTCTAAGTGGTCTGGAGTGGGCACCATGTTGGCTGCTCGGTGAGGCAGACACCCCCTGCCCTCAAAGACCTCCTGCTCATGGCAGCACTGGTGGACTCCAGCGGTTCCTTCTCTGTCCCCTGGATTGCAATGATCTTTACCTTTCCAGTCTCCATCTGAGGCAGGGGAGCCTAATGCAATGCTTGGGACATGTCCGGGAGAAACAGCATTACTGGCACTAGGGAACACCACAGCCTGTGAGGGTCTGTGTGGCTAAATTCACGAGGTCCTGGGGCTCCAACCCTTCCTGCAGTGCTGACCCAACCCACCCAAACAGCCTGTTAGGAGTTACCCTCTTCCAGGTCTACAGAATCTGAGTTCTCAGGAACGGAGCCCAGGGATGTTGTTTAAAAAAAAAAAATCACAACGGGCGTGGTGGTGCACACCTTTAATCCCAGCACTCAGGAGGCAGAGGCATGTGAACGGCTGTGAGTTCAAGGCCAGGGTGATCTACAAAGTGAGTGAGTCCAGGATAGCCAGAGTGACACTGAGAATCCTTGTCTCAAAAAACCAATGGTGATGATGATTATGACGACGACGACGACAACAACAACGATGATGAAGACACCTGACCACTTCTGGCCTACACACACACACTTATACCTCCACACCCACGCATACATCCATCCATCCACACCCCCTCCCCCATCCCTCTCCACCACGATTGTAGCCATGGAAGAATTAAGAGAGTTAGCTTCTATGTGCTCTAGTGGAGGCTTACACATTTTCCAAAAAGAAAGAGAGGGGAGAGAAAAGTCATATTAACAGTTAATACTTTCAGGAGCACTTGGGTACACAGCGCTTAAAATATCTATAGCCAATTAAATAACTCAGAGTCCAGAACTGAAGCCACCCACTCCTGCTGCCATCTAAATCCCCACCACTAGATGGCAGGCACACACCAGATTTACTGCAGTTTAGGTTCGCCATACCGAGCAGCTGAATTCAGTTTTCCAGTAATCTCCGAGAGGGAACACATGGCTAGCATACTTTACAGGTCTGGGTGCTTTGTTGTTTGTTTGTTTGTTTGTTTGTTTTAAGGCTAAGTGAACACCTAACAAACAGCAGAAGTCTAACGTGATTCTACAGGAGAGTCTGGAGATTGCAGAGGAAGCAGATGACACTGGGAGGGAAGACTCCTGTGAACATGCAGGAGCGCGATGAGCATCCTGGGCAGGGGAGCTGTCCCGACGTGCTGATGTGCCCCAGCCAGGACAGTCAGAACCCCCCACACACAGAAGCCCTTGCCAGCTTCCTTCTGGGCAGCGATCAGCACCACTGGATCCAAGCAGCTCCTCACAATAAAGACAGTGCCCTAAGTGGCTGTGGTGATGTGACAACTAGTTTATAGAGAAAGCAGTTTTTATTTGCTGCCTTTCTGTTCCTGAGATGTATATACCAGGGCTTTATCCTGTCTTAAGTGGGTTCTTGTAGCTATTTTATTTTAGCTCGTGGTTTATCCAAAGTGTATGTAAGCATACACAAAAGACTAGGCTAAGATCTAGCACATAGTTTTGTTTGGTTTTTGCAGTGTTAGGGATTGAGCCCAGAGCTCTTGCTTATGCTAGGCAGGTGCTCTAGTACCAAGCTACATCCCCGGGGAGGAGGCGGGAACGGGCAGTGGGGAGTATTTCTGAGACAGGTTCTTAGTACGTGAGCCAAGCCAACTTCAAACTTACCATCCTCCTGCCTCAGCTTCTCCAGTGTTGGGGGCACAGATATGTACCATCACACCTAACCTTTTAAATCAGCTGTAAAGCATCTAAATGAATATCCCCAGCTCTCCATAAATAAATCCACCTACCCAAGAGTCTACTCTCTTGAAGCGGACATTGCCATGTTCCAAGACCCTTTCTCTACTTGTATTCAACACTTTTAAACAGTTATTAACCGCTTTCTGCAAACCCGCTCGTTAATGGCTTCATTAAAGCATGGCTAATTTGGGGCTAGAACACTGGCTACGAGACTCACAACCATCTGTGGCTCCAGTCCCAGGTGATCCTCTGAAGGCACCAGGCACACAAGTGGTACACAGATACACATGGAGGTACAAACAGCCATACACACACAAAAAGAATGAAGAACAGCACCACTGCCCCAACCCCAGGGAAGAGAGATCTGCCAAATTTCAGGGGTGGTCTGGGTCACTAAAACAAGCATCTGGAAAGACAGGATCAGCAGAGGTACAGGTGAAGGAAAACTGACTGTCGGGACCTTCAAAGAGCACGGGCCGATTATGTGATAATCCCTGGTGGTACAGGAGGTAGGTCATTAAAAACAAGAATAAGCTGGGTGATGGCACATGCCTTCAACCTCAGCACTTGGCAGGCTGAGGCAGGTGGATCTCCTTGAGTTCAGAGGTCAGCCTGGTCAACATGGTGAGCTCCAGGACAGCTGGGGCTACATAGCAAGACCCTTATCTCAAAAATCCAACACCAACAAATAAGTAGGCATAGATAGATAAAAACAGACAGAGAGACAGACAGACAAAATAGAAAGGATGGAGGGATGCCTCAGTAGTACTTAATACTCTTTCAGAGGATCTGGGTTTGGGTCCCAGCACCCACATGATGGCTCACTCCAACACATGTAAACACTAATGCACATGCATCTTTTAGGAATATAGAGTGAGCTACAATTAATGTAAACTTCTCCCACCATACCCCCTCAGTTTACTCCATTTAGGTTTTGTTTTCCCTTTCAAAATAGAGAAGTGGGTAGGCAACTGGTCTGGGAATATAGAGGCTGCATTAATGACACCAGTGAGAACTGAGCCAGCATTCCAAGAACCACAGCCTCCCAAAACCCATGGTAGCTAACATTGGTAGAGCCCAGGTAGGGCCTGGAGTCTGCTCCACACATATCCCAAGACCAGGAGGCCTAAAAACTGTAGACTAGACCACTACACTTCCTCCGGAAATACAAGGCCAGAACTCCCTCCACCACTGAATTTTCACTGCAGGCTCCGGTGGCCGCGTCTAACCAGACACCACAAAGATGACGACAAGAGTTGGGTACTTTTTGTTCATCTTTATTTACAGCAAAGTACATAGGACGTGGTCATTTCATAGCACTAACAAAGATAGGGCAGTAAAAAGCAGAGGGGAAGAGGCAGCATCTTTTAGGGAAGAACAGCCTAGGGCTCTATCTAGCCACTCACCCTCGCTCCTGAGGCAGGCCTGGGTGGGAACTCACTGCCTGAGAGAAACAGGAAGCTGCTAGAATGCGTCACCTGTGCCTGGCACCATGCGTAGAACAGGCCCAAAGCCAGATTCTTAAAGAGGACTTGCAGGCACCAGATGCATCCAGTTGAACCTTTGCTAACTCGCTCTCTTTCCTGTTCTGTCAGACACAATGCACACAGCAATTGCCTGGAGGAAAGTCTAGCTAAGGAGACAGAAGGCAGCCTGCTGGTCCTTCCCAGAGAGCACCGGACTGCATGCACTCAGGATTGACTCTAGCTTTGCCAAAAGCAGCCCATTCTTTGGGGATTCTTGGACATGAACACACAGGTTCCAAGGGCAGTGAGAGAGACATTCTCCTGCAAGAGGCTGCATTCCTCCTCCATATCGGCGGCGGGGCTTTGCAGTCAAGTCTGACCAGTCTCTCCACTTTGGGCTACTCAAGGACACACCTAACCCAGTGGCCACTCACCCTGGATAGAGGAAGTTGGAGGCAGCTTCCCATGATCTCTGAGTAGCCACCATCATAAATATTAATCCTTGGACAGAGTGATATGGACACTCCCTTGCCCAGGACCTACTCTACCCACTCCACATCAGATTCCTAGCTTTTCTTTTCAGGCTCTGGTATACCGAAGAAGTCACAGGCCAGCAGTGTGATGAAGCGTGAGGCTGGGCCTCTGGTTCCCCTGAGAGAGGTCACAGGCCAGCAGGAGCTGCATTAGCACATGAAGTGAGAGGCTTGGGCCTTCCAGTGACACAAGGCTCAGAACTTTTGTTTCCTAAACACTCCGGCCAAAGACAGTATGTGAGCAGGGAGGGGGAAGCAAGCACCATTGGGCGGCTCTGAAGCCGAAGGGTCTGTGCACCTGTGATCCTGTGACCCTGCCCCATTTGTGCTCCCTTCTCCCCAGGTGACAAGTGTCATGGTTTCCTGGTAACTCTCCAGAACCTCAAGACTCATCAGAATGCTTCCTATGCGAAGTTCAACTTCAAATGCACAACTGGCCAAATGCTGGGTAGCCTCAGAGCCTCCTCCAGCATTTCTCAAGTAGGTAGGTTAGTCCCTACAGCTGTGTTCAAGCTAGGAGTGGGCTGCTCAGAGGTCCTGGAGGCTTGGTCCCAACACCGAAGGAACGTGAGGAAGCAGCTAAGTAAAGGCTCAGAGATGAGAAGAATCCATTTTCCATGGCAGTGGGATAGACAGCCAAGGCACTAAGTGGTTTGGCACCTGGGAGCTTCAAGTAAAGTTGAGCGTGCTACCCACTGAGGCCAAGGCTCTCGGAGACAGGAATGGGTTTCCCATGAGCACATGCAACCGTAGGAAGGCCAGGACCCCGTCCCTGGGATCCCAGGCCAGGCACTGACCCTCCTTATAATCTCAAGAGTCGCATGCAGTTGATGTAGTAAAGGCTGCTCCCCAAATACTCTAGGATGCACTGTCTTGTTGAGTGTGTGCCCTCCCGGCAGCCACCTGAGCCAAGCACCCCCTGCTCCAACAGCAGCTGCCATCATGGGAACGTGCTGCAGAGCAGGAACCGTGGCCTAATGCCTCAGAAAAGGGCTAGGCTAATGTCTTTTTAAATAGAAAAACGGAGTTGGGGGCAAATTTGAATCCTGATTGGAGAACTGGACGGTGCTGAAACAGTGAGGGAACCTCAGTGGGACTGGACAGTAATGGAGTAAGAACCTCAGCAGGGTCCGAGAACCACCCAGGCAGGAGGCTCTTGGGTCCAGGTAGGGAGACTAAGCATGTGGCCCACAAAGTATAGGATGGTGCCCACCAACGTGACAATCTTTGGCTCTTCTGTAGCTAGGGATAGAATGAGGCCTGTCACTCACACCTGTCCCTTCTTGTTTGGTCCCCGTTGTCCTCCAGCTGCCTTCTCAGCATGCCACCGATCAACTTTCTCCGAGCAGGAGTTCCCACCAAGAGGAAGTGTTTCAGAAAAGCTGACAATCTCTACCTTGAGCATCTTCGATCTAAAACTCCAGCTGTAGGTATCCATGATTTAAATACCCTCCCTTAAGAACTCCTAAGAGATAACTTCTCTGCTCCTAGGCCCCTCCTGCTAGGCAGCCACCGTAGCAACATGGTGACAGTGTAGTTCAGGAAGTCATCCTGATGCTGCCGCTGCCGCCGCTGCTGCTGTTCTCAAAACAATTTCAGGTGGGAGGCATCTGCTGCCATCTTACTGTGCGGCCCCAGCTCAGGGACAAAAGCTATTGCCAGCTCCCTGCGTGGAACTCTTAGGGCATCCTGTGAACAAATGGTCGGTGGTCAACACCAGATGACCTTAAGCCAAAGCCTGAACCGCAATGAGCCACTCATATCCAATAATGTGTCCAGGCAACTGACCACTCACTTCCCTAGGAGACAGTTTACCCTTAAAGTCTCCAAGGGACACAGTCCCATGCCCTCCCTCCTGCTCTCTCTTTTCAGGCAGGATGAGGCCCTATAAAATCTCCACCAGGCAAGCAGACAGCTCTGACTTGCTGAGAAACAGAGACAGCAGAGGAAGGAAGGCAGCAAGAGCCAAGTGGGGCGAGAAGAAATACAGACAGACTGATCCTCCTCGGTGGGTGGGCCTCTTCCCTGAGATTGAGTTTTTGAATAGAGATCATACTAGAAAGACAAAAAAGTCTCTCTCTCAACTCCAGTTTCAAGGACATGGCATCTGACAGGGGACTTTGAGGGTTGAGTGGCGTCCCCAGCAAGGCCCATGGTGCTGAGAGCAGGGAAGGGACACCAACCAATCAACTACCCATCTCCCGCGGTTCCCCAGATGCCAGAGCTTAGAACCCTGCTGGGTGGGCTCCAGGCCCAAGACCCACACACAGGTTCCTGCAGAATACTTATGGCAAACAGCTTTACAGTATTTGTACATTTACACAAAAATAGATCCTTTCTTTTTATATATATGTATGTATGTGTGTATTTATAACTGGTTACACGTTGGATTCATAATTAGGCATCACCAGTAGTAGTTGGCACAGTTTGTCACTTAAGCTCAGGGTCAAGTTCTGTTTGATTTGTTGTTCCAAAGTACAAAAAGAAAAAAAAAAAGAGAGAGAGAGAGAGAGAGAGAAGAAGGAAATCAAGGCATTTCATCTCCGTGGTGTTTTCTTAAATACAGTAATTTCACGGGAGGCGTATGTACAGATGATCAAAGCCTCTCGACCCCTCCTGTGTCTTGGAGCTGGGGGGCTGGGGTTTGGAGACAGGGCACGGGGGTCAGTGTGGCCGGCTGCTGGACTCTGACGCGTGCCTCTTGCGTGAAGGAGTATAGCCGTTGAGATAGCCGTTGGTCTGCCGCTTCGAGAGCCCTCCATTGAGGATGTCCTGGATGTGCTGCACGATGAGGTTGATGGCCACTGTGGGACAGAGACCAGCGGGGTTAGGGACCGTAGCGAAGGCAAGGGCACGCAAACAGGGCCCTGAGAACACCGTCTGGGTGCACGGAAGGGCACACTGGAAGCAGAGGCAAAGACTCCTGGGAAAGTGGTCCTGGCCCTTGAGTGCAAGTCTCACAGATCATTTTTCAATTAGTTCAGGAAGGAAGTCTACCTTCACTGAAAGGCGGTCCTGGATATCAGGTACCCAGGCATCATCAGTGGGGTGACAGCTAAAGGGAGTCTGCAGCCCTTTATTTTCTACTGGAGATTCCTTGAGTATGTCTGTCCCCAAGCATGGCTATACATATGAACAGGGACCTGTTCCCAAGAATAGGCATGTAGACAGAGATACTTTTCTGACTCTTGTCACAGATTACAGGACCCCGTACGACCACGTTGTACCCGTATTATAACTGATGTGAGTAGAAGGTATTGCCCACAGGCAGACACCCCAACGGCACTCACCAAGATTGTCTGCACCTCGAGGAATGATCACGTCGGCGTATTTCTTTGTCTGTGGAGATAGATATTTAGAATGCATTAATGGGGCGTTTGGGGACCAAACTTGAGTCCCTCTCCAAGGGCACAAGGGAAGGGCCACCATGCCCTTGGCAAACAGAAGGGCCACTATGGCCCTGGTAGCAGCTTAAGGCTTTGGATGCAATTCCTGGAAAGGTACCTAGAAACAAGGAGTGGCCTAAGAAAAAGTGAATGGAAGGAAGGAAGAGGATGAGGAAAAAGAAATAAAGGCTTTCATTTGTCAATGAGGGAAAGTGGTCCCCACTGAGCGGTTGACACAAAACCAATCATCATCCGATGCTTGCCTGAGGCTCACCCCTGACACCTCCTTTATATGCACATTAGAATACGCCAGCTCCTCTTTGAGTACGTGTCACTAATGCCTAACCGAGAACCTGCAGAGAACGCGGTCTCTAAATCCACACATGCTAAGTGTCTCCAACACTAGGAATACTATTAATTAGAAAAACCCAAACTTAAAGGGCTGGGGATGTAGCTCAGTGGCAGAGCTCTTGCCTCATAAGAGTTCCGACCCCCGAGCACTGACAAAATACAGCAACAATGGCTACAAATTTAAAGGGGATCCATTCACCTCAGGTATTAAGCAGCCTGAAGAGCGACACTGTTCACACGCAGCCCTCAGAGACAGCCAGGCAAGGCAACACCTTCCTGGTGCCCAGCTTCCCGCCTCTATCCTTACATTTTACAGAGCGATTTGTTAAAATGAAACCATGTTTCTTTTGTGTTGTGTATTTTGTTTGCTTACTGAGATTCCGTGGGCCATACTGAAAGTGCGTGTGTCCCGGAATATGCCTCCAGTTTCTCACAGCTAAGCCAGGAGAAGCCCCTTGCACGCCTGCGTACCCTCACTCCTGACAACTGCTGACTCGCAGCACGCTCAGCCTCAGAGCCCAGACCTTCCTCAGGCCCCTTCTGCTTTTTCTCCTTTCTTGGAAAAGATAGTCCTCAGTTTTAAGTCAGTTAGGGACTGGTGGGCTTTCAGAGTCAGGCTGAATAAGTTGGCCACCCCCCACCCCCACCCCACTCCCAACCCCCCTGCTCTGCTGAAGGTTAGGTAACAAGATCAGGTTTTCTGGGAAAGGGCTCCCAAGTATGGGAAATGAACTTGGTCCTCCCTCAGCAAATAGTGGCTGGACAGTGGGACCAAGCACAAACATCCCAGAAAACACTTGGCCAGAACCTTCAGCTGAGTGAAACAGCACAACAGTGTCAGCGGTTGGTGAAGTCCCTTACCACTGTTCTCAGCAAGCCAAAATAGAGTGGGAAGATTCCCAGATAAAAAGAATTTCACAGCCCCTCGGCCCTGGGAGCCCTTTCCCAGAAACCTGATCTTGTAATCTAACCTTCAGCAGAGCAGGGGGGTTGGGAGTGGAAGGGAGGTGGCCAACTTATTCAGGCTGACTCTGAAAGCCCACCGGTCCCTAACCGACTTAAAACTGGGGATTATCTTTTCTAGGAAAGGAGAAAAGGCAGAAGGCACTTATTAACATGAAAAGATAAACCCCCCTGTCCTGAAGACATCCCAGACACCACTCTTCCCAAATGACCTCACTTTAACTCGCCTAAGTCATAACTTCCCCCTTCTGTAATTATAGTAATGGAGACCTGCTTTGCCAGACACGAGCTTGCTCAAGCTGGGAGGGCAGTGAGGAAGGTTCTCCTCAATTATATACTTCTTCCCAAACCAACCCTGTTCCTTCCATATCTTTTTCCCTTCCCGCCGTGTCACATCACACCTTGGGTCTCTGGCAATCTCCGTCACGTGCCCCATTTGGTCTTTCCCGAGGAGATGTGTCTCTCTGGCTGATTATACCCTGAGAGCCATTCCCCTTGGGGTCTCGGGAAGCCGTCTCACAGGGAACTCCCAGGTTCTCCAGAGGAGACACAGCTGTCCATGGGCGGGTGGTAAGAAAGGAGTCCAGCACGGACCAACACTTCCCAAATTTAGAGGCCAAGAGGTGGCTGTAAATGAACCGCCTGTGGCAGTGCCCTACCCCCACCCAGACCTTCTGAGGCCTCCAGCTGGCTGAGGGTCTATCTTGGAGGTGAGCTAGCTTTAGGTAAAGTCTGACAGCATAACCTTCCCAGGCAAGAAATGCAGGTCATGCTGGGAGACACACAAGACCAGGGTAAGCTTAAAGGAAGGGGAAAGAAGGACGGCCACACAGACCCTAGCCTGCTCGTCTGATGCTCATTCTGAGAGTGAGACTCAAGCTGGAGAGAGCCCAGCAACCTACATGCTTTAGATCTTATCGATGAAGAGCTAGAGAGATGCCACAGCAGGTAAATGCTCCTGCTGCTCTCACAAAAGACCCAGCATACACCTGGCCGCTAACAACATCTATGACCTCTAGTTCCAGAGGATCCCACACCCTCCTCTGGGCACTGCATGCACGTAGTACGGGAGCATAGACAATCACAGGCAAAAACATAAAACAAAAATAAATAAACCTTAAAAAATAAAAAAAATTAAAAATAAAAAAAAAACAAGATTAAACCATTAAGTGTCAAAACATACGTTTAGAAGAAACAAAGAATGCAACTCACTGGCAAGCAGAATTCCTCAAAGGCAGGCTTCACGAATGTAATGTACTGTGATAAAATCTGCTCAAGGTCCCGCCCTCTTTCGCTGATGTCCCTCAAAACTGTAAGAGAGGGAAAAACAAAAGTCAAGAAAGCAGTGCATAAGTAAGCAGACCCGACCGGCTGACTGAGAAGTCGGACTCCTCAGAGCTCTGACCTAGGATGGATCAACAACGGATTCAGAAAAAAACAAGTCTCATTACCATCAAGTTCTACTACAGTGTGTCCCTAATAAAAGGCTGCCTGGCCGACACTAGCAGCTTTTGTGTTTCAAGCAAACAATTTTGACGTGAAGGAGAAAAGAGCAGGGCGTCCAGGTGAATCCGGACAACAGCAACAGTGGCAGCCACCTACAGAATATACACACGCACGCACAGAGACAGTGTGTGTGTGCGTGTGTGTGCGCCGCGCCCCCCACCCCCACCCCGTGTGTCTGTCTGTCTGTCTGTCTGTCTGTCTGTCTGTCTGTCTCTCTCTCTCTCTCTCTCTCTCTCTCTCTCTCTCCTCCTGCCCTACCCACCCCCCTCTGTCCTGGGTGGGAATACCAGTGGTGAGGAAGCCCTTTCTGCTTACCTTGAGCACAGAAGTTTATAAATAGAAAATTCCTCAGTGACAGAAGCACACTGGGCCATGGTGAGCCGGAGCAAGGAGTTAGCCCAGATGGACCTAGATTTACCACCTTCTATCGTCTACAAACACTTTTTAAAACCTCGCCTTAAGGGTCAGGCTCCCTTGGTTCTGCCACTGTGCCCTGACCTCCCTAAGCCTGTTCCCTGTGGAGCCATGGGCTAGGAAGTAGCTCCAGCACTCTATCTCCACACAGCTGCCACTTTAAAGCTGATTGTCAAAAGCTGTTGTTTCTCACCTGTTTCTCCAGGTCACCATATCAGGTCACCATACCGCTAAGTAGTCGCGTGCGCGCAGCGTACATGCGCCCCTGCACTCAGGAGCTTGTGCCTGCCCTGAGAGCCCTCGCTGCCGGGTTTGTTTCACAAGGCATGCTTTTCAGGAAGGTCCTGGGTTTAGCACCATGGAAAGTTTTGCCCTTCTCCCTACAGCATACCCCACACAGACCTTCTGCTGCCAGCAGAACAAGCCTGGTAACTTCATCTGTTATAAGAGAAGCCAACAGGTCACGCAGCAAGCTCAGAGGGAAGTGACACAGCAAGACTGCTTGGCTCTCCTGATCTACTGAGTACAGACCTGGAGGAACGTGACCTAGATCTGAGTCCTGTCCCCAGAAACCCCTGCTCCTGTGACCTTAGACAAGTGACTTACTCTCTTTGAGTCATTTCCTTAAACAAAAAGTAGACAAAGAGCATCTATCTTATTTATAGTTGGGGAAGGGAGAAATCTCACAGATCCTAGGCTGGCCTTGAACCTACATACCTAAAGAGGATGACCTTCAACTCACACTCCCGCCTCTAACTCATGAGAGCTGGGATTACATGTGTGTGCCACTGTGCTCAGTTTTTAAGCAGTGCTGGGGGAAGAATCGCAGAGTCTGTGCAGGCAATCTCCAAATGGAGCTACATTCCCAGCCCTGGTAAAGCTGTTAGTTAAGATAACAGGGACGCACAGAAAACCTCCGGTATGGCGGCTGGCACACAATATGTTGAAGAAGCCAGCCCTCCCGTGACAACTGCAATGCTGACACAACCTGGAGGAAGATGAAGGCCCACCCCTCGCAGGAAGAGCACTGGACAGGAGTGACGAGGTCCAGGAGAGGCCAGCAAGATGCAAACACACACAATGGGTGTGTTTAAAAGGGACAAATGGGAAAGAAGACCCACAAAGAAATGGGTCCCAGACACTGGGAACATGCAATAACTGAAAAAGCAGTGTCACCGAACTCCTTGAGAGCCTTCAAAGAAGTTGTCACCTTAAACAGAATAGGATGGCCCCATAGCCAAGGGCATGCCAGGGCCAGCCAGCTCACTGCATTCGAAATGCCATGCTCCTTGGGTACTGCCAGGAAACAGAGCCAGGCAAAGTCAGAATAAGATCTTGGCACAAACCAGAAACTCCAGAAAACCAACACCCTTGTCCTAGCTCAGCCCAGCCTGAGCCCCACACAGGTGCTGGGACAAAGGAATGGTCAGGAAGCTACAAGTTTGCCAGTTCCTCGCCTGGAGTGCTCTGTCAGCTCTAAATGCCCGTGTCCCGCTTCTTCTCAGCCCTGGTGCTTAAGAGGAAGGAGCAGAGAGAGAAGCGCTCAGCAAATCCAGCCACCGAGAGTACGAGCATCTAGGAGGGCCTGGCACTGCGGGATTCCAAGACCAATTCCTCCCTTATTGGTGTTTTAGAGTCATAAGCCTAGAAGGCTATGAAACATAGTAGTAAGCAATGTACTTGATTCCGTCGGCATGCTCTAGCACCCTGTACCCCAAGCATATGCCAAGCACGTTTTGTGTGTCACACCTGGATGTAAGAAAAACCCCACAACTCTACCAGGAAAGGAGGGGATTGGCAGGCGGGGACTTTTAAAGATACATCTGAAATGAGGAGGCAGTGGCCTGCCCAGACAGCAAGGGGCACTGGCAAAAAAAAAAAAAAAAAAAAAAAAAAAAAAAGAAAAGAAAAAAGGCCAAGACTTGCTCTCTTTCCAAAAACTTTCCAACCACTCCAAACCTGGTTCTAATTCCCTTGAAGTGATCTTTTTTGCTCTCCTTTGAGGTCTCTCCAGGATTGAGCCCATCTGCTAGACTAGTGAGGTGGTAAGACACCCACCCCTGGGGTCAGACTCTCAGAGCCACCCACCTCTCCAGAAGTCAGACCTGACACACAGCAACTGTCACCTAGCATGCCTCGAGGCACTGTCCCTGCATTATCTAATCTGTCCCTGGAGGGCCAACCCCCTGAGGGTTGTGCGATAGAAAGGTTCAAAGAGGTTAAAACAGTTTGCCCAAGGGCACAAATCTGAGGGTCAATGAAGCCTGAGTCTTGGCTCGTTTTACCTGGCTTTGAATTTTTCATAAATATACCATGCTGCCTCTTTAACTTGGCAACCATCGGGGACAGTGAACCACCAAGTGAGGAAAGACCTGAGCTTATGGTAAGGTGACAAGTCAGGCACTGGGTCAGATGCATGGAGGTAGGGAGGCTCCATAAAGAAACACAAGCCTGGGGGATCCCTAGTGCCACCAATGTCACAAAGCTAAATGGGGAACCTGCCTGCTGGAACTAATGCCATGTCTCTCCTGCCCGTTCATTTTGTTGCTCCCCACGCGGGGTTAAGTGTGGCTCCAAGTGAGCATGCTTCTCACTGCACCTTAGCACAGGGAACAGTCCTGCTGGCTCCATCAACAACTCTTGCCATTTACGAGATTGTCCAATAGATCACGTATTTACCTACCAGGATCTGTTTTGTTTGAAATACGGTCTAAACTGGACTTGAATAGCTAAGGTAATTAAGGCTGATCTTGAACTTCTGATCCCTCTACCTACCTCTACCTCCCCAGGTGTATAGCTGGTATAGGACAAACACCTGTTTATGTCATGCTGGGGAATCGAACTTCGGAATTCATAGATGCTGGGTAAGCACTCTAACCACTGAGCTGAGCTGTATCCCTAACCCAAGCTACTTCCTAATGTAACGTCTTCTTTCTCTCCTTCCCCCCTCCCCCCCTTGTGTGTCTGTACAGATAATGAGCATTTTCTCTAGCTGTCTGTGCCACAGTCCCACCTCACCCCAGAAACCTCCTCCTCCTCGCTCTCCTCCTCCTGAAAGCCTCCCAAGTGAAAGCAAATGGCTCGGTATCCTGCAGAGCTCAGACTCTCTCCCAGCTCTACGGCTTCTGAGAATGCACAGGCTGAACACAAACCCAAGCACACTCGCAGGAAGACCCACTGGGGAATCTGATCCCAGGGATGGAATGGGAGCATGCTGCAGACAGTGGAACAAGTCGCCCGACACTGCAGGCACAGTGGGTCCCTGTCCCCAGATGCCCTACAAGGCATTTTTTTCTTGATACTGTAATGGGAAAATAAAAAAAGACCTGAGCATTTAAACTGGACTATTCCCCCAATGAAACTATACGTACAAGCCTTTCTTTATCTGAACAATAAAGTTGACTAGTCCCTTCATAAATGTCACAACCACTGATGAGCAGGATGTCCCAGGGTTGGGCTGATACAACTGGGCTGGGTCACAGGGCCACACAGCTGCATTAGGAAAGGCCCAGGCTTCGAACTCAGGGGAGGCTCATGCTTCTCACGAGCACCCAGCTATCTGCTCCCAAAGTGGCCACCAAGCAGGCCACCTGAAGCTTACAGGACGCACCTCTGCGAGAGAGACGGGTGTCCGCATCTGTGTCCACGAAGAGTTTCATCTGGAACAGGTCTCGGACCTCCTGAGAATAGAAGGCCAGGATCCCTTCGAAGAGCACCACGTCCGCGGGGTAGATGGTGACTGTCTCCTCTTTCCTGCAGAGCACAGAGCAGTGATGGGACTGAACGGCCAGGGAGCCGGGACAACCGCGGGATCAGAGCATCCGCGGGGTTCTCTCCTGCTATACAGACCTACAACAGGACAGGGGCTCGGCTCCTAGCCACCGAGGCCTCAAGCCACTACCACACAGACAGGGAGGTAAGATGGCTAGGACAAGCTCTTCTAAACTTTTGTCATAAAGCAGAAAGACTAGGCAACTGCCATTCTTTAAATAAAATAAACGGGTTGAAGAATACAGAGAAGAAAAGCGCGATGCGTTCTAGCTTCTCTGAAGGCATCCGCAGGAATACTGTCATGCCTGCCACTTCTGCAACGGAGCATTATGAGCTTTTAAGAATCAGATAGTCGCCGGGCATGGTGGCACACGCCTTTAATCCCAGCACTCGAGGGAGGTGGGGACAAGAAGATTTCTGCGAAGTTCAAGGCCGGCCTGGTCTACAAAGCGAGGCCAGGACAGCCAGGACTATTACACAGAGAAACCCTGTCTTGAAAAAAACAAAAACAAAAGCAAAACCAAAAAAGAACTGGATATTCAGTTCTTGCTGTATAATTTCTACCCACTCCTCCATACCTTAGGCAATTTAGGAGGAGGAAAGAGCCAAGAGGAAGAAGTAGGACAGGAAGAAAATGAGATCTCTAGATGAGTGAGAAAGCACTGGGTGTAAGCTGTCACTCTCTTCCCAGGCCCATATCCTTACTGACAGATGGCTCATTCACTCACAGACTGGGCAGCCCAAGGCAGATCCTAGTGTAAACATAACTTTTCAAAAAGCCAAACAGGGCAACAAATAGCAAAATGGTCATGGGGTGCAATTCCCAAAAACAGGCCTGCTTGGGGCTCCTCTGGCCCCACCCCATTCCCTGCCCCCTCCCTTCAGTGAATTCTCAACCTTTGATAAGACATCTGCCCAAGGCCTCTTTACTGAATCCTACTGCCTCTGGGTTAACACTGTAAAGTTCGACTCCCTAATCCAAGTGGGCTAACAGTAAGTTTCTTGTCCTTTTCTTTTAGATTTATTTATTTATTTAATGTATTATGAGTGCTCTATCAGCATGTACACCTGCAGGCCAGAAGAGGGCATCAGATCATATTACAGATGGTTCTGAGCCACCATGTGGTTGCGGGGAATTGGAACGCAGGACCTCTGGAAGAGCGGGCTGTGCTCTTACTGGGATGGCCAGCAGAACAGGTCACTGAAGAGAAGGATGCTGTCCTCCCTCAGTACCCTCCCATTCCTTGGGACTGTATCTGAGTGTCAAGTGGGCACCACTGCCTCCTCTGTGCAGCCGGGCTGCAGCTCCTTTCCAGGACACTCCTTTACAGCCCTTCCTCCCCCCCTTTACCCTGCTCCATGGGCCCTTTTCTTCCCCCAGCTGTATTCTAAGCCCTTCTCTGAACTTGAAAGGAAAGCCATGAGCTGGGGTTATCTCACTAGCTGGATGCCCAATTTCCCTCTAAGGCAGAAAGCTCTAGTTGCCCAGATTTTTTTCCCCTTGTGTGGATCCAGGCTGTATTGCTGACAAAGACTCAGAAGATGACAGGGAAAACCCGATGTTCAAAAGTGGTATCAGAGGGGCCAGAGACACTTTGCAAATACTCTAGAGGCTGGAAGCCAGATGTGGTGCTGTCTTGCATTTTTGCACGAGCCTCTACATCTGTTCCAGTGGTTGAGTTTGAGACTTTTTCTCTCTTACTGAGGGCTGCCCCTTTCTAAGTCATCGCTTTCCCAGCTCCCAAACTTCAGCGTAACTCCGATTTCTACAGTGGGCTCCCTTGTCCCTGCACAAAGTTAGCATGATAGACACTTAGTGTTGACTTTCTCCAATCCCCCACACAGCAGGAACTAGTCCCCAGTGCAGACACTGAGGAGAGCACAAGACAGACTCACCATGCATTTCACATCCCACTCGCTCTCTCATCTTCCTCCTCTACCTCAATCCTTGCCACACCCTCAAGTTCTGGGTTATGAGGAAGACACAGGCTACATGTGCACTGCGCTAAGGGCTGAGCCATGTAGAACATGCAGAGGCAAGGACTAGGTTTATAATGACAGGAACATCTGGTAAGACATCAACATACGAGCTCTAATTTCCTATTATAAAAGAATTCAGCTCAAAGGAGAATGACACAAAGTAATCAGAAGGATGAAAAGCAGATAGGAAGAACTTTCTAGCAGCCCACAGATAAAGACATTTACTGAGCCACTGCAAGTCCAGGTACAAGAAGCCATGCCTGGGAACAAGCCGTCTAAACAAGTTTGTGGTTACAGAGCCCCAAGGAGACCCATATTAACCAGCTCTGAAGACTCATTTCTGGCCAACAAGATGAATACTCCCAAACTTATCCTCTCACTAGGGCAAGGAGAGTGAGCTCAGAATCTATTTGTATTCTCTAGGCTCCCGACGGGAGGGGCTTCATCTTGATGGAGATGTTGTCTGGAGAGTGGGTGCTAACTTTGGGACATGCATCTGATGGCCTCAATCCCTCACACCTCTCCACACTGTCCAACTGCAATTACAGCATGAGAGCAGAGAGATGTCGCTTTGTTCCTTCCCTGTCCTGCCTTTGGCCCTCCCAATGACAACTTTTTTTAAGGAGCAAAGACTTGGAGGTGTAAGCCACCACAAACATACATGCCACCCCTTACACCAGACCAAAGTACAAGCCCATCCTCTACGGAGAAAAAGGAAATGACCCAACCATTGCACACAACTATTGTATCTCCTTTTAGACTAAGAAAGCAACAAATCTCAAATATTTTACATTGGTGTGAATTCTTGTGTATTGATAGAAATGAAAGGTTATATTTTTGCTACAATGTACTATGTATATGTTTCGATTCTTGTTTATGGTATTGTACATATGCAACTCATTTTAAAATGTAATATAAAGTTCTAGTCCTTGAAAGCTACTATTGCAAACTATTTAGGATAACTAAGAAGTAATCATCTATAAATAATCAAACTTAGCCGGGCATGGTGGTACATGCCTTTAATCCCAGCACTTGGGAGGCAGAGGCAGGTGGATCACTGAGTTCCAGACCAGCCTGGTCTACAAAGTGAGTCCAGACAGCCAAGGCTGCACAGAGAAACCCTGTCTTGAAAAAGAAAAACAAAACAAAACAAAACAAACAAACAAACAAAAATCAAACTTATAGTCTTATTAGGTACTAGTTTAGTTAATTACAAAAAATAAGATTTATTTAGCCTCCTGTATTTTATTTACAAAGTTAAGCAAATAGTAAGTAGCTAGAAACAAGCAACATTTGTCTAGTTAGAAATACTAAGATAACTCAGGAAGGCAGAAGCAGGAGGATCTCTGAGTCTGAGGCCAGCCTGGTCTACAAAGCAAGTCTAGGCCAGCCAAGTCTACGCAGAGAAACCCTGTCTCGAAAAACCAAAAAAAAAAAAGAAAGAAAGAAAGAAAGAAAGATATACTGTGATAGATGGCCCTCTAATACTTCAGAGATCTGCAGACCATGGCATTTAAGATGTTTTAATAATAAAAGGCTTTTCTGACAGATACTTCAGAGTCTGGCAGCACCTCCCCCCCTTCTTCTCCAAAGAAGATGATGGGCACCAAAGAACCTCCACATGGAGCATGCTTCAAATGGGGCAAAGCTAGCCACTAGACCAAAACCTGCCCTTACCCCACCTGCTGAAAGCTTGCTGTCCAAACTGTGGACAAGCAAGATACCAACTTCACTGAGACAAGGCAGTCCAGTCCTTCAAATTTTCTTTGTCACAGAAAAGTCTGTCTAATATTCTGGGCCAGAAGGCCAAAGACTAGATGCCCCACTGATACAGAGGAACCTTGGGTAACTGTCCAGGCAGTCAGCTACCTCTGTCATTTCTACAGTTTTGGAAGCTGCTTTCTCTACACTTCCTGTTTAATTGGGTAATTTTTATCCTTCTCGGGTCTCTGATGGGGTTAAAGACTAGATAGGTATAGTCTTACTGTTTTCCCTGTTATCAGATACAAAAAGAAAACTCACAAAAGAGGTGTAAGTAAAGACATAAAAACTTAAGTTGTAAATATCTAAGAAAGTGTTTTAGGGTCTAAGAGGTTTTAAAGGTGGTAAATACAAGTTACAATAAAAAAGTGATTTAGTTACAAAACTTGAACTCACCAAGATAGGATAGCTAAGTACTTTCTCTAAGGTTGCGAAAAACAAATGAAGTGGACATTGTAAATACAATTCTTACCTAATAGTTCTCCTAATTGTTCTATTGTATATAGTTTATTGATGTTAGAGAAAAAGCCATTTATTGGACTAAAAGGGGGTCATGTAGTAAGAGATTTGGTTTCTTAAAAAAAAAACAAAAACAAAAAACAGTGATGGGCAGCTGGAGAGATGGCTCAGAGGTTAAGAGCACTGCCTGCTCTTCCAGAGGTCCTGAGTTCAATTCCCAGAAACCACAGGGTGGCTCATAACCATCTATAATGAAATTTGGTGCCCTTTTCTGGTATGCAGTTATCCATGTAGTCCGAATACTGTATACATAGTAAATAAATTTTTAAAAAACCAAACACTGTGTAAATATATTTTTGTTGTAATCTCAGGTGTGGGATATGGGCCACTTCAGTTTGTCCGTATCTGCTTCACAGCAAGCGACTACGATTTGCCTCATGCTCTCGCACAGGAGCATGGTTTTGCCAACTGCAGATAGTTTAGGCGAGTGTGTGAAAATCTGACAGCTTTTCAAAGGATATATAAATGCTAGGCCCCAGAGGCAGGGTTGGCTATTGTTGCTTTTGCTGCTGCTGGCTGGCTGCAGTTTGTTGTGATTGGCTGTGGTTTGTCAAGCAGTCGTGTGCAAAGAGAATAAGAAATGGAATATCCTGACAGCAAAGGTCAAACTTGCCCCAAGGAAACCGGATGTCCCTGATCAGCAGGAAGTATTCCAAAGGGCTCTGTGCCCCCTTTCCTCTCTAGCCTTCCTTTTTGCCTACCTAGCATAGGCCCAACTACAAGCATCCTCATGAAAGCTAGGGAAGGAGGTGGAGTGCACGCGTGGGATGCTCTAGGCTCCAGCAGCTAACAGCCAACCTCTGGCCCAGCCTAGCTCACTTACCGCGAGTGGGAGACGAAGTCATACACAGGGATCTGGACTGTTTTTCCTTCGGTGATATCTCTGAGTGTTTTGAAGATGAGTTCGTTGTCAAAGGCATCTGAAGGAAACCAAGCTATTAAAACAGCTCTTGACTTTAAACTAAACTGTCCCCTAAAAGTTGCAACAAATTTCACACCCAAAACCCACTGCCCCTCCAAAGCTAGAGTATGAACACTCCCTGGATCTTAAAACAGGGTGTGGGAATGAGTTCTGGCAAACTCAACTGTTTGTTTTCTGCTAACATTCCCTAACAGTGTTGACACGCCTACCCCCATCCCTCCTCAAAGGTCAGCTGGGTGCTCTGGGATTGGCACATGCTAATCAGAAAGCAAACTCACGACTAGGAATAACCACAGGTCCCATGCCAAGAAGGGCTGGCTCCCAACAATGAGAAACCTAGACCATCTGAAGGAGCAATGTGTTGACCTAAGCCGGCAGCAAAACTGGTTTAGGGGGATCACATTGAGACAACCCATTTCCCTTCTTGCTGGGCACCAAGCAGAACACATAGGCCGAGTGTACACACATGGGGTGGGGACGGTACAGGTTGCTACACATCAGAAGGTAAAAGGACCCGTTGTGCATTTGCTCCTGGAGTTGGCCTATCTTTACCCAAGCTTACGTGGCTCGCCTTCATTCAATACAAATTCAATCAGCCCTCTGGAAAGCTTTTCAAACCCTATTCTTTCCTGTAAGTTCGTGAGAACCCTGCAAGGTGGTCATTAGGCCTCTACGGTGTAGACACGACTTGGGGAAGCTAAGCCCTCCCTCGTGAACACAACCACTACCCTCTCCTCTCTCAACACACGTATCTCTCAACTCACCCGGGTGATCGAAGTTGAATTGGCCCTTGAGGGCTTTGGCCTTCTGCTCAGAAGTGAGGACTCGGTAGAAGCTATCCTGGCTCAGGATGACCACCTGCTTCTGGCGATGGTCCACCTCATTCTGCCCCAGGAGCTGAACGATCTTAGCACAGACGGAAGACTGTGAGGAGAGAAGACAACGGACAGGACAGGAATAAGAGAAGGTGTGTGGGGAGTGCATGTCCCTAGTCTGGGTGGAGCCTGCCTGAAAAGGAGCAGAAGGAAGAAGGCAGCAGCTCTGCTAGGAGGACCAGCCTGCTGAAAGGAAGGCTCAAGTATCCCAGAGTCCTTTGCTCCCCCTCCTCAGCACACTGCTACTCAGGGTACACAGTCCTAGAAGGTGTGGAAACTGTGGCCCTACCTCATCTCCGAACGCCAGTGAATGAAAACAGATGCCAGGTATAACACTCCGCCTTCGAGGCCTCTTGTGTAGAAACACAAAGGACACCAGAAAGTACAACTGGTAAGCCGCTGACAGGCCAAAGAACAAAAAGTGACTACATAAGCACAGGGTACTCAGCCAAGCGTGGTGGCACACGCCTTTAATCCCAGCACTTGGGAGGCAGAGGCAGGTGGATCTCAGTGAGTTCAAGGCCAGCCTGGTCTACAAAAGCGAGACTAGGACAGTCAAGTCTACACAGAGAAATCCTGTCTCGAATAAACAAACAAACAAAAAAGCACCGGGCACTCAGCCCTACAACCTTCATCAGTGCAAGCAAGAGCCACACAGCAAGGCCTGGAATGATGGTTCAGTGGTTGACGACCTTGCAGCTCTTCTGGTGGACCCAAGTTCAACTCCCAGCACCCTCCAACTCCAGCAAAGCCATCAGCCTCTTCTGGCTTTCACAGGCATGCAGATACACATGTGTACATATAAATACAAAGATAAAAAACACACACACACACACACCAGAAGCACACTGGCAAGATGGTTCAGTGGGTAAAGGCGCTGGTCACCAAGCTTGAAAATCTGTGGGGGACCCATGTGGAAGAAGGAAAAGAATGAACTTCCACAAGTTGTCCTCTGACCTCCACGTATATGTACACGCACACATGGACACACTAAAGAAAGATGTAATAACAAAATAAAAAGCAAGTGCCTTTAATCCGAGCACTGAGGAAGCAGAGGGCTACACAGAGGAACCCTGCCTTTAAAAACAATAAAATTTTAAGGGGCAAGGTGTGTGAGATGGAGACTGGAGTGATAGAGTACTTGCCTAGCATGTGTGGGGTCTGAGTGCACCGCATATACAAATAAATATAAAAAAATAAAGATGGTAAATTCGATAACATTTACACCAAATTAAAAATAACCATTAGCTGGGTATGGTAGTATACATCTACAATCATAGCACATGGGAGGCTGGCAGAAGAATTAGGGCTAGCCTAGGCTACACAGTTAAAACCCTATCTCAAAGGAGCCAAAATAATAATTATTCTATTTCTGTGACAGTCTGGGCTCCTCCCTTTTAATGTGACTTCATTTGGTTATTATGGCCTCAGACGATGAAACCCACTGGTACATGAGCTCAGTGGATGGTCAACACTAAGGTGAGGAAGGGGGCCATGATGCTGGGGCCAGGACTCTCAGTCCAGCCACCCAAAGCTGGGGGTGGGGGGTGCTCTGACAGACACCCTGGAACAGCTCACAGTATCTAGTGTTGTGTATCTCCATCCTTTGTTTTCTGTGTAGCCCTGGCTGTCCTAAAACTCACTCTGTAGACCAAGCTGGCCTCGAACTCACAGCAATCCGCCTGCCTCTGCCTCCTGAGTGCTGGGATTAAAGGTGTGCGCCACCACGCCCCTCTATACCTCCATCCTTATGTTCTTGCCAATACCCACACACTGCAAGTGAGAATAGGGGGACTAGAGATGTGTCAGTCAGCAGTTAAGAGTACTTGATGCTCTGAGGCCAGCCTGGTCTACAGAGCTAAGTTCCAGGACAGCCAGGGATATACAGAGAAACTCTGTTGGGTGGCAGGGGCTGGGGGAGAGGGGGTATTTGCTGCTCTTGCAGAGGATCCAGGTTTAATTCCCAGACCCCACACAGTGGTTTCAACTAGCATCTGTAACTAGTTCCGGGGTATCTGACATCGCATGACCTCCCTAGGCACCAGACAAACATATTGTGTACAAACCATTTATACACATAAAGCAGACAAATAAGTCTTTTTTATTTTTATAAATCCTTGAATGTTTTATTTTTTAAAAAGTAGGAGGGCAGGCCTCCTGCACCTGTGAGCTGCTGTCTAACCAAATACGTGACCTGTTCGGTCTGATCTGAAGCTTCTGCTCAAACACACGCTCTTCTCTGTCTATCCAGAGCTGACGAGGGTTTGGCCTCAGCTCCAATTTTCCCCACAGATTTCTTCCGCTTTCGGCAGACACTGGCAGCGAAGGCAGATGGTGGGAGTGTCTAGCCGCAGTGCAGCGTTAGCTCACCGTGTCGAATGTCACAGAGTTTCATGTAATTAAAGGCAGATAGGCCTTGATGTGCCTTTCAAAAGGAAGCGCCAAGTACATACACACGAGTTCTAGAGACGCTATGTTCAGAAGAACCCAGCTGTCGGGGGCCAGTCGCGCTACAGGCTGAGTGTTCCAGATGTGGCGCACAGTGGACTCCTTTCTCAGAGACTCTCACTGCCCCTTGGGAAGCCCCAAGTGTCAGCTAGTCTCCAGGACCCTCCAACTGGCAGTTCCTAAAAGGGCAGCTGCTGAGCCTGCTGCACGGTTTCTGGCCTGAAGAAAGGCTTTCTGTCTAAAACTCATCCTCACACAAGAGATGGTTCACACAGCGCAGACGCCATCTGGCTGTTCTATTTCTAGCAGTGTGTCTTCTGGGACTCGACCCTTTAAGATGCTCCTGGCCGGGTCCAATACTGCTGTGGGAGTGGAGCACTGAGAACTGCTCTGCCTCTTTGCCACACTCCATGCAAGCCCAAGTTGTACATGCTCTGGTGTCCCCACTCCTGGGAGGCTAGGGGGCTCGAGGGTGTCCCAGGAGGAATAGGAACAGAGTAGCGCCTCTCACCAGCAGCCTCACAGAGATACCCTGGCTAAGGGGCCACTCTGCCCAGCATGCCACAATCCCATGAGTTGCCTGTCCTGTTCTAGGGGTTTGGGGGTGGGGGTGGGGGACCACTTCAGAGTCAGAGATGGGAAGCCTAGCAACTGGTCAGTCAGGCTTAAAGCAGCCAAACAGCATGTGTGCAGATTCATCACTTCCTTCCCCTCAGTTTACACTTGCCCTGAACTCAACTGACCCATCAGCTGGTGGTGGGGAAAGGCCTGACATGAACAGCCATCTGGCCCCTTTGCTTTGGCACTATGAGTGATAGCACTGGCTCTTCAGTCTTTGCCTGTTACAATCACTAGTGGGTTCTATGGCGTTCATCTCAAGAAGCAAACACCATGGCCCCCAGACATTACATCACTCCTTTGGGGCCAGGGGTGTTCCCCACATAACCCAGAGGCTCCAATTTACAGGCGTGAGAACATCAAAACACCCATAATTTGCCCTGGCCACAACTGAGAACAGAGTTCAAATCTGTTGGTTCTAAGAGGAGCAAACCAACCTTGTGGCCACAAGAGCCGCGTCGACCATAGACTGCTAGGGATGCATATGGGTCTCTCTCCTGAACCCTGTAAGGGTCTCTAGTACCGCCCCGCCCCCCCCAAAGAAGCCACAGAGCATTCTCATAACCAACCCAAGAATTCCTGGAGTCCAAGAATCTGTTGTGACTCAGCTTTTCTCCTTAGGGACTGGCAGGGCACAGATGTGGTAGTTAGTGGGGTCTCAATTCAGAAGCCCTTCTCGTTAAACCCAGCATCTTAAGTATGAACCACTCGCTCCTTTTTATCAATTACTCTCCTCCTAGATTCTATCCTAACAGATGCAAAAGAACGTAAATACTTAATAGAGGTGGCTGGCTGTGTGTTCTGAACCTCAAGCCCTGGGCATTAGTTGGGGACTGACACTCCCTGCCCTTCCTTGCTAAGTTCTGTTCTTAAGGAAAAGGTTCCTGGAATCTCCTTAAATAACTAAGCACCCTTCTTTTTGTTCCTCCTAGTGAAGACTTGACAGCTTTAGCACCCACCCTGAAAACAACTAAGATGGACAAAAGCTAAATAAGTCTGAGAGGCAAGCAAGCATGCTATGTTTAGAATGTGTCCTCCAAAGTCATGCTGTGAATATGACAATATCAGAGGGTGAGGGCACTGGCAGGTATTCCACTGGGAGGTGTTTCTATTGCTGTGATAAAATACCCTCAGATAAATAGATGGGAAGGGAGGGAGAGAGGGAGATAGATAGATAGATAGATAGATAGATAGATAGATAGATAGACAGATAGATAGATAGGCAGGCAGATAGATAGGCAGGTTTCTCAGATCCATCTGAGAAATAACATGGCCTCATTAACACTCCCAAAGAATACTGAGCACCAAGAATCATGCTGAGAATTGTGCATACACTCACTCTTTGACACCTCAATGGGATCAACTCCAGGAACTACCCTAGACACCCAAACCCTGCAGATGCTCAAATCTCCTATATAAAATGACATGGTATCTGAGTATAGCCTCCAGAGGACTTTAAAAATCATCTCTAGATCTCCTATAATATCTACTGAAATACAGAAGCTACATGGCAGGTGTCATGCTGATGTGTGGACACACTGAGTATAGGCAGGAACGAATACACACACACACACACACACACACACCCTTCCATCCAAGTTGATTAAAATATAGACACAGAATGTGCTGGTTAGTTTTATGTCAACTTGACACAAGCTACAGTCATCTGAGAAGATGGAACCTCATTAAAGAAAATGCCTCTATACGATCAGGATGCAGGCAAGCCTGTGCAGCATTTTCCTAATTAGTAATTGGTGTGGGGGAGGGGGCAGCCCATTGTAGATGGTGCTATCCCTGGGCTGGTGGTTCTTGGTTCTAAAGCAGACTGAGCAAGCCATGATGAGCAAACCAGGAAGCAGCACCCCTCCATGGCCTCTGCAACAGCTCCTGCCTCCAGGTCCCTGCCCTGCTTGAGTTCCTGTCCTGACTTCCTTTGAAGATATGGAAGTGTAAGCTAAATGAACCCTTCCCTCCCCAGGTTGCTCCTGGACGTCGTGTTCCATCACAGCGATAGTAACCCTGGCTAAGACACAGAACCTGTGGCTGACCCCTTAACCCTCAAACCAACCTATGACGCGGGTGCCATTACCCTCTTATTTAATAGAGTCTGAGTCACAGAGAGGCACAGAGATGAAGTGGTTCGGCCCATGACCACACAGTGGAAAAGCAGCTCGGATGAGCTGAGGCTGGGTGGGTGCCCACAACTGCCAGGCCTGCTGCACTTCAGAGCAGATGGAGAGCACTGTCTCCCAGGAGGCCCAGGACTCTCCAAACAGGGTGCAGTGCCGGTGAGTTTAAACTGGACACAGGAGGAAAGCGCTGTCAGTAAGGCTCCGTACCCGCTCCTTGCAGGTTCTGCAAAGCAGATGCTTGCCGAGCCTCTTGGGAAGTTAAATTTTCTGATGAATACAATGAAGGGAAAGGTAAGCCACTTCAAGTGTATACAATTAGCTCTTCTGCTTGAAAGGTGTCTGAGCACATGCTTCAGGAGGCCCAGATTGCTGCTCCGGAACGCAGGTGAGCCCCTGTTGCATGCTCGAGGGAAAAGAGTGGTGTGGAAGCTCATCACATGCAGACGGCTACACCTGTGCTGGCCCCGTGCCGTGGACTGACTGACGGGCCACACTCAGGAGCCTCAGGCTAAGGGATGGCAGCTTTCCTATCCTCTTATCTAGCAATAAGCTAGCAGCATGAGTAAGTGGGGGAATACAGGCCGGTGCAGACACTATGGCAGAGACCACGAGAAAGAGATAGCAAAACACAGAGCCAGGGGAAACAGAGAAGCAAACTGGTTAGCAATACAAGCTGTGGGTGTTCTACGTCAGAAGACACTGCACATAAAACCAAAGTCTAGGGTCTTCCGGTCTGGTCACCAGCTGTGCGGAAGACAAACTCAGGGTCCCTCAGCAGTGTGCTGGGGATTATGGTGATCGTGGTACCCTCGCGGTCATTCTCTAGAAAGAAATGAATCATTTTAGCCTCCTCTTCCTCTCCACCTGAACAAGGAATCTGCTGTCGTGCTCACACAAGGAGGGGACCTGCCTGGGCTTGCTGCTAGCTTTGGTGAGTCTGCTGGGTGCAGTCCTTTCTGGGAGCTCAGAGCAGAGGGGAGGATCACTCTGGGGGATGAATAACCCCTGACTTGAGGACACACGTGGGCTTGACCCATTTCCTTCCCCTCATGCCTTGGGTGGTAAAACTCAATCCTCATACCTTGAGGCCAGGAGGGTACAAAAGCCCGCCCACTTGATATCACTTGGCTTCTTACACACAGGAAAGATGCCTAGATAAAAGTGATTTGCTGAGAAATGAGGGAGCTGACTGCCACTCCTGTTTATACAGGTGTTGGGGGGGGCGGGGCAAGAGAGGGTAATAGGGCAACTATGACCAAAGTGCATAGTGCACACCTATGCAAATCCGCAGAGCCTGTGACTCTGTACAACCAATATACTCTTATAAGAAAGGAAGATGAATGGATGACGCAGAGCAGTGTGTCAGCGGGGCCTCTGCAGACTGAAGGAACACATGGACAGTTTGTGTAGACATGACAGGACAGTGCTCAGCTGAACCAACCATGTTTCAGTCTACTCTTCCACTCTAATACCTATGCAGGCACTGGTGCCCGGAAGACCTACCCAGGAAATACTTATTCTCAATGTCCTCTTTCCTTCTCATCCAGCATCTGTGCCTGATGTGCAACCACAGGATACAGGGGAAGAGCAGCATGCGCCAAGCACCTCGTCCCTCCCTCCCTCCCTCCCTCCCTTCATCCCTCCCTCTTTCCTTTTGGAAAGCCTTTGTGCTATCTTTGAGAACAACTTATTACTAATTCTTCATAACTTCTGAAAAGATTTCAACTCCCTTATTGGCAGTGGGCTCCCTAGGACGGCGATTCCTTACCAATTCTGTTGGGTGTGTCATTCATCGCCACCTCCAGGATTCCCCAAACTGCTCTGGAACTCACCCTATATATTAAACCAGCTCATATCTTAGAAAAGGCAAATCGCCTGAGTCTAAAGACAGGAAGTTGCTGGGAGCGAAGCACGAGGAACCTCGGGATAAGCAGGACTCTCAGGGCAGGGAGGGTCCCCCTGCTACTTAAATAATGGGCGTGTCCAAACCCCCAGCGCAGGAAGAGGGAGCCCTAATGTAAGCAATTGGCTTTACTCATCATGGGGGACCACAGACAATGAATGTACCGTTCTGGAATATAAGGGCAATCTATACTTGTTCAATTGGTCCGTGAAACTAAAATTGTTGGTTTTTTTTAAAGCCTACTTTAGCAAGAGAAAGTAATCACGCAATTACTGTATGTTCCTGCAACTGTACTCCAGAGAAATGAGAGCATGTTACCAAAGAGTATGTGCGCAAATATTCATAGCAGCTTTATTGTTAGAATAGAAAACCTCTTGGTCCAGAGAACAGAATCGGTGGCCTAGGTGAATGCCTACCACTCTGGTTGGGCTGCTTCTAATCACTTTGGCTCAAAGACCATCCCAAGGAAGTGGGCTCACATTAAGCCATGAAAAGGAGGTAAGTGGAGTTAGTCCTTTTATGAGACAGAGCATAGCGCAGCAGAGTTCATTCAGGAAGGAAACAGCTCAATGACCGGCCAGTCTCTTGAGTTCAATCAGACCCCAACTTGAAAAACAGGGGTGGAGAGAGATCAAAAGAAGACATCCAACGTCAACCTTGGGACACGGACACACACACACACACACACACACACACACACACACACACCCCTTAAGTAACAATGAAGACCTTGTTACTGAGTGACTAAATTAACCTTAACCTTTAAAATATACTTCACCCCTAAATTTTCTTTCCATTTCCTAATCTTTTCTCCAGTTCATGTCCTTTTTACTACTTGGTGGTTCCTGGATCCTGTTTGCCTTCCAAGATATCAAACAGGTCATTGGAGGACCACGAGAGGGCACCAATCCAGCAGCTCCCATCCCTGAAAACAGGCCAGACCCACAGGGAGTGCGGAGAGCAAATGAGACCCGAGAGGGTGGTGAGGAGCTTCCAGTGAACACTCAGAGTGCCAGACAGACTTGCGGCTGTGTGCCCCAGGAATCCATCCTGGCAGAGGCGCAGGCTCCGCTTCTAGCCCACTGGCTCGCAGGTGTGCGCGAGAGGCCCAGGCCTTGGGTGACACTAAAGGAGCAGGAAACCAAGGCAAACATGAAAGACAGAGACAAAGGTCTTCTGCACAGTGCTCGTCTTTAAGCACAGGTGCTAGTTCCCACTTCAGACCAGGTGTTCTACTGAGAGCGGTCTTGCTTTCCCCAACCACAGGAAATAGCTAATATACACGTATACACACACACACACTAATATAATGGGGGGTGGGGTAGAGAGAGCACTCACACACAAAACACACACACACACCAAAAAACTATATGCCTTAGTAAGATCAATGGGGAAGTTTTTGCCCACCTCCAAGCCTTTGGTGAAATAATGCCACATAACATAACTAGAGATGCAAAACTAAGAAAGAAACTACACTGTGTTTCTAATCTATCCTAGACAACTTCCTAAAATTTGCTCCCTGTAAATCACTGGCAATGGTTCCTTCAGGGTTCCCTCGGGAAAGCTCCCTGTGTGTACTGTCAGTCCATATAGTACAGTGAAAGCTTAAAGCTCTCTCTCCTCCTGCATCGTGTAGGCAAAACAAAAGCAAACAAGCAAACAAAAACCACCCTTGGCAGACACTGCACACAGCTCAGTAACACCTAAATAGCAGCTAACTATCTTCTTTCTTATAAGAAATTCATTCTTTACCAAAAGTACTGAGAAAAGCCAGCCTGTCCTCCCTAAACAAAGCTAAGACTCTGCCTGCGTTTTACCACAAACACACACTAACTCAGAAGAGCTAAATTATACAGTACTTAGGAGACAAGGGAAGCAAAACACTGTACCACGGGGTTTGGAGTGGTGTGGGATATGACACCCAAAGTGCAAAGAACCAAAGGAAATTCAGCTAAACTGGACTTCCTGAAAACTGGAAAAGTTTTGTGCAGAGTACCACCCACAGAGTAAAAAGAAACCCTGTGGGGTGGAAGAAGTATTTGCATTCATTCACACATTGCTTGGTGAATGATGTCCTAAATGTATAAATAAATAAAAAAATTTCTACTACAACAGCCAAAAACCTGATTATAAAACAGGCAAAATCAAGACCCAAATGGTGCTCAACACTGACCACTCCTGGAAATGCATATCAAATACCACAAGGAAATAGCCTTTCACAAGGTTCACATGGTGAGCCAGCCGTGGTGGTGCATGTTTTTAATCCCAGCACTCAGGAGACAGGCAGGCAGGCAAGCAGGATCGCTGTGAGTTCGAGGCCAGCCTGGTCTACAAAGCGAGTCCAGGACAGGCAAGGTTAACACTGAGAAACCCCATCTTGGAAAAAAAAAAAAAAGAAAGAAAAGAAAAACAAGCAAACAAACAACAACAACAACAAAAACAAGTCAGAATGGCAATTACTTTCAAGGAAGAAAAATATTAGAAAGACATGGCTCGTATAAAATGGTGGCAGCCACTGCAGACAACACCTAAAAATATTAATCATAAATTACCACATGATATAGCAATTCCACATTTGGATGTGCCCCCAAAGAACTGAAGGCAGAGGCTGAAACGTGTATATAATCCACTCATGTTCACAACATGACGTAAATGCAATAACCAAGCCCATCTGTCACTGATGAACACAATGTGCGACATGTATACAACGGAACGCAGCCCTCAAGGATAACCTATGCTATGCAAAATGAGAGACAATCAAAAAGACAAGAGGAGTGGTGCACGCTTGTAACCCCAGTACCCAGGGAGGCAAAGGCAGGCAGATCTCTGTGAGTTCAAGGCCAGCCTGGTCTGCAAAGCAAATCCAGGACAGCAAAGGCTACACAGAGAAACCCTGTCTTTAAAAAAATAAAAAAACAAAAAACAAAACAAAAAGACAGATACTAACTAGTCCACACATTTCCATCCCTTTCTTTTTTATTATTGTTGTTTTTCATTATTTGAGACAGGAATTTCTCTGTGTCACCCTGACTGTCCCAGAATTAGCTCTGGAGACCAGGCTGGCCTCAGCACCACCGCCCGGCCAACATTTCTATCCTTTACACCAGCATCACCCTGGGTTCCAGGAAGCCTCCCTGGGTGGAAGAGAACTGGAAGGCGGGGTTGAAGGCAAGAGGAAGACAGCTCTGGAAATGGGCCAGGCAGCTGGACAGACGGACATTATGTGACACTGGTGGTGCACGAGGAGGAGAACCACACTCGAGGAAATGCTCTGTGGTGTCTGATCATGGAGAAACAAACCAGAAGTGGAATTCTGTGGTTACACTACGACCCATCCTTCGGAGATCAAATTTAATTTGCTCGCTCAGACACAGGCTAGTCCTCCAACTGGTGAGCTGTTTCTGAAGAGGCCTGGCTGAGGTCATGAATGTCTGCCAGCCTTGTGCTTAACAAGTTTGAGGATGGCATAAAGGACTACAAAGATCAAAGGGCAAACAGAAATGAACCCACATTCTAGTCTCCTTGTATGGGGATACAAGCCGGACCACCCTCACGATGGTGCAGAATTTGAGTTTCTGATCCTAGTCCTATAGGATCTAGCTGCGGACCCCTCTGAAAAGTAACACCTGAAGCTACTGCTGGCTGAAGGAGAGCTCATCTTTTAATCTTCCTCATTTTAGAACTGACTAACTCATTTGGTGTATGACCAGTTCCCATCTGAAGTGGGACTCACACAGTGTTGGTTTTTTGGTGAGCGCTAAAGTCCGGCACAGGCTCCCCTGTGCCAGTGAGTTTCCTTTTCCCAGACTTTGACATAAAAAACTCAACTCGCTCCCCCACGACATTCAGGCATATGGTTCACTTCTGCTCCATTCCTCGGCTCCCTGCCACACACACACACAGAGAAGATCTGTCTACACAGCCCAGTTTGGAAAGGAGGAATGGAGTCAGTCACGGGGGAGAGAGGTTCAGTAAAGCAAAAGTAATACAGGAACTCTATCCATCCTTTCACATGGGGCTGCGGGGTGGGGGGTGTGGAGGAGAGGGAGACAGACTGCATAGCAATGAATTCAGATGTGTGCCCATCCTCCTGGAAGAAAGGCATAAGAAGCCTAAGATGATGCTGGAATGATGCTTCCCAGTCTCTTGCTGTTGTGCTCACTATGCCTGCTGCAGAATCAGGAGCAGACAGGATATCAAGGCCTCATACTCCCACCCCTCACCCCAGCCAACAGTGAGCCTGGGAAGCTCCCCTCAAATACTATCAGCAGTGGGCACCAAGAAGTCTGCCCAGCAGCTAGGCTAGAGTGTAGTAAAGTCGTCATCTTTTTAACCACTGAATTCCATTGTTCTAAAGGAAATAAAACAAAACAAAAGTATGCAGAGCTGGAGAGATGCTCAATGGTTAAATATCACTTGCTGCTCTTGCAAAGGATCCGGTTTGTTTCCGAAAACCCACATGGTATCTCACAAACCATCTTTAACCCCAGTTCCAAGGAATCTGACACCCTTTCAAGCTGCCTTCACAGGCACAAGGGACATACATGGTACACATATACAGGCAAACAAACAACTCACGCTCATAAAATAAAGAATGTATTTATATACATAGATAAATAGATGTGTACGTACACACACACACACACACACGTTGCTTATGAAAACACCTACCACTGAATGAAAGCTAGGAGCACCTCCTCTGGTCACCAGCATCAGAGGCCATTAAATCTTTTATCCCTTCCTCACGGCCCCCCACCACCCTGACAAGGTTTCTCTGTGCAGCCTTGGCAGTTCTCAAAGTCACCTATGGATAATAAAGGACAGCCATATATAAAAACCTCAATTTTGTCTAAAAATTTGTCTAAAAATAAGTTCCATAGACATGTGGATATATTATCTACACACATGAACTCACAAGGGGCGGGGCTGGAGGAGCTGCTCATTAGGCAAAGGGTTTGCCATGTAAGCATGGGAACCTAAAGCTGATCACCAGTACCACATTTAAAAAAAAAAAAGCATGGTAGCACACTGTAACCTCAGAGCTAGGCATGCACGCAGGCTTAGCATCTGGTTCCAATAACATCCACACTTACCCCACAGAAGCCCTTGGATTGAAAAGAATGTTCTCTTCTTTACGCAATACTCTGCAGTCCCCAACTTAGACACATGGCTACCAGAAAGTACATTCATTGTCCATTAACAGCCAATGCATTTCCCCCCAAACAGTTGAATAAGAAACCTTTCTGGCCACTGATGTGCGTAGAAACCAGGGCACTGCACACCCTCCACAGTGAGTCACACCCCAGCCATAACATCTCTTCAGATGCCCAGCTAACCCACACAGCTGACGGAGCACAGAGAGCCACCCAGCACAGCAGGGAAGACAACACTAATGACAGAACTGGATGCTGCTTGCAAATACACAACTGTGTTCCTGGGTTTTGTTTGGTTTTTTCCTGTAAGCACTCACAGCAAAAGGCCAGCACAGCTTGTTTTCCCAACACACAACACAGCCTGTCACCATGTACAACCTCCTCTAGCGCAACTCCTTCATTGCCCTGTCCTGGCTGCTCCATTTCAGTCACGAACTGTCCTAAAGGAAACAAGGAGCTGGGCGTGGCAGCTTCAATCCCAGCACTCTGGAGGCAGAGGCAGGTGTATCTCTGTGAATTCAAGGCCAGCCTGGTCTACAGAGTTCCAGGATAGTCAGAACTACACACAGAGAAACCCAGTTCAAAAATGACGGAGGGAGGGAGGGAGGAAGGGAGGGAGGGAGGGAGGGAAGGAGGGAGGGAGGGAGGGAAGAAGGAAGAACAGACTTCCTATCATTTCTGTGAAAGACAAAGTCTTCCTTCCTGAGTGTTGGCCCTTAAGGAATGCCCGGGCCTAGAGATACCTGGGGTGGGGAACGAAGGCCTGCATTGGGTCTCCAGAATCCAAGTAAGAAGCCAAGCATGGTGGCTTTGAATCCCAGTGCTGGGGAGGCAGAAAACAGGAGACTCCCTGAAGCTCAGCAGCCAGCTAGCATAGCCAGACCACTAAAGAGCCAGGCCAAGTAAAGACCTTGTCTCAAAAAACAGGTTGGCCAGTGCCTTAAACACCCAATGCCTTAATGCCAATGCCCAGTGCTCTATGGCCCTGAGTCATAAAGACTGAGTCGGCCAACATTCACGCCAATGGGTGTGCTCTGCATGCAGCAGTGTCCTGGCCCAGACGCCTGAGAGCGGGTAAGTCAGCTCATCCTGTTTCTCATGTGCACGAAGACACCCCTCCAGGCCAGAAGCAGGGTTAGCACCCAGAGTTTATCACCGGGGACTAAATAATCAAAAGGAAGAGAAAGCAGAGATCAAGGGACTATGCAGCTGGGAGTAATGGCAGACACCTGCAATCTCAGCACTTGGAAGGCCTGGTTGGACTTCAAAGCCAGGCTAGGCTAACACAGCAAGACCCCTCTCAAAAGAACAAACAAGTGAGAAGAGACATATGAACAAAGGGACGGATGCAAGTAAACCAGGTGGCTAATGTTTTCAGAGAAGCACTTGGCAAGGGTTTCCACACATGGGACTTGCTTTTCAATAAGCCGTTTATTCAAGTGGGGATCATAAAAAAAATAAAAATGTAGAGGGCGTCCATCAGAGCCCCCTTTGATATCTATGAGTGTCCAATAATGACCCGGCTAATCAAAAATGATCAGAAAACCAGCTGAAGTTACGAAGAGACTATGATTTTTGCCGACAGCACAGTCAGAAAACAAGACAGCAACAACAAACTAGACCTGACTCACACAAGCCTGTGTCTGACTCTAGATGTGTCTTCTAGAAGACCTCTTCATCCGTGAGATGGCGAGGTCGGGGACATCTGTCTTGCACAGGCATGTTGATATAAACCAGAGCCAACTGTTTAACTTGTCTGACAAGTTACCACTATGGTCTGATGTCTGATGTTTGCCCCATGCCTCAAACGCCCCCCCCCCCTCCCGCTCATTTGTTAAGACCTAATCCTCAATGCAACGGGAATGAAATGAAGGGCTCTGAAAGGTAAGTTGGTCGTGAGGGCTCCGTTCTCGTGGATTCCATTGGTGTCCTCCTGCCTTTCCACAGTGTGACAGAACACACAGGGCACTGCCTACCATGCACATCAGCCCTCACCAGACACCGACTCCGCCAGTGCCCTAACTGTGAGCAATATGCTTCCGGGTATACGTTACCTGGTCTAAAGCACTCTGCTCTTGACATGCCAAACAGATAGAAGCAGTGGGTTTATTTTCTTTTTCTTCAACAAAGAGTAGTTTTAAGTCCCTACTTATCTTACCCTTGCTAAATTTTAAGCATTTGAAAGTGTGAACTGCTGGCCCCTATGCTCTCATCATCAATCGTCACAGTATTAGCAGAAACCAGCAGTGAATGAGCAGTGAGCGGATTAAAAACACCTACATAACTATATCCTGCACACAAGGAAGAGTACTGGACTCCTTACAGCATTGGAGCCACTTCTTCCTGGGGTCTGGACCCCAAGGATATGATAGGGAGCTGAGCCTGTATCAAGGCTCAATTGAACAGTGAACATTGAAAGCCCTGGCTCCGGGGCTGGAGAGATGGCTCGGTGAGTTAAGAACACCGCCTGCTCTTCCAAAGGTCCTGAGTTCAATTCCCAGCAACCACATGGTGGCTCACAACCATCTATAATGTAACCTGGTGCCCTCTTCTGGCCTGCAGGTACACAAGCAGACATATGCATAATTAAAATAAATCTTTAAAAAAAGAAAAGAAAAGAAAGAAAGCCCTGGCTCCAAGCCCAACACAAAGAGTGAGAGCTGGTTACCCACAAAGAGACTGGAAATTTGCGGCCAGAAGGCTGCAGTGCGAGTGGGAAGCCAGCTGTGCTGAACAAGACAGGTTAGCTAATGGGGGAGCAGCAGTAAAAGAGGTTTCCTCCCCAGATCTGAGATTGGGAAGAGGGGGGGCTTTCACTCTCAAACTCATAGATGCTCTGGACACTGTACTATTTATATCTCAAACGCAGGGAAGGTTCAAGGAGGTGAGTCCAAAGGGACAGAATGTCACTTCACGGAGAGCTGGAACATATAAGAATATGCAGATGACCGGAGAGGTTCAGCGAGAGCTAACCAAGTTAGGCAACAGTCACACACAGGAAGAAAGCGGGACCCTGGCAAAGGAAGGGGGGAGGGCTGGAACAACGGAGTTCCTTCTTCAGACATCCAGAAAATTCAGGATGGCCACTGGTGTCCCTCTGGTCCCAGAGTCCTAACAGCCTCCTAAACAGGGGAAGGTGAGAGGGTGAAAGAATGGAACGCCTTTGGAACACCTGTCCCCCAAAGCTGAAAGCAAGCATAGAAGGGGGGGGTCCTTTTAGGTGGATTTTATGATCCTCCATCCCCATTAGGATTCGCACACTCAGTTACCGTCCCTGTTCAGCTATTAAATATACTGTAGCAACATAGAGCCATTCCAGAGAATGCATGCAGCAGGTGCCACTGGAGAGCAGAATGCCTTCAACTTATTTCACCCCTTCTACATGAGGAAATGTTTACATGACCCCAAGTACTAATCAAACACTTACTATTCAAGAACAAGATTTACTTTAAAACAAACACGCCTTTGGTTAGTATATAATTTTGCCATTCATTATAGATAAAAGCATGCTAATGAAGTAGATTGAGTGCTTGTTTTTACATTAAGAATGAATTATTTACTATCTGCAGCAAAACTCAAGAAAATAATCTTGTAATATCAGAATGCGATCTACCTGTGTACAATTTACCTACTTGTAAATAGTATCAAGAGTAGTGTTATATTCCCTTTGTAAAAACATAAATCTTAGCCAGGTGTGTGCCTTTAATCCCAGCACTCAGGTATAGGATGATAGGATGAAAGGTAGATTATTGAATCTACTAGCCTCAAATAGTTTACATTGGTATGGTTTACTAAATATTGATAGAAATCTAAGAGTATTTTGGCCAGCTTTTGCTAAATGTATTGTACATATGCAACTCATTTGAAAGTGTGATGTCAAGTTCTAGTCTTTGCTAACTATTGCAAACTGTTCAGGATGGCTGGCAATGCAAGTTAATAGTCACCTGTAAATAATCTTACTTGTAGTTTTGTTAGATACTAGTTTAGTTAATTACAGAATTAAGCTTTATTTAGTCTCTTTATTTAGTATGTGTTTTCAAGGTTAAGCAGATAGTAAAAGCAATGTTCGTCTACTTAGATACACTGAGATAGGTAGACAGACAGACAGATAGACAGACAGACAGATATTGTGCATTATATAGTGGTAAATAGCTAGATGGTCTTCAAATACTTCAGAGATCTACAGAAAATGGCTTTTTAAAGCTTTTCTGATGGAGAGACACATTTGCTCCTGGCAGCACCCCTATCTACTTCAAAGAAGATGATGAGCATCAAGAAACAAATGTGGCAAAACAGGCACCGGAGGAAAAATTGTCCTTACTTCACTTCTGTTGGCAGCAGGCTGCCCACACCGTTGACAAGGACACTGGGAAACTGACATTCCAACTTTACAGAGACTAAGTCGGCCAGTCCTTCAAAACTCCTACTTCACAGGAAAGGTCTGTCAGATCTTCTGGGCCTGTAGGCTGAAGACTAGGTGCCCCAATGACACAGGAAACCTCTGGTGATTGTCCAGGCAGTCAGCTGTCTCTGTCATTTTCTATAGTTCTAGACGCTGCTTGCTCTATGCTTCCTACATACTTGGGTAATATTATTTCCTTCTCAAGTCTCTGGTGAGGTTGAAGACTACATAGTTATAGTTTTACAGGTTTCTTCATTAAGATTAAAGACATAAGGTGGGCATGGTGGCACACGCCTGTAACCCCAGCACTCGGGAAGCAGAGGCAGTCAGATCTCTGAGTTCAGAGGCCAGCCTGGTCTACAAAGTAGGTCCAGAACAGCCAAGGCTACACAGAGAAACCCTATCAGAAAAAAAAAAAATTAAAGACATAAAAGTTTCAGTTGTTTAGGAACTAAAACAATGTTTTAGGTCTAAAAAGATGTTTCTCAGATAATAAATGCAAGTTACAAGAAAGTTATTTAGGGGCCGGGCGTGGTGGCGCACACCTTTAATCCCAGCACTCGGGAGGCAGAGGCAGGCGGATCGTTGTGAGTTCGAGGCCAGCCTGGTCTACAAAGTGAGTCCAGGACAGTCAAGGCTACACAGAGAAACCTTGTCTCAAAAAAAAAAAAGAAAGAAAGTTATTTAGGAACAGAACTTTGGACTCAGCAGGACAGGACAGACAGCAGAATAGTTTCCCAAGGTTGCCAAATACAAATGGACTAGACGCTGTAAATTACGCGCCACTGCGCCCAGCTTCATAATTATTCTTACTCTATATAATTTATTAATGTTAGAGAAAAACGCCAATTTTTTTTTTTAAAGGGAGACAAGTAGTGGAAGTTCTGGTCTCTTTAAAAACTCAGTTAAATTGTATAAGCATGTTTTTATTTTAATCCCAAAAGTGAGCCAGGAGCGGTGGCAAACACTTTTAATCCCAGCACTGGAGAGGCAGAGGCAGGCTGAGTTAGTGAGTGAGAGGGCCACCTGGTCTACAAAGCAACTCCAGGACAGCCAAGGCTATACAGAGAAACCCTGTCTCAAAAAACTAATTAATTAATTAAAAATGTAATCCCAAAAGTGTGGGATATGTGACTGTCTTAGTTTATCCACAGCTGATAACTGCCTCCTGCAGTTCAGCGTGGTCTGAGGCCTGAGGAGCACAGTGAGAGAGAAGGCTCAAGGGATTTGAGGAGACTGCGGAAGGGGAATAAATCTGCTTGCTCATTCTGCTGCGTTTGCTGTTGCTGGACTGTTAGCTACCCTGACGACTGAGATGACCCTGACCAGCCGGAACTAAATCTAAAGAGGTCTATGCCCCTTTCCCTTCTGACCTTCTTTCTCTCCTACCTAGGGCTGAGGGGTTGGGAGGGAGGTAAAGGCTTAAGGAATCCCAAGTAAAATAGTTTTAAAAACAGCACCTACACTCAGGAGGCAGAGACAGGTGGATCTGTGAGTTCGAGGCCAGCCTGTCTTCATAGCAGGTTCCAAGCTAGCAAGGACTACATAGTGAGACTCTGCCTGGAAGGATGGACAAATAAATAAGTAAACACTAGGCGCTTTAGTGTTGACTTCTTGATTAAGAGCACTTGTAGCTCTTGCAGAGGACCTGGGCCCAGTTCCCAGCACCCACATGGCGGCTCACAACCATCATCAAATACAGTCTTAGAGGATCCAAAGCCCTCTTTTGACCCTTGAGGGCACCAGGCACACAGGATACAGACATACAGGTAGGCAAAATATGTATTAAAAATAAATCTTTTTAAAATGTTTAATAAACCTTGGTAATGGGAGACCGACATCATCTTCAGCATGTTTCAGAATTAACTGATACTTTTATTCTATAATGGACACTGCTGAAAATACCCCACCTCATAATTCCATAGCATAAAATGGCAGGGACCTATTTAATAACACTTTCCAAAACTGTTGTGAACTCTCCTTTCTGAATTCTAAGCAAAAGTAATGAAATGACTTTTTTTTTTTCTCCTTGAGACAACTAAAAAACTCCGGTCAGCAAGCCAAATAGCAACTTTTAACATTAAGCATTTCAACACAACACAATCCAAGCTACACTAATCTGACACTTAGGTGCTGGGGGATGATGGTAGAGAAATACTAAAAGTCTCTGTTGCTCATAAACCACTAAGTTTCTAGAAGACTAGGGAACAGTGTGTTCAGCAAAACACCACGCCTCAATTCATAAGGTTCAACAGTGTCTGGTCGGCTGAGTTCAGGCCAGCAGATACACGGTATAAAGTGCTGTATTCTATGTTTAGAACCAAGGCTGCTTCGAAGTAACTGCCGAAAACACCTAGGATGCATCGCGTATTTGATTCTGAATTAACTTCTAGTCACTGTGCATTCAGAAACTTTTTACTGTGGTCACATTTTCTGCAACTCCCACACTAGGCTACAGTAGCAATCCACAGTTCAAGAACTGTAATAAGAACTTACAGAGGGTGCCGGGATAAAGACAGCTGCTGCCAAGCCTGACGACGTAAGTTCAATCCCGAGGATCCACATGGCAGGGGAACGGTCTCCCACAAGTGGTCTCCTGACCACCAAGCACAGCACAACACACACACACACACACACACTCACACACACACTCACACACACACTCACACCACAGACACACCCTGACACAGACACATATACACTCATACACACTCTCTCTAACACATACTCAAACACACACCCACCAATTTAATTTTTTTTCTAGAAGAAACTGTGATCTAAATAATTTAATGATTTATTCGGCCCCAATATTCTGGCTTAACTCAATAGTCCCTGCAGGCTTGGGATGATAAATATATAAAACAGTAGCCACCCCCTCAGGAATTACCACTGCTCTACACTAAGCCAGAAGGCCCTGCGTCCTAGTCTTCCTTTCCTCACTGGTCTGAGAATGGTCCCTGAACAGACCACTGCAAACCTCTCCTGGGAAGGGCGAGTTCCTATGGTACAGGTGAAGGGGATAAACCGCCTCCTCCCCCAGCTGGGCCTCTCCTGGGCTGAGAGACAAACACCAGGCAGGAGTCAGTGCAAGAGACATACAACAGGATGGGGTGTGAAGCAGAGCTGTAGGCTCAGTATGGTTGCCAATGTGTCTGGACATTTCTGCTGCAAAGCCTGGACTTGGCCACTCTCTCCCGGGACAAGTTCCAGGCCAAGTAGAACAGCTGGCTGCTTGCTTGTTCACCTGACAGCAAATTGAGCTAATGTAAGCAAAGCTGTCACGGGAGCAAATGAGGAATCACAGCCATTGTGCAGGACACCAGGGCACTACTAACACACCCACCTTCAAGGAGGCATGGGGCTTGGAGGAAGAGCTGGGCAGACTCCTGTGAATCCTGTTTTTTTTTTTTTTTTAAGTTTATTTATTTATTATGATGTACTCAGTGCTCTGCCTGCATATGCACCTGCAGGCCAGAAGAGGGCACCAGATCACATTATAGATGGCTGTGAGCCACCATGTGGTTGCTGGGACTTGAACTCAGGGCCTCTGGAAGAGCAGTCAGTGCTCTTCCTAACCCTAACCACTGAGCCATCTGAATCCTCGTTTCCACCTTTTGTTAGCCAGGCAACCCTGAGGAAACTGTTCAGCTTTTCAGAGCTTCCATTTGCTTTCTTCAGTATCCCAGAAAAGTAACCAGCACCTCACACCTCAGGCCAGAGCACACAGGCTGTCCACTGCGTGCGTCACATTGTGGTTAGAATGTTCCATCAGCCAGTGCTGATGGCCCTTCAAATCCCCACCTTACACAAGCCTAGTATACTCGGGATAGTTTTTGAAGGGATCTGGAAGGACCAAATATTTCTCAGTTCCACTTCCGTTATCATTCCCAGGCCTTCCCAGAAAGCCAATTCTAGATACTTGGTCCTGAAAACTTGGCAGTGCTAGTCATGACACATCATTCACACACTGTGCCCCAAGCTCCTGCATCTATTTCCAGTTCCTGCAATGTTCTGAGTGTGAGCCTTCCAAGCCATCCAGCTAACTCTGTCTCCAATGCCGCCCTGCCCGTGCCCGGCCCCACCCTCCTCATCCTGACTGATGCCTGCTTAGTCATCACCTTCTTGCCATCTGCCTCCTCCACCTCCTCACCCCAGCACATCTGCTACCAGCCTGGCACTTCCCTGTCACTCTGCACTTACCTCGCTCCTATCAGTTGCCTACCACCTTACTCATCTTTGCTCGCCAGGAAATGAGTCGGGTACCCTTACACCTTAGGGTGCCGGTTTTAAATTACTTTTCACACATTGCAGAATTAGCTGGGTGGGGCCTCGCCCTCAGGGTACCACTCCCTTTATCATCTCAGCACAAACCTTCTTAGCTCCTACACTAAATTCCCTACATTAAAGTCCCTCCTCAAACTGGAGGTTTTATATTCCTTTCTGCCCTGCTTGCTCTTTTTCATTGAGGATTTGTATAAGAGTGAGCTACACAACAGTCAATATTCGACTAGGGCCTGTTTCTCTCTCTCTCTCTCCCCCCCCCCCTCCCCCTTTCCCTCCTCCCCTCCTCCCCTGCCTGCCTGTTTCATGGTTGTTGTCTTAGGATGTTAAGTTCCCAGCTCCAGTGCCTGGTCTGCCCTGCTCCCCCAGCCTCTGAAACTGTAACCACCCCCATTAAACGCTTCTTTCTATGGTGTCTCTTCTCAGCAATAAAAACAGTAACTAAGACAGGTTGATACTGGAGTATTGGCTGCTGTGACAGGCCTGACTGTGATGTTTTGTGGAAGCATGTGGAAGGGCTGAACAGGCCATCCTAGAAAGGAACGCGGTGAGCAGTAGTGCCGAGAGCCCTGCTCAAGGTTTTCAAGCGAGAAGCAGTTAGCAGCAACTATTCTTGTGATGTGTTGGCAAAGAATGTGGCTGCTTTTTGCCCACTTGCCTTCACTCTGATTGGCAAGTTAATCTATCCTGTTCCCAGGTCATTTCTTCACTGGTGTTAGAACCTATTTCCTTTGGGATTCCATCCTCGGCTGAAAACTGGCAGCTCTCTTCAGCTCCCCTGGGATGCCAGCACCAGGCTGAGAATGTGGAGACAGTCAGGCTGGTGGACTGAGCAACTATCGGGTCCTTGGCCTTTTTGTCACAAGACAGCCATTGTTGGACTACTGGAACCTCAACCTGTAACCCACTCTAATAAGCCCCTATAACACAGCATAGCATAGCACAATATATACATAATATAGCTATCAATTCTGTTCCTTTAAGGGAATGAATACACCGCCCAATGAATGCGTCAATGAGCCAAAGATAAAAGGTCAGCTACCAGGTACCTGTAGCACCTTAGGAAGACATGCCTACTCATCCTTAGTTTTACCATAAATTGATGATGATGATGATGGTGTGTGTGTGTGTGTGTGTGTGTGTGTGTGTGTGTGTGTGTGTGTGATGCGCATACATGCGCTGTTTTCAGATAGCATCTCATGTACCTCAGGCTAGCCTCTACCTTATTATGTAGCCAAAGATGACCTTAAAGCTCTGATCCTACTGGGGTTTTAGTGTCCACCACCACACTGGGCTTTTTGGGTTGTTTTAGGGTTTTGGGGGGTGGTTTGTGCCCTCCTCAGACAGGGTATCTCTGTGTAGCCTTGGCTGTCCTGCACTTGATTTATAGACCAGGATGGCCTCAAGCTCACAGAGATCCACCTGTGTCTGCCTCCCCGATTGCTGGGATTATAGGTGGGCACCACCGCGTCTGGCTCACCGCACTATTTTATGTAGTGCTAGAGACCCAAACCATGGCTAGCAAGCATGCTGAGAATCCAAGACCGAGTGAGGCAGGAGGGTCTCCTGTTTAAGATCAGCTCATGCTATATAAACCCTTTCCCGGGAAACAAAGACATAGTTATTTGAAACATTCACGGCTCACTTCGGTTTATTACAAGTTACTTAGAGGAACAAATCTTTAGGCATGAAAAGCATCTGGCTCCAGCCTGCGCTTTATCCCCGGCTCCTATGAGAGGAAGAACAACTAGTACCATTTCCTCACTTGCGACTCCGGTTGACTCGGGATCAGCCGAGGGAGCAGGTGTAAGAAATTGAGTAACTATGAACTGTGGGTGCTCTGGGCCCCGAATGCTTTCCAGAGACCCTTAAATCATCTCTGCAGGTGGTGAGGCCACAGCACATGAAACTGCCTTCCCGGAGTCAGTGCAGTGAGCAAAAGCTGGAAAGGAAGCCCTGGGGCCTGGCAAGGACCCCTGGTTAACACGTGCCCTTCATTTCCTGACTCTGGACACTTGCCCTGGTTAACATGCACAGCGGCCAGAGAAATACCACCCACCCTGGGAGCCCAGGAGCTGGAGAGGTTAACAGTAAACTTACCCCAGGCACAGTGAACACATGCAGTTTGTCATGATCGTGTGTCACAGACCCAAAATATTGACTTAAATCATCTGAAGTCTCTTTTCCTTACAAGACACTCCCCTGCCAACTGCAGCATAAATACACACAGGCACATCAGCTAGGAATCTATGAGTCACGGCTGGCTGGAGGGGGAAGCTGTGTGGCCAAGTCCCTAACTCCTGTAAGGGCCAGAGTTTTCTCCCCAACCCCATGACAGACTAAGAGCGAGTGGGGGCGGGGGGCACTCAGCTACAGTGTGCTACTCAGGAGGCTGAGGCGGGGAGATCTTAAATATAAGAGGAGCCCATGCTAATGTAAACTACGCGTGTGGTTGGAATGGGAAAGACCCCCATTGGCCTGTATATTTGAATGCCTGGTCTGCAGTTGGTGGAACTGTTTGGGAAAGATTAGGGGGCGTGGCCTTGTTGGAGGAGGTGTGTCACTTAGGGGAGTCATTCCCAGTTGGTGCTCACTCACAAGCGCTTCCCACTCTCCTTGTGTGAACGCTCAGCTACTGCTCCAGCACCATTCCTGCCTGCTGCCATGCTCCCCACCATCATGGTCACGGACTCTACTACCCACTGGCATAGGGAGCCCCCAGTGCTATAACTTGCCTTGGCCATGGTGCTTGTTACAGCAAAAGAAGAGTAACTAAAAACATCATATCTTGATAAATAATTAATTAAAATTTAAAATTTAAAAATCACTACACTGAAGCCCATTACCACTTCCTTAGAGAAAGCTGGGCATGGTGGCACACACCTTTAATCCCAGCACTCTGCATGAGAAGCAGGTGGATCTTTCGAATTCAAGACCAGTCTGGTCTACACTTTTAAGTTCCAGGCCAGACAGTCTACAATAATACCCTCTCTCAAAACAAAGAACCAAACAAATAAAATAAAACAAAACAAACAAGAAAAGCCAGGCATGGTGGTGCATGCCTTTAATCCCAGCACTCAGGAAGAGGCAACAGCAGGGTGAGTTTGAAGCCAGCCTGGCCTACAGAGCAGGTTCCAGGTCAGCCAGGGCTATATAGAGAAACCCTGACTTTCAAAAAAAGTAGTTACCTAGCATTTCTATTATATTTAAACAGTATAAGTAATTGAGAGCAGATTTTTTAAAAAGTATATGGTATATGGTAAGGCCTGTAAGATGCTCAGTGAATTGAGCACATGCCAAACTGACCCTGATGATCTGATCTGAGTTTAGTTTCCAAGATCCACATGGTAGAACAGAGAACTGACTCCTACAAGCTAGCCTCCAACAGCCACACAAATACACATGACAACAAATACAATGTCATGATTTGGGGAGCTTTGGGAGGGGGTTGTTTGTTTGTTTGTTTGTTTTTGGTTGGTTGGTTGTTCAAGACACGGTTTCTCAGTGTAGCCTTGGCTGTCCTAGACTCACTTTGCCTCCTGAGTGCTGGGATTAAAGGTGTGCACCACCACGCTCGGCTAAAACGTCATGCTTTTAAACATTAACTACTTACTGCACAGTAGAACATGCATAGCTTATTTGCAAATATTATGCCACTTTATTTAAGGGACCACAGCATCCTCGGGAGTTTGATTTTACTCTATATAATATATATACACATATATATGTAAGATTATAATATGCTGCATTAGGATATATAATCATTTTACTGGAGAATTTATGGTTTTACATTTCTATGCCTATTTTCACATTTTATTCTCATAACACCAAAGTGCCATAGACAGGATACTCTTCCATTCTGAAGATGATCAAGAAACCAGGGATTGAGACTGGGGGTAGAACTTGGTGGCAGAGTACTGTCTAGCAAGCTCAGGGTCCTAGATTTAATCCCCAGCAATGCCCCCACCACGCACGCGCGCACATATGGACTAACTATCTTGCACCAGGGCATGCCAACGCCAACGAGCAGACTCGTTTCACTTCTCTGACCCTCTTCCCAGGGTTCCACTCTGGCAGTGATAAGGAAAAGATTTTCCGACTGCACACTCCACAGCCCTGCATCTGTCCAGACACCCACAGAAACCCTGGAATGTGCAACTCAGCTCACAGATGGTAAGGGGGCTAGCCAGGACAGAGGGAGCCTGCAAGGGAAAAAAGAAGTGACCGATTATCTAAGATATGTAAGACAGTTTAACTTCCGGCCCTGCTGGAGTCTGCTGCTGTTGAAATGTGTTTAACTGTGGGTGCCACTCTGCAGCAAGATGTGAGGAAGCAGGATCTGCTGCTATTTATAAATAGCTTGTTTTAGGCCATCTTTCCTGTAAAATAGCAGGCAGTCCAGACAGGGACGAGGAATGGATTTCTGTGGACTGAATTCAGAAAAGCTGACACCTTGCAAACGCCCTCCACACCAAGGCCTGATCCTGGTAAAAAAACTTCTGAATGGAGCCAGATGGACCCTGTCTGATCACAGCCATCCCAGGGGAGGACAACAGTCTTTTCCATTAATTTTCCTCTAGAGTAAGACAGAGTTAAAACAGGGAATTGGGGCTGGGTATGTTGGCCCACACCTTTAATCCCAGCATTGACTTCTGTGGGTTCGAGCCCAGCCTCACCTTTATGAGGCCAGCCTGGTCTATATGAGGCCAGCCTGGTCTATATGAGGCCAGCCTGGTCTATATGGGGCCAGCCTGCCCTACACAGCAAGCTCAAGGCAAATCAGGGCCACACAGTGAAACCCTGTCCTGAAAAAAAAAAGCAAAAACAAAAAAAACCAAAAAGTAGGCTGCCAGTGTGGAGCGCAAGGAGGGGAGAACCTACCCAGCACAGGTGGGGCTCTAGGCTTGAGGCCCAGCAATGCTGAAAATTAAATGATGAAAAACAAAACAGAAGGAGAAAACATGGGCTTCCGAGCATTCTGTGTTGCACTGCAGTAGCCTGCCCTGGCCTGCAGGGAGACTTACCCGCCTGAGCGCAGATTAACACTGAGCACTACGTTTTCTGCTCTAGAAACATGCTTAGGATAAAGTTTAGTTCCTAACAGTAAGAAATGAGCTCTAACTCTCAACAGAATGATTTACAGTGACACTGTAATACACAAGTTGCCGTGATTATGCTCTGTGTGGTTAGAGTCCTATTGCTGTGAGGCACCATGACCATGGCAACTCTTATAAAGGAAAGCATTTAACTGGGGTTCTTGGTTTCAGAGTTGTGCTGCGATACTATTATCATGTTGGGGAGCACAGTGGCATGCAGGCAGACATGGTGCTGGAGAAGTAACTCAGAGCTCTAAATCTGAATCTATAGGCAGCAGGAAAAGAAAGACACTGGGCCTGGCTTGGGCTTTTGAATACCTCAAAGCTCACTCCCCTCCAGTGGCACACTTCCTTCAACAAGACCATGCCCCCTAAGCCTTTCAAATAGTGCCACTGCCTGGCGACCAATCATTCAAATCTATGAGCTTATGGGGGCATTTTCACTCAGACTACCACAGCCTCTTTCTCCTTCAAAGATCTCTTTTAGATTTATTTATTTTATGTTTTGCCCGCACATATGTATGTACACCACATGGGTGTCTAGTGCCCATGGAAGTAGAAAAAGGTGTCCTGAACTGCATGGTTGAGAGCACCATGTGGGTGCTGGTTGGGAGCCACCATGTGGGTGCTAGACGCTAACTTGGGCCCTCTGCAAGAAAGACACCTGGTGGTTTTTGTTTTTTTGTTTTGGTTTGGTTTGGTTTTTGGTTTTTCGAGACAGGGTTTCTCCATTTAGCCTTGGGTGTCCTAGACTAACTTTGTAGACCAGGCTGGCCTCAAACTCACAGCAATCCTCCTGCCTCTGCCTCCCAAATGCTGGGATTAAAGGCGTGCGCCACCACACCCGGCTTAAGACCCGGGTTCTTAATCACTAGGCCATCTCACCAGCCCCTCAAAGATCTTCTTGAATTGTTACAAGTTGTGCTCTGGCCTCCGTCATGTGCACCATGGCAAGCACTCATCCAAATACATGCAAAACACACACAATTCAATCATATTGAAAATAACTTATGTGTCTGAGTGTATTGACTGACATGCATAACTGCAAAACCTGCATGCCTGGTGCCCACAGGGTCAGAAGAGGAGGTCAATCCCCTGAAATTACAGGTGGATGCTGGGAATTAAACCCGGGTCCTCTGCAAGAGCAGCCAGTGCTCTCTTAAGCCACTGAGTCATCTCCACAGACCCCTTAAAGGATTCCGAAGTGCTGGGGATCTACAAAGAAAGAGTGCAAGACCAAAAATAAAGAACGTAACATATATAGTCATTGATGGAATAGAAAAGATGCTGCAAGAGAAGCCAGGGGTTGGGGGGGAGACACGTTTCCTCCCTTTCCTAGTCAGACCCAGGAGAGAGCTGTGATCTTACGGTCCTGAAGCCCAGGCATGAGCCCCACTCACAGTCAGACCTCAGTGAGTGAGGTTTCAAAGCCTGCTCCCTGTGACCTGTGTGGTTCTGTGCCGGGGTTCACATGGAGGCAGGATTGGGACCCTAGTGCCCACAACTAACTCACAGTAAAAGGCTACTTGGAAAAGATAAACAGGCTGGGCGATGGCACATGCCTTTAATCCCAGCCCTCGGGAGACAGAGGCAGGTGGATCTCTGTGAGTTTGAGGCCAGCCTGGTCTACAAAGCAAGTCCAGGACAGCTAAGGCTACACAGAGAAACCCTTTCTTGAAAAAAAAGAAAGAAAAAGGAAGAAAGAAAGAAAAGATAAACAGGAGCCGGGACACAGGCAGAGGTGCAGCCTTGGCAATAACTTTTAAGAAAAAATTGACGCTCATGTCTGAGAGACGTCTGCCCGTTAGAGCTGAAGACCGTCTTAAGGGCCACCTACTTCCTGGCCCACATATACATCAATCCTCTCCCACTCCAGATGCCCCCCCTCACCCCCCCCCACTGAAGCCCCACCCCACCCCCATGCATTAGAACAGACTCAGAGGGACAGATGACATGCTAGAGGGGGCATGGGGGGGGTATCTACACAGAAACACCCATCAGCAGTAACTTTACTAGCTTGTCTTTGATCCTTGTCAGTCTATAAAAGGACCTTCCAGGACCTTCAAAGGAAACCACACTGTACTGGACATCCAGGTCACTGCTAAGAACTACACCCAGATTTTAAAAGAAAAGAACACAAAAGGATGAGTTTTCACAAGTCCAAAGGGAAGGTAAGACAAAAAAGCAATGGGGGCCTGTGTGTTGGAGAAAGCCAGAGACAAGAACAAAACAAAACAAAACAAAACAAAACAAAAAAACCTAAACACAACACACTGGAGATCTTTTTTTGTTTTGTTTTGTTTTTGTTTTTCAAGACAATGTTTCTCTGTGTAGTCCTAGCTGTCCTGGACTCGCTTTGTAGACTAGACTGACCTCCACCTCAGTGATCCCCCTGCCTGTGCCCCCAGAGTGCTGGGACTAAGGGCCTGCACCACCACCGCCTATCATGCTGGAGGCCATTAGAAATCATCCTACTTCTCTGTGCCAGGGAGTGGCCCAGGTGCACTGCCGCTTGGATGAAACAGACAGACAGCAGGGAACCAGGTAGCATGGCCCGGAAGCGGCTGGCAAAGCTGCTCAGTGAAGCTCCAAGGAGACACGCAGTCATCAGGTTCTTATTGTCACCAAGTCAACCATCTTACCTATTAATCCAGCCAGCATGAGGAACAGACGTCATTGACTACGTGGACTTTACCTGGAAGATGACCAAGTTCCAGAGGCAAGGCCTTGCTTGCCAGGAGCTACTTAGCCGGATGAGGAATGTAAAAAAAAAAGACAGCACAAAAGGGAAAGGCTGCACTGAGCCATACCCTCTGCGGTTCGCCCAAGAGCATGGTCTTTCTGGGCTGGTGAGATGGCTCCAAGGTGCCTAGTGCCAAGCCTGCTGATCATTGGAACCACGTGGTACAGAGAACTGACCTCAAAGGGTGAGCACATGTATGCTCACACTGACCCATATGCACACACACACACACATAATAAATGCAATTTTTTTTAAATAAAAGCAATTTTACCGGTTTTTCTGGCTTCTTGGTTCCCCCACTCCAACATTTAAGGGCAAAGACAGAAAAGAGAACTGTTTCCGCAGATACGAGGTCCTTGCTCTCTCCCTGGATGGATCTGGTCATTTAGGGTCAAACTATTATTAGTGGAGGAATCCAGCCTAGCTTTCTTCTCCCCAGCTCCACTGCCCCATTGACCTGTCCTGCCCCCACATCTCACACTGGTCATTGGGTGCGGGGTAGGGGTGGAGTGGCAGTCCCTTCAGGACTGAATTACAGAAACTATGCTTTCCATATATATGAGTTCCCCGCCCACTTCCCAGACCAGGAACCCACAGATCAGCCATAGGCTGTAAAGACAGGGTTTTGGCCTCTCGATCAGATTCTCAGACAAAGGCTCTTGGCCACCTGACCTCTTCCATCTGGTCTGTTGGCAAAGGGTTGAGCTCAAAAAAGCCACAAGAGCTGGCTGCTCCTGACTCACCCTTCCCTCAGCTCGGGTAAACTACTGACTGAATACATCAATATTGCTGTTTTCATTAGGAGATGCTGCCTAAGCCCCAGCTTCCCTCCCGCCATCCCAGTCCTATCCACCTGCCTTTCCCACATTAGGCTCCTCCTGGACCACAGCCAACTGGGTAGTCAGGAGTGAGCTTTCCTTCCTGACCATAGTCACACGACCTAAGCTTTAAGGGCAAGGTTAGGGAAGGCGGCTGGTATCAAAGAGTGGCACAGAGCTGCTGGTCACCCCCTCTCCTACCTCAAACACGTCCAAAAAGATTGATTTAACCTCACCAGGCACAGTGGCACTTGTCTACAACCCTGACACTCAGGACTGAGAAGACTATGTAGAGAGGCCCATATAAGTTAACCTCTCCCAAGTCTTCGAAGTCCAGATAAAGCAAGAGGACACAAATGTGCACCTGAGGGAACAAGTCACCAAGGCAGCCTGTCAACAATACCCTACTGGTTTGTTGTTGCTTTGTATAAGTTTCCTGTTTTGTGTGTGTCCCCCCCCCACCCCCACCCCTGCCCCCAGGTGATAGGGTTTCTCTATGCAGCCTTGGCTGTCCTGGAACTCGCTCTGTAGACCAGGCTGGCCTCAAATTCAGAGATCCGCCTGCCCAGCACTGGATTAGAGGCATGCGCCACCACTGGCTGGCTAAAGATTATTTTCATTTTATGTGTATGACTGTTTGCCTTCATATATATGCATACACACTGTGTACATGCAGTAACTGCAGAAACCAGAAAAGGGCACTGTACCCCAGGACTGAGTTACAGGAAACTGTGAGCTGCCAAGAGAGGTCTCTTTAATCCTGAGCTTTGTTTTGTTTTTTGTTTTTGTTTTTTTTCTGATTGATTGATTGATTGATTTTGGGGTATTGTTTGTTTTTTTTTAAGATTTTAAAATTTTTTATTTATTATTTATACAGTACTGTGGCCCCATGTGTGCCTGAGAGCACCAGATCCCATTATAGATGGTTGTGAGCCACGATGTGGTTGCTGGGAATTGAACTCAGGATCTTTGGAAGAACAGACTGTGCTCTTAACCGCAGAGCCATCTCTCCAGACCCGAGCTTTGTTTTTGTAATCCTATTCAACAGTTAAAATTTTCATGAAAAAGCTGGGTGCAGTAGTACCCATCTATAACTCCTGCACTCTGGGAGGCAGCGGCAGGTGTATCTCTGTGAGTTTGAGGCTAACGTGAAATTAACCAAATCCCAACAAAATTACATTAAAAAGAGACATGGAAAAAAGAGTAGATGTCAGTAAAGGATCAGTTAGTTTGGTTTTCTGTAAGGAAATCAATAAACTGCCTAATACAGATTCCAAAGGGGGAAATAGAGAAATAACAGTATGGTTGTTTGATTTCTTTGTAAATAAAAGGAGGAATTATCAAAAGAGGTGAAAGTAGTTCTCTGGGAGGCAGGATGAGTCAATACAAGGAATGTTGATTTGGGATTACTGGGTTTGCAAGAGGGATAGTAGCTATCAGCAGCATGGCCATCATCCCCAGGACCACACCAGACACCTGCCGTCGTCGCCACCACCACTAACAACAACAACAACATCATGATGCCCAGGACCACACCAGACACCTGTGGTCGTCACCACCACTAACATCACCACCATCATCATCATCATCATCATGCCCAGGCCCACACCAGACACCTGTCATCGTCGTCGTCATCATCACCACCACAACCATCATCAACACCAGGACCACATCAGCCACCTGTCGTCACCACCACCACCATGGCTAGTGCTGCTGCCACTGAGCACCAGGAAACCTTTCCACTGCCTTCCCTGTACTCTGCTATGTAATCTCAATGGTAGGAATTCTGTGTAAACCAAAAGGATACGGAACTAGAAAGATCCAACTGCCTTTGCCTCCACAGAGCTAGGGCTAAGAGTGTGTGCGTGTTACCAAGGCCTTGAACCCACGCCTTGTGCACTGGGTTTTTAGATTTTATCTTGTGTGCTGGTCTGAACAATATCAGCTCAGCCCCCTTACTCCCTTGCTGGATGTGGCAGGGCACTACTTTAGCCCATGAGCCAGGGCTATACAGAGAAACTCTGTCTCTTAAAAAAAAAAAAATAAGCAAACAAACAAAAAAATGGCATCCACAGGCTTTGAATGCTTGGTGATCCTTGACAGGGATTAAGAGGTATGGCCTGGTGTGGCCCTGTTGGAGAAAGTGTATCACTGGGGGTGGGCTTTGGGGTTTCCAACACTCAAGCCAAGCCCAATGTGTCTCTCTTCCCACTGCCTGCAGATCCCAATGTGGTCCTCATCTGCCTCTGAGAGCTACGTGTCAGCTCCTTCTCCAGCACCATGTCTGCCTGCATGCTGTCATATAGACTATAAATCTCTGAATCTGTGCTCCAGTCCTAGCTAAATGTTTCTTTTATAAGAGTTGCTGTGGCTATGGTGTCCCTTCACAGCAAAAGAACACTGACTGAGACACCTTGAGACAAGGTTTCTAGGTTGGTCAGGCTGACCTCAGATTTCAAGGCTCCTGACTATCAGCCTCCTTAAAACTTGAGGTGGATGCCCACACCTTTTTTTTTGTAATTACAAAGTAGTCTTTTCTTTTTAAAGCAATTTTTTAAAACTTATTTATGTATGGGGGCCACCATGTGAGTTCCAGGAATCAAACTCGGGGTGCCAGGCTTGGTGGCAAACATCTTTGCTGAAGCATCTCACTCCACACACACAGCCTTGGTCAACAGTAAAAAATAAAGATAGCCAATTAAATGCCAGGGTGTCAGCTCTTCCTATGACATCAGGCTTAGGGGGGAGGGGGGGCGGGCGGCAGAATCAGGCATGGCATCACCCCGATCAAGAACCACTTCAATGTTATGAGCTACAATCCAAACTGCCCTCTCTGATTTTACTCACACTCACCTTATTTCTTGGACTACAAAGTACATAAATGCGCATGTGCGCGCGCGCACACACACACACACACACACACACACACACACCATAACCACGTTTGTATCCAAGGTCCTTATCCCCAAGGAAACAATATTGTTTTAACCCTAATCAAAACACACCAGCACCAGGGGAGGTGGGGTGCTATGCCTGTCCCAGGAAATGTACACAACAAAATTCCACATGCAGCTTCATTCAGGAGGTAAGGGGCCCCTTCTGAAGCTCATGGACACCCTCCCCTGCTAACCTAACTAAACTGCCCTACAGAGAAGCTGTCTGTGTTCAGGAGTGGAAGCACAGAGCCAGCCCCAGCGGCCCAGGCGCTGTCAGCGGTGCTCTGGTTTAGAGACCGCAGGTGGGAGCTGAGTAGTGCAGCTGGGAAGGAAGAGTGGGGACCTCCAAAGGTTGGGATCTGCGGTTGGTAGTGGTGTTCTGTTCTCAGAAGAGATTAAAAGCAGTTCTCAGGGGATCGGTTAGTGCCTATGAGGATGTGTGGTTATTAAAGGCTAAGCCTGGTGTCCTCCCCATTCTCTGGTTTCCTGTCTCTCACACAGGCGTCCACCATGGCACCATCAGCAGTGACCCAACTGTCACTCAACCCTGAAATCTCCAGGCTCAAAGCAGCAAGGCAAATAAGCCCCTCTTCTGTATGCATCACCTAGCCTTGGGCATTCTGTTATGGCGACAGGAAGCAGACCAGCACAGTCAATGACATGGACACAGATTTCCAGAAAGGATAAGATACCCTGGGTTTTCTGGAACACTAACGCTCTTCACAGGCATGCCACGTCATCAGAATCAATGGAGCATGAGAGAGAGGAGACAGCGCTGAGGTACTCCCCTGCAAGGATGTTCCTGAGACAGAAACGGTTCCCCGAGTTCAATGAAACTGACATTTCGTTCGTGTAAAACAAGCTGGGAGCCAGCTGCTTGTTGCATAGTCAAGATAACGTCGTATCTCGAGGGGCATGATTCTCCAGGGAGACAGCAGTAAAAAAGAAAAAAAGATATATTTGCCAAGGAGAATCATTTTTTCTACAGATGTACTCTATCTACCTGGGCAGGGTGGCACGTGCCTGTTCTCCCAGCACTCAGAAGGCTGAAACAGGAGTTCAAGACTAGAATGGGTAATAAAAACCTCACTTAAAAAATATAACATTGGCCAGGTGGTGGAGGCACACGCCTTTAATCCAAGCACACAGGAGGCAGAAGCGGGTGGCTCTCTGTGAGTTTAAAGCCAGCCTGGTCCACAAATCCAGGTCATCCAGAGGTACACAGAGAAACCAACCCTGTCTTGGGGGGAGGGGGAGGAAAGTCCATTAAGAATATAGCTCAGTTGGTGGAGCACTTACCTAGCTGTGCATGAAGCCAGGGGTTTGATCCTAGCAGTGTGCCGGGGTGTGACGGTGTGGTGGTGCGCACCTGTATTCCCAGAAGGAATTCCCAACTATGTGGCAGGACCTTTCTTAGATCCTGCAGGAATGTGCGTCTGTGGCTGAAACTAAAGGGCCTACTGAGAAAAGCCTCTGAGGAGGTCCTCTGCCTCAGTTCCCCCTCTGGACTTCCCACAGAATGTTTCCTCTTCGCTCACCACAATGTGTGAGAATTTCTGCCACCAGCAACCCAGTTAGCTCTCCACCGCACCAGCTGCGGGCGCTACAGTTCACTCCACTTTCGTGTAACCAACCTGGAGACAGAATCAGATCTGTAGTTTAATTAAGGACTCGGTCTTCAAGTCCCACGTCCCCCACCGAGGAGTCTCAACTCAAGCCTGTGCTTTCTGACGCACAGGCTATAAAAATGGAGTCTCCTTGGGGAGGATTAATTTGTTAGGAAGAACCACAAACCCATTAGACCATTTGAACAGCCAGACAGAAGAGATGCACGGCGGGCGCACAAGGTGTGCGGGAGGAGGACGGAGCATCCGTGTGTGCCTCCCTCCGGCATCTCTACTTGTCTGGCTACCCAGCAGCCAGCCTGAGTCTTGTCCTTCTGGGTTTTCTCGGAACTTCATTGCACGGGCATGACTGATTAACAGAACTGGTCGTGATGATCAACTCAACTTTTACCTCCTTCCCTTCCCTGACGGTCACAAGATAGGCAAGACCATGAAGAATCCAGCCTCCTCAACAACAACAACAAAAAAAATTTTTTTTGCTTTTTTTTTTTTTAAGTATATTGCTTATTTATTTTTATTTTATTTTTGCTTGATTTTGTTTTTTGTCAGACAGGGTTTCTCTGTGTAGCCTTGACTGTCCTGGACCCGCTTTGTAGACAAGGCTGACCTCGAACTCACAGCGATCCACCTGCCTCTGCCTCCCAAGTACTGGGATTAAAGGTGTGCACCACCCCTACTACCAGATTAATTTTTTTAATGAGTTCAAGTGTGATAAGCTGTTGAGACCATAAATATATATATTAAAAGTTGAGGCTGGAAGACATAACTCAGTTGGCAGAATGTTCCATACACCAAGCCCCGGTTCCATCTTGAGCATCCCAAAAGACTGTGTTATGGCGGTACCCAACACTTAAGTCAAGAAAGTCAAGGTCATCCTTCAGCTATATAGTGAGTTCTCGGCCAGACTGGGACACCTAAGACTATCTCAATCCAGCCTAACCCCCCACATAAACTATGGGGTTGATGCAGTCATGGCTTCATGGTTATAGCTGGCCTCCCAGGGATTTCAAGGCCAGCCTGGGACAGAGATCCTATAGGAAGGAGGAAGGCTTAAAAACAACAGCAACAACAACAACTTAGGAGGTAGATAAAGACTAAGTTTAAGTAGGTCAGGGCATGGCCTTGCATCCCCTTCTCCACTTCTTGGTCACCAGGAAGCATGTGGCACTTCACCACCCAGCATTCTCTCCCCTGACACCCTTTGCCACAGACTGCAACAGACTCCAGTGGCCAAGGTCTGAACCTGTAAGCCAAAATAAGTCTTCTCTCCTTTAAGGTCATGGTCACAGGACAACACCGATGAACACAAAACTCTGTGTGACAGGAAGGGGGACAGGAGGTTGTGGCCAAAGACCAAATACTAAAACAAAAGTTTCTCCTGATCTTTCCACACACTAGAGAGTTCGGAGTTCTGAACTGGGCACACAACCAATCCTTCTTAAATCCCTGCCTCATAGCACTAAAGGCTTCTATTTCTGTTTTCCACTTGTACCTCTGATTCACTCTGAGCCTAGTGTCACCTCTGAGGAGGCTCAGTTCCCAGTCCTGTGGGCACTCACTACACTGCCCCTTGCAAGCTTCTGCTGGAGCGCCACAGATCAGAGCCGGTTTTCTAGGTTCTTAAGTTGGCTGGGCAGGTTCTGGATCCAGCAGCAACACTCAAAGGCTATGAGACTTGAGGTGGCTACTGAACTCTGTGAAAATGGAGGATCGTTATAGCAACCCACCTCCGAGGGCTTAAAGAGGTTACCAGACGTTACACCTAGGCCGGCTCAGTGAGGGTTCGGGAAATAAACACTACCATAAGCAGAGCGTGCTCAAAGGAAAGGGACAATAAGGCAACATTAGAAACCTTTACGCTGTGTCAGTGTCAGAGGGAAAACTAAGACAGAGTGGCAAGTGAACACCATAGCTTACGTAAGAGCGTGTGGCATTTTAGATTAAAGAGGAAACCAAGGTGGCTAGAGAGACGCTGCAATGGGCAAAGGCCCTGGCTTGAGTTTGATCTGCGGGAGGGACCCCGATGGCAGAAGGAGAGAAAGTTCTCCTCCAAATTATCTCTGAACTCCACATTCACGCTCAAGCACATGGCCAGGCACACGTGCACAAACTCTCACATTCATGAAACACAGGAACATATACACACACACACACACCACACATACACACACAAACACAAAATGTAATCTTAAAAAGCTATGAACTTTTTTTATAAATAGATAAAAATGCTGTAATAAATGTAAAAAAAAATAAGTCACCTAAGTTTCACTGTTGTTTGGGGGTTTGTTGTTTGGTCTGATTTTTTCTTGTTTTGCTTTGTTGAGACAGGGTCTCATTTACTTAGCTGGCCTGAAGCTTCCTTACCAAACTGGCACTGAATTCACACGGATCTGCCTCCCTTTGTCACCCAAGTGCTGGGATTACAAACATGAGCGGCAATGTGGCTGTGTGCGCATGAGTGCTTAAAATAGGCTGTTCTTCCTAATAAGTCAAGGGCTGCGCCACACCTCAAAAACCTTGAGTGCCAACAACTTCCTTAAACTCAGACATCTGTCCAAGCGCTCAACAGAAGAACCATGGTTTTTTGTTTTGTTTTGTTTTTTTTCTGCAGATGCAGGGACCGTTTATAGCTGGCTTTTCCAAGAACTGGCATGTGAGACTGTGACTTCTCGGATCTCAAATTCTAAAGTTAGAATGGGAGTTGGGGGGGGCGGGGTCAGACAAACTCCACCTAACACAAGGAAGGAAACCTCAACACACTCTCAGCAGCCGGGGCGCCTGCTACATTGTACACATCAGGGTCCTTAAAGACTTTCTCCTGGGAAGATAAACAGAACAGAGGAAGAAACGCCTAGGAATCCCAATTCAGACTCAAGTGAAGCGGCAGATAAAGATAGTTTAAGAGGGCTTTAAGAAGCCAGGGGTGGTGGCACACGCCTGTAATCCCAGCACTTGGAAGGCAGAGGCAGGTGGATCACTGTGAGTTCGAGGCCAGTCTGGTCTACAAAGCGAGAGCAGGACAGCCAAGGCTACACAGAGAAACCCTGTCTCAAACAAACAAAACAAAAATAGAAAAGAGAGAGAGAGAGGGCGTTAAGGGTTAGAAGTGCCCACAGGGGCGAGAAGAAGGCAACATGCTGAGCGGAGCCATCTCTGAACTCACAGGTGGAGGTGAGCAGAGATCTGGGCCCTGGAAGTGGTCGGCAGTTAGGGTGGGAAAGAAAGGACAGGTGTGGTGTGTGCACAGAGAAAAACAGATCCTGGGCGATGGGGAGGAAATGCCGGGAGGGGAAGAGTGGAGACAGAAACCCACAAGGAATGCCCTGGGAGTGCCGGGTAGAATCAGAGCTGCATTTGTTTAAAGCTCACCCCAGCAGCAATGTGGAGAATGTTCTGGAGGTGGTCCAGGCTGCCAGCTGGGAAATCAGCCACTGGAGAGTCATGCTGTCCGGAACTGACGGAAGCAGGACTAAGAGTCCAAGAGAGACTCGCGAGGGGAACCGATGGGATCAGCGGGCTGGAAGCATGTGGAAGGAGGTGGATTTTTGCAGACTGACAGAGGCGATGGCAAAGTGTCTCTCCTGTGAGTGGCCGGAGAGAGTGCAGGTGGGAGCGCGGGTCTGTGGCGAGGAATCAGCACCGGGATTAGCAGGATCCCAGTGACCACTGAACAAATGGGAAAGGGCTTGGAACAAGTCATAACTGACCAGACCATCGCTGACCAACGAGGGTACAGACTGTAGACAGGGAGAAAAGCAGAGGGCTGCCAAGGAGCTTCTGGGGCAGGACCCATGCCCAGGCAGAAAGAATCCATGAGGCAACTGAGAGGGCAATGAGAAGCAACTAGCCAGCTGCCCCAGATCAGCGGTTCTCAACCTGTGGGTCGCGACCCCTTCACAGAGGTGGTATGGCTATTTCATAGGAATTGGGTCTCGGATATCCTGCTGACCAGGTATTTACATTACATAACAGTAGAAACAGAAATAATTTTATGGGTGGGGTGGGGTGCGTCACAACATGTGGACCGGGTTTAAAGGGTCCAGCACCAAGAAGGTTGAGAACCCCTGTGGTAGACACATCCCAGGCGAGACAGCACAGTCAAACGTGAGACAGAAAGGTGAGCCTGGGAACCAGACTTCAGCAGGGATCCAGACACCGGGTGACCGCATGGAAACCCAGCAAGAAAGGCTTCCCCACAGCCATTAACGTCCCCTGCTCCTCTTGACCTGCCCAGCACTGAGTCTACCACTCACGTGACATCGTGCCCGCCCGCAATCGTCGCTCCCTCTGCACTCACTCAAGCCATCTCCGTGCAAGAGGTTGAGGACACAAGGCATGAACCTGCATCCCAACATTCTGATCTCAAAATCACAGGTACAAGCAGCCAGCCATGACCCATGGAGAGTCCAGGAAACTACTTAAAGGGTCCAGCTTAGTCCAACAGATGTTTAACCACCTACCCAGCAGCCAGATGGTAATTATGGCAGGTGCTGCATTAACAGGGGTGAGTGAGAACCAGGCATGGAGGACCCCTAAGGAAGGGAGCTTTCTCTCAGGCGCTGCTGCTCTCTGGCGCCTCAGAGAGCCCAAGCACACATCTGAATCATATTTACCAAATAAAGAACACCTGGCTGAGGGGGAAAAAAAAAAAATCACCATTCAGGATTATTAAGGGATCCCATTGTGTTTTCTGAAGTTTGTAACCGGGTCTTTCTATGTATTCCAAGGCTTAGACCTCATGACCATGCCTTTGCCTGCACAATGCTGGGATTACAGGTGTGCACCACCACATGTGGCTCACAACATGGTAGGCACATGGACACTTTATTTTCTTCCTTTAAAAAATAAACACATATTAAGCTGGGCCTGGACCCAGGAGAAACCAGGAAGGGTTCACCATTGACACTTTGCATCAACAAGTTTTGTTTTGTTTTTCTTTTTGAGACAGGGTTTCTCTGTATAGCCTTGGCTGTCCTGGACTCGCTTTGTAGAGCAGGCTGGCCTCGAACTCACAGTGATCCACCTACCTCTGCCTCCCAAGAGCTGGGATTAAAGGCGTGCGCCACCAAGAATAAAAGAACTGATGTGGTGCTTAGCTCTGCGAGGCCCAGGGCTGTGGCCCAAGCACTGCACAGACCAGCTGTAGCTCGGTGGGTCTGAAGGAAAAGGCTCCCCATAGGCTCTGACCTTTGAATAGCGCCAGCTAGTGGCGCCATTTGTGCAGTTCAGGAAGTGTGGCCTTGCAGGAGGAACTACATCACTAGGCACCAGACACCATTCCCAGTATGCGACAGGAGCGCTCAGCTTCCGGCTGCCAGGTCTGCAGCATGACGCCATGCTGTCTCTGCCATTATGGCCACTAGCCCACTGGAACTATAAGCCCAAAAGTCCTTTCCTTCTATAAATTGCCTTGGCCATGATATTTTATCACAACAGTAGAAGTGTGACTGCTACAGTGCCAACTGGTAAAGGCGGAGAGGGATCAGGAAGGAGCTCAAGGTCATCCCTGGCTATTCAAGGCCAAGTTCAAAGCCAGCTTGTGGTGCATGAGAAGGGAAGAGGGGGAGAAGAGAGAGAAGGTGGAAGGAATCAGGGACAGGAGGAGGAGAGGAAAACATTGTGAACTGAGAAGACCACCTTGAAAGATGCCCAACTACCAGCTACCACCTTGAAAGATGCCCAACTGCCAGCTAGGAGCCTGGTGAGCAAAGGAGGAAGGGCACCTACCCTAAGAAGATCATTAATGTCAATAACAAGGCTGTAACTCACGGCTCTCTGTGTTCCCTTCCGGACACCACCACGCTGAGCCCCTTAGTTCACATCTTAAGTGTTTTCCCACCCAAAAACGTGATGGATGTGTTGGTTACTGGGCTTAGCCTTTCAACATACATCAACACATAGATGTATGACTGAGCCAGGGAGGTGGCACAGGCCTTTAATGCCACTGTAGAGACCAAACCAACGCCATTTTGTGTTCAGGGCCTGAGAACTTGACACCCAGCCACCCCACACCCCGCCCCTAGAACTTCCAGGGAGAACCACAAACATACAGCTAGCAACCATTGCTAGCAGTTTGCACCCAGGGTCAACCAATCAGAGGTACAGGTCACAGTGACCAAAAGAAATGAAAAATTCCCTCCTGCAGTCTGGCCCTGGTCCCCTCGTTTAGCCCTGGTCCCCCAGCCAATCAGCTTAAAGAGCAACTCTCCTGTACCCCTCTAACCTATCTTTTAACAGCAAGGCTTGGAAATGGCTTAGAAACCCCCAACCGCTTGCAGTTTTTTTTTCCCTTTAAAAAACCCTGTTCCCCTAGCACTAGGGGCCGCCATCTTCCCTCCCAAGGAGGGGGGCTGGTGGTCCAGGCTCTGAGCTTGAAATAAACAAGACCCTGTGTGATGCAGGCGGCTGATTCCTGGTCTTTGGGGGTTTCACTACTTAGGCGTTACACCAGGGCTCCGAAGGCAGAAGCAGGAAGATCCAGCCAGGGCTGGCCATACAAAGAAACCCTGTCTCAAAAACCAAACAACAAAAAGTATTCCCTGATTAAACAAATAAATGTTTTTGAGAATATACTATTTTTAACAAAACAGACCGATCAAAAAGGCTATTCTGACGGCGCACAGGCTGTACAATGTGAATGCACATGTGACGCAGGGCACTTGTTCCCAGCTCGGACCCTGCTATGTACCCAGTAGGGCATGTTTTCTAACTCATTCCTAACAAGCTAGGCCTTCTCTCCTCTTCACAGATACAGGGATGGGATAAGTTCACAAGAAACAGATTAGAAAGGGTCCAGCCAGGCGTGGTGGCGCACGCCTTTAATCCCAGCACTCGGGAGGCAGAGACAGGCAGATCACTGTGAGTTCCAGGCCAGCCTGGTCTACAAAGCGAGTCCAGGACAGCCAAGGCTCCACAGAGAAACCCTGTCTCGAAAAAAAACCAAAAAAAAAAAAAAAAAAAAAAAAAAAAGAATGGGTCCAGCCAGGCCAGGGATGCCAGCCTGACTGAGTGCAAAGCCTCTGTTCCCTGCCTCACCAGGCCAGGAGCACCCACTCACCAGAAAGCATTTTGGCAACAAGCCTAGAGGGTCGCCATGCTACCAGGGACACAGAGACAACCTAAAGCTTTGATTCTATTACAATCAAAGACCTCAAATCTCACACTGCCCCTATGTACACAAGCCCCTGGAAGGCCTGGTGGAGTTCTTCTCAGGCTTGTGTGAAATACAAGCCTCCCCTGCATCCATTCAGGGAACCAAAGGTCAGCCTAGCCCCAGTGTGCGCTGGGGCATCAGACAGGGAAAGTGCATCTCCTCCAGAACAGTGTTCCTGCCTCACTCCTTCAAATAGGGAGTACTGCTCCATATTGCTTTTCCCACAAAAGAGGTGTAGGAAATGCAGCGAGTGGCTCATCAAAACAGCATGTCTGACCTCCAGAGAACAATCAATAAGTCCTGAGAGAAATGGCAAGGCTCCAGAACCAGTCTCCTCCCCAGAATGGGACTTCTGGAGAAATTCCAAAGCCCCCTCAGACAACCAATACATCATACAATGGCGTGAGCCCTCTCCTGAGACAGATCCATCCTGATGCTTGTGTTCTGCGGCTCCCAACCAGCCTGTTAGCAGAGGCAGACCTGTGAGCCAGGCGGCTGCTGCAGGCTACCTGCAGCCCCAGTCCTAGTCGGAACTACTCACTGCCAAGTTTTTATTTATTTGTTTGTTTGAGGAGGAGAGTTGCTGAGACAGGGTTTCTATTATGTATCCCCGGATATCCCTAGAACTCACTGGGTAGACCAGGCTGGCCCAAACTCTCAGAGATGAGCCTGCTTCTTTCTGCCTCCCTGAAAGATGGGATTAAAGGCGAGCTCCATTAGGCTAGGCTGAAACCGGTAACATTTTATCTTCTAAGTTTAGCGTGTTTCTGGGGAACCAGGCAAGCCTTCACTGGAGCTAAGAGACTTTAAAAACACACCTCATAAAGCTGTATGTCATTTTGTCTTTGGATGATCTTTGCCTTTGGATGATCACCATTCTTTCAGGGCAGATGATACATAATTACATATATTATAAACCTCTGTTAAAATCCTAGACACTGCTATTTAAAATGTTCTTTTTTGATGAAAGGAACACAAAGCCCTGTGTAAACTGTGGAACATGTATAGTATTTTCCATTCTATTAGATTTGTGATAGCGGCGCCGGAGGTTAAGAATGCACACTGCAGACACAGCTGTCACACTCTTCAGACAGCTTTGGGCCCCTGCACAACACGGTTTCCATGCACGCGCGCGCGCACACACACACACACACACTTACAAATAAGTAAATCTAAAAAGATTTGTCTGGGAAAAAAAAAAGAAAAAAAACTACCCAATTCCAATCCCTTTTAGAAAAGGCCCGTGTTGGCCGGGCGTGGTGGTGCACGCTTTTAATCCCAGCACCTGGGAGGCAGAGGCAGGTGGATCTCTGTGAGTTCGAGGCCAGCCCAGCCAAGGCTACACAGAGAAACCTCATCTCGAAAAACAAACAAAAAAATAAATGGCCCCTGTTGAGGCCCTGCAGGTGCGTTTTCTCCAAGCAAGGCAGTTGTACCTTTTCCTACAGGAAATTGCTTGGGCTTGCAAGGTCTATGCTCGGGTTGAAGACCTAGCTCCTATCCAGTTCCTAATGATTAGCATTCACCTAAACAAAATGGATGGCAACTGAGAGAAGGTGACATGCACTCTACAGCTGATTTTTTTTTTACCATTTTTCTACACGGAACATTAGACAGGCATCTATCTAGCCATCAGGCAAGTGCACTCACACTAAGCCGTGCAGGGGAGGGAACCGGCCCCTCCTCAAGAGAAAACACCAGTGCGAATAGCACTAGCCAGGTCCCCAGCAGCAGTCAAGGCAAACCGGCTGAGCTGCTGACTCAGTATTTGGGGGCTCAAGAGCAGCGCAGTGGGGGAGTACATGCTTTGCATGAGCTCCTGTGTTCAATCATAACACCACAAAAAAATAAAACTGTCAGAAGACGATGTAACTGGGCAGAAAAAGCAATGCATCCTTTAGCCATTAACCCAACAGCCGGGCCTGTCTACTGCATACATTTGCAGACGGACTGGTCAGGAGGGCCCTGAGCAAACACTCAAGGAAGTGAAAGTTGGCCATCAGGAGTCAACTGTTAAGACTATTAGAAGACTATAAGACTATAAGATAACTGAGTTATCTCCTCCCAGCTAGGGAGGGTCCATCCTGGAGAACCAGTCAACAGAAAGGAACAATTTTACAGCCCCTTGTGAGCCTTTTTGTGACATCTTCCTTTACATTTGTGTGTGTGTGTGTGTGTGTGTGTGTGTGTGTGTGTCTGGATGTAGTAGTGCAAGCCTTTAATCTCAACAGTCACTCCAGAGGCAGACGCAGGAGGATCTCTGAGTTCAAGGTGAGCCTGGTCTACATAGCAAGTTCTAGGACAGCCAGGACTACAGAGACCAGTCTCCAAAAGAAAAAGAAAAAAAAAAGTTGGGGTGTGTGTATGTGTGCATGTGTATGCACATGTATCTGTGGAAGCCAGCAGTCAAAGAACGGGGTCTTCTGCCATCACTCTTGACCTGTTTGAAACAAGGTCTCCCACAGAACCTGAAGCTGATTTAGCTAGGCAGGAAGGCAGGCAAGCCAGCAAGTACCTAAGTCTTTGGGCCTCTACCATAACCCCCCCCCCAACCAGTACTAGGGTGACAGGCAGCAGCAGGGTTCAAGGAGGAATGGGGTTCCTGAGAAGGCTAACCAGTAATGGTCTCGTTGAGGAAATAAGCAGTCCATCCTGTTGTCCCATGCTCCCCCTCTTCAGGTGAACTACATATTTCCTGTGAGAAAATAGACAGACCCAACTCTTCAGGAGACAACAGTGGGGTTTTTATCTTTGGAGCAATCAGAATGTCTCCACCCAAAGCCAAAGGTCTCTCATTCCTTTGATCAGGAGGGCTAAGGAGGGGCAGCTGCCGAGTTTCCCTTTCAGGTGTTACTACAGAAGGCAAGGGGCGAGCATTCAGCGGACCAGGGGAGGAGGACCCATCTCCAGGGTCCCCATCTAGCTGACCTAACAGCTCCCCTCACTTTACAAAGCTAAGGCCTGCCTTTCCTGAGCTCGGGTCGGAGCTCCCTCTCCATGGGCAGGGGCTCCCTCTCCACAGTCAGCTGAGCACTGCGGCACATGCCAGCTCAGAACAGCTTTTAAAACCTACTTAATAGAAGCCGGGCACAGTGATGCTCAACTGTGATCCCAGCATTCGGGGAGGCAGAGAGGCAAGCATAAAAATAAAATTAAGTACCGGTAAAAGGCTGTGGCTGCAAATGGCTCGGTGGGTAGAGAGGCTTTTCCAGCAAGCCTGAAGACCCAGGTTCAATCCCAAGGACCCACATGATGGATCATGTTGATATCACAATATAAAACACAGCACAAATTTAAAAGGCCCACAGTGGGCTGGAGAGATGGCTCAATCAGTTAAGAGCACATACTGACCAGAGTTCAATTCCCAGCACCCACACCAAACAACTCACAATTGCCTGTAACTCTAACACCAGGAGTATCTGATACCTTTGGCTTTTTGGAGCATCTTACAGACACACATGCACACACACACACACAATTAAATTAAAAATACAAGTTTAGTTGAATGGTGGCACATGCCTTTAATCCCAGCACTCGGGAGGCAGAGGCAGGCAGATCGCTGTGAGTTTGAGGCCAGCCTGGTCTACAAAGTGAGTCTAGGACAGCTAGGGCTACACAAAGAAACCCTGTCTCAAAAAAACAAAAAATCAAGTTTAAAAAAAAAAACCAGACCATGCTGGCCGGGTTGGCGCACACCTTTAATCTCAGCACTCCGGAGACAGAGGCAGGTGGATCGATGTCAGTTCAAGGCCAGCTTGGTCTACAAAGTGAGTCCAAGACAGCCAAGGCTAACACAGAAAGACCCTGTCTCAAAAAAGACCTACACACAATAAATAAATGGAAAAGAAAAGAAAAAGAAAAAAAACTATGCTATGGAGATAAAATAAGCATTGTTGATGATAACAGGGTTTCTCTGTGTAGTCCTGGCTGTCCTGGAACTCACTCTGTAGACCAGGCTGGCCTCAAACTCAGAGATCACCCTTTCTCTGCCTCCCAAGCGCTGGGATTAGAGGCCTGTGCTACCAATGCCTTTAATCACAGATCAATCACCCTCTTCCAGTGTTGAAAATTCTCAAATCAATCCAGGCCTGGTGACACACTCCAAGACCTTAGCTACCCAAAGCTCAACGCCAGCACATAAGTACATAAAAGTACAAGGCATCCTGTCTCCATACCTGCCCACCCCAACACATACACACACACACAAGACTAAGTCAGGGGCTGGGTGCTTGTGTGGCGTGTATGGGGCCACAGGCTCCTAGACAAAAACAAAGCAAACAACAAAGTGTAAAGTCTAATGAGGAAGCTAAATGACCGTTTCCTGCTTCATGCTCCCAGGAACTATATTATTTTTCACTTGTTTGTCTGGGGCAGAGGGGGCGGGGCGGGGAGTCTGTTAAAGGCTCTCTCAGCCGGGCGTGGTGGTGCACACCTTTAATCCCAGCACTCAGGAGACAGAGGCTGTGAGTTCGAGGCCAGCCTGGACTACAAAGTGAGTCCAGGGCAGTCAAGGCTACACAGAGAAACCCTGTCTGGGGGTGGGGTGAAGGCTCTCTCTCTTTGTCGATCTAACTGGCCTGAAACTTGACATGCAGGCCCTTGCTGGCCACAGGCTCTGATTTCAGCACCAGCCTCCTGCACACTAGGATAAGGCATGCTCCACCGCGAGAATCTTGTCCTCCTCCTTTTCATTTTCATGTAAATTGTACAGTGACTTGTCCGTGTGTAAACATTTCATTTTTATTTGTGCAGGAATGCAGGAAAATTTAAACCAGTTACTGCTCGATGTGGTGGCCAGGGCCTATTCTTTCCAGTGATGGGGGCTACAGCAGGAGGCTATGGATTCCAAGGCCAACTTGGGCTTCCAAGTAAGATTCTGACTCAAAACAAGAAAAACAAACAAGTAGCATAAAATGTATCTAATTACAGCCAGGCTCAATAGCCCATGCCTGTAATCCCAGCACTGGGCCTCAGAGGCAAGCAGATTTCTGTGAGTTCGGAGGCTGGGCCGAGCTACAAAGTAGCTCCAGGACAGCCAAAGCTACTGGGGGGGGGGGGGGGGGGCAGACATATGCCTTTAGTCCCAGCACTCAGGAGGCAGAGAGAGACAGGCTAATCTCTGTGCGTTCTAGTTCGAGGACAGTCAAGACTACATAGAGAAACTCTGTGGGGTAGTGAGGAAAAACAATAACAAAAACAAAGTGCAAGAACAAAAGAAAGGCGGGCAGTGGTGGTGGCGCAGGCCTTTACCCCCAGCACTCGGGAGGCAGAGGCAGGCAGATCGCTGTGAGTTCGAGGCCAGCCTGGCCTATAAAGTGAGTCCAGGACAGCCAAGGCTACACAGAGAAACCCTGTCTAAAAAAAAACAACAACAACAAATAAACAAACAAAAAGAACAAAAGAAAGCACCATTGTTAGGTGGCCTTGATAGCAGGAATTTCTAATCTATTTTGAATTAGTGCAAATAAGGATGTCTCAAGGAGTTTTTCTATCTATTACTATGGTTCCAAATTTTTATAGTAGTACCTTAATTTACAAAAACAGCTGATGCACAGAGAAAAAATAAAACTGTACAAGAAGTTTTTCTGCATAATTGGGGGTGGAAGTAGGCAGTAGATTTAGTAAGCAAACTGTGACTGCAAATGGTGCCTTTCCTCCAGCGGGGAGAGGCAGCATAGCCTAACACTGGGAAGGCTGAGACAGGGAACTGCAAACTCCAGACCAAGCTGGGCTCACCTGAGACCTTGTCTTAAAAATCCAAGGGCCAGGCAGTGGTGGCGGAGTTCAAGATGGCCAGGGCTACGCAGAGACTCCCAAGGAGACAGTTCAACTGGTCAAACCACTTGCTGCCAAGGCCCAGGACCCATAGTGAAAAAACAGAAAGTTGTCCTCTGACTTCTACATTTTTGCCATTGCACACACCCTCCTGCATTCATATGCCATAGTAATAAAATTTTTTAAGGACTTTCTTTCAGCCAAGGATGATGGTGCATGCCTTTAATCCCTCCCAACACTGGAGAAGCAGAGGAGGAGCTCTGTGAGTCTGAGGCCAGCACAGTCTACACAGCAAGATCCTAGACAGGCAGGGTGACACAGAAAGACCTTGTCTGGAACGTCCAGACCCCAACCTGCCCCCCCCAAAAAGGAATTCCTTTTATTTGGACTTTAAGAGTTCATATATATAATAATAAAAAAAAAAGAGCCAAAAGCCGAGTGATGGTGGCACACGCCTTTAATCCCAGCACTTGGGAAGCAGAGGCAAGAGCGCTGTAAGTTCGAGGCCAGCCTGGTCTACAAAGTTAGTCCAGGAAAGCCAAGGCTATACAAAGAAACCTTGTCTCGAAAAACCAAAAGGAAAAAAAAAAAAAGAGTTCATATGACAGTCAATAAATCAATATTCAGGAGACTGAATAGATCCAAATACTCCGTATCTAAACTAATGTCACTAAGTCACCCAAGAATCAGAGAATCAAACATGATTTGGGCTGAGGATGTAGAGTAATTTGTAGTACACACCAAGCCCTGAGCTCTATCCCCAGCACCACATACATTTACCAGTGTGGTGGCACATCCTGCATGGCAGTGTGGTGGCACATCCTGCAATGGCCAGCACTCGAGAGGTGAAGAGAGTCGGCTCAGCAGGTTGAGGCCCATAGACTTCCGGACTTCATGTCCATCCCTACATCACAGCTGGAGGAAGGAGAAAACCAACTCCCAAGGGTGTAGTCCTCTACCTACACACACCACACACACACACACACACACACACACACACACACACACACACACAATGCACACACATAACACAAAATAAATTAGAAGAAAACAATTTGCTCAGTTTCATCTGTCATTTGGACGTTCTAAAGAAGATTTTTACAAGTGTGTGTGTGTGTGTGTGTGTGTGTGTGTGTGTGTACATAAAGTATGTGGACACACATGCTATAGCATACATTTTAAGGGTCAGTTCTCCAGAGCCCAGAGCCCAGTCAGATTATCATTGAACCACCGCAGAGCGTGGAGGACAGATTTCATTCGCAAAATTTTAAGAACCAAAGGTTCTCTACCACTAAAGAAACATTTCACCACTTCCATTCCTTCATAATTCCTATTCCATTATTTCACAAAAACATGGGTTATGCTTATAATTTACATATATGATTTATACATGATTAGGTTAGATGATCTAAATGATAAAGGTGATAATTATTTAAAGGGCAAGAAAAGTATAGTCCACTATAAATACACTCTCAAACATCTTATATAACTGAGGGCTGAAGAGATGGCTGTGTGGCTAAGAGCACTCGGTGCTCTTCCAGAGGACCAGGGTTCTTCCCAGCACCCATATGGGGGCTCATAACTATAACTCCAGACACTCAGACACTCATGCAGGCAAAATAAGAATGAATAAACTTGCCGGGCATGGTGGTGCATGCCTTTGTTTGTTTGTTTGTGTTTGTTTTTTCAAAATAGGGTCTTTCTGTGTAGCCTTGGCTGTCCTGGAGTCGCTTTGTAGACCAGGCTGGCCTCGAACTCATAGCGATCCATACTCAGGAGGCAGAGGCAAGTGGATCGCTGTGAGCTTGAGGCCAGCCTGGTCTACAAAGTGAGTCTAGGACAGCCAGAGCTACACAGAGAAACCGTCTCTGAAAACTAAAAAAAAAAAAGAATAAAAGAATAAACTTTTAGGGCCCAGTGTGGTGGTGCCCACCTTTAATCCCAATACTTGGAAGGCAGAGGCAGGTGGATCTCTATGAGTTTGAGGCCAGCCTGATCCTATAGAGTAAGTTCCAGGACACCTAGAACTGTTAATACAGAGGAACTCTGTCCCAAAATATAAATAAATAAATAAATAAAATAAAAATAAAAATAAATAGAAGAACCCTAAAAGACCTTGAACAGTTTCAACCTCACCAACACAGAACCCAGGAGCAAAAAGCCCTACCTCACAGTTTCTGTGGAACTCACAAATGTGAGCTGTCTACATCATAAAAGCTAATAAAAGCTCCACGCTGAGGAGAGCTGGTGGGAATCAGTTCTCTCCTTCCATCAGGTCTGTGCATGCGCAGGCTACCAATACACAATATATAAAACATTTTTCTTTTAAATTTGAAAGCAAGATTCTACAAAGAAACTACACCAAGCTCGAGACCTAAGCAACCCCTACGCTAAGAGGGAGTGTGAGGACCACAGGGGGTAGCCATCAGAAAGGACACTTCAAAGACGCTCAACCCAAGAACAAAGGAAGGCCTCCCCAAGGGAAGGCAGCAGGGAAGAGCTGCTGCTGGGGGCTTGGCTGCCTCTTCACCCCATAGTGTGGCTCACTGAACTAAGTGAAAGAATTTTAGGAGAAGCTGGGCAGTAGGAAGGCCCGCCTTGGGTGAGAAAAAGCAGGGCACACCTAGTGGGGGTGACTGTAAAAGAGCATGAGGCTGGCGTAAGGACACCAGGGGCCGGAGCATCACCCCTCAAGATCAAGCCAACAATTTGGAGGTGGAGGAAAATAACACAGTGCCTGCCCAAAGAATAAAGACGCACAGAGCCCGGGTCCGAGAAACACCTCTCTGGAAGGGTATGGGACAGGGCGACTGGATAGAAGGGGAGCAGCAGGGGTCCCAGCAACGGGACAGCACACGCCAGGATGACACGGCTCCACAGCATTCTGAGGCAGGCAGTCCAAAAGCAGGTGCTGACTCACAGTCAAGCTAGCCTAGGTATCAGCCCACACCTCAGTGGGGACCGCTTGTCCTGCATTACTCACAGCCCAGCCTCCCCTAAAAATACCTTTGAGGGGTGGTCATCATTTGCAGAAAAGCTCAAATGAGGCAGATTCAGAAAAGTTGGGTCCCGGGTCCACCTCTGTCTCTTAAGTCAAGACTTCCATTATCTCCTCTAGAAAGGAACCTGCCCGAAACACCAATAAAGGAGTGAAATAATTTGATTCTTTCGTGACAAAGCCTCATGATGAGAAAACAGAAGGAACTGTTTAGAAGCAGTCAGACCCTCAGGGGTGGGGCAGGGTGGGGGAACCTTCTCTCCGGTGTCAGGTTAGGTTCCACTAACACATAATATTTCAGGTGGGGCATGGTGGGGCATGCCTGTAATCCAGCACCTGGGAGGCAGAGGCAGGCAGATCTTGAGTTCGAGACCAGCCTGGTAAACAGAGTTCCAGGACAGCAAGAACGCAGAAAAACTGTTGGTTTTTTTTTTTGGGGGGGGGGGAGGCTATCTTGCCCTCCCCCTCCACACACCTCAAAAATAATAGCATTTCAATGGTTCTAAGGACACTAAGCTCTGGAGGAAGCAGCTGTCAGGAGCCAAGCACAGTACAGGGGAAAATCCAGTAGACCTGATGGAACCAGAAGAATCCTGGGTAACAAGTGCCCTTCTGGAAGCAGTGAGCAGCCGCACTGCAGGCCACTGTAGACAGCACCATGGACAATGCTATCAGTGAAAGTGGTTTAGTTAGACATGGGCAAAATACACAGCCCAGGACCACATCTGAGGCTTTTGACCTGTACACTGGACTGTGTTGGAGAGACATCAAGGTCTGTGAAAAGGAGAGTGACAGCGAGAGCTAACACAAGGAAGACCACTTGAGATGGTGTGACAAGGAGCAGATCCAGAGTCAGTCTTTATGGGTCAAGGGCAAGAGAAGGAATCGTACCCATAGTGATAAACGTATACAGGCATGGGGGTGGGCTGTCTGTTTTATTTCCACCTCCCTTCCAGTGTTATTTCTTGCTATCATCTGAACCTACTGTTTAGGGGGAAATAAGAGTATGACTTTTGATAACATTAAGGTCAGAAGAACTTTCTCATCTGCTGCAGAGTGGCTTCATGTTTTGGGGTTTAGGACACAGACTTAGGACCTTACACAAACTAGGCAAGAGCTCCATCATGGAGTTAACAGTCCCAGAGGTTTTTGTTTTGTTTCTTTCTTTCTTTCTCTCTCTCTCTTTCTCTCTTCCTTCCTTCCTTTCTTTCAGACAGGAACTCACACAATGTAGCCCTGGCTGACCTGGAACTTACTCTGTAGACCAGGCTGGCCTCAAACTCACAGATCCATATGCCTCTGCCTCCCAAGTGCTGCGACTAATGGTGTGCACCACCTCATTCAGCTTATTTAAGGGTTTGAATGCTTTGTCTATGTGTATGTATGTGGACCACATGTGTGCCTGGTGCTGCTTGCAGAGGCCAGAAGCTGTATCAGATCCTCTAGAACTGGGGTGCTAGGAATCAAACCCCAGTTCATTTGTTCTTTTGGGGGGGGGGGGTTCGAGGCATGGTTTCTCTGTGGAACAGTCCTGGCCATCCTGGACTCACTTTGTAGACCAGGCTGGCCTTAAACTCAGAAATCCACCTGCCTCAGCCTCCTGAGTGCTGGTGTTAAAGCGCTGCAATATTTGCCTTCTACAACCCAAATAATTTAGTCTGAGATAAAATATTTATACTCTGGACAGCCATAACATTACGACAAGGAGAGTCTCATAGGAAAAGGCCTCCGATGACGAACGGTCTTTTCTTCAGAAGGAGAGAGTAAAGGGACAAAACCGGGGTCCACGGCGCAGGGCTGCAGGGTCCCTCCATTTACTGTGGGTTAAGGAGATGTGAGCCTTGGTGTTCCTTCCATACAGTCTGCCCCATGTGACATCAGGAAGATGTGCTTCAGGTCACAGCTCTTACAGCCAGCAGCTGGAGTGCCAGTTGCTACCACTAACTACATCATCTGCATACATCATTAGTTCAGCCTCCTTTCGCTCATGTACATCCAGGTTTTGACTCCCAAAGGAGATTCGGTTTGTTCATGTTGACTTTGAAAACAAAAAGGAAGAAAGATAGAAAGGAAGGAGTGATGCAGGCAGAGGCAGGTGGATTAGAGTTCAAAGCCAGCCTGGTCTAGAGGCATGAGTTCCAGGACAACCTGGGCTTCACACAGAGAAACACTGTCTCTGGAAAAGCCAAAAATAAAATAAATTAAATTTGTGCCAGGAGTGGTGGTGCACCCCTTTAATCCCAGCACTCGGGAGGCAGAGGCAGGCAGATCTCTGTGAGTTCAGAGGTCAGCCTGGTCTACAAAGTGGGCCCAAAACAGCCAAGGCTACACAGAGAAACCTTGTCTCGAAAAACAAGAAAAAAGAAAATTCACATAGCCTGGTGTGGTAGCCCACACCTTCCATCCCAGTACTAAAGAGGCAGAGGCAGGTGGATCTCTGGGAGTGAGGCCAACCTAGCCTACCTATATAATGAGTTCCATGCCTGCCACGAAACTGTCAATATATAAACACACACACACTATTCTTTAACCATAACAAGCCATCATATGCCCAAATGCATATTTTGAAAACTGCATGAAGAGACCCTTCTTTCGTTGGGAGTTCCCTCTTAATTCCTCTCATTCCTCCTGGATGAGAAGCAGGTCAGCAGAAAGCTGGCTCCTCCCAGTGGCTAACCAGCCCTCCCACTTCCAGCTATCTAGGCGACCCTCAAAACCCATCCTTAGTACCAACTGTGAATGCAAGTCACTGAAAAAGTAACACAGAGTAAGATGTTTTCACCTTTTCAGCAAGCATGTCGGTTTTCCGCCTCTCTGGCAACTAAATTATTTAGATGCCTGCCAAGGTCATTTTGTTTCTAAATGTTCCACTCATCTGCTAGTTTAAAGTCATTTCTCCACTAAGGGGACCAGACTTTAGGCTAATGTGTTACCCCAGCTTCACCCCTGGTGTTACTCTGGGAATATCAGCCATGAATTAGAAAAGGCCCCTCTACAGCAGGAATTGTGGGATGAGAATAGTGGGGCAGAAATTCTGAAAGGAGCTGATAAGGAGTCCCGGATAGAATTAGCATCCTGGTTTTGCTTGCCATTCCTAGGCGCACTAGTGGATAATGTATTTTTAAACTTAGCATGTTCAAAGGCAAAGGGCAAAAAACCCAAGTCCAGAGATCTGAAGAGTCCCTCCTAGCCATGGAAGCCAAAGAGGAGGTGAACTTCATCAATACCGGAGCACAAAACTCTGAGTCTGGGTTGCTGGGATAAAGTATTCCAGACCTGGAGGGAAAATGCGTTAAAATCAAAATGGAGGAGGGGCCAAGGAGAAATGGGGTGGAAGCAAAAACCTCGTGGCGCGTGGCGCGCGTCTCATGGCGCCATCCAGCTTTCCTGCTCCACGCTCTCCTGCGTCAGGGCTAACCATCCCGCCTCACCAGCGGCCGCACGCGGCGCCCAGCTCCCCCAGGCGCCCACTGAACTTAGAGGCTGTTAAACGGCAGGCGATCAAGCAGCCACATCTTAAAGGGCAGACAGGAGGGAGTAAAGAAAGAACCATCTGGGAGGGCGCCACCCTTCTCCACCTGCAGTAAAGACCCAAGGTGAAGCCAAGACGCCCCTCGCTGCCTTGCAGGGGGTAAAGGGAGGAGAAGAGGTTCCCCGGAAAGTCAGACTCGGCAGCCCCTTCCCTGGCAACGAAGGAGCGAGAGACCCGGACACCGAAGCGCATTGAGCCAGTACAACTTTCTCACTAAGACCGATCCCATTTTCTCTTACAACCATAAAAGACAGCAACCCTGCTGTCATTCCATCTGTAACTGCACCCACCCGGCTTCGGCTCTTTCCCGGAAAAAATCCTGCAACCCTCAGGTAGCCGACAGCCGGCGCGCCAGCTCCCGCATCCCGGTCACCCTCGCAGCCCACGGGCATGGGCAGCCAGCAAAGGCCAGGCCGGGCGGAGGAACGCACCGGGGCTCGGAGGGAAGCCCCGTAAGCCCCTGTCCCTGTCCCCGAAATGCAAAACAATAAGCATCCGCTTTCCGCCCCTCCCCCACAGGACCCTGACCACGAGTCACAGCCGCCGCGGGGAACCGGCGAGGGCGCGCACCCTCCCTCGGTCCGGGACAGGGGAAAGACAAGCACCCGGGACCCTTGGGTCGTACCAGTCCCCTCTCTGGTCCCCAACGCCGCGCCCCGAGCCTGAGCGGCCGGGAGCGAGGATCGCGCGGGCCACGCGGTGGCAGGCTGCAACTGACACGGCCCGCGGGCGCCGGCCACATGCGCCACCCGCCGGGCGGGCAGGGCGCGCGGACCCGTACCTTGCCGCTCGCCGTGCCCCCGCTCACGCCGATCAGGAAGGGCTCGCCGCCGTTGGGCTGCTGGTGGTTCTGCAGGGTCTGCTCGCTGTCCCCAGCCATGACTCGCGCCGCCCCTCCTCTCGCAGCCTGTGCGAACCGACGCACGCTCCCCGCCCGCGACCGGGCTCGCTCAGCTCCTCGTAGCCGCCGCTGGTAGCCGCCGAGGTCGAGGCTGGGCCGGCCACGGCGAGAGCCGGGGCGGGGAGGGAGGGGGTGGGGAGAGGCCGAGATGGCTTTCCCGGAGGTGCCGAGAGCTCTCCTGTGCCCGTGGCGGCCCGTGGGGTTTACATCCCAGGCAGAGGTCAGCGTGATGAGGCTGCTCCAATCCGGGCGGGCTGCGGGCTGCTATTCGCCAGGAGTCTGGCCCCAGCCTCCGCCCCGCCCGGGCTCCGCCGCCGCCGGAGGTCTCTGGGAAAGGTGTGAGCGCCACTCCCCTCCCCACCCGCCCGATTAACCCTTTCTCGGACGGAGTCGAGAAACAGGCTAGGTCAGCGTTTTAAGGTGCCACCCTGCGTCCCTATTTCAAAAGAGATCAAAAGCGAGAAGAGGCTGCTAAGCAGACCAGAGAATGGAGGAAATGCCTCAGGTTTGAGACGCGAAACTGGAAACGGCTGTGGAGATGGAGATGGAGCAGAGTTAATGCGTTGGACCCTTTATCAACAATGAAACTTGTGTTTTCAGAGACCCCCTGTATACCAAAATAGTGTGTCAGCCGCTTGACTTGAGCGATTTCCTGTCTTGGAAACCCCCAAGTGCCATTTTCTTTGGCAGGTCTGTCCTCATGTGACTCCCTAAGAGAAGAGTGACTCGAGGACGGGTCCTCCTCCCTGGAAAAGCAGTGCCCTTCTTATACCACAGCATCCTAGATCTCCAGTACTAAAATCCTCGTGGAGCTAGGGTTAACGAAAATAGGAACAAAACTATGCCATTTCGATTCATTGATGACTTTAACTGACCTAGTTTATTACAAACAGGCAATTAGTCACTTGGTTAGGAAGATAAAGCCTAAGGAGGAGTCTTCACCTCCTGAGCCAGATTTCTTCAATTCACATCACTGTGCCTCGGTGTTCCAGTCTATTAAATGGGAATAAAAGTGCTCACACGCTAGGATTTTTGTAGGACTTAAATGAATTATCATAGGTAAAAATCTTTAGAACAATGCCTGAATATCACTATAGATCCTGTATCAGGGCTTGAAAAGACTCCTAAAGGACTGAACCAGAAAGGGCAGTTTTGCTAGGCACACCTAAAAGGTAGGGCTAGCTAGAATCTTTGCTTCTCTGAACTCTGAACAGATGGGCCCCTAAAAATGGGGGCTCAAGAGACTGGAAAGATGACTCAGCAGTTAAGTAGACCAGGCTGGCCTGGAACTCAGAGATCCACCGGCCCTGCCTTCCAAGTGCTAGGATTAAAGGTGTATGCCACCACGCCCTCCTGTCTCAGCTCACAGCTCTTAACTCTTGCTTCAGGAGATCTGAAACCCATTTTTAAGATTTTTTTGTTTTGTTTTGGGTTTTGGGTTTTTTGGTTGGTTGGTTGGTTTTGGTTTTTCAAAACAATGTTTCTCTGTTTAATAGCCCTAGCTGTCCTGGAACTCTGTAGACCAGTCTGGCCTCAAACTCACAGAGATCGCCCCACCTTTGCCTCCCCAGAGTGCTGGGATTAAAGGTGTGTGCCACCACTGCCCTGCTACAATTTTAAATTTTGAAAAAAAAATTAGAAAAATTTACACATTTTCTTCTTTTGGGTTTTTTTTGTGGGGGGGGAAGAGGGGATCAAGACACAGTTTCTTTGTGTAGCCTTGGCTGTTCTGGACTCACTTTGTAGACCAGGCTAGCCTCAAACTGACAGAGATCTTCCTGTTTCTGCCTCCCGAGTGTTGGGATCACAGGCAGCATCCATTTTCTTGTAGATGGTAGTTTTGAAAACATCGTCAAAGGGTATCAGGCTACTCGGTCAGGAATGGCAGGCCTCTGTTCATACTGACTTCAAAAACAAAAAGGAAGAAACTTCCAATTGTTTAGTGAGAAAACAATAAGGACTTAGCCAGATAGTCCTGTTGGTGGTGCACGCCTTTAATCCCCACACATGGGAGGTGGAGGCAGATGGATCTCTTGAGTTTGAGGCCAGCCTGGTCTACAGAGTTCCAAGACAGGCAGGACTATACAGAGAAACCCTGTCTTGGAAACCCCCCCCCCAAAAAAAAAAAAAAGAAAGAAAGGAAAAAGGCATAAGCACTGTTGCTTTTGTGGCTACTTTGTTCTAAGACAGGATCTTAGGTAACCCAGGATAACCCTGTACTCTCTACATAGGTGAAGATGACCTTTTGACCCACCACTCTCTACCTCCCAAGTGACAGGGTTACGGACACACGCCAACCACCATATCTACCTTATAGGTGTCCTTTTCTCGAAATATTTTATGTCACCTCCAACACTAAACTTCATTCCCAGGAAACCAAAATGAGAACGGCTGCCTGGTGCCCGTAGAAGGCATCTGGGAAAGGCTGGCTAGACCGCATCCCGTCAAACAACAGAGCTGGTGTGGATGGGCTGCCTTCCCCCAAACGTGAGGCCTGTTGGAATCCGGAGTTTAATGAGTCTACAAGTTGATATGGAGGTAGTGGGTCGCTAAGGTCGAAGCGGAAAATAAAGGCCACATCATGAACTTTTCCCAGATCTCCACTCCTGGCTTTTTCCATATTTTAACACAAATTTTCAAAGGTATTTGAAATATCTTGCAATAAACAATATATGTAGGCCTGGTACAGTGGCAAACAGCTTTAATCTCAGCACTTGGTAGGCAGAGGCAAGCCAATTTGGGAGTTGAGGGCCAACCTGGTCATCATTGTGAACTCCAGGCCAGCCAAGGCTACACAAAAAGCCCTCGGTCTCAAAAACAAACAAAAAAAGTATCACAACAAAACAATATACCTGCAGGGCGTCGTGGCCCACACCTTTAATCCCAGCACTCCAGGAGGCCAAGGCAAGCGGATTACTATAAATTCCAGGACAACCTAGTCTACAAAGAGAGTTGAAGGACAGCCAGGTTATTACATGGAGAAACCCTGTCTTGAAAAGCCAAAAACAGAAACAAAAATTATAAAAAAACAAAACAAAAAATATATATATATACCTACCACCTAGAGGCCACTGTAGATACCACACTAACTGTGCCATATCATGTAACTAGTTGTGTGCCCACACATCCCTCTGCCCATGAAGCCACTCTTTTTTTTTTTTTTTTTTTTTTTTGGTTTTTCAAGACAGGGTTTCTCTGTGTAGTCTTGGCTGTCCTAGACTCGCTTTGTAGTCCAGGCTGGCCTCGAACTCACAGCGATCCGCCTGCCTCTGCCTCCCGAGTGCTGGGATTAAAGGCGTGCGCCACCACGCCCGGCGGTCATGAAGCCACTCTTGTCTGAGGACCTATTTGTTCATTTTACTTGGCCCACTCTGAATTGAACATGTCTTGCAGTTTTTTCCCCTTTAATTACTACACCCAAACACCTAGGACAGTGGCTGGCACATAGTAGGGCTTCAAGTGACAGCTCCTTGTGTGAATAAAGGAGACACCACTCTTACATCTACATTCCCAAGGTCTCCTGAGGAGAATGACAAGTAGGATGCATCTGATGTGTGCTTGATAAAGGAACAAATGAGGCTAAGGGGAAAAGGTACCAACAAGTACACATTTTTTTTTAATCATATTAAAAGAAAATGTGAGCCTGGAGAGATGGCTCCAGGGTTAAGACTATTGTCTACTCTTCCACAGGACCAGGGTTCAATTCCCAGCATCCACATGGCAGCTCACAACTGTAGCTCCAGTTCCAGGGGATCCAACACCCTCACACAGACATTTATCCAAGCAAAACTCCAATGAACATAACATATATATATATATATCATCCCTGAAATTGTAATTGTGTGGTTACTACTTTTTAAGAGATAAGAACTTGCCCTGTAGATCTGGAGAGATGGCTCAGCGGTTAAGAGTAACAACTGCTGCTCTTCCAAAGGACCGAGGTTCAATTCCCAGCACTCACATGACAGCTCACAACTATCTGTAACTCCAAGATTGGACATGCAGGGAAAACACCAATGCATATAAAATACATTTTTTTAAAAACTTGCCCTGTAGAACAGGCTGGCCTTAAACCCACAGAGATCCTCCTGCCTCTGCCTCCTGAGTACTGGCATTAGAGGAATTTGCCAACTCATTCAGCTACTAAATTTACTTTTGAATTTTTTTCCCAGCTGTTATATTTTCAACGTAGTTTGTCCCCGCCAAAAAAATGCATTCTGATATTTGATTCCTTATGTAACAGTATAGAAAGGTCTTGGGACCTTTTAAGAAAGATAGGAATAGGTCACAGGAGCTGCACCCTCACAGTGGGATTAATGTAGCTCTCCTAGGAATGTTCGGTTCTTGGCTCCCTCTTGCTTCCTCTCTTATAGATTTCTGCAGCATCTACAGATCACTCGCCACATACTGTCTATGCTATGTCATCTTCCATATCGTGATGAAGCATAAAATTCGTCCCTCCCAGAAGCCTGTAGATTCCGGGGTTGTGCTTGGAGGCATTCCTATTTTCCATGGCTTTCTTTAGAATTCACAGTAACTTCCTACAGCTGGTCCTGGTGTGCCCATTACCTAGCTGAGCTTACTTTATACCCAAGCCAACTCAATGCATTCCTTTGCACCTTGCTCAATACTACTAATAATAGTGATTGACCTCTGTGCGTGAATTAATACCCACAAAAATGCCCTGAAGATGTTGAAAGCTTTCTATGTAAAGATAAGGCCTGGTTAGCAGATGCCGCCAGCTGCACACGCCCCCACACTGTTTTCACTTTGCCTCTCTGCTTCCCCTTCCCTGTCCTTAGGGCTGGCTTGCCTACAAAGAAGAAGTTGCCCTCTGTTTAAAGCATTAAGAGTACTCTCAGCATGGTGACCTCAACAAGGACTGTTCCAAGCAAAGCAAGCTGCCTCTGCTACTCTCTGTGCTGTGTCATCCGTCCTCTCTGGGGAGCCAGTCAAAAATCCCATAGCCAGGGATGCTCACATCACATTTGAGCCTATTCTGCAATTACACTGCAGAACTGAAATGAAGCGACTCCAATCTGACCCTCCCTCCCCTCCTACTAAGGAAAATATATGTGGGGTTTTGTTTTTGGTTTTGGTTTTTTCCTTAAGAGTTCCAACAGAGTCAAGAAAAAAATGTGTTTTCTTGTTATCCACGATCATTTTCTTTTATACAGGTTCAGCCTGCTCAAGCCCTGGCCCGGCTAAGGGTTAGGAATGAAGTCAGCATGAGTATGCAGCCCCAGCTGTAGCCAAAGAGCAATGAGACACTGCAGTTGACAGCCCTTTGTCTGCCCGCCCCCTCTCCCGAAGCACAGCACCCCCTCCTTCTGAGAAGCCAAGTGAATTGTTCTTCCTGCAGGTGCTTCACGAACAATGACCAATTCTTCGTTTGCCTATTCATCCCCCAACAGAATAATAGATGCTACCCCACACACACACACATACTTCAGCACCAGCCTGAGCAAATTTTTTTTTATCCCTTCTGTTGCCTTTCTAACTACTTTCCACCTTTCCTCATTCAGCAGTCTCTTTGACAAGCCGTTCATAACTGTTCTGAAAAGATGACCTTCCACTAGAAAGGCTATTTCAACCTCTCCACCCTGTGACCTTCATCATTTATGCAGAAAAGCAGAGTGCCCAGGGGGGGGAAAAAGAGAGGAAACACACAGTGCAATGTCAGACCCGCAGTGGCTGCAACACCAGCCGCTGCTGCAGCCATCCTCAGCAGTGCGGCTGGAGATGCTAGTGCTTGGGCTCCGCCCCAGAAGTTATGAATCAAGAATTCGATGGATGAGCCCGCCCCCCACCATCACCACCACCACCAGCAGTCTTTCACAAGCTCCCCCAGAACATCCATTTGCCCACTGCAGTTAGTGGACCGCTGACCCAGCTTGAGAATGAAGAAAGGCTAGCAAGAAAACCAAAGTTTATGTCCTGGCTTTGTTTCTAACTTGGAGACGGGGAGGTGGGGGTGGAGGGAGTCTCCCATACCCCAGGCTGGCCTGAATCTTGAACTTTCATCACAGAGCCCTCCCTGTTCATGTAGTGCCAGGGATCGTACCCAGGTCATGCTAGGCAAACAGCACTCCATCAAGTGAGCCCCGCCCCAAGCCCTGTTTCTACATTTGTAATTTTTGGGCAAGTTACTTGGAAATCTGTAAATGGCAGCACTGTTAAGTGATAACAAATTGGCAGAACGGTTGTAAAACATCATTACAAATTACTACATGTTCGTTGTTATGAATAATCTGAATAATCTCCTGCCCTCCTCTTTCTCATAGCTGTCTGGTTTACACAGAGTATACCATTCAGGGATTAGGTGTTCTAACAGAAGTATTCTTAATCCTCAAAGGCTCTTTGTAGTAAAAATTAAGACATACCGCCCTTTCATAAAGATATGCTAAGTGTAGACCCTTGCACAAATATAACAGTTGTGCAGCTGAATCTTCATGTGTGCCTCCTAAAGCAGGAGCGGGGGCTGTCTCTGACTACACTGCCTGCCTTTGGATCCCTTTCCCCTAATGGGGCTGCCTTGTCTAGCCGCAATAGAAAAAGATGTGCCTAGTCTTACTGCAACTTGATATGCCAAGGCTGGTTAATATTCATGGAAGGCCTCCCTTTGCTAAGGAGATGGGGTTTGGGGGGGGGGGGGGAAGAGTGAGGGGAGGTGAGAGGGAGGGACAGGAAGGAGAGGAGGGAGGGGAAGCTGGGACAAAATACAAAGTAAATAAATAACTTTGTTTTCTTTTCTTTCTTTCCTTCTTTCCTTCCTTTCCTTTTTTTCCAAGACAAGGTTTCTCTGTGTAGCTTTGGCTGTCCTGGACTTTGAAGACCAGGCTGGTCTCAAATTCACATCGATTTGCCTGCCTCTGCCTCCCTGAGTGCTGGTATTACAGGTGTGTGCCACCGCACCTGGCAATAAAAAACTTAATTAAAAAAAGATATGCTAAATGTGCACAAGCCATGCACATATACATGCACATATAATAAAATGTCTCCAAATAAAAAGAAATGATAGCCAGGCATGGTGGTACACACTTTTAATCCCAATACCTAGGAGACAGAGGCAGGCGGATCACTGTGAGTTCAAGGCTAGGGTGGTCTACAGAGTAAGTTCAGGACAGCCAAAACTACACAGAGAAGCCCTGTCTTGAAAAACCAAAAAAAAAAAAAAAAAAAAAAAAATATATATATATATATATATATATATATATATATATAGAGTCAAATGTTTAAACTGATATTTACATTATATAATTAATATACACACATATATGTACAACATTCCAACATATCTACTAATGCACACAATTTTTTATATTTTATGTATTTGTTTAAAATTACCATTTAGTATGCAGATATAAGTGAATATATACCATTTGACTCTTTCTGCTTCTGGGTTAACTCACTCATTATGATCATTTCTAGTTCAATCCATTTGTCCACAAATTTCAGGAATTCCTTGTTTTTAATAGCTGAGTAGTATTTCATAGTGTAAATGTACCACAGTTTCTTTATCCATTCTTCTACTGAGGGACACTTAGGCTGTTTCCATGTTATGGCTATTATGAATAAGGCTGCTATGAACATGGTTGAGCAAATTTTCTTGTTGTATGCTGGAGCATCTTCTGGGTATATTCCAGGGGCATGTCCCATGAAAGTCTACACTAACCAGGAAACTGGGACAGAGGGGAGGACATCCTATTGGGACTCTAGATGAGAGAAGCATGGGAGAATGGCAAAGTTGAAAGATCCAGAGGATCCTAGAAACCTACAAGAAGAACATTATGATAGGCAGATTTGGGCTCAGGGGTCCCGCTCAAACTATGGCACCAGCCAAGGACAATACAGGCCATAAACTTCAAACCCCTACCCAGATCTAACCAATGGACAGGACATTCTCCACAGTTGAGTGGAGAGTGGGGTCTGACTTTCACAGGAACTCTGGTGCCTCATATTTGACCAAGTCCCCTGAATGGGGAGACCTGGTGGCACTCAGAGGAAGGATAGCAGGCTACCAAGAAGAGACTTGATACCCTATGAGCATATACAGGGGGAGGAAGTCTCACTCAGTCACAGTCATAGGGGAGGGGAGTAAGGGGAAAATGGGAGGGAGGGAGGAATGGGAGGATACAAGGGAGGGGATAACCATTGAACTGTAATATGAATAAATTAATAAAATTTAAAAATAAATAAATAAAATTACCATTTAGTTGAGACAGAGTCTCACTCTGTAGCTTACCAGGACTTCAGAGACTGTGTCTCAAAGTAGCATCAACAAAAGCAAAAGGCAATGTTGGGACTAGAGAGACGGCTCCTCCATTAAGAGCTCTCACCACTCTCAAGGACCTGAGTTCAGCTGTCAATACCCAGTTATCCAGTTACAGCCACCATTAACTCCAGCTCCTGGGAATCTGGCACTTTTTCCTGGCCTCAAGGGACACTGCTCTCACCTGCACAAAATTTAAAACTCAAACACACATAATTAAATGTTTTGAAAACATATGTTTGTTTGGTTTGGTTTTTCAACACAGGGTTTCTCTGTGTAGCCCTGGCTGTCCTGGACTCACTTTGTAGACCAGGCTGGCCTTGAACTCACAGCGATCCATCTGCCTCTGCTTCCTAAATGCTGGGATTAAAGGCGTGCACCACCACGCCTGGCTTGAGAACATTTTTTTTTTAAAGATAATGATCAGAATTGGAATGTCTATAAAGTCAGAAATAAATTATGTATGAGACCTGGAGGAAATGGGTGAGAGACTAGGAATGGGCCTTGAACACACTAACAGACACTGAGGAGCTAAGGAGACATTCCAGTCCAATAAACCTTTTGTCACACAAGCATGAAGCCCCAAGTTAGGTCCCCAAAACCAATTCAAAGTGCAGAATCAGCAAGCCCAGACACACCTAGTACTGGGGAGGTGGCCACAAGAGCATCCCTCCTGCTTGCTGGCCAGCCAGTTTAGACAAATCAGTGAGGCCCAGGTTCAGTGAGAGACCTTGTCTCAAAAAGCAAGGCGGAGCCAGGCACTTTGGCCCACACCTTTAATCCCAGCATTCTGGGAGGCAGAGGCAGGCAGAGCTCTGTGAGTCCAGGATAGCCAAGGGTACCCAGAGAAACCCTGTCTTGAAAACAAAAACCAAAGAAACAAACACAAGGCGGAGAGGCACGTTTGGTGGCACACACCATTGGTTTCAATACTTAGGAGACAGAATTGGAGGCCAGTCAGGGCTAAAGAGACTCTGGGATTTAAAAAAAAAAAAAAGTCAATGACAGGCTGGGAGAAGAAAAAGGAATTTTCTTAGGAACTGGCAAAAAAAAAAAAGCATAGAAAAATGGTTGGGAATTTAATACCTCTTGTCTTCCCATGAGCCGTCTGTGAAATAACGGTACAATTTAGCAGCCTTCGGTTTTGCCCTTATGTGTGAAATGCCTGCAGTACTGCACCAGAACATTAGTCCCTTTCATTAGCATACCCCTCCAGTGACGGTCAATACCAGAGAAGGCTCCTTGTATATTTAGTTTGGGGGTTTTGTTGTTTGATTTATTTTGCTCTTGTATTTGTTTTTATTTTGAAAAAAAAAAATCTTGTAGCCACTGGCTGGCCCCAAATTTGCTTTGAAGCTATGACTGACTTGGCTTGTCTCTTTTGTTAGAAGCATATACATGTACTAATTGGTATACATACGTGTGTGTATAGATGGAGACAGGACCTCACATATTCCAGGCTGGCTTCACACTCACAATGAAGACAAAATAACCTTGAATTGCTAATCCTTTTGCCTCCATCTTCCAAAGGTTGGAATTACAGGCATGTGTCACTATGCCTAATTTTATTCACTGCTGGGAATCAATTCCAGAGCTTCATGATTGCTAGGCAAACCAACTGAGCCAAATCACTGCTTCCGTTACTACATTTCTTATATATTATTTTTATTATGTCTGTCTCTTTGTTTGTTTTTTGTTTTTCGAGACAGGGTTTCTCTGTGTAGCCTTGGCTGTCCTGGACTCGATTTGTAGACCAGGCTGGCCTCTAACTCATAGAGATCCACCTGCCTCTGCCTCCCGAGTGCTGGGATTAAAGGCGTGCACCAGCAGCAGCAGCAGCAGCACCTTTTTATTATGAAATATCCTTATTTACCCCTTGTAAGCCCTACGTTCTGAGCCTATTTGGGACCCAGGGCCATGGCTCAGTCAGCAGTAGAGCACGTCAACCATTTGAACCCCTAATAGCTTGTCTGAAAATAAAGTAGCAACGAAGCTCTCTTGTAATTACTGTTTACACAGTGTATTCTTTCCTGACTTTTAGGGTTTGGGGTTTTTTTCTTTTTCTTTTTCTTCCTTTCTTTGTGTAGCCTTGGCTGTCCTGGAACTCACTCTGTAGACCAGGCTGTCCTGGAACTCAGAGGTCTGCCTGCCTCTGCCTCCCTAGTGCTGGGATTAAAAGTGTGTACTGCAGCCGACACCACCTGGCCCGACTTTTATTTTTAGCAGACTTGTACTCATGAACCTAAACTATTTCTTTTGTTGACAGCTTATAACAGGATCTTGCTTGTTGTTTTATCTAGGCTGACAATCTATAATAGGTCTGTTTGCAGAGTAATGGGTCGGCAGGCCGCAAGTTCTATTTTTTGCTTATCTGTTATGTCTTTATTTTGTTTTCAAAAATAGTTCTGCGGGATAAAGAACTCTTAGTTGAGAGTTTTGTTTTGTTGGTGCTGGTGCTGGTGTGTTTGTTTGTTTGTTTTAGAGACTCTTTATGTGTGTTTGCACCTGTTCTTCTCTATCTGCACCATGTGGGTATGGACACCCCCATAGTCCAGAGAGAATGCTGGGTCCCTGGATCTGGGGCTACACGTAGTTGGGTGCTGGGACCCAAAATGAATCCTCTGCAAGAGCAGCCCATGCCCTTAACTGCTGAGTCATCACTCCCATCAGGCACACATTGGTCTCAAATTCCTGGAAGACAACAATGGAGTTTCTGGTTCTCCCTGAGTACTGGAATAACAGGTGCACTCCATCACACAGAATGTCTGTGGTGCTGGAGAGCCACCCTAAGGCTCATGCATGCTAGACAAGCGCTCTACCGACTGAACTTCATCTCAGGCATTTTTTTTTTTTGACAGGGTCTCAAACTGTAGACCAGGCTGGCATCCACATTACAATCCTTCTGCCTCAACCTCCCAAGGGTTGAGATTAATAGTTTGCAATGCCATACCCAGTTGGTTGTTTTTGTTTCTTTCTCTCTCTCTCTCTCTCTCTCTCTCTCTCTCTCTCTCTCTCTCTCTCTCTCGTTTTCCAATAATAGGTCTAAATTTAAACTGTGTAATCTGAGCCAGGCAAGGTGGCGCACGCCTTTAATCCCAGCACTCAGGAGGCAGAGGCAGGTGGATCACTGTGAGTTTGAGGCCAGCGTGGTCTACAGAGTGAGACCAGGACAGTCAAGGCTTCACATAGAAACCCTGTCTGGAAAAACAAAACAAAAACAAAACAAACAAAAAACTGTATAATCTGTTTCAGCACCTGGCATGTCATTATTGGTGTTTTCACTGCTTTGACTGTGTGTGTGTGTGTGTGTGTGTGTGTGTGTGTGTGTGTGTGTGTGTTGTGGCAGTACTCATGTGAAGGTGACAACTTTTGAAGACAGTTCTCTCTTTCAACCATGTGGGGTGGGTTGGCGGGATTGGTGGCAGGCACCTTTACCCTGCCTGCTGAGATGCCCACCAGCCCTCCACTGTCTTATTTTTGCCGGTTTACTGGGTCAGCTTTGCCTGCCTTCTTGGCTAAGTTTCTGGCTGTTGAGACTCAATAGCTTCCTAGATGAGCAGTCACTCAGAGGCTTAGGTAAAGGGTATACTCACACCTTGAGGCAGTGGGCACCTTCGGCTGACTGTTGCATTAGGGAATGGCTAGGACTTTGAGGCTGGGCTTTCCCAGGTCCCTTAGGTTCTCTGCACTCACGCATAGTGACCCCCTCAGCCAAGGAAGTATGAGGAACTTATTTTGCTGCCTCCATCTCTATGTTAAATTTCTCACCATTTCATACCTTGAACCAAGACCTCCATCTCAAACTGGCACTGGGGTTGTGAGATGGCTCTGTGGGTAGAGACACTTGCTGCCAAAGCCAACGACCTGAGTTCGGTCCCCAGGACTCACCTCACATGGAAAGAGAGAATACTGTGACCTCTTGTGTGAATGTAATGGCTCAGGGTTACAGTGGAAAGCCGAAGGATGAGGAAGTTTCAACCTTGTAAACCTCTAATATGAGGAGGAGTTGGCTACCTCCCCGCTCCCAACCCCGCACCACAAAGCCGTCTATCTCACCACCAAGAGTGTATTACCCTGACAGTTAGCAGGCTTCACTCCTTGTTTGACCTTATAAAAGTCTCCTCCCCACCCCACCCCGCCTTCAGTATGTAGATGGAGCCTTGGCCAATGGTACATGGCCCCACAAAAATTGCCCCAGAGACCCTGGCTACCTCCCCAGAGCCATAAATATCCCAGGATAAACCAAACCAGCCCTCCGAAGATGTCCCCAGGTGTGTTCTTTACCAGTGCACTATCTGCCAACCCCAGACCCTACACGGTACACACCCAGGCCCCCGTCAGCTTCCCTTCCTCCGGTCCAGCTCGGTGTGCAATGGCCCTGGATATCCCAAAGGCAAAGCAGACATGGAGTGACAACCTCCAAGTCCATACTGTGATGCTCACACACACACACACACACACACACACACACACACACACACACAAATATATATTTAAAGCACTTTTTAAGCCCAACGTGGTGGCACATGCCTTTAATCCCAGCACTTGGGAGGCAGAGGCAGGCAGATCTCTGTCAGTTTGAGGCCAGCCTGGTCTACAAAGTGAGTACAGGACAGCCAGGGCTACAAGAGAATCCCTGTCTCTAAAAACCAAAAACAAAATGAAAACTAAACAAAACCAAACCAAAACACACACACATACACACACACACACACCCCAACACAACAACAACAAAATAAAATATTTTTTTCCAATTAGTTCATCATTATTGCTGGAAGAGCAAAGGCTTTCCCCCATGCTTTGTAGAATCAGACTCCTTTAGAAAAACTGGCATCCAATTTGAAATTTGTCAAATAAAATGAAACTTGAGGCCTGATATGTTGTTTTAATTGAAAATCCCTGATCATTCTATTTTACCAATGAAGACCCAGGAGCCAGATGCTGTGGTGAATACCCTGCTCAGAGAGGCAAAGAAAGCACCCAGCTGACCGCCTTAATCAGCTCACATCCCAATGGAAAAAGCCCCAAATTGCTCACTAACTCAGCTGAGGGCCCAGGCAAAAGGCTTGCTACCTCAAAGCCCAAAGTGGGGGGGAGGAGGGAGGGAAGGCCAAGGAGCTAAGGATCTTAAGAGCTAGAGAGCTAAGAGCCAAAGAGCTAAAAGCTAAAGAGCTAAAAAAGCTCAAGCTAAAATCCTAAGCACTAAAGAGTTAAAGGGCCCTTCTCTTTTTTTGTGTTTTTTGTTTTTCGAAACAGGGTTTCTCTGTATAGCTTTGGCTGTCCTGGACTCACTTTGTAGACCAGGCTGGCCTCAAACTCACAGAGATCCGACTGCTTCTGCCTCCCAAGTGCTGGGATTAAAGGTATGCCCCCACCACACCCACCCGCCTAAGGCCCTTCTCCTTTTACATGCTGTCTTAAATACCCCCAACTCTTTAATCCCTGTCAGCTGGGTTTCTTGCTCCACCTCTTGACCTAGGGTTAATGTTATTAAATCCTGTGTACAGCTAGCTTTTAGATTAAAGATGTGTGTTAGGGTTTAGCCACACCAAACGAAAGACAGGTTTTCACAGTTCACAATCTCAGGGATCACAATGGGATACTGATATTTTTACCAAAGAATTCTGCCAAACATTTAAAGGAGAGTGTGGTGGTTTGAGTGAGATGCCTCCCCTGTAGTCTCAGGCTATAACTTGGTCCCCAGCTGGTGATTCTGTTTGGGGAGGCTTAGGGGGTGTGGCTTTGTTGGAGAAAGTATGTCATTGGAGGGTGGGTTTGAGGTTTCAAAGCCTTGCGCCATTCCCACTGTGCTCTCTCTGCTGCCTGCTTGCAGTTGAAGATGCACGCCTCTCACTTTCTGCTTCAGCCACTATGCCTTCACTCCACCATCACGAACTCTGAAACCGTAAGCCTGAATAGACCCTTTCATGGCCATGGTATTTGATCACAGCAGTAGAAAAGTGACTAATACAAAAGAATTAATGCTGAGATTACACCAATCCTGCCATAGAGAAGAGGGGTGTTTTGTAACTCAGTTTATGTGAGACATAGTGGTATACACCTGTATCCTAGAAGTTAGACCTCATGAATTTAAGTTCAAGGCCAGCCTACACTATGTAGTGAGAGCCGCTGGCAGTGAAAAGAAAGGCCAACTGGGCCTGATGGCATGTCCGTAATCCTAGGATTTGGGAAGTAAAGGCAGGAAGATTGTAAAACCAAGGTTATCCTTGCCTGCACAGCTTAAGCTACTAGAGACCCAATCTATCTCAAAACAACCAAAAGCGGGGAGGAACAACATGGCTCAGTTGATAAAGTACCTGCCACCCAAACATTAGGACCTGCCTTGAGATCTCCAGCACCCACAGAAAAGCTGGGTGTGGTCACACATTTCAGCAGCTCTAGCACTACTCGGGCAGAGAGAGGTAGAGCCTGAGAGCTGGCTAGTCTAGGCAAGAGGTGACCCATGTTGCTGTAATTTGTGTGTTCATTGTGTGGGCATGCACATGAGTGTGCAGGTGAGCATGCATATATGTATGTGGAAGCCAGCCAGAGGCTCACCTTGGTCTTTATTCCTCAGGCATCTTACACTTTTGTTGTTGGTTGTTTTAAAAAGACACATGAGCCGGACGCGGTGGTGCGCGCCTGTAGTCCCAGCACTCAGGAGGCAGAGGCAGGCGGATCTCTGTGACTTCAAGGTCAGTCTGGTCTACAAAGTGAGTCCAGGACAACCAAGGCAACACAGAGAAACCCTGTCTCGAAAAACTTAAAACAAAAACAAAATAAAAAGACACATGATAGCGCGCCCTTAAAAAGACACATAATAGCCGAGTGCAGTGGCACACCCCTGTAATCCCAGCACTCAGTGAGGCAAAGACAGGCAGGTCTCTGTGAGTTCAAGGCTTGCCTGTACTACATAGCAAGTCCTATTTATTACATGAGCTACATGACTTGTTTGCTTCTCCAGTCTTGGTCTTCCTCAGAGAGTGCCCCACTCACCCCCTTGCCTTCAGCAATAGCCAGTCTTGCTGCAATGCTGGCAAGAAGCTTGCCCTGCTGGAATTTCTACTCCAGAAAACTGCTGATTCGGGGGTGGGGGAGGCGTGTCCTTTTTTCGTTAGTGCTTCCTGTGATCATTTTTTTCTGTCTCCTCTGGGGACAGCTTGGTTTTCTCCTTGCTGTGCACGGAGGGGCTCTTCCACTGTCTGTGCTGTGTGCTGCTATTGAGCCTAGTGGGGTTCTACACCGGGGCCTTTGTGTGGACCAGCATGTTATTGGATACATTGTAGACAGGGTCAATGGTCCTTGTTTTGTTAGTACAACACTCAGAGTGCCAGGAGACACTCCCCACATCCAAGCTCAGGGTATGGCACTTTTCTGCCTCCTCTGCTGGGGGTATTCGTGGTGGGCCCATCTCCCAGGGATCTTTCTGTCTCTGCCTCCTCAGAGCTCAGGGTTTTTTTTCTTCATTTTTACATAAACATTTATATTATTATGCATAAATATAATAAACCACATACAGCAAGAAGAACCACAAAACAATCAATATTATAAAAATGTTACATTCATAAAGTTTTGGCTATTTAAATTTAGTAGAAGAAAACATTTTTCCTATCTTGGTGCGAATAAACTTCTGAATGTAAATCAATATCTATCGTATCTCATCTCTATCAACTTAAAACATCTATCTAGACCTAAAAACATCTTTACCCCTAAACAACAAAGTTTAATTGTAAAACTAAACTATCTGGCCTTCAACCCCATCAGAGACTTGAGAAGGGATAAAATTAATTACTTGAGGAAACCAGAAGTGCAGATTAGCAGCTTCCAAAATGAAAAAAGTGACAGTTTGCTGCCTGAACAGTCACCCAAAACTCTCTATAACATCAGAGCATCATCTTCAGCCTTGTGAGGCAGGAACTATTTTATTTTTTGTTTTTTTGAGACAGGGTTTCTCTGTGTAACCTTGGCTGTCCTGGAACTCTCTTTGTAGACCAAGATGGTCTAGAACTCACAGAGATCCACCTGCCTCTGCCTCTCAGTGCTGGGATTAAAGGCGTGCGCCACCACGCCCAGCAGCAGGAACTATTTTTAATGTAGGTTCTGGGGATCACACTCAAGTCCTTGTACTTCCAAGATAAGCATTTTACCAACCGAGAAGCATTTTTCCTTTTCTTTGCTGGTTTCTAGTTGTTATTGTAACTACTACTAGGGATGAGTGAGGTGTGTGGGTGAAGAGGCATCTGCCACAGCGCACGCGTTGGGGGTCAGAGGACAACTTTCTAACCCGCTTCTCTCCTTTGACCATGGTTCCAGTTGAACTCATGTTGTGAGACTTGAACCTCAAGTGTTTTCACATGGTGAGCCATCTACCGAGCTCCTCCTTCCTCCCCCTGCTTCCCTCCTTCTTTCCCTCCTTTCCTCCCTCCCTCTGTCCCTCCTTCCTTCCCTCCCTCCCTCCCTCCCTCCCTCCCTCTCTCCCTCCCTCTCTTTTTCTCTCTTTTTTGAGGCAGGGCCCTGCTAGGAAGCCCAGGCTGACTTAGAACTCAACAACTCCTCTGCCCTTACCTCCCAAACACTGGGAGGTCTGATGCCCAGCAACACACCAAGCCAGTTTCATTGCTTTCACGAAAGAACAATATTCCTCTCTCTCTCTCTCTCTCTCTCTCTCTCTCTCTCTCTCTCTCTCCCTCTCTCTCTCTCTCTGTGTGTGTGTGTGTGTGTGTGTGTGTGTGTGTGTGTGTGACATTTTGTTTTCCCATTCAACAATTAGTAGACATAAAGATAATGTATCTATTTTGGCCACTGTGAGTGCAGTGAATACAATTTTAACAAGCCAATCTAGCAAAACAGAAAAACTGGTATACCATAACCAAATTTCACTTATTTTGTATTTTTAAAAATGAGATCAGTTTAATATGTGAAATATCTACTTTAAATAATTTATATCTGGCTAAAAAAAAAAACCCTAACCAGTAAAATGTATGAATTTAAATAGAGATAAGAGCCGGGCATGGTGGCACATGCCTTTAATCCCAGCACTCAGGAGGTAGAGACAGGCGGATTGCTGTGAGCTTGAGGCCAGCCTGGTCTACAAAGTGAGTCCAGGATGGCCAAGGCTACACAGAGAAACCCTGTCTCGAAAAACCAAAAAAAAAAATAAATAAATAAAAAATATAAATAAATAAATAAATAGAGATAAAAGTGCCAGGTACAGTGGCACATAGCTGTGATCCCAGCACTTGGGAGGCACAAGAAGGTGGATCTCTGTGAGTTCGAGACCAGCCTGGTCTCCAAAGCGAGTCCAGGACAGCCAGAGCTACACAGAGAAACCCTGTCTCAAAAAAAGAAAAAGAAAAAAGAAAAAGAAAGAAAGATGAAAGCTGTGAAACCAGGTGATGGTGTTATGTGCATTCAATCTCAGCACTTGAAGGCATAGTCAGGCAGATCTCTGAGTAGAGCCAGCCTGGTCTACAGAGCTAGTTCCAAGATAGCCAGGGCTACACAGAGAAACTCTGTCTTGAAAAACCAAAAGAAAGGGGCTAGAGGGATGGCTCAGAGGTTAAGGCACTAGCTGCTCTTCCAGAGGTCCTGAGTTCAAACTGCAGCAACCACATGATGGCTCACAACTGTCTGTAATATGACTTGATGCCCTTCTGGTGTGCACTAAGACAGCGTACTCACATACATAATAAATAAATAAGTATCTTTGAAAAGAAAAGGTTGTGGTAACTATAAACAAACCCTTCCTTCCTAGAATGTCTGAAAGTAGTATTTCCCCAACTGCTCCTTGCAACAGTAAGGCTGGGAAAGAAAAAGACAGGGGGGATGAGTAAATTTAAGAAAATCTGCATGTAGCTGGGTGCGGTGACACACACCTGTAACCCCAGCACTTGGGGAGGCAGAGGCAAGGGGACCACTGTGAATTTGAAGCCAGCCTGGTCTACAAAGTGAGTCCAGGACAGCCAAAGCTACACAGAGAAGTCCAGTCTCAAAAAAGCAGAGGGGGGTGGGGGGGGGAGAGAGAAAGAGAGAGAGAGAGAGAGAGAGAGAGAGAGAGAGAGAGAGAGAGAGAGAGAGAGAGCGCGTGTGAGCGCATGCGCCCTGTTCCTACCCTAACATCTTGAGAGATAAGGTGCATAGTATTAGCATGACAAGCAGGATGAGTAACTCTAGGGAGGTTACTTGCTTATCACCTAAGCAAGCACAGCTTTTTTTTCCCCCCCTGAAGAAGAAGAAATCGGGATCAGCTTGTCCAGTGTGCACTATGCGCACTGCCTTTCCTAGACCGGTGTGCTGGAGCTAGCAGAAAGAGAACCAGCCCAGCAGACCACACCCTGTCTCAGAGTTTGGGTCTGCCAGTAACTGGCTAGATGCTCTCTGGAGCTACTTATTCATATTGCTGTTAGTTTATTCCACTGCAAAGTGAAGGAAATGACATTTAGCTGTTGAAGCTCCTTTCCAGCTCAGGATTTATATTATTTTCACATGGTGGCCAGGCTTCTCTCCGTTCTTACACATTACAGAGAATCAAAGCAGTAGAGGTGAGGTGAGCCAAAGACAATATACTTGATTCACTGTTCACCGAAACACCTCAACTGTGTTCCACATGAAGTGCCACAGAGATTTCTGTGACACGTTGCACAGGGACATGACTGGCTATCACATATAGTGACTTGTCACGTGGTTAGCAGAGTAAGGGCTCATTGCTATTTTTCTTGTTAAGCATTATTATATTTATTTATTACTATTTTCCCCTATCACACATGTAGAGTAGAATTGTGGACAATTTAGAGAGTCTGTGAGTTTGGATTTTGCTTTTTAAAAATTGGCTTGAGAGATGGCTCAGCAGTTAAGAGCACTGTCTGCTCCTCCAGAGGTCCTGAGTTCAATTCCCAGCAACCACATGGTGGCTCACAAGCATCTGTAATGTAATCTGATGTTCTCTTCTGGCCTGCAGGTGTATATGCAGGCAGAGCACTATATACATAATAGTAAATAAATTTTTAAAAATTTTTTAAAAATTAAAAAAAAAAAGCACAACTAAGCCAGGCGTGGTGGTGCACACCTTTAATCCCTGCAGTCCGGAGGCAGAGGCAGGCGGATCACTGTGAGTTCGAGGCCAGCTTGGTCTATAAAGCAAGTCCACGACAGCCAAGGCTACATAGAGAAACCCTGTCTTGAAAAACAAAGAACCAAAAAACAAACAAACAAAAATGCACCGCTAGAGAGAGGGCTCAGCAGTTAATAGCTCATACGGCCTTTGCAGAGAACTCAAGTTCGGATCTCAGCGGCATGCGAGTGGGCGCGCTTGCAAACCCGCCCCCCCCCCCAACACACACACCATATAAACATGCGCTTACAATTGTTTTAAGTGTAGGATGACATTTAAGGCTCCAGTAAGAGATACATGTTGTTATCTCTTCTCTCCCTCCTGTTTCTTTGAGACAATGTTTCCTGTATACCATGCTGGCTTCAAACTCATCACCAAGCTGGGATGACACAGCACTTTTGGTCCTCCAGGCTCCCCACCTCTCCAGTGCTAGGATCATAGGCATTGGCTACCACGCTTTATTTAACCTGATTCTGGGAACCGAATCAGTGCTACACAAGCACTCTACCAACTAAGTTTTGTCACTTAATACTCTGTTTTCTTTCCTTTTTTCTGAGACAGGGTCTTTATAGGTAGACTAGGCTGGTCTTAAACTTACAGATGCACCCACTTCTGCCTTCCAAGTGTAGATTAAAGCTCCTTAAAAAAAATGTGTAGTGGATGTAAACATGTTTTTGTTTTGATCCCAAGTGTGGGATGTGAAGCACACTTGTGTGAGGGTGTGCAGTGTTTCTCCACTGGAAACAGACTTGTGAGAGAACAGGTGATACTTGTCCACTTGAAGAGAAACTACCTCTTGCAGGGGCATGGTCTTTTCCAACTGATAAACATCCTAATATGGACTCTGAAAGGATATATATATATATATCCCAAAAAAAGAGGCTTGGCTTTTTTGGTTTTGACATTGATTCTTGTTGGGTTTTGTTTTTTTCAAGACAGGGTTTCTCTGTGTAGCCTTGCCTGTCCTGGACTCACTTTGTAGACAAGCCTGGTCTCGAACTCAGAGCGATCCACCATGCCCTGCTTGGCATTGCTTCTTATTGTTTGGCTGTTCATCGCTCCACTTAGAGACGCTCCTCGGGAGAACTGCTCCAAAGAAGGCTTCAAGGTTCCTGGTTTTAGCTGCTGCTTGGAATTCCGGCTGCTGTGGTTGCAGTCACCTTTGCTGAGTTGCTGAGTTGCTGTTTAGCCTGTCTACTGAAATCCTCACTATGAAAAGTGGAATTGCTACAAGGAACTGAATCTGAAAAGGTCTACTTCTCCTGTTCCCATTAACCTCTTTTCTCTCCTATCTAGGGTAGGGGGGTTAGAAGGGAGGTGTAAGCATTGAAGAACCCCAAAGAAAGTAGGTTTAGAAAAGTTCAAAACCTGCATTAATGGACTCAAGTAATTCATACAAATTTGAGCTAACAATACCCGGGTTTTGTCTTTCTCATCACCGACTCTGCCTGTCAGTGGTGGCATATGCCTTTGATCCTAGCACTAAGGTGGCAGAGGCAAGTGGATTTCTGACTGTGAGGTCAGCCTGGGAGTTCAAGGGAGTTCAAGGACAGCCAGGGCTATTCAGAGAAACCCTTCGGAAAAAAAATTTTTTTTTAATATTGCGTGCATGTGGTGTGATGTGTGTTGGTCTACACATGGGACAGTCCACATGCAGAAGCTAGAGGGCAAGTTTTTCTAGTCAGTTCTCTCCTTGTACCAGGGTTAGGACTCAGGTCATCAAGCCTATGTGTCAGGTGGCTGTCACCTGATGCGCCATCCCACTGGCCCAGCCTTGTCTACTTGTCCTATGCCAGATCTAGAATATTGACAAATAAGTTAATGTCAAAATTCTTGGGGAAGATAATGTAACTCAAGGGGTATAACAATTGGCTAGAAGTATAAGGCCCTAGGTTTAGTTACCAGCACTATACATGCATATACAATTGAACTTCTACACACTTTTCTATGTATAACACACACACACACACACACACACACACACACACAGAGCCTGGGAGCACTAAGTTTTGATTTTTTTTTCTTTCTCTCTCTCTTTTTTGTTTTTGTTTTTGTTTTTGTTTTTTTTTTTGTTTTTTGAGACAGGGTTCTCTGTGTAGCCTTGACTGTCCTGAACTTGCTCTGTAGACCAGGCTGGCCTCGAACTCACAGTGATCAGCCTGCCTCTGCCTCCCAAGTGCTGGGATTAAAGGTGTGCCCATTCACTGCCCAGCTAAATTTTGGTTTTTAAGATTTTTGGTTATTTTCTTTTTCCTTCTTTCTCTTTTTTCTTTCTTCCTTTTCTTTTCTTTTTCTTTTCTTTTTTTTTTTTTTTGAGACAAGGTCTTGCTAAGTTTTCTCAATGCAGAGGTGGCGCAATGGTTGAGAGTGCAGGTGCCTATGAGGTTGCAGATGCTGTCCACCTTAATTTTGAGACAGGGTACCTTGTAGACCTAGATTTCATAGATTAGGTTAGGCTGGTTAGTCAGCAAGCTTGGGGTTCCACTTGTTTTTCCACATTTTTATCAGTGCTAAAATTACAAGCACATACCTACCTGGCTTTTTTCTTTCTTTCTTTTTAAAGATTTATTTAATTATTATTATGTATACTGTGTCTTGTTTACATGTATACTTGCAGGACAGAAGAGGGCATCAGATCTCATTATAGATAGTTGTGAGCCACCATGTGGTTGCTGGGAATTGAACTCAGGACCTTTGGAAGAGCAGCCAGTGCTCTTAACATCTGAGCCATCTCTCCCGTCCCTTTCTTTCTTTCTTTCTTTCTTTTCTTTTTTTTTCTTTTTGTTCATGTAGCCCTGGGTATGCTAGAAGTCACTATGTAGACCAGGCTGGCCTCAAACTCACAGAGATCCATGCACCTCTGCCTCCCAAGTGCTGGGATTAAAAGTGTGTGCCACCACCACCTGGCTAAGTCCTTATTTTCCACTAAAAAAACGGAAGTTTCTTTCTACCTGCTTTTTTTTTTCAAGACAGGGTTGCTCTGTGTTATCTTGGCTGTCCTGGACATTGTAGACCATGCTGGTCTTGAAATTAAAGCAATCTGCCTGCCTCTGCCTCCCAAGTGCTGGGATTACAGGCATGTGTGGCACCACGCCCGTCTCTAACTGGCTTTATAACATGGATTCTGGGAATTAAACTCAGGCCCTTGGGGGCTTCAGAAATGGCTCAGGTTAAGAGGACTAGTTGCTCTTTTAAAGGATCTGGGTTCAATTTCCAGCACCTACATGGTGGCTCACAACTGTCTGTGACTTCAGTTCTAGGGGATCCAACACTTCCCTCTAGCCTCTGAGGACACCAGGCACACACCAAATAGACATAAGTAGAGCCTCTCTCTTCTAGAGAGTGTTGTCATAGAAAGAAACTTGAGGACTGACTGACTCCAAAAACCAAGCTTCAGTTTCTGTCATCCTCTTACATGTACATCTACATCTAAGTGGTAGATTTACAAACTCTTGAGCATTTGAGAAAAACAGTATCTTAGAAAAATGCACTTAAAGGGTTATACATAAAGTACGAGGATATTTATGTATCTGCTGAAGTTTAACTGTGTCCTTTTTTTTTTTTTTAAGATTTCTTTATTACATAGACAATGTTCTGCCTGCATGTACACCATCATGCCAGAAGAGGGCATCAGATCGCATTATAGATGGTTGTGAGTCACCATGTGGTTGCGGGAATTGAACTCAGGACCTCTGGAAGAGCAGACAGTGCTCTTAACCTCTGAGCCATCTCTCCAGCCCAACTGTATCCTTCTTAAGAATCTGAATTTATGCCAGGATCTGATGGTCTCAGTCTCCTCAACACTGGGATAATTGTGTGCAGTGACTGTGTCTGATATTTTTAAGTGGATTCTTTTTATTTATTTATTTATTTATTTATTTATTTATTTATTTGGTTTTTCGAGACAAGAGTTTCTCTTGTAGACCAGGCTGACCTTGAACTCACAAACTCACAGACATCTGCCTGCCTCTGCTCCTCAGTGCTGGGATTAAAGGCTTGTGGCACCACATCTGGCTTTGGGGGGAGGAAAGGTGTTTCAAGACAGCAGTTCTCTGTGTAGTCTTGGCTGTCCTGGACTTGCTTTGTAGAGCAGGCTGTCCTTGAACTCACAGACACTTCTGGCTTTTAAGTAGATTCTGAGGACTGAACCCAAATCTATACTTTTGGAAGCATGTTCTGGAGAGTTCACACGCTCCAGAAAATGCCCCACCCCTTGAGATAGGGCCTCCAAGTTTTAGCAGAAAATGATCCTAAACCTTTGATCCTCCTGCCTCCTGCCTCCTGCCAAGTGCTAGGCCTACAGACACACACCCCGCACCTGGGTTTATACACCCTTGGTAATCAGGCCCAGAGTCTTGTGGATGCCAGGCAAGCGTGTTAATGAGCTCCTTTCCCAGCCCTCCAGTCCTATTTCTATAAATACACACTGACACACTCTGGATGGCTCTGCTATACATCTGCTCCACCTAGCACCTTCTCAAAACCCAATGCCTTTGATCACAGCGTTTCCTGTGCCTTACATTTTACCTTTTCTTCTGTGTCCTAAAATTTGATTATCTCAAGATCCTCTCTCACCAGATCTCAAGATCCTATCTCACAGTATCATTTGTTAGCTCAGAAGCCATTTTCCATCTAGTTCCTGTCCCAGGTCACATTTCAGAAGTTAAGGATGTAACAGTGAAAAGAACCAGTCTGTCCTCAAAACAGTATTGATCACTCAAAAGCAGCTTAGGCCAAATATGCACAGACTCAGGTGTTATTGGAAGAGGGAGCAAAAATATACTCAAACAAACAACAATATACTTACACTTTAATATATTATTTTTCTTCTTTTTCTCTTCTTCTTCTTCTTCTTCTTCTTCTTCTTCTTCTTCTTCTTCTTCTTCTTCTTCTTCTTCTTCTTTTCTTTTTGGTTTCTCTATGTAGCCTCAGCTGTTTTGGGCTCACTTTGTAGACCAGACTGGCCTCGAACTCACAGTGATCCACCCGTGTCCCTGAATGCAAAGATTAAAGGGCCGGCTTATTTTATTTTTCTTTAGGAAGACTTCACAATTTTAAAAAAAGATTTATTTACTATGTATACAGTGTTCTGTCTACATTCCAGAAGAGGGTACTCATGATGGATGGCTGTGAGCCACCGTGTGGCTGCTGGGAAATTGAACTCAGGACCTTTGGAAAAGCAGCCAGTGCACTTAACCCCTGAGCCATCTCTCCGGCCCCAACTTCACAATTTTTTAGTGCTCAGATTTACGAAGGTCTTTTTTAGTCCTGTGAGTCAGAACTGTGGCATAGGGAGAATCTTTTCCCTCTTACCTCAATACCTCTTCTGCTCTCTGTTTTTTGTTTTGTTGAAGACAGTGTTCTCTGTGTAGCCCTGATTGTCCTGGACTTGCTTTGTAGACCAGGCTAGCCTCTAACTCACAGAGCTCTGCCTGCCACTGCTCCCTGAGTGTTGGGATTACAGGCATGCGCCACCACGCCAGGCCCTCCTTCTGTTCCCTTTGCTGTGAATATTTAAGTGTGTAGGGGAAAAATCTGGGCAATGAACTCAGTTCCCTCTTTTCCCCCATCAGTCCCTCTGCCTGTGATAAGGATCACACTGCCCACATGGGAAAAGTGCCTGGGGGAGGGGACAAAACTTTGTCTAAGAGTGCAACTAGTTAGAAAGCTGGTCCCTTTCAGTGAACACTACCAATGAACACAGTCCTGGTCTCAGTTAGTCTTTTTTTTTTAAAGACTTATTTATTTATTATTATTATAATACAGTGTTCTGCTTCCATGTATACCTGCATACTAGAAGAGGACATCAGATCACATTATATACAGGTGTGAGCCACCATGTGGTTGTTGGGAATTGAACTCAGGACCTTTGAAAGAGCACGAGGCTCGGCCATCTCTCCAGCACCTTGAGTTAGTCTTAAAGAGGACTGCAAGGTGTGGGGGCTGAGGAGAAAAGCTGAAATAGGGAACTCCATAAAACTTGCTACGTGGACAAGTCAGACAAAGGGTGCTTCTGAGACCTGGGCTTTTATTTCCAGTTTCACTTAGATATGGCATTACTCATTAAGGAGAACAAAAGAAGAAAGAAAAGAATCGAATATTCGGGGGAAAATATACAGATTCAGTTCTGTTTAGTTTGGGCTATCTAAATGAAGTGATGTCAGTCTAAGCAAGGATTATGTACTAAGTGGTTTAAAAGAACCAATAACACTATTAGCAAAAATTGAAATTGTATTACAGACAAGGCAGAATAAAGGGTTGTTTGTTTTTGTTTTGTTTTGTTTTGTTTTAAATACAGGGTCTTATTACATACCCCTGACTCGCTGGCCAGGAACTCACTAAGTAGACTGGGCTGGCCTCTGCCTCCTGACTGCATTGCTGGGATTAAAGGCTTGTAGCACTATGCTTAGCAGGTATAGAAAATTCTTTTTTTCTCTCTCAGAATTCTTTTTCAGCTGAGATTACCAACTGTAGCTTTTTTTTTTTTTTTTTTTTTTTTTTTTTTAAGGAAACTAAATATAACATTTGGATTTAGGCACCAGCATAACTATTATTCCATCTTACCTTCATTGAATCGAAGTACACTTTGGTTGAATGGCTGCCTAAAATTAAATAACTAGTTCATCAGTGGACCCAGATTTGAAGGACAGACAGTGGTCCTTCAGACCTCAGAACTTTGCACTTAATCCCACATACCCTCACAGTAACTGTTAAATTCGTTATTTTTACTCCCATTGAACAGTTTTTTTTTCCCAAAAGGCTCAGAGAAATTAAGTATCAATAACTTATAAAAGTAACTGGCTAAAGAGCACCTAAGATTGAGTGTAAGCAGAGATAATTCTCTTGAAATATTTTATTTATAACGGCTAGTCTGGCACTGCTTAAAGAACAGTACTATTAATTCTATAGTAATGTAAGAACATTGGAAGGTTAGTGCCTATTTATCTTCCACAGGAAGTGGTTAACACAACAGGAAGCAGATATAAACTAAAGAGGATTCTAGATATCACCAACAGTGCTACATATTATTTGAAAGAGTAAAGGAAGTCATAGCCCAAAGCTTTGCTGCAGTCCTCCAGGATTGGAGCAGGACAACGGCGCTGGGGGATATTTTCAGGAGAAAATCTTTAAAATGTAAATACTGCCTATGAAAGCTATTAGGGAGAGTATTACGTGAACTAGAATGCTTCTTCAATAACGTCACATCACTCTCCTAATGAGTATCTTAGTGGTTGCTGTTTACATAGTAAACATTTACACAGGAATACTTGAAATGCTTTTTATCAGTCCATCTCATCGATTAAACATTTATATAAAAAAAAAGTTGTGTGGGTGTTTTGCCAACATTTATATGCCACCACCTGTATGCCTCTGCCCTCAGGCAGAAGAGAGCATATGATTCCTTGGAGCTGGAGTTACAGGCTGTTGTGACAGCAGCTATGTAGTTGCTGGGAACTGAATCCAAATCCTCTGGATGAGCAGCTGGTGCTCTTAACCACAGCTGAGCCATCTTTCCTTGTCTCACTCTTTAAAAGCACATTTATTTGGTTGGGTGTGATGGCGCATTTCAGTCCCAGCTGGGAGGCAGAGGCAGGAGGACCTCTGTAAGTTAAGGCCAGTCTGGTCTACAAAGCCAGAGCTATTAAACAGAGGCACCTTGGCTGTAAAAACCAACTGGGAAAAGTTCATTTATTATTATTAGTTTTAGTTTCGTTTTTCAAGACAGGGTTTCTGTGTAGCCCTGGCTGTCCTGGAACTCACTCTGTGGACCAGCGAGGCCTTCAACTCAGCAATCCACCTGCCTCCCAGCTGCTGGAATTGTGACCATGCCTGGCTTATCTTCATTTTATATGTATGAGTATTTTTGCCCCCACGAATACATGTGCGTTCCTGAGGCCAGGAGGGAGTGCCAGATCATCCGAAACTGAAGTTAAGCTGTTTCTAAGTGGGCGCTAGGAACTGAACCCAGATCTTCCGCAAGAGCAGACAGCGCTCTTAGAGAGCCGGAGTCTCCGCCTCACTTTGCTGATTCTAACACTTCCCTTTTCATAATTTTAAGATGGTGTATGTAGCTACAGTGTGTATGGTTTTATTAGACCATTTTAGTAGTATACACACAGGATCACAGTCAACTTGATACACTCTACCAAGTTGTGTTAAGCTTAAGTTGCTCTACAGCATATACTTTTCCTCATTCATGCTTCTTAACAGTTTTACACAGTGGCTGTCCTTCCCGGTTTACAGTAAACTGAGGCTGAAAGACTTAAACGGTCTCCTCAAAAGCCAGTGATAATTGAGCAGCAGAGCCAGAGTTTGAAAATATGGCAGATTTCAAAGGTCACACCCCCCCCCCCCTTTGTCTTGTCTCAACATTTACCTTGGGCGATGTACAAGGTTGAATAAAAACATACCCTCTTCTTGACTACTGCTCAAATCAAGACTCGGCTCAGACGTGACCTTTCTAAATCCTCCAGGATCAACCAATCTTGTGCTCTCAACACTTAAAGAATAACTCTATTATGTCATACACGTTATTTCTCTGGGTAGTTTTGGAACCAATAAATATCACCTGACTCCATCTTTCTGACCCCACCGTGCCCTGTACTGTTCCTGACACATAGGAACTCGATATTGTCTGTTAAAAAGGCGGTTGCTAAGTATAAGGGAAGAGAAACTAGAAAAGCAATGTTATGGAAGAATAATAAATTGTGTGCAGTGGAATTAGACCCAATGGCAGAAGGTAGAAGTCAGGGTGGGCACGGTGGCACACAGTTATGGAAAGCTGAGCTGAGTTCCAGGGCAGCTAGGGTGACATAATGCAACCCCGTCTCAAAACAAACACTAATGCACAAATGAAGATTTCTGAGTTTTCTCGAAGAAAACACAAAACAAAACTAGATCAGACAAATTAGGCGTCCGTTTTCCTAATTAGGACCATTTGTTTAGGCCCTAAGAACTTCTGCTAGCCGTGCGGTGTGGCTCACGTCTTTAATGCCAGCACTCAGGAGGCAGAGGCAGGCGGATTGCTATGAGTTTGAGGCCAGCCTGGTTTACAAAATGAGTCCAGGACAGCCAAGGCTATCCAGAGAAACCCTGTCTCAAAAAACCATAAAACCCCTCAAAAACCAAAAAAAAACCTTCTCGTCATTTTCTTAGGTTCAGCTTGAACAATTTACTGTCCTCACAGGACATCTGAGTTTGTAAGCCTCTCTAGACATCATACTTGCTCTTTTACACATCATTCATTTCCAAACACAGTTACCCACCACTTCTCATTTTGCCTAGAAAGTTTTTTTTGCTTTTTTAAAAAAGCACTTTGAATCATCGAATTCAGTGTTTCCACTTCATTCCCGTAAACTGTGTCGCCGCAGATAAAATCTTAGGCTTAGTGTGTGCAAACGTTTGTAGTAAAGGCGTATTTTAACCAACGACAGATGACTACCCCAAGACAAGGGCGAGCGCCCAAACCCTGGCGTTCGCTAACGTGTTAGTCTAACTTTTCGGCTACGGAAGTGGGACTGAAGGTGACGCCCAGGCGCCGAATGTCAGGACTCAAATGCCGAAGTAAGCAGAGGATCAGACTCGATCGGACACACTGCCTAGGGGTGACACTCCACGACGCCGTCATCCTTAGAGAGACCTGTACCTGGAACTCTCGCGAGACTGGGTTTGAGCGCGAGTCTTCAACCCCCGAGACTTGCGGGTTGGTTTCTTCCGATTCAAGTAGCCACACAGCAAGGGTGAAACCTGCAATTCCGGGTCGGCGCCCCGGAAGCGGAAGGGAGGCCTCCGTGCTGTCAAAGTTTTAGTGTTCCCCGAGGGTCGGTCCCGCGAAGTCTTTTCGCGGGTTCCCTGGCTCGTGAGCGCTTCGCCCGTGAAGGGTGGGAGCGCGGGGACGAGCGAGATGAGCACCATGTTTGCAGACACGCTGCTCATCGTTTTTATCTCCGTGTGCACCGCGCTGCTCGCCGAGGGTGAGGGTGGCTGTTTCTTGGACCTTTGATTAGTCTCAGGGTGGAAGGGCACAGGGGTCCCTAGCGCCTCCGGAGCAAAGATCAGGAGCCTCACTTCTTGCGAACTACATGGTCCATTGCAAGAAATCCTGGGCGCTTGCTTCCTCAGTAGAAGCTGGAAGATAGTGTGGAATCCGACTTCCTGATTGTCTTTGACGAATTTGTGGATACATTTGTTGTTGTTGTTGTTTGAGACAGGGTTTCTCTATGTAGCCTTGGCTGTTCTGGACTCGCTTTGTAGACCATGCTGGCCTCGAACTCACAAGCTATCCGCCTGCCTCTGCCTCCTGAGTGCTGGAATTAAAGGCGTGTGCCACCACACCTGACCTTGTGGATACATTATTTGAAAAACATGTTTTGATCTGACTTTGGAAAAAGTTAATTACTGATAAGTTTAGAACAAAATGTTGAAGTTATTTTGTTTCCAAGAGTAACAAAAACAGTTTGTTGTGACCATTCCAATACTTTCTCATTATGTTGCTTTTATGTTTTAGGCATAACCTGGGTCCTGGTTTACAGGACAGACAAATACAAGAGATTGAAGGCAGAAGTGGAAAAACAAAGTAAAAAATGTGAGTTTTGTAACAGTTGCCAGTTTGAGCTTGTTAGGTTCACAGTAGCTATTTTAGGAGCACCAAATGATACCAAGAAGACAAAAAGAGCTCAGTATGCTTGGCTGGGGCCACACAACTGAAATCTCAGCGTTCAGGCCATCAAGAAAAGATTGAGTTCTAAGCTATTGTGGGCTGCATAGGGAGAGTCAGTCACACATTACAAACAAGCAAAACCATAATTCGCCTTGGTATAAAAATAGAAATTGAAGACTTGTGCATTAATAAAGCTAAAAGGGATTTGTGTGTGATGAAGCTCCAGATTGGGCAGGCCTGGCCTACATAGTGATCCAGGCCGGAGCTGTATATTGAGATCCTGCCTCAAGAAAACAAAAAGCTAAAGGGAGAGAGGTCATGGTGGATGTGTGTGTGTGTGTGTGTGTGTGTGTGTGTGTGTGTGTCAGTCACACAGTCTTCATTCTAAAGAAGAGGTCTTGTTCTGGTGTGAGAGACCAGGGAAGGCCTCATGGTGCAGGTGGTCTTATAGTCCCTTGTGGGCTAGTTAGACTGTAGATTGAAAATAAGATATGGGGAGGAAATTACTTTAGCAAACATAGAGATTTTAACTAATGTGAGTTGTGTTTGGAGAATGATATGTTGTTATGACTAGTGTCAGGGTGAGAAAGTTGAAAAATGTTTGAAAAAAAAGATTAAAATAGGTCAAAATTTGTTGCCTTTGAAGTAAAGTTAAAATTCAGCGCGGCACAACTGATGGGATAGACAAGGCCTTATGTAGCCCAGGCAGACCTCACGTATATGATGCCTCTGCCTCAGCTCCCCAATTACTGGGGCGTTGAATGGTTCTTTCTAGGCACATTTGGTACCCCGTATTCTTTTTGTTGTTGTTTGAGGTGGGTCTCATTTAGCCTTGGTTGGCCTAGAACTCACTATGTAGCCGAGGATGACCTTGATCTGATCCTCTTGGATTTACAGCCACTCACAGCCCACAACCACACCTGACTTTCCTTCCTGCAATTTCTACAACTAGCTTCATTTTCCTTTTCTTATATCTTTGTAAATTTTGTGAGTGTCATTTTTATTTTATTTTTTAATTTTTTTTGGTTTTTCAAGACAGTTTCTCGGTGTAGCCTTGGCTGTCCTGGACTCACTTTGTAGACCAGGCTGGCCTGGAACTCACAGTGATCTGCCTGCCTCTGCCTCCCGAGTGCTGGGGTTAAAGGTGTGTGCCACTACAGCTGGCTTCTAGAGAGGGTTTCAAGAAGGCCAGGCTAGCTTTGAACTCTTTAGCTGAGGTTGGCATTGAACTTGTGATCCTCTGCTTACTAAGCACTAGGGGTATAGTTCCTCACTGCCGCATCCAGTTTATGGGGTGCTGGGGATTTTGTGCAGGATAAGGAAGCCCTTTGCCAGCTGCTGAATTCCTCAGCTCGCCTTCCATTTCTTCCCCCTAAATCATGTTACTTGAGGGGCTGGGGTTTTACGGTGATGGAGGTTGTGCCAAGCATGCGCAGAGTCTTGAGTTCAACCCTCAGCAGTGAGAAAAAGAAAAAAGTCTCATTTGACTCACATAGCAACCACTGTGGTCAGTTATATAAATGTCTGCACTGCATGGGACAGGAGCTTGAGACTCAGAAAGTTAATGATAGACTGCCATCACGAGAAAACAAAGAACCGGAGACTAAACTCAGACATTTGTTATCATGCCTGGAGTTTTTAAAATTAGAGTTGGTTGTTCTTTATTTATGTTGATAATGGTGGCTCACCATATTTAAAACCAAATTCATGATGTTTACCTTCACAAACATGATCCTCTTCCAGGATTTTCTTTTTTTTCTTTTTTTCTTTTTTTTTTGGTTTTTTGAGACAGGGTTTCTCTGTGTAGCCTTGGCTGTCCTGGACTCGCTCTGTAGACCAGGCTGGCCTCGAACTCACAGCGATCCGCCTGCCTCTGCCTCCCGAGTGCTTGGGATCAAAGGCGTGCGCCACCACCGCCCGGCTCTCCCAGGATTTTCTTACCTCAGTGATTCTATACGTCTAGCAGGGAAACCCAAAAAACTTAAATTAAAAAAAAAGTTGTAAGATTTCTTTGCTGCTTGCTTCTGCTTACTAGCATGAAAACACTGGTAGGGTGTGGTTCTTTGTTCCTGTACCACTAGAACAGTGGCTGATGTATGGTAAACAGTAAAAGTTGTTTGGGTTTTTTGTTTTGTTTTCTTACTTTTTTTGGGACACGTCTCGCTTTGTTTTGTTTTGTTTGTTTTAGAGACAGGGTTTCTTTTTGTAGCCACGGCTGTCTTGAACTGATTTTGTAGACTAGGCTGGCCTTGAACTCACAGAAATGCACCCACTTCTGCCTCCTTGAGTGCTGGGATTAAAGGCGTGCGCCACCTCACCTGGATCTGGCCTTGGCTGCTTTAGAACTTGCTCTGTAACCCACGCTGGCCTTGGCCTACAGTGACCCTCCTAGTTTTTTACCCTTTAGAAGTTACAGGTATAAACCACCCTCCCTTTGTTCAAGTATTTGTTATTACCTAATACCAGTTGATATTTCATTATCAAAACCTATAACTGTTGTGTTCTTGAATGGTTTTGGATCTTTCTATATCTCTCTGTATCTGCCAGGACCACCTATTTTCAAGTACCATGTTTAAGGCCAGTTGGGTCTACACAGCAGGTTTCAGGCTAGCCAGGACTACATAGTGAGACTCTATCTCAAAAAAAAAAAAAAAAAAAAAAAAAAGAGGAAGCCAGATGTGATAGCCCTGGCTATCATGGAACTCACTCAATAGCCCAGGCTGGCTTCAAACTCAGATACCCCTGCAAGTGCCCGGATTTAAAGGTGCGCACAACCACCACCTGGCCACAGTTTCAATCTACCTACCTGTGGACTGTGGTTTTTAGGATTATGTTTCTCTGCTCAACTACACTGTAATATATGTGAAGGCAGAGTATTATCTGTAGCCCCTAGCCCAGTGCTTGATGCTAACCCAGTGTGTGTCGTAGATGAGCACTTTTCTGAGAAATGTTATGATCACAGCTACTTAGCAGCATGCACTGGTGTCCAAATACAAGTTCCTTATGTCATATATAGAATTTAATATCACATTTGATATTGAATGAATGTTCTCATGTCTTTTTTTTTTCTTTTGAAGACAGGGTTTCCCTGTGTAGTCTTGGCTGTCCTGGACTCATTTTGTAGACCAGGCTGGCCTCGAACTCACAGATATCTGCCCGCCTCTGCCTCCCAAGTGCTGGGATTAAAGGTGTGCACCCCCACACCTGGCTAATTTGTATTATTATTTGTATGACCAGTTGACATCTGTGGCCACTTGCTATATGGTCGGGTTTACCATGATAAATGTAATACAGCGTGAATGAGCATGGTGTCCGACCTCTGTAATTTACAACCAAATGGACAGCAATTAATGAAGGACATTTAAAAGAAGAAAAAAATATTGTAAATTCTCTTTTTGAACACACTTAAGAAGGTTATTTATTTTGTGGTACTAAGGGTTGCCCTATCTGCCTTGAGCATGCTAAGTAAGTTATCTACTGAGCTGTATCCCCAGCCTGTGACCGTTTTTGATCCCTTGGAATTGTTGCCATGTAGCTCAGCCCAGCCTTATGCTTGTGATCTTCTGGCTTTAGCCTGTGGAGTTCTGAAAATACAGGCGTATACAACAGCGCCAGTCTTGAACACATAGAGGTGAATGCATAATTTTTTCTGGTACTTAATATTTAGAATTCAGCATGGATCTAGGGATGGGAACTTTTTCAAGTTTATAAATAGGTTTGAATTAGAATTAAGCCAATTTATTTTCTTGTGCTGATGTAATTCTTGTTGCTGTTTGGAGAATACCAATGCCAAAAAGCAGTCCTACTTAGGTAGAGTCTTTGGGGAAAAAATTAGACCTTTCATATACTAAGCAAATGCACTGCCCTGGGGCTGTACTCACAGCCCTTAAAGGTAATTTTGCTTTTTTGCTAGCAGTTAAGGGAACAGGCCAGTTAACTCAATCATGACCAAAGTTCTTCAGTGTAACTTTCCTGTAACTCATCTGTGATAAAGCATCCTCTTAATATATAATTTTATGTGTTTATATTTACAGTAGAAAAGAAGAAGGAAACTATAACAGAGTCAGCTGGTCGACAACAAAAAAAGAAGATAGGTGAGAGAGTAACCTAAATAAAATTTAGATTAAAAAAATTTTTTAAAGATTTATTATTTATTTATTTATTTATTATGTTTGCATGTACTCCTGCAGGCCAGAAGAGGGCACCAGATCTCATTATAGATGGTTGTGAGCCACCATGTGGTTGCTGGGAATTGAACTCAGGACCTCTAGAAGAGCAGACAGGGCTCTTAACCACTGAGCCATCTCTCCAGCCCCCTAGATTAAAAAGTTTTAAATATTTTGTTTGTTTGTTTGTTTGTTTTGCTATTTCGAGACAAGGTTTCTCTGTGTGTCCTTGGCTGGCCTGGACTCACTTTGTAGACCAGGCTGGCCTCGAACTTACAGAGAGCCGCCTGTCTCCCGAGTGCTGGGATTAAAGGCATGCGCCACCACCACCCAGCTTTAAATATAGTTTTAATTAAACAGTTACATCACTTTACCCCTGTCATTCCTCCAGCTCTCCCTCAAGCCCTTCCCATACCTGCCCCCATGCTCAAATCAATAGCCTCTTGTTCTTTGATTGTTATTGGTACATACATGTATGTATATGCATGCACAAGTATATAAATACAATCTGCTTCGTCTGTTTTTGCTGTGTGTGTATGGTTTCAAGACTGGCTGTTTTTATTGGATAACCAATGAGAGGGCTTATCCCTGAGCAAGGCTGATTCCCTGTCTCCCAGCAGTTATCAGCTGCCTGCAGTTATTTCCCTGGGGGGTGGGACCTGTGAAGTTTTCCCTTCCACGTTAGCATGGGTGCTGTGCTGTGATCTGGTCTTGGTTACGCAGTCATTTCCAGGAGACACTGTGTCACAGCAAGCTCTTGGTATTCTTGCTCTTAGGATCTTTTTGCTCCCTCCTTTGTGACGTGCCCTGAGTGTGGGTACAGGAGCTGTGATGTAGATGTATTTTTTTGCTCCCTCCTTTGTGATGTGCCCTGAGCATGGGTACAGGAGCTGTGATCTCCATGGTCTGTCTGCTTTTTGCTTTGTGTCCAGTTGTGAGTTTCTGTGAAGATCTCCATTTGCTGTAAAGAGACGCTTTTTTAATGAGGATGGGAGCTACAGTTACCTGTAAGTGTGAGGGCACGATTTAGAGTGTAGTAAAGAATTCCGCTTGTGTAGCAAGGTGGCAGCAGTAGCTTCTCCTTTTTTTAACGTTTTTAATTTGTGAGTTTCCACACGGTGCTGGGAACTGAATGTATGTCCTGTGGAAGAGCAGCCAGTGCTCTTAACTGCTGAGCCACCTCTCCAGCCCCAGTAGTCTTTTCTTAGATCTCTGACCTCACCAGCTCCAGGAAGGTGGTTAGATTTCTGTGTCTTGATTTCTCTCTTGTTCGGTGGTTCTGGAGTCCAGTTCGACAGCTTTGGTTACCACCAGCCTTTAAGTGCCACTTATAGCACTTTTTTACATAGAAATATTTTGGCACTCTTCTATATTTAAATATTCTGTTAGGACAAAGTAAGTAGCAACCTATATATTCACTTCATCTTATTAAGTAATATTGAAACAAAATGCTTTTGTAATCTCCAGACAGTGATAACTTATTCAAGAATTATACTGTGCTTAATATATTTGTACTCACCAGTTTATTCATTCTTTTCAGAGAGACAAGAGGAGAAACTAAAGAACAACAACAGAGATCTGTCTATGGTGAGAATCCAGAGTCTAACTTCACTATGAGCCACATAAGCAATTGTTTTAAAACAAAAATTCTATTTGCGTCAAATATATTGCATTGACGTTCTTAAAATTTATTATTTATCAGGGCTATAAGTAATAACCATAAGTATTATTGGGCTAAATAGAAATAAAATATGCTGCCACATTTAAACTTCGTTTTAAAGCTTGCATAGTAGTGCATGCCTTTAATCCCAGCGCTCAGAATCAAAAGCAAGGGGAATCTCGAAGTTCAAGGGCAGCCAGGGATTAGAGAGAATTTATCTCAAGAAAACCAACAAACAACACTCCCCCTCCCCAACAAAGTTCATTTTAAGTTTGTTTATAAAGGCTGCTTTGGAGGTTATAATTTGTCTCCTTCAGAAATATCTTGCTTTTTTTTTTTTTTCATACTCATTTCTCCCTCCCCCCAGCTGTCCTGGACTTGCTTTATAGACCAGGCCAGCCTTTAACTCACAGTGATCCACCTTCCTCTGCCTCCCAAAGGCTGGGGTTACAGGTGTGCGCCACCTTGCCCGGCTCCAAATTTTTTATGCAATAATAAGCACAAACATTAATAGAGATAAAACACTGATGCAAATGACACATCCCAGAATAACATGTGCAATTGTCTCCATCACCTCTGATTCGTAGTTAAAGTGACGCACCATGCTTAGTGTTTTTAAAAAGTTTTCTGTTTAGAAAAACCATGTGCTAGGAGTGGTGGCACATGCCTGTAATCCCAGCACTGGAGAGGCAGAGGCAGGTGGATCTCTGTGAGTTCAAAGCCAGCCTGGTCTACTAGGTGAGTCCAGGACAGCCAAGGCTACACAGGGAAACCCTGGCTCGAAAAACCAAAATAAAATAAAAAATTAGAAAAACCATTATTATTTATTTTTCATGTCTATAAACATTTTGCTTATATGTATGTCCATGCATGCCTGGTGCCTGCAGAAGCTAGAAAAAAGATCCCTAAAAGTTGAATTACAGATGGCTATGAGCTGCCATTTGGGTGCTGGGAATTGAACCCAGGTCCTCTGGAAGGAGCAGCCAGTGGTCTTAACCACTGAATCATCTCTCTAACCCCCTTTTTATTTTTTATTTTTTATTTTTTCGAGACTGGGTTTCTCTGTGTAGCCCTGGCTGTCCTGAAGCTCTCTTTGTAGACTAGGCTGGCCTCAAACTCACAAAGATCTACCTGCCTCTGGTTCCAGGTGTTGGGATTAAACAGTGCATCACCATGCCTGGCTCTTTAGCACATTTTTGTTGTTGTTGTTTGGTTTGGTTTGGTTTTTTGAGACAGGGTTTCTCTGTGTAACCTTGGCTATCCTAGACTTGCTTTGTAGACCAGGCTGGCCTTGAACTCACAGTGATCCGCCTGCCTTTGCTTCCCAAGTGCTGGGATTAAAGACGTGTGCCATCACACCCGGCCCCTTTAGCACAATTTTTTAACATGTTTACTATTTGAAATTTATGAGATAAAAACTGCAACTGTAAGCCAGACGTGGTGGTGCCCGCCTTTAATCTCAGCACTTGGGAGGCAGAGGCAGGCAGATCTCTTGAGTGTGAGGCCAGCCTGGTCTACAAAGTGAGTCCAGGACAACCAAGGCTACACAGAGAATCCTGTCTTGAAAAAAAACCAAAAAACAAAAGTTGCCACTATACTAGTAATCTAGAGATAATGTTAGAAAATTGTACATTTTTATACTTGCTTTATCTACTTATGCATTTATGGGATTAAAGAATTTAATAAGAATTTAGTTGCAAGCTGGGTGGTGGTGGTGCACTCCTTTAATCCCAGCACTCAGGAGGCAGAGGCAGGTGGATAGCTGTGAGTTCGAGGCCAGCCTGGTCTACAAAGTTAGTCCAGGACAGCCAAGGCTACACAGAGAAACCCTATCTCGGGGGAAAAAAAAAAACCCAAAACAAACAAACAAACAAGAAAGGAATTTAGTTGCAAATAACAAGTTACCAAACTCACAATGGCCACCATATTGTGTTCTTTCTGTTGCTCATGAATTCAAGAGGCTGGCAGCCCTAAGCCAGTCTTTAGGCTTGCATGCCCTCAAAGACTCACTCATCAGGACCATCAGGACAATTTTATTTGACTGGTGATGCTTTTCCTTGAGGCATTATGTTCTTCATTCCAGCCACCCTTTAAAGAAAAGGCCTAAGAAAATTCAAGTTTGTCCTTTTTAAAAGGTGCTTTTCATAGCCAGGAATTGCTGTAGTACCATGTCTGTGACCCCAGCTACTTAGGAGATGCGGGTAGATAGTTACTGAGTCCAAGAATTCAAAGCTAGCCAGACTCCACCGTAACAATAATGGAACAGGCATCCCAATCAACACTGTTACCTGTGACTGGTTGGCCAGGACGAGGCCTCTGAGCTGTAACAGGAAGTAACAAGGAGAGGACGGATTGGAGATGGAAGGGGAGTTAGATAGCAAAGAGCTTTCGCAAAGGAGAACTTTCTGGTGTGTTTGCTTGTTTATTTGTTTGTTTTTGAGACGAGTCTCACTGTGTAGCCCTGGCTGACCTCAAACTGACAGATCAGCCTGTCCCTCCCAGTGTGTGCCATCACACCAAGCTCTAGGAAAACTTTTTAAGAAAAATTACATGAGACTTCAATTTTGCAGTGTGCTGTATTTATTTCTGTATGTATTTATTGATAGTGTGAAGTGAACACTTTTTGCTTTCCTTGTAGGTGCGAATGAAGTCCATGTTTGCGATTGGTTTCTGTTTTACTGCCTTAATGGGAATGTTTAATTCCATGTGAGTAGCCTTTTCTATGCTTTTGCCTAATGTTTATGTTTGCATGCAGCTATGCATGAGATTTTTAGTAACATTTTATTTGCCAGAATTTCAAAGTTATTCTAAGTGTGAGGCCAGCCTAGACTTTTTAGCCAAATCCTCTCTCAAAAATAATGAAAGGGCTGGGCATGGTCGTGCATGCCTGTAATCCTAGCACTCTGGGAGGCAGAAGCAGGCAGATTTCTGTGAGTTCAAGGTCAGCCTGGTTTATAGAGCAAACTCTAGGAAAGCCAGGACTATGCAGAGAAACCCTTCTTGAAAAACAAACTAAAAAAAAAACCAAGCCAAACCAAACCAAAACAAAAACTACCCCTCCAAAAAAATAAAAGAAAGAAAATAAAATTTCAGACTTAAAGTTACAAGAATAATATTTCTACTATCCAGATTTAACAGTTGTTATTTCACTTCAATTGCTTTTTTTCTTATATATATTAATTTTTCCTGTACATATTATTCACATGTTAAAAAAGCCTTTTTCATTGTATATTTATTGTACATGATACTGTGTCACAAGTATATACTATACATTGAGTGTATTCCCTCATACTGACTGCCCTTTTTAAAATTGGGTTATATTCACTATGTGAAGGTACAGTATTTGTTTTTCCCTTTTATTTCCAGACTGGGTTTCTCTGTGTAGCCTTGGCTGTCCTGGACTCTTTGTAGACCAGGCTGGCCTTAAACTCACAGCAATGCTCCTGCCTCTGCCTCCTGAGTGCTGGGATTAAAGGCCTGTGCCACCATGCCTGGCATAAGGAGATTTTTGTGAGTATGTAATGTGCTTTGAGCATATCCTCACAATCATGTACCTTTCATAATCATTTGAGAGTATGTAGCAGGCTTCATGCTTTTGTACCCATAACTTCAGTGTGGATTTCTTAAAGACATTTTTTATTTCATGTATTTGTGTGTGTGTGTGTGTGTGTGTGTGTGTGTGTGTGTGTGTGTGTGTACGTGTAGTCCCTTCCCTTCCTGGGATTTGAACTCAGGTCCTCAGGCATGATGCAAGTACCTTTCCCTCTGAGCCATGTTGCGACCAATCTTTTTTTTTTTTTTTATAACTTCAAAATAATTATGTAAGAACTTCATTTTAAAAGAATACAATCACATAATACAGCAGTTTCCTACCTGTGGGTCACAACCCCTTTCACAAGTCGCCTAAGATCTTTAGGAAGCAGAATTTGCCGGGTGTGGTGGCACACACCTTTAATCCCAGCACTTGGAAGGCAAAGGCAGGTGGATTGCTGTGAGTTTGAGGCCAGACTGGTCTACAAAGCAAGTCCAGGACAGCCAAGACCACACAGAGAAACCCTGTCTTGAAAAAACAACAAAACAAAACAAAACAAAAAGCAGATATTTATATTATGATTCGTAACAATAGCAAAGATACAGTTATGAAGTAGCAATGACAATAATTCTGTTTGGGGGTCACATGAGGAATTCCATTAGAGGGTCACAGCATTAGAAAGATTGAGAACCATTGATAGAATAACCTTTTTTTCTTTTTCTTTTTCTTTTTTTTTGGTTTTTCAAGACAGGGTTTTTCTGTAGCCCTGGCTGTCCTGGAATTCACTCTGTAAACCAGCCTGGCTTCGAACTCAGAAAGCCTCCTGCCTCTGCCTCCCAAGTGCTGGGATCAAAGGTGTGTACTACCACTGCCCAGTTCATAATAACTTTTATACTTAATAGAAGCTGGGTATGGTGGTGCATGCCTGCAATCCCAGGACTGTGGGAGGCAGAGGCAGGCAATCTCTGTGAGTTCCAAGGTCAGCCTGGTCTACAGAATTCAGGATAGCCAAGGCTACACAGAGAAACCCTGTCTCAAAAAACCAAGAAAGAAAAAAGAGAGAACAACAAATAAACCCTATTTAATAGTAAGAATGTTAATTTAGTTTATCAGACAAAAGGTTAGATATTATATGCTGTTTAAAAATAATTTAGTATGTTTCTCTGTTTTTAAATCTCTTGCTAATATGCTTCTTCAAACTGAAGGTATTCATATAAAAACATTTTGACTCTTAAAATAGAGTCTTAACAACTGTAATCTCGTTGAGCAATGAGGTCAGGTCCTGTTGTTTAAACATCACGGAGCAGACTAGAGTAATCGTGGCACTGCTGTGACATGTCTGGCCAGACACGCAGAGTTCACTGGGACTACACGGCATCAGTAGGCTTGCTCAGACGTTCTTGTCTTACCTCCCTCTCTTTTTTTCTCCTCGAATTTCCTTCTCTTTGTCCTGTTTTTCCTTCCAAAGTGTACCTACCCTTCCTATGTTTCAGTGCTATCAATATTTTACAGGAAGATAAGAGACTAAAAGGATACATTGGTGGATGTTATGATAGAAATAGTGTGAGGTATACCAGGAAAAGGAGAAGAAGGGATTATTTTTATCTAGGTGAGGGATTTAGAGAATGTCCAAATAAGAGAATGTAAACTTTCTAGCCAGGCATGATAGCATATGACTTTAATATCCCAGCACTTGGTAGGTAGACACAGCCTGGTCTACATCCTGGAACCAGGAGGGCCTTGAACTCACAGAGATCCATCTGCCTCTGTCTCCCTGAGCGCTAGGGTTAAAGGTGTGCGTCACTGCACCCAATTGAGATCTTATCTTGAAAAGAAAACAAAACCCCAAGAAACCTCATAAATTCTACTCATCTGATTATTCTTGGAATCATAGGCCCTTGGACATGGAAGGCATTTGAAGATTAAGTAACTTTCCAGGATATTTATAACCCATGACTTCTATCCTATAACTCTATCTCCCCCATTTCCTGTTTTTGTGGGTGGTAATGAAGGGCGCTCAACAGGATGCATGTAGATATTAAAGGATAGCTTCCAAAAGTTGTTTTTTTTCTACCATGCAGGCTTCAGGGATGTCAGTTCTATATAGGACAGTCATGCTTTGTAATAATTTATTGTACATTTAAAAATAGCTGGAGGGTCTGGAGAGATGGCTCAGCAGTTAAGAGCACTCACTGCTCTTCTGAAAGACCTTGGGTCAATTCCCAGCACCCACAAGGCAGCTCACAGATGTTTGTGAACTGTCAGATCCTGTTCCAGTGGATCTGACACTCACACAGACGTACATGTAGTCAAAACACCAATGTATATAAAGTAAAAATAATTATAAAAATAGCTGGAAGCAAGGATCTTGATTGTTTCCACCACACAGAAAAAAATATTGATAAGCATTTGAGGAGACAGATAGCTGATAACCATGTTCTAATTCCACATTCTATGCATGCTCTGATGTGTCACACTCCCTCTGCTCCATGGCCCGTACAATATATCAATTAAGTGTTTAAAATATTGATGGGGGGCTGCCTTGGTGGCTCAGTGGGTAACGGAGCTTGCTGTGCAAGCCTGACACCCACATAAAAGTGGAAGGAGAAAACAAATTCTTACAGAATGCTCGTTGACCTCTACACTCGTACTGCAGTATGCATACCCACACATGTACACATAATAGTAGAATAAACGTTTGTAAATTAACTTTGGAGTGTTTAACCTGTTGTACTTTGTTTTTGATTTTTGAGACAGGGTCTCTCTATAATAGCCCTGGCTGTTCGGTAACTTGCTTTGTAGACCAGGCTTGCCTCAAACTCACAGAGTTCCACCTGTCTCTGCCTCATGTTATACTTTTTAATGGTCTCATTAAACAATAGTATTTCTGGTAAGTCTGTTTATGTACATTTTGTACCTTATTTCTGAGTCTTTCACGTATCTTTTCTAGCTTCATTCTTTAGAATATAAGTAGATTGTGAGTCTTTGTGATGTTGTTATTATCATTGCTTTAATTCTCTTTTTAATAAAATGGAGGCAAGATCTTGCTGTGGCGTCCAGGCTGCCCTTGAAGTTGCAGTTGTCCTACCCCTGCCTCCAAGCTCTAGGATCATAGCCTGAGAGGTGTGCACTAACACACTGAGCAGCCTCTGCTAGCAGTGTACACATGTTAAGATGAGAAATGGTATTTAAGAGACTCTGTATTCTAGCCTCAGACACAGGAGACATGAGGTCAGTTTCACCTATACAATGAGACTCTGTACAAAAGAAAAAGGGAAAAAGGCACCCACGGTTAGACTAAGAAGGGAGACCAGAGAAGCAGCCATTGTACCAGAGAGCACGCACTTCCCAGTTGCTTCACTTCTTGATGTGATTCCGTGAAGTGGAAAGGCTTGTTGTTTTCTGAGAGGATTTCTCTGTGTAGCCTTGGACTTACTTTGTAGACCAGGCTGGCCTCGAACTCACTGAGATCCTCCTGCCTCTGCCTCCAGAGTGCTGGGATCACAGGCTTGCGCCACCATGCCCAGCTGAAGTGGACCTTTTAAAAGAAGGTTTAGAACTGGAAACAGTCAGCAATGCTCTCGCAGTTAAATTTCCAATTTAAAAAATTTTATTGTTATGTTTGTTATTTTTATTCCAAGAAAGGGGTTCTCTATGTTATCTTGGCTGTCCTGGACTTGCTTTGTAGACCAGGCTGGCCTTGAACTCACAGTGGTCTGCCTGCCTCTGCCTCCTGGATGCTGGGATTAAAGGTGTGAGCCACCATGCCCAGGTAAATTTCCAAATTTTATTTCTACAAGAGGGACCTAATGTTTACATGAGAACCTATACTTTTAGTGTAGGTTTTAGAGTATGAAAATAATTCCTGGGTATAGCTCAGCTGGTAGAGTGTTTGCTTGCCTGGCATATAGAAATCCTGAGTTCAATCCTAACATTGCATAAACTGGGAATGGTGGCACATGTCTGCAGGTAGAGGCAGGAGGATCAGATATTCAGAATCACACCAGAGAGAGTCTCCCTGAGGCTAAATTAGACCCTGGCTTTTAAAAAGAAAGTAATTTCTTTTACTGAGTCCAACTATGCTTCCCTGTACGAGTACTCAAGAGAGCAGTCTTGCTCTGGATTCACAAAGCTGAAGTGTACTTAAGCAAACAATCTACCTTGTCCCAGCTCTTTCCTTTTTCAGATTAGGAACATTTGTTTAGCTATTCCTCATAAAATCTTCTGGTCCTCTGTGGGAAAATACTTACAAGTAAGACTTTGTCGAGGAGCCCTAGGAGAGGGGAAGGCAGGAGGATTGCTGGTGTTGAAGCAGAGACATTGCAAAATTTGGGCACAGCTTGGGATATAACAAGACCTTATCTGGAAAAAAAAATGCTATCTGGGCAGTGGTAGCGCACGCCTGTAATCCAGCACTCAGGAGACAGAGGCAAGCAGATCCCTGTGACTTTGCGGCCAGCCTGGTCTACAGATAGAGGCCAGGACAGCCAAGGTACTGTGTGCAGAGTTATGCTGTCGAGGAAAGAAACAACGTTGCTGCTGCTGCTGCTCCTGGTGCTTTCCCCCATGATGTAGGTGGATGTCTGTGCGTGTGCACGCAGGAGAGAGGGGGAGAGAGGGTGGTGATGCTTGTGGTTGTCTGTGCGTGTGTGCGCAGGGGAGAGGGGAGAGAGGGTGGCGATGCCTATGCAAACATGTGAAGGGCAGAAGCTGATTTCAGTGCCTTCCTCAGCCTCTTTCCACTTTATATTCTGAGACAGGTTGAAACCCAGGTTTCCCTAGATGTGGCTTAGGTCTTCTTGGTGCCTCTGGCATCCTTTCAAGAAGCTTTGCAATCATAATCTCAAGATGGTACTTACTGTCCTTGTCATTGCCTCACGAGTGTGTGGTGGCGTTTGTCTAGAGTGTCAGGACGTGTGATGCTTCAACCCCTCAGGACTGAGAATTATGAACCCAAATATTTCTTATAAAACCAAACATTAGATTTCAGAAGTTAAAAGTGCTCCTCTTCTTGCTAGTTCTTGGTATTAAAATATATTTTTACCCAAAATACTTTTTAAAGCTTAAAAAAAAAAAAAGGCTACACAGAGAAACCCTGTATCCAAAAACCAAAACAAACAAAATCCAAACAAACTTTGTCTGCATGTGTGTTCGGGGTACACTCATGCGCGCTGAGGTACTCATGTGGAGGCCAGAGGACAACTGGAAGGAGGCCGTCCTTCTCTCCTCTTAGCATGTGGATTCCAGGATGGCACTCAGCGCATCGGGCTTGACAGCAGGCGCCATACACAGTGAGCCACCTTGCTGGTCCCTAAAAGGTTTTCATTAAAAAAAAAAAAGTTTTCATTACAATATGCATGCTAACATATGCCAGGTTCCTTACTACTTAAGGGGATATATATTTTAAAATGTATGCCGGTGTTTTGCTTGCATGTATGCACTTTGTGCATACCTGGTGTCACCTGCAGAAGTCAGGTGACATCTCCTGGAACTGGAGTTACAGACTATTGTGAGCCACGATGTGGGTAATGGGGCTCAAACCCTGATCCTCTGGAAGAGCAGCAAGTGATGCAACTGCTGAGCCATCTCTCCAGCCTGCTCCCTTTATTCTGTTTTGTGTATTTGTTTGTTTTTGAGTCAGGGCTTCACTATGTAGCCTCAGAACTCGATATGTACAGACCAGGTTGTCCTCGAACTCAGAGAGATCCACCTGCCTCTGCATCTTGAGTGCTGAGAGTAGTTTATGCCACCATGCTCAGCTGAGAGTATACTTTAAAAATTATTAGTTCAATTTCTAATAGAGCACATATTAATATCTGTACTGTACACAATGTAAGTCTTTCGGGATGTCTGTAATTGAGTGTGCAGGGTCTTCATGGCAGGAGCACAGAGAGCCTGTGTGTAGAGAGCACTGATTAGCGGAGCCCTTCCTCACATCACTGCATCTTCAGTCCTGGTTGAAGGGTGCTACTTATGCCCATATGTTTTTTTTCTCTGGAAATACCTGTTGATTTTCTAAAAACAACAGTTCTTTGCTTTTATTTTTGCATTTTAGATTCGATGGTAGAGTGGTGGCAAAGCTCCCCTTCACTCCTCTGTCTTACATCCAAGGACTGTCTCACCGAAACCTGCTGGGAGATGACAGCACAGACTGCTCCTTCATCTTCCTGTATATTCTCTGTACTATGTCAATTCGGCAAGTGAGTATCTACACCTTTATATGTATAGCTTTCCTTCCTGTGGCTGCTCAGTCTAGCCTTAACTCTGTAATGCTGGCAGTATTTATCTGTGCTCCTGAGTACTTTCTGTTGCTCACTTTGGAATTCTATACTAAATGCCTGCAAATCTAGACTACTGACTTTAGTTTTATCCAGAGAGAATAAGGTGTACAATAACAAAAACAAGTAGAACATGGCAAAAAAATGTTTTTTATAATGCATATAACCAAATAACAATAGCCAGTTGTAATGAATAATCTAAGGTAAGTTTCACTCCTACACCTGGGAGGAACATGAAAATACATTCCAAGGAAACAAGACTCTTGTCTTGGTTTTTTGGAGTGTTCTCATAAGCAGTCAGAATTCCCCTCCCATGACTCCATTCTTGGACCATATTCTGACACAAGATCACCAATAATTTAATAATTTTAGGTTATTTGCAGTTGAAATGAAGCCCAGGTACTAAAGACTTGAGTTTTCTGTCAGTGCTGACAGTGGATTCTAGGCCTCATACTATGTTAGAAATTTTTTTTAACCGAAAATAAGTAAGTTAGAAGCTTATGGACTATGGACTCGAATTTACCCTAGCTGTAGCCGTGGCTGTCCTAGAACTCACTCTGTAGACCAGGTTGGCATCGAACTCACAGATATCTGCCTGCCTCTCAAGTGCTGGGATTAAAGGTTTTTACCCCCACTGCATGGCTTAAAATTTTTTTAATATATATTTTTAATTTCATTTTTTAACTTGAGACAGGGTCTTACAATGTAATTTTGGCTGGCCTAGAATTTGCTTTGTAGATGAGGCTGACCTCAAACTAACAGAGATCCACCTACCTCTGCCTCCTGAATGCTGGGACTAAAGAGGTGCCCATCTTAATATGTTTTGTTTCTGGAGACTTTTATGTATATATACAAATGTGTTTTGGATATTTAGACCCTGCATCTCCCTTCAACTTCTCCGGACCCCCCTCAGACATGTCCCTTCCTGACTTTGTGTCTTCCTTTCTAAATAACCTTAGTTTACGAGGCCCATTTAGTGTTACCTATGTGCAAATGGCATGAGGCTGTTCACTAGAGGGGCATAGGCAACCTACCACTCACCACTCTTGCAAAAAAGAGACTCTCTCTCGCCTGGCAGCTCCTTGGCTAGGAGTAGGCCTTGTAAGCCCTCTCCAAGCACCATGCTGGAATGTTGACTAGTCTTGTGTAGGTAACCACAACTGCCGTAAGTTCATGACTTCAGTGGCCCTGTCACATCCAGAAGACAGTAGATTACATCACTCCTCCCCATCTTCTTCTGAGATATGCCCTGAAGCTTAGGGCAGGGGTTGATGTGACTGTCCCATTTAGGGCTGACGCTTCACAGCCACGTGTTCTCAGCCCTTTGACTAGTTATGGGACTGCATTAACTGCTGCTCACTGGCCATGGTTGAGAGCACATGAGAGGGACTGTTGGCCCTGCTGTGCTGAGTCAGAGGTGAAGGTCTCCACAGTAGCATGAGGCTCTTAATCTACCCACTCAGTGTCTTGTTTCTCCATAATAGCTTTTACTTTTCTTTCTATTTTCTACTTCATTGCAGTAAACCTGTCATTTAAAGGCCATCAGAGTTTTTAAACTGGTTTTTATTCTGGAAAATGACAAGGACTCATAATTGATCCCTGTCTCTGGAGAGTAACTAAGCAAAGATCCCTTGTATGTTTTGTCTAGACTTGTATTGCTTTGTTTGTTGACTGGGCAAATGTGTTATCATCATGTGTCCTCTCATGTCTAATTTCAAATTGTTCTTATTTCTCAGAACCCTTAGCCTAGTGCTAAGTACATGGTAGGTGCCCAGGAAGTACTTGTCAGTTTTTGTTGTTTTTAACTTTATTTTTTGAGACAATCTTCTGTGTCTCAAGCTGGCCTTAAAACTCCTGATCTTCTGCCTCTACTTGCCAAGTGCTGGGATTACAGGCATATGCCATCATGCCCATTTTCAATGCTCAAATTTTAAAAACTGGAAATTAGTAGCATATTGCTTGGTTTTTCTCACTATTTGGTACAGTTGTTTTTGTTTTTAATTTTTTTTGCAGACATGTGTGCTTATTTTTATTATAAAAGTAATACAAACTCAGATATTTTTCCTCTAGCCTGAACTATTAATGATTGGTCTTCTTAATTGACTTAAAAATTTCTCATTAAAGTATGAGCTATTGCATCCTGTATATATTTAAATATTTTTATGATAAATACAATTTAAAGAGGTCCTTGAAGTTGTATTTGTTACTGCAGTATAGTCTGGCAAGGGGTTAAAGGAGTATGTACTTCCACAGAAGCCTCGATCAGGGCACTCTCCTGGTGTCTTCAGCCCAAGAGACACTGGAGTGTTGAGGGATCAGGTAGTTGAGGTGTATAAGACTGTGTACACTGAGTGCCAGAACCTTAACATAGAAAGTGTGGGGGAAGAAAACCCACTAGATGAAGAATCAAACCATATGAGTTTAAACTTTAACTTTTTTGAGATAGGTTGTATGTGGCTCAGGCTGGCCTTGAACTCTGATTTTCCTTCCTCTACCTCCTGAGCACTGGACTTTCATATGTGGGCCACCACACCCACTTCCTACTTAGCCTTGTTATTTTGGATAATCCACTATTTCTTTCCAAAAGTTCAGTTTTTCAGATACCAAATGAAGGAATCAAGAGTAATACGATAATCCCTAAGGTCTTTCTTCAGAAGTGCTGGATACTGTTGAACAGTTGGCCTTTACTTAACCTTGCCCACTCATCAGCCCTCTCCATTCTTGTTAAGGCATATGCCAATCAATTTTCTAGTCAGCTGTCTGCTCATGAGTACTCTTTAGCACACCCACGCTTGTCTCTTCCAAAAGTCGACTGTTTCCCAAAACCTGTTTATACTGGTTTTACTTGTTACGTAATTAAATTAAATGTTATATTAGCCAAAGAAATCAAAACATAAAAATAATTGGTTTTTTATAGGAATTAGTTCAGTTTTTAAAAGCAAACTGAATAGAATTCTTTTGTTTTGTTTTTTGTTTTTTAACTGTGTTAGAGGGCTAGAGAGTTGGCTCAATGGTTAAAAGCATTGGCTGCTCTTCCAGAGGGCCTAGGTGTTCAATTTCTAGCACCTACAACTGTCTGCAACTTCAGTTTCAGGGGATCCGACACCCTCACACACATACAAGCAAAACACTGAGGCACATAAGATAAAAATAAATTATTTAAAAAAAAACTATACTGTTGCATTAGATACAATTAAGACAAAGGAAAAGATGGGAAGGTTTAAAGATTTTCAGAAGCTCCACATTAGGTAAGTGTTCTTCCTCTGAGCTGTGTCCTAGCCCCTCTGTCACCATTTGCAGTGAGTACTAAAGTCAGCCCTACTTCCCTTGTATTTTATAGGCTTTGTGTTAAAAATAAGAGATTGCTATCATGGTGGCATACACCTTTAATCCCAGCACCTAGAAGTCAGAGGCAGGCAGATCTCTGAGTTTGAGGACAGCCTGGCCTACAGAATGAGTTCCAGGCCAGCCAGGCCACACAGAAAAACCCTGTCTTGAAAAACTAAAAAGGAAAAAAGAAAGAAAGGAGAAAAAGATTATGTAGAGAGAGGCTTGCAGTACAGCTCAGAGGCAGAGTGATTGCCTACCATGACAAGGCCATAGGTTCTATTCTTGGAACTTCAGTAAGAATGTCTCAGTGTCTCCCTGTCTGTCTGTCTGTCTCTCTTTGTGTGTGTGCGTGCCTGTGTGTGTGTGAGAATCACTTTAAAAAGTCAGCTTCGCCCACCTTTAATCCCAGCACTAGGGAGGCAGAGGTAAGTGGATCTCTGTGAGTTCGAGGCCAGCCTGATCTACAAAGTAAGTCCAGAATAGGCAAGGCTACACACAGAGAAGCCCTGTCTCGAAAAACCAAAAAAAAAAAAAAAAAAAAAGGAAGAAAAAGAAAAAAGAAAAAAAAAATCTTCTTGGGCTGGAGAGATGGCTCAGTGGGTTAAGAGCACTGACTGCTCCTTCAGAGGTCCTGAGTTCAATTCCCAGCAACCACATGGTGGCTCACAACCATCTATAATGTGATCTGATGCCCTCTTCTGGCCTGCAGGTGTACATGCAGGCAGAGCACTGTATACATAATAATAAATACATCTTTTTAAAAAAAGCTTCTTTAGATTAGCATCCCCAGGTCCTGTTAAGTATATACAGCTCTTACTGTTGTGATCTTTATTACATAAAAAATGACGTAATCACCCCATTGCCTGTAACTGTACTTTGCGGAGATGTATGTAAAATACTCTTTCATAGCTTATATTACATATCAGTTCTTACTGTGCTTTCTTACAGAACATCCAGAAGATTCTTGGCCTTGCCCCTTCACGAGCTGCCACCAAACAAGCTGGTGGATTTCTTGGCCCCCCACCTCCTTCTGGGAAGTTTTCTTGAAGGAAAACAGAATTCTTATTTCCTATCATACTTTCAAGACCTTCGCATCTTCAGACTGGCAAGGCACCTGGCCACACTCTAGCTTTGAGTTATTTCCCAGCTTAGGATATGATCAAAATGAGAATGGCAGTTAACCAACAGGAGAGTGCTTTTTGGTCATGGATGCCTTCTTTAATAAGTGGACTCATTGGTTAAATTTGGGTAGTTTTTTTTTTGTTTTTGTTTTTTCTTTCTTTCGAGACAGGGTTTCTCTGTGTAGCCTTGACTGTCCTAGACTCGCTTTGTAGACCAGGCTGGCCTCACACAGATCCACCTGCCTCCGCCTCCCAAGTGGTGGGATTAAAAGCGTGCACCACCACACCCGGCTGGGTGATTCTTCTGTAGCCACAAATATCATCTTTCTTGTTCCACATAAGTATTTCAATGGGACTGACGAAGCCTATGTATGTGCCATGTACCGGAGAAGCCGCCTGTGAGCATTAGGAAACTAGGAGGAAAAAACAGTTTGTGTAACAACTTAATTGGAGTCACATGTGTTTTTATAAAAGCCAAATATGTTACTTATGTTTGACAATGAGCCAAATTTTTAGCTGTTTCATTTAGAGAGGTTTGATTTTTTTTTTTTTTTGCATATTAAGAAAATATTTTCTGTAATCTGAACATAAGGGTAAGCATTGGCCCAAAAGAGTTAAAATAAAATTTTGTCATGCATTCTTTTACCAACCTTGTCTTATATGTTCAAAATATAGAATTGTCCTAGTGTACTTGAAAGTTTTCTATTTTGCTTTCTTGATAAACACTGAGACCAGAAGCAACTTACTTTGAGGAAAGGGTTTATTTCAGCTTGCACTTCCAGGTCACAGTTCATCACTGAGAGAAGTAAGGTTCAAATTCAAGCAAGAACCAAAGCTGAGGCTGTGGAGGAATGGCTTACCCACTCACTTTCTGCCTTGCTCTCAGCTAGCTTTTTTTTTTTTCTTTAAGATTTATTTACTATTTTGTATACAGTGTTTTGCCTGCATGTATACCTACATGCCAGAAGAGGGCACCAGATCTCATTATAGATGGTTATGAGCCACTATGTGGTTGCTGGGGATTGAACTCAGGATGTTTGGAAGAACAGCCAGTGCTCTTAACCTCTGAGCCATCTCTCCAACTCTTGTACAGGCCAGCCACATGCCTAGAGAAGACTGAAGACTCCACACACGCTGTAGAGGTTTGGACTGGCCCTCCCTCAGTCAAGGCAGTCTCTCTTAGACATGGCTGATCCAGGCAGTTTCTTTTTTAGTTTTTTGAGAAAGGGTTTCTCTGTGTAACAGTCCTGGCTGTGCTAGGCTTGCTTTGTAGACCAAGCTGGCCCTGAACTCACAGAGATCCGAGGCTGGAATTAAAGACATGCGCCACCATGCCCAACTCGGGGCAATTTCAGGGTTATGTAAAGTTGGCAATAAAAACTTCCCCAGCACAAAATGCAAGAGAAGGAAGGAAAGGAATAATGCTACGGTTAGATACTTTGTGCTTATCTAGTGCCTTCCTGCTTGACCTAAAGCAGCAGCCTCATGGGAGAGGGCCAAGCCATACTTGGAGTCTGGTCTCAGAGCACTAGAGATGCTCATGGAGACTGGTCTGCTGTTTCTAGACCTTCCTGTGAACATAATATTTGCTGTTATATTAAAGCAAAACACATCATGAGCTCACCATCTGAGCTACAGAACCTTTTCTTCTCTGGTTTGTATTTCCTTTATCACACCATGTTTATTTAGAACTACAGTTCTTAGCACAGGAGCGATGGTAGCGGAGTGCCACACAATTGCCCATGGCATACTCTCATAGACTCACCAGAAGTCTCAGCAGTAAAGCAAGCACTAGCCAGAATGTAACCGAAGCTTCTAGAACATAATTGATTTGGTAGGGAATGGTGAAGATTGTTTGAGGTACATCTACTGGGGACTCAGACTTGAATTACTGAGATTTTAAATAACATTCCTTTGATTTTTATTTCCATTTCCAAGGACTGTCTTTTGAGTGCTTTATTCAGGAGTGTTGGGAATCTCACCTGGGCCTTGGTCATTCAGAAGGGCGTTGCATCCTGAGCTGCATCCTGAGCTCCAGAGGTTGCGTTTTAGTTCCCTGTTACAACTCCATGGTGCTTTAATGGGTTTCTGGGCTACCAGCGAAAATCTAAATAGATGGCGATAGTTAACACTTGTTTGTTGAGTGCAGCTCTCTATTCCTAAGACTGTACATGTGAGAAAGATGGGCAGGTGCAGAAGGTTACCCAAAGCTGTTTTAACTTTAAACTAGCGGTGGGCTGTACAAGAACACCCCTGCAGTAGGACTTCTGGGGAGCAGATGAAGTCCTGGGGTTGTGTGTGTTGTTGACAGGAGTACAGCTATGTCAAGGACCCCGATGTCTCAGGCCCATGGGAATGGTGAGGCCTTGCCTGGTTGAGTACGGAAACTGGCTGTGTTCAGAAAGTATATCAACCATAGCTTTCTCATCCCTGAGGCACCCTATGGATACTAGCCAACCTGCCTCTTAAATAATAAACAGTTTCCAGGTGACTGGTGTGTCTCCATCAGAGTTCGTGGCCCACCTGATCCCAAATTTTGTGTGTTCAGGTCAATCCCCAAAGCCATGCACGTCTCGGGCACTAGTGCTGGCTTAGTCTTTTCCAGTATTTGATGCTAACAGACTCTGGGTAAAGAAACCACTATGAGGGATGTCACCAACACTTGCTCATCAATGCCCCTTTAATTCCCTGCACCCATCTCCCAGGTAGTTTGATTTACTCTGGTCTCAACCTCGCATCCCATTCTTCACTCTGCTTTGGCAATGGTTTTTGTGTAATCCGTATCTGATTGTCTTACGCCTTTGAGAACAGTCGGCCTATGGCTCCTACTAGCTTATGTCAGTTTAAACTGTTGAGCACAGATCATTACCTCAAGCCAGGTCTCAGTTCTCCCTCCCACACCTCCACCCCCTACTTCCTGACTCCTAGGCTTCAGTCAGGCTAGCTGACTAAATAAGTTCTTTATTTTTGATATTTTTTGTTTGTTTGTTTGCCTTTTTGTTTGGGGACTTTGCTGCCTCTGTTCTCTGCCTGATATGTTCTTATATCTCATTTTCTCCTGGTGCTCTGCAAGTCACCATCACCTTGTGTGAGCTTTCTCTGACCTTGACATGGTTGAATTAGACTTCCTTCCCTATATTTTTGTTTAGGTTTCTCTTATGCAATTAACAATGACCTTTTTTGTTTTGGTTTTGTTTTTCAAGACAGTGTGTGTGTGTGTGTGTGTGTGTGTGTGTGTGTGTGTGTGTAATAGAGCCCTGGCTGTCCTGGAACTCACTCTGTAGATCAGGCTGGCCTTGAACTCACAGCCTCCTGAGTGCTGGGGTTAAAGGCATGTGCCACCATGCCTGGCTCTAAGCCTCAGTCTCCTGATCTGGAAAATGGGGTTAATAAGCTTGTGAAACTTTTCTTTTTGTTTGTTTTGTTTTGTTTTGTTTTGTTTTTGAGACAGGGTTTCTCTGTGTATAGCCTTGGCTGTTCTGGACTCACTTTGTATACTAGGCTGGTCTTGGACTCACAGCGATCCACCTGCTTCTGTCTCCCAAGTGCTGGGATTAAAGGCATATGCCACCATGCCCGGCCAAGCTTTCCCTTTTTTAGGCAGACCAGACTAGTCTTGAACTCAAAGATCTGCCTGCCTCTGCCTCCCCGAGTGCTGGGATTAAAGAAGTGCACTACCACCGCCCAGCAGACTTTTCTTGAGACCTTGGATCACAGAGTCCATCACATCATTCTCTGAAGGGCTTACGTGAAATTATTGATAAAATCAGACATATCTTCAGGAGGAGACTCTGGAGAACTAAGCTGGGTCTCTCAGGAATTGTACATGAGATAACAATTTATCTAATGTTAAGTCCAGATCACAGTTACTGTATCAGCACTCTCTGGAGCCAGGCATCTTTAAGTGAGAGTGTGTATGTTATGTTCTTTGATCTGCACTAGTGGCTTGGTTCAATGATTAATATGTGAAACATTTTTGGGGGAAACAAAAGCAACCTAGGTTAGACATTGATTACATTTCTGCAGTGAATTGTTCTATCACAGGGCCAACTCCCAAAGATATGTTAGTTTGTTAGAGTCCCCTTGTCCAAAAGCCTTATCTAGTATATCTTACTGATAAAGCGCTAGGCTTGTGGGTGAGCACATTTCATTTCTTTCTAGGCTTAGCTGCACTCGTTGTTCAGTAGATAATTTAAGATACACCATTTAATTAAAAACCTTATCTTTTTCTCCAATGATAAATAACAAAAACCAATCCCTTGCTTATCTCAGTAGAGAAGATTTGCTGCTGCACAAGAAAGATTAAAAGACCTAGAAGACTTGAAATAATAAAGACTATTACATCCACTCTTGAAGAAGTTCATGGTTGCAGATGGATTGCCTCTGTAACTCGTTCTTCAGCTAGTCCTCAAATGGTTTTGCATTGTGAATATAACTTCCCTATGGTGATTCTTTTTTCAGTTTATCAAAGCAATTCAAGCAGCCATTAACAGTGTCCTGGGAGAAGAGAGATAAGCAGTAATGAGGGCAACATATTTTGTCATGGAGGTACACAAGGAAGGAAGCCATTGATTCCGTTTGGGGAAGTCTTGGGCTAGTGTGTCGGTAAAAGACTATAGAAGCTTTACCTTCAAGGAGCCCATGAGGTAGGAAACCAGTGAGGGGAGAAATGTGTATGAAAATGCCATGACAAAACACATTATTTTGTATGCTAACTAAAATGGTACGACATAAGTTTATAGGCAGGCATATAGCCAGGGGACACAAGACCTGTAATTTCAGCTCCTCAAAATGGCTAAGATGGGAGAGTTGGAAGTTCAAAACCTGCCAGGGCAACTTAGTGAGATTCTGAATAAAAAATACATAGTAGAAAGTGGAGGAGTGTTTGCTTATTTTTGTTGTTCTTGGTTGCCCAACCATTTCCTCTGGGAACTGTTAGACTTTGGTTTTGCCATTGCCAAAGCTTGAGAGAATAGCTTCGAAGAAGGAAAGTCTTACCATGACTCATGTTTTCAGTTCACAGACAGCCTTCTTCCTTCTGGGCCTACAAGTGAAAGTTTCTGGTTTCTTTAAAAACTCAGTTGTGTCAGCCGGGTGTGGTGGTGCACGCCTTTAATTCCAGCACTCAGAAGGCAGAGGCAGACAGAATCTCTGTGAGTTCAAGGCCAGCCTGGTCTACAAAGCGAGTCCAGGAAGCCAAGGCTACACAGAGAGACCCTGTCTCTGAAAAACCAAACCAAACCAAACCAAACCAAACAACTCAGTTGTGTCATGTGATGCTTTTCTGGAAACTGGTGAGAGAACATGTTTTGCTGAAAACAGGCATGTGAGGGGGTGCATGATGTTTAGAAAGAATATAAATAGAACCTCATGAACAGCTAGACAACACTTTTGCATTGCTACCCTGTGTAACGCTTCACTGGTCTTTGCTGGTCTTCGCTTCGCTTCGCAGAACATTCCAGGGAACTTCTCATGGTACTCAGGCTGATTCTGGCCACTTTTGTTGACTTCGTGCCAATTCAGCGGAGCCTTGCTGTTTCTGCTGGATTGTGCCACTGCTACGGATTTGAGCTGCCATTTGGTGTTTACTGTTCGACTGCTCTGCTGGTATCCTGACAATGCCAAGTGGGATTGGCTCACGGAACTACATCTAAACAGGTCCACAACTATTAACTTTCTTTCTCCCCTTCCTCTGGTGGGTGGATTAGGCGTGAGGTTGAAGTGTTTAAGAACCCTAAATAAAGTAGCTTTTGAAAAATCTACAGGGCCTACGGGGCCTTAGTGACATGTAAGTCATGGTACAAGAGTATGGAAGAGCAAAGCTCTTGCCATCATGGTGGCCGAGAAGGACATGCCCCCAGTGACTTGATCTCCTACTTTCACCACCCCGAAATAATGCCATATTATGAACCTACAAGGGGAGCAATCCATCAATGAAGTAGGAGCTACCAGGAGCCAGTCACTGCCCAAAAGCCTATCAGCTGGCACTCGCGTCACCAACACTTGACCCTGTAAGGACATTTCACCCTCAAACTATGACAGGAACACCACATTACATCCTGTTACATTAAAAATGTATCGGTTCAGCCTAAGATTGCTAAATAAAGAAACAGAGTCTGAAGCGTACTTTAAAGCTGCCAGCATAATGCGACGGGCAGAATCGAAATTGATGCAAATCTATTCCTAAACTATGGTAAACAAACTACTCTAAACTGATATGTAATACATATACCCCAATCATTTGCCACTAAGATGCTCATCTGGCCATTCTCCTCTTCATCTTCCTCCCCTTCCTAGAGGGCTGTGATGGATGGTTAATATGGACTGTCAGCTTCTCAGGGTCTAGAAGCACTTGGAAGACAGGTGTCTGAGCATGCCTGTGACGCAGTGTCTAGGTCAGGTTAAATGAGGTGGAAAGATTCACTCTGATGGCTGAACTGAATTAAAAGTGGGAAAGGGAACTGGGTTTTGGCCTTTACTGTTCCCTGTTTCCTGGATGGAAGGGCCATCTGACCAGGGGCCTCAAGCTCCTGCTGCTGTCCATGACTTCTTTGCAACAGTAAGACAGCACCCTTGAACATTAAACAGAACAAACCCTACCTTAAGTTGCTTTGGTTAGGTATTTTATTGTATTATACTGTAGCAATGGATGGGTAATTAATACAAAGGCCATCAGTCACCTTGCCCCTTCTTCCCAGAAAGGTGGTTATCTAGTCAGGGAACCAATCTGGGTGTGCGCACGTTTGTCACTAGGGATTGAACCGTGTTCTTGCACACGTCAGGCAGATGCTGAACCACTGATCTATATTCCCAGACCTTTGATTTTATATGAGTTAGATTTTTTTTTCCTAGAAGATGCTTGATCTTTACTATTCCGTGGCTTTTTACTAGATGAGATGTTAAATGTTTTACACACACACACACACACTCATCCCACATGCTAACCGTGGGAGTGATGGATGTTCATTAGCTTGGCTGTGGTGATCCTCTTACCATCCATGTGCATCAGAGCATCCACCTCTACACCTTACAGAAAACCAATTTAAACACAAATATTCACGTTATGTGCATGGGTGTTTGCCTGAATGTATGTCTGTGTACATGTGTGTATTCCCCTCAGAGGTCAGAAGAGGGTGTTAGATTGCCTGTAACTGGAGTTACAGACAGCTGAGAGCCACCACGTAGGTGCTGTTCTAGAAGCAAACCTGGAGTCGTTAGTGCTCTTAACTTCTGGGCCATGTCTCCGGCTCCCTAAACCAATTTGAAGCTACAGTAATAAAAAGGAAATTCTACCAATCTCCTAAATTCTTTCTTCATAAAGCTCCTTCCTTTCTGATACGGACACACAAAACCTGCTCACTCTGACCTTCCTGATCTCTGAGTTATGTCTTCTCAGTTCAGGAAAAGACCCAGGCCATTGACATTTCTTTCTTTTGCTTCACTTTTTTCCCCCAGGGTCCTGTAGCTGGCTTTTGGCTACTCTGTGGGTTCTTCTTCTACTCCCCCCCCCCCCCCCGCTCCTTTTCTTCTTCCTATTCAACCAACACTAGATAGGAGAGGGGGAAAAAAAGAGAAAGGCAAAGGGGCGGCTACCTCCTCCTGGCAGGTGTGATCTTCACCATCAGGATACTTAAGTTCTTTTTGTTTCTTCTTCGTGCGTGACTGTTTAACAAACCTCGACTGACCAACAACAACCCACTCTCTCGGGGCCCTGGCATTTATATACCTTCTGAAAACTCCCCAGAATTCCAAATGCCACACAATCGCAAACTGTCTGCAGCTGGCACAGTCAGCCTCTGCTAGAGGACGAGGCAAATCATAGGCAGCTGCTGTGAAGCAGCCCCATAGGCCCACACTGTCCCAGCTGTCTACAGTGGTTGGAGCCTGAAGTGTGTCCCCACCCCACCCCCCACCCCCCAGCTGCTGAGAGCAGGGGAGGACATGGAACATAATGGGTCATAAAGCACCACCCTGTGGCTCTGGCTGGAACTTTACACTGCATTCGCCTGAGTTCTCTGGGATCTCCCCTAGCAACTCCCCTAGCAACCTCTGAGTCAGCCCCTTGGATGCACTGAGGATTTAATCACCTGGAGTATTTTTTTTCTCTATTATTCTCATTCTGTCATAATTTCTGGTTTCTATACTATCTGCACACTTGATCTTACTACTTATCAAAACCACAGTGCTATATACTTTATACTCTCATCTTACATGCTCCTTACAAATGGTTATACTTTCCTCTAAATACATGAGTGAACACAGAGAGGGAAGGGACTAAGCATCAAATTCAAATTCACTTAAGGGACATAGTCAAGATTTTTCTCTTTCATCACATCATCTAGGCCAGTGAGTCTCAACTTCCTAATGTTGGAACAGTTCCTCCTGTTGTGGTGACCCCCAACCACAAAATTATTTCACGGCTGCTTCATAACTGTAATTTTGCTGCTGTTACAAATCATAATGTAAAAAGGAGCCACAATCCACAGATTGAGAACCGCGAATCAATAAAGTAGTCCTTACTGAAGCAATGTTCCGCCCAATTCACTCAACAGTCAGCTCCGGTGATCTAATCCAGTCAGCGTCTAAAGTGTCACACACCAACTCCCTTCCCCTGCAAACCTGCTCTCCACCACCTGGGGAGTCTCCACCTTTACTCCTCTTGTCTTCTCTTTTCCCGTGTTAAGTCAGTAATTCAGTAACACGTTGAAAAAGGCCATCTCAGCTGCAGTGAGTGTGCTTCAGGTGTGTTTAGATAAAGCCACTTTGCATCACAAAGATCACAGCTGAGGGTAGTAGTACACCTGCCTAGCATTGACAGGGCTCTGAATTGAATCCCCAGTACTGCAAGAAAGAAAGAGTTTGCTGTAAATGCTGATTCAAAAAGAGTTCCAATTACATCATTATAAACCAGAATAGAGGGGCTGGAGAGAATGCACAGGCTTCTCTTTCTTTCTTTTTCTTTTTTCTTGTTTTTTGGTTTCTCAAGACAGGGTTTCACTGTGTAGCCTTGACTGACCTAGACTTACTTTGCAGAGTAGGCTGGCCTCTAACTCACATTGATTCACCTGCCTCTATCTCCCAAGTGCTGGGATTAAAGGTGTGCGCCACCATATGCGGTTTACTGGCTGCTCTTTCAGAGGACCTAGGTTCAATTCCCTACTGTCTCTAAGTCTCTAACTCCAGTTTCAGGGATCCACTGCCCTCTTCTGGCTTCTATGGGTACTGCATGAATGTTGTACACAGTCATACATGCCCCCAAAACATCAATACACACTGTCTTAGTTACTGTTCTATTGCTGTGAAGAGACTCCATGACCAAAGCAACTCTTATAAGCATTTAATTATATATTTGAGGGGCTTACTTACACTCTCAGGTGCTTAGTCCATTATCATCATGACAAGAAGCATGGCAGCCGACTGTCATGGTGCTGGAGAGGTAGCTGGGAGCTACATCCTGGTCAGAGAGAGAGGAGAGAAGAGAGAAAAGAGGAGGGGGGGGGGAGGGAGGGAGGGAGAGAGAGAGAGAGAACAAGAACTGAGGCTTTTGAAACCTCAAAGCCCTACCTCCAGTGGCACACTTCCTCCGACAAGGCCATTCCTCCAAATCCTTCTTAAGTAATGCCCTCCCTGGTGATTCATTCAAATATATGAGCCCATGGGAGGGGTAATTCTTATTCAGACCACTACACATATAAAATAAAATGTATGTTGTAGCTAAAGTTGGTAGTCCTTACTGTATGAGTTTTCTATTGTATTTGATTCTCTTTATTCCTATTTATTTGAAAAAGAGTAAAAGAAATTCATATACCCTTAAACAGAAATACACACACACACACACACACACACACACACACACACACACACACACACACAAAATGTCCAACAAAGATTAGAGCTACAGATCAGATGTTAAACTGAAGGAAAAGGGGGCTGGAGAGATGGCTCAGTGGTTAAGAGCACTGACTGCTTTTTCCAGAGGTCCTGAGTTCAATCCCCAGCAACCAGATGTATAAAGGGCTCACGATTCAAAACTTAAGTAAAACTAGAGTTAGTTAGGATTACTGTTGCTGAAATAAAACACCATAAATAAAACAACTTGGAGGGGAAAGGCTTTATTTGGCTTATACTTGCACATCACTGTTCATCATCAAAATAAGTCAGGACAGGCACTCAAACAGGGCAGGACTCTGGAGGCAGGAGCTGATACAGAGGCCACAGAGGGTACAGATTATTGGCGTGCTCCTCATGGCTTGCCCAGCAGCCTGTCTTCCTTCTGCCTCTCCTGCCTTCCTTCCAACATAGTTTTTTTTTTTTTTTTTATTCTCTGGTATTTTCAAATCATGTAACCCTACCACACTCACTTCCCAATCCTTTCATGTCTGTCCTCCCTTGTGAGTTCCACTCCCTCCAAAAAAAGTAAAAATAAAAATAAGTGGGGAGCCGGGCGTGGTGGCGCATGCCTTTAGTCCCAGCACTCGGGAGGCAGAGGCAGGCGGATCGCTGTGAGTTCGAGGCCAGCCTGGTCTACAAAGCGAGTCCAGGACAGCCAAGGCTACGCAGAGAAACCCTGTCTCAAAAGACAAAAAAAAAAAAAAAAAAAAAAAAAAAAAAAAAATAAGTGGGGAAAGTCCAAATTGTGTTACCTAACATTCACCAGAGCATGGTCAAACTCTCAGTGGCCTGCCCCTTACAAAGAACTGAGTCCTTCCCTTCCTGCACCTCTGCCAGAAGCCATCAGTTATAAAGAGTTATACTTTTAAAAAATTATTTTATGTGCATTGGTATTTTGCCTGCATGTATGTCTGTGTGAGGGTGTCCAATCTTGAGTTACAGACAGTTCTGAGCTGCTATGTGGTTGCTGGAAATTGAACCCGGGTCCTTTGGAAGAGCAGTCAGTACTCTTAACCATTGAGCCATCTCTCCAGACCCTCTGTCACACTTTTTAAAGTGTTCTCCTTTGTAAAATGTGTTTTTTCTTTTAAATCTTTTTTTTTTCTTTCTTTCTTTCTTTTTGGGGGGGGTTTGGTTTTGGTTTTTTGAGACAGGGTTTCTCTGTGTAGCCTTGGCTACTCGCATTGTAGACCAGGCTGGCCTCGAACTCACAGGGATCCACCTGCCTCTGCCTCCCAAGTGCTGATATTCAAGGTGTGCACCACCACTGCCCAGCTAAATGTTTCTTTTTTCCTACAAACAGCCCCAGTTTGGGGGGGGGAGGGAGGGAGAGAGAGAGAGAGAGAGAGAGAGAGAGAGAGAGAGAGAGAGAGAGAGAGAGAGGGAGCGCTTTGAATCTAATTTCTTTCCTAACAGTTCCTCCCAGTTTCCAGCCAAGGCCCTTCAAACGTCTCTCCCACCCTTTCCTTCCTCAGCTCCCCAACAGTCTGCTTAAACAGTTCCTTTGTCCAGTTTTTCCGATACTAGCAGCTCCACATTATAACCGTTGTAGCCTATGTGCTCAGCTCAGCTTCTCCTGACTCAGCTGTCTCCTAATGATATCTTCTGCCTGTGGTCCCTGAGCACTGCGCTGTGAGAGCTGCCAAAGCGGCCGCTCCTCCAGCCTGTGCTGCTGCAAGAGCTGTCAAATGGCGGCATCTGTCAGGACACCTCCTCTACCTACTGCCATCAGGATTGGCCACCATGGGAGCTATCCATGGTGTCTGCACCATCTTTCCCACCTCAGACTGCTGCCATTGTGGGATGTCACCTAAGGAGTGACATGGTGGCGGCATCCCCTCTCCAGTCTCCCTGAGGGGCGCCACAGCTGTGCCTCCTTGGCCAATGCTGCCTGTGGCCGGGAAGGTCTTCCCATCCTAACATTGGATCCAATTCAGGGAAAGTGTGTGTGTGTGTGTGTGTGTGTGTGTGTGTGTGTGTGTGTGTGTGTGTGTGCGCACGAAAAGGCCACCAATCCCTGAGCAGGAAAACTCACTAATCCCTGAGCACAAACCTCCACCAATCCTTGAACAGGAAACCCCACCAATCCCTGAGCTTCCCAAGCTCAGGACTTGAAATCTGACCAATCCCCACTATGGAAATGTCTTTCCTGAAAAGCTCTGCACCCTAAGAAATCCTATGTAAGCCCTGCCCTTTGTTCAATTCCCTGCTGTCCTCTCCTAGGAGCAGAGAGGGCCAACCCTGGATTTGTCCCTCTACACTCTGGACTTTGCCAATAAATCTCTTTGGTGAGATTTGCTGGCTGGTGTGACTCTCACATCAGAAGAAGCCAAGAAGCAGTAAAGAGAGTGAGTGAAGAAGTGGAGCAGGCCTGAGGCTCCTGGGCTCCTCAGCACAGCTGGGGACACCCTCCCCTGGGAGCTGCAACGCCTCTGCTGAGGAGGCTTCCTCTCAGAGCTGTGTGGTTCCTGGGCTTCTGAGTCGCGGGATACATCCTCATCTGGACAGGAAGGCCAACACTACCCTCCCTCAACTACCTTCTCTTTCTCAGCCTCTGTTGGCTTCTGTATATACTTTGAGGGTCATGGGGTCAATCAGCTCTAAAGTCTAAGAACTCTTAAAGAGCCATTTGACTAGCAACTGGGTGTCCTTTAAAGGGCCAGGAAAACAAGATAAATCACACTACACTCTTTGGTGGCTTCTTGTGTAGGCTGTTGCTTTTTGGGGTGGAAGTAGGGGTTGTCACAGAAGCCTTCCATGCCCCTCGCTCTCAACTGTGCATCTGCAGCCATCGGTGTCACAGCAGGAGTAGCCTCCTTGCTCTTTGGATTCAGCAGAAGCATGGATCATGGATGGGTCTCTACATGCTTTCTGGAGCCATCGTGGTCCACAAACATGGCCTCTGGCTGCAGTAGAACCATGGACCCGGACAAGGCTCTTGGAGGCTGAGGGGATCAAGGACATCAACATGACCTCAGGTGGCAGCACAGACATGGGAATCCTCATGGCCTTCAGTGGTAAAATGGGCCACAACCACCAACTGTTGGAAACCATGGCTCTGTTTCAGGGAATGGCGTCTTGAGTGCTTTGTGGAGGCTCTCTTTGTGGGATGCTTCCCAGAGAGGGCCCCTGTACACCTGGCAAGGACCAGTGTGACAGAATCTGCAGTCTTGGCTGTTTCTCCCGGGACTGGCTGTGGAGCGATCCCTTTCCTCTGGCACAATATTATGTATGTTCCTGTCAACTTTTCCTTTCACTTTGTCTGTAGCAGGTATGGTAACAACGCAATAGAAATATCCTGATAATTCTAAGTGGCTGTATTTAAAAAAAGCATGACAGGATCGAGAGGATGATTCCTGAAGTAATTGAGAAGAAAGACAAAATAGAAACAATACAGTTTCGTGAGGCACATAATTATTCTCAGAGAAAGCACATAGTGAACGCTGATTCAGAAAGCAGCTTTTGCTGAGAATGGATTAAAGAAGTTAATGAGTACACATGAACACGAGGATGTTAGTTCAGGAACAAGGAGCTCATCTACATGGGTGCCAGGACCTAGAGCAGTTAGAAAAAAGGAAAGGCACAAGCAGCTCTTGTGACCACAGAATAAAATTCCTTATCTTGGCACCAGCTATGGAGAACAGCAACATATTGTTAGAGTAGACACAGACAACACTTGTACTAAGTGTTTAAAGTGTTGTGTGCTGACCACGGTGACCCTGAAGATGTGCTTCAGTTATGAGGCCATGAGGTTAAATACCTGCTTAGGGAAAGTAAAATGGATGAGAAAGAAACATGAAAAAACATTCAGAGAACCATGGTCTAGCTTCTTAGAGCATACTTGAGGAAGTAAAACCGAAAGTGTATGCTTTGTAACTTTGGAAATGAAATCAATACAGAGAGGGTCAAGCTATGTGGGGCCATCTCCTTAATGGTGAGTTGGCGGTCATCTCATTTATCACACCATCAGTGCCACATCCCAGCGCTCAGGGGCTTGGAACCCACTGGAGCTGGACTCCCAGCAATCGACACAGACCCCAGCTGCAGGAGGACCACAGACTCAGACATGGCCCTTGGTGTCAGTGTGGCCCATGGACATCAACATGGCCTAAGGCCGCAGCCCAGTCTGAGGACTTCTGCACGGCCCTTGGTGGTAATGGGTGTTCCAGCAATGGTGGGGTATGTCCCAGCCTGGCTGCCTCCCAGGCTTCCTTATAGAATCCAGGACCACCAGCCCAGAGGTGGCACCACTCACAATGGGATAAGTCCTCCCCCATTGACTAGTAATCAAGAAAACCCCACAGCTTGATCTTCGGGAGGCATTTTCTCAATTGAGGCTCTGTCCTTTCTGATGACTCTGGTTTATGTCCTGCAGCCTCAGTCAAACTCATTGGACTTTGGTGATGTCTGTGCTTTGGTGTATTGTGAGATCCGCTCTGGAGTGAATGGATGTGTGTGTTATGTCTACCCTGCAAGAGGAGCTCTGTAAGTTCTAGCACCGCCTGGTCTAGAGAATGAGTTCCAGGACAGCCAGGGCTACACAGAGAAACTCTGTCTCAAAACAAACAAGCACAAAAAGAAACAAACGAAGAAAAGCAAAACAAAAAACAATTATGAACTCCAGGAAAGACAAAATGTATCCAGGAAAAGGAAACATAGTTAAGACAGACGGGTTGGTTCACTGATGATTACTAGTTACGAGGAAAGTGAACTTCTTCTGTCTCTAGAGTTCTGGCCTGGCCAACAAATCAAAGAGAAGGATCTCAGGCTCATTTAATGAGAAGTTTACAAGCCACAGGAGCCCTAATGAAATGAGATTTGTAGAAACAATTACAGGTAGTGACTGAATTGAATGAGGAATAGTAAGTTCCGAAGCAACAGCTAAATTACGGGGTGGAGGTTAAGAGGTCAGAGCTATTTTAATAAGGTCTGTCCAGACTTTGCTTGGACTTGACTTCTTTCATGATATGTATGTCACAGGTGCCACATGGCCTCCTAGCTCCTGCTTTGACGCAATAGCACAAAGGTCAGAGTGATTTTTACACTTGCTAGTTTGAAATGCTGTTCTCAGTCAACATGCCCTCGTGACACTATCAGTTCCTCCTGGCTCTGCCTCTTAGTGTCTAACTTGTGGAGAACTCCTCAACCCTTCAAAATCTTACTCTCGTCGTCTATAAAATGGCAACACTACTTCCTACCTCCCTTTCTTAGTTTTGTACAGCGTTGACAAATTCCTCTAAGGCTGAGTAGTTTATAGAGAACAGAAAGCAGCCAGACGTAGTGCTCGCATGTGTCCCCAGCAAAGGGAGCAGAGGCAGTCAGATCTTGAGGGCGAGGCCAGCCTGGGCAAGACCCTGTCTCAAAAACAAGATCAAAATCCAAACCCCCACAGCTTTGGGAGCTCTGGTGAGGGCCCTCCTACTGCATTCTACCACCAGAAGTCAGAATAAAAGAAACTAGTGAACTCTGAACTCTAGGAGGGCTCCGTTATCAACTCATGAGGACGGAGCCCTCCCAACCTAATTTACTCCTCAAAGGCCCCACCTCCCAATACAGCCACATTTAGAGGTAAGTTCCCAACACATAACTTTTGGAAAGGGCATATTAAAAGCACAGCATTCTTAGTATCATCTTGAGGCATGAGATAGTAAATGTAAAATATAATATAGTTCATGCAGTGTGCTAGTATTAAGAGGTGGAGGCTGTTAAGAGGGGTCTTTGTCATGAGTGTGGCTAACTCCTGGTTGGGGCTTGTGACTTCTTAAGAGAGGAAAGAAGGACTGTGTCACTCTTCACAATAGCCAGGTTATGGGACCAGCCTAGAGGCCCAATCAACAGACGAACAGACAAAAACAAAACATGGGATGGATACACAACGGAGTAATAAAGAGCAAAATTATTGTCATTTGCAAAGACAAGTGAAAGAAACTAGAGATCATCATGTTAAGCAAAATAAGCCAGACTGAGAGAGATGAGTGTCACATGTTTTTGCCCATATGTTGAATCCGGATTTTAAAACTATATATATTATATTATATATGGTAAAATATAACACACACATATAAATCACGAAAGTACACCTAGGACTATTAAGGGGGAAGAAGACATGGGTGTCAATAATGTTCTAGTACAAGAATTGCCACACCAACCACTCAGGCACTGATCTCAGTTAGAGATGCTTTATTTTGAATGCAACACCCCAAATCTGGTTATGACCATGGACACAGAGCTCGAGAGCCTAACAGTGACATGGGGGGGGAGGGGGGAGCAATTAGAGCAATTATACATTTTGGCTAACCGTACAAAGCAATGTTATATTTTTGGCTAACTAGACAAAGTGTTATCAGCTAACCTTTAAGCTGATTGTTCCTAAGTGAGGTAAGTGAGGCAGGGGTTAGGGTCCTCCAGAGTACATCCAAAGTGTAGCCAGATGTGTAGATAACAGAGGTGCAGCCAGAGGGTAGTGAAGTGTGCAGATAACAAAGTGCATCATCAAAGTACTTCTAGTGCAGGTTACCTTGAATCTCTGGCAGGGAATGTTAGTGTCAGCTATGAATAATTGCTTCTAGGAAACAGACAGGATTCCTCTGTGTACGCTTGGCTGTCCTGTACTCACTTTGTAGACCAGGCTGGCCTCGAACTCATAGCAAGCCACCTGCCTCTGCCTCTCGAGTGCTGGGATTAAAGGTGTGTGTCACCATACCTGTCTTAAAAGCTTTAAACTTAATTTCACCTTATGAAGTGAATATAGAAATGGTGGCAGGTATGTCAAAAAGTAGCCTCAACAATAATAGGGGAGAATTTGGGCCAAGCAGATGCTATTCATCAATAACAATGCCACAACAAAACCTATCACTTTGTACAATGCATATACATGGTTTTTTCCCCTTGAAAAATTTAGATGCAAGAGAGAAACCCCAGGGGGCTGGAGAGATGGCTCAGTGGTTAAGAGCACTGTCTGCTCTTCCAAAGATCTGGGTTCAATTCCCAGCACCCACATGGCAGCTCACAACTGTCTGTAACTCCAGTTCCAAGGCATCTGCCACCTACATACCAATGCACATAAAATAAAACTAAATAAAAATTACATATAAAAAAGAAAGAATGGGACAGAGGGGAGGACATCCTATTGGGACTCTAGGTGAGAGAAGCATGGGAGAATGGCAAAATAGAAGGATCCAGTGGATCCTAGAAACCTACAAGAAGAACATTATGATGGGCAGATCTGGGCCCAGGGGTCCTGCTCAAACTATGGCACCAGCCAAGGACAATAGGTGCAGTAAACTTCAAACCCCTACCCAGATCTAGCCAATGGACAGGACATTCTCCACAGTTGAGTGGAGAGCGGGGTCTGACTTTCACAGGAACTCTGGTGCCCCATATTTGACCACGTCCCCTGAATGGGGAGACCTGGTGGCACTCAGAGGAAGAATAGCAGGCTACCAAGAAGAGACTTGATACCCTATGAGCATATACAGGGGGAGGAGGTCCCCCTCAGTCACAGTCATAGGGGAGGGAAATAGGGTGAAAGGGAGAGGGAGGGAGGAATGGGAGGATACAAGGGAGGGGATAACCATTGAGATGTAATATGAATAAATTAATAAAATACAAAAAAAGAAAAAAAGACATCATTACAAACGAGAGAGAGAGAGAGAGAGAGAGAGAGAGAGAGAGAGAGAGAGAGAGAGAGAGAGAGAGAAACCTCTAGTTTCATTCTGCAATAAAAGGACTTGGCAAGAAGGCAGCACCTTTGGAATACTTAGACAGGAGTACAGAAAGTACTGGCTCTGCTACTGACTTGTGTCTGGAACTGTAAGAAGCCAATTTCTGTTTTTTAATTGCTTACTGAGCTGAAGGCATTTTTGTATGGCACCTAAATAGACTAAGATGCTATGTCTAGTAAGTTTTAGCTATTAACCTTATTTATGGTCAATGAAGGAATTTATTTTTCCTAAGAAAAGAAAGCCTACGTTTACATTATGGCATACTCCTGGAATCCAGTGTTTGGGAGGCTGAGGCAGGAAAACCATGAGTTGCGGGTCAGCTTGAGCTACAGAGGGAACACAAGACCTGGATAGTGAGACCCTGTTTCAAAAAGCAAAACAAAACATATGAGTTAATTACAACAAAACAAAAAGCACATAAACAAAGATCCACACATATGGTTAAGGGTTGGGAATTTACCTGTGGCAGAGCAATTGCCTAACAATTAGCAGGTGTGTGGGCTGTTGGGCACGTGGGTTCAACCAGCAACACCAAAAGCATCATACTTTTACAGTGACCATGAAGATTTTGTTTTGTTTTGTTTTGTTTTGTTTGTTTGAGACAGGGTTTATCTGTGTAGTCCTTGCTGTCCTGGACTTGCATTGTAGACCAGGCTGGCCTTGAACTCACAGAGATCCGCCTCTACCTCCTGGAGTGCTGGGATTATAGACATGTACCATTAAGGTACTTATTTAAAATACTATAGACTTAGAAAGTCACACTAAGTACTTGCTTCACTTTTGAAATTTTGTTTTTAACTGGTTACACACACACACACACACACACACACACACACACACACACACACACATTTAGAATTGAAAGTTCTTCCTGGTTCTAGAATAAACTCTGAGATAAGGATTTATGGATATATCTAACACAGATAAAGGAGTTGAAATGATTTCTTCACAACCCTGCTCTCCCAGCGAACAAAGGCTTTCTAAATGTTTTTGGAGCCGCCTGCCGTTTCTAGGTAATTATCAGTACTAAGATCGAATTCCAAAGTACACAACTCTGAACAAGGACAGCCTGATAAGCCACGAAAATGGTTTTGGTTTATTTATGCGTTTTTGAGACAGGGTCTCACTCCATAGCCTTGGCTGTTCTGTAAGTCAATATGGAGGTCAGGCTGGGCTGGCCTCCAACTAACTTACAGAGATCCACCTGCCTCTGCCTCCTAAGTGTGCGTGCTGCTCTTATAATAACCATTGTGCAGTGCTTTCCAACTTGTGGATCAGTACCATGTATCTTGTTTAATACCATGTTAATAGATATTAAACATGTTATTCAAAACTACTGAAAATAAAAAGACCATCTTCTCAAATTAGAAAGGCCTGACCACTGTCAGGGAATATCCCCCCAAGAGTGCTGGTTTCGAAGTTAGGATCTGTAACGACTCTGGCTTCAATCACTGTTCCTCTGCTCATTCAGCAAATATTCATGAAAGACCTGATCCTAGCAATAGGCTGTGTGGAACCCTCCTAGGCCCTGAGAAAGAAAGCTACATTCTTGAGATAAAGCGTAAAGACATTCACACCACATGGGATTCAGTGTGTAATCTGCCTTAAGAAAAAGGCCTATGAAAATGGTTATGAAGAGGATTTTGAATAATTTTTTTCCTTCTGCATTTCATCGTGAATAGTTTTTTGGCTCACTGAAAAATAATAATGTTCAGGGAATATGTGTGTGTGTGTGTGTGTGTGTGTGTGTGTGTGTGTGTGTAACTGATGTGAAATTGAACCCTAGTAATAAATTATAGCCTTACACCAGGATGTTTGGGGGCTTAGCGGAGGAATAGCCTTTGGTGACAAGATGGATTTTCAAGGACTTTCTCCTTGGGAGGCCTGGAGGTGGCAAGGTGATCAAGTTATAGTTTTTCTTTATTTTCAGTTATCTAGTGAGAACACAGTAAGTTGGGGAACTTTAGTGCTCCACTCCCCTTTATGTAAACTTCTGGGCAGGCCAGTTTTTCTTCAGAGCTCTTCTCTTTCCCCTTCCCCATCAAATCTTTCTACCTGAATGTCAGCCTGCCACGAGCATCAGCCTAAGAATGCTTTTCTTTTCTGGTTTTTCGAGACAGGGTATCTCTGTGTAGCCTTGGCTATCCTGGACTTGCTTTGTAGACCAGGCTGGCCTTGAACTCACAGAGATCTTCCTGCTTCTGCCTCCTTGAGTGCTGGGATTACAGGCGTGAACCACTGGGCTCAGCCTCTTTCCTACTCTTAAAAAGAAGGTTCCAGAATAAGAATGCATTTTCACACCAACATTCTGGACCTGATAGAGTAAGAGGAAATTTTGCAGGAGACTTCCATAGGGTTGGGTCACACCCCATTTTCATTGCCATGTTTAGATTGAGAGCCGCCATGGTTACATTTCTGAAAAACACATCAGACAGACCTAAGCCTAACAAGGAAAATTTGACCAAAAAGTTTACTAAATTAGAAGAACACATTTCCTAATACTGTGCTGTTGCTGTGTAGGTGAAAGAAGGAAATTCTGCAAAACTAAGCAGGCTCAATTAGGAGGAAGTTTGATTCTCCTCCCTGGAGCTCCTTGGGGACTCGGAGTGGAGGACTTCGGTGGAGGACGAGGACTTCGGTGGAGGACTTGGACACGGTTTCAGAGCCCAGAAGCCCTCATCTGGCTTCGAGATCCCTTAGCTCTGAAGCTGGCTAGGCCTAAGCTACTCACCCTTGGCCCACCGCTGGCCCTCCCACGCCACGCCTCTTCGCGTCCCACATTTCCCTGTAGTCGGCTTACACGCAGTGCCGCCCCTTCCACTGGCCGTTCCTTCCAGCAACCTCTTTTGGGCTTTCTTAGCGCGCTACGTCCCACACCTCCCTGAGGCCCCGCCCCTTCGTGGTCCGCGCTCGCCCACCGTCACCTCCGTCCCTCGGCCCCGCCCCTCCAAGACCCCGCCCCTCTCCTCCCCTTTGCCCCCTCTTACCTTGATCAATCTAGGCTTCCGGACGCACGGCGCGTTCAACAGATGTTTCTTGGTGTGGTCGGGTCTACACTGACGCTGCTCCTCCGCTCTCCCCGGCTTGCAGCGGTCGCCGCCATGAGCACTGGCACCTTCGTCGTGTCGCAGCCGCTCAACTACCGCGGCGGTGCCCGAGTGGAGCCGGTGGACTCCTCCGGCACGGAGAAGGCGTTCGAGCCGGCTACCGGTAACCCCGCGCAGGGCTGGACGCGGGTCGGGTGGGGCCTCCCAGGCCCTGTGCACTGAGTCTGCTGCACCGCGCATCCTCCTTCCGAGCCCTCCGCAAAGGGTTGCTGGACTTGCATGGCCGCAGCCTGGAGCGCAGAGTGCTGGGGAGAGGGTAGCTGCGCAGGGCCTGGGGTGAGGTAGGGGTCGGGAGCCAAGGAGGCCAGTGCAGGAGATGAGGATATCTCAGTTTTGAGAGCTGGGCCTGCAGGAGCGCCTTTGGCTGTGTGTTGTTGAATCAGAGGTGATTTCTGTTGTGCACCAAGGCCCATAGGGCCTTCCACTTTCTGGTGTGTTTCTGTACGTCGGTCAGACTTGGGAAAGGAAAGAAAAAAACAGCAACCAACATGCGTTTAGCATTAGTGCCTGCTAGTTCTCCAGAGGGTTAAAAAGAAAAAAAGAAAACAACAACAACAGAACAAAACCCCAAAAACGTTGGACGTGTGTAAGGATTACCACTGTCAAATTAATGAACGTACCCCTTATGACAATGTAATTTTCCACTTTTGGGCAGTGAGTACTTTCATGTTCTGTGCACTTGGCCGATTTTAAGCGAATGTGTGTATTTATTAACCGTAATGCAGTGCGTTAGATTTCTACAGTCTAGTCATCCTTCCAAGCACTTAGCGTGAGCTAAGGAGGAAGAGAGCTCGCTCTTTGTTTCTTGGACCTGTGCACTTCGGGTTTACTTTTGTGTTTGTTTTGGTGACTTTTTATTGACTATTTTGGAAACTGTGTTGTGTAAATCGGAAGGGCACGTGTAGTGAGAGCAATAAACGTGGAGTGGACGTTGCATGCTAAACCACGTGCGGCAGTGATTTGCCGGGACCTGAAGTGGCCTTGCTGTGTGGGAAGAGCTCTGGTCCCTTCCTTTACAGTCACAAGAGCAGAGCTGCCTGCAGGTGCTCTCCTGCCACCGCCCTCACTACCTGACCCAGTCTGGTTTGCTACAGAAGTAGGTTTATGAAAGCTCGGGAAGTCTTTGTGAAAAGATAGCACTGTAGAATTTTTGTGGAGGAGTTAGTTTGGGTTATGATCCTGGAGATATGGACCTAAGGAAAGAAAGAAAGAAAGAAAGAAAGAAAGAAAGAAAGAAAGAAAGAAAGAATCGTATCTTCCTATTTTGCTCCAGAAGAGGTAGAGGAGATGAAACTTTGACTAGGACAAGACTGGACAGCTAGCTGGGCATGGTGGCACTCAGGAGGCGGAGTTTGAGGTCAGCCTGATTATAAAGTGAGTCCAGGACAGCCAAGGCTCTGTTAAGAAACCCTGTGTCAGGAGGGGAAAAAAAAAAAAAAAAAAAAAGACTGGCCTTTAGCTTCTAAAGCTCGAGACAAAGAATTTCTTCCAGGGATATACATTATTATTTTTTTCTGATATTACTACTACTAGTTAACCTTATTCATCAAGTCGTAGTGTAATAGGCCCTGATTAGACCACAGATGGGGGAGTTAAGAGCCAGAGTTCACAGCAATAGGCAGATGGCTTTCAAGTTGGATTTTGTGACACTGTTGAGATTCTGAGACAGTATTGAGGAGCTTTGCAAAATATCTTCTAGAAGGTTGGTGTTAGTGGTCTCAGCTGGCAAACAGGAGAGCAGTGCATCTTTGTCCCAGGCTGTGGTGAATTTCAGACTCCGGATATGCTCAGTGATTTTGTGATGTGGTTAAATTCTTGCTCTTATGGAGAGGGATCTGCAGCCCTTGTTGGACTGTAAAGGGGTTCCTGGTCACAAAAAGTTAAGAACTAAATGAGACCATGGTCAGAAATCTGAAGGGATATTCCTCTCAGAGAGTGTCGATAGAGATAATTCAAATGTGTTGCAACTTCCTGAGGGAAAACTGACTCTCCGATTCTTTATAGGCCGAGTGATAGCTACTTTCGCATGTTCAGGAGAAAAGGAAGTCAATTTGGCTGTTGAAAATGCAAAGGCTGCCTTTAAAATCTGGAGTAAGAAATGCGGCATGGAGCGTTGCCAAGTCCTTTTAGAGGCTGCCCGGATAATAAGGGTGTGTATCAATATGTTCCTTCTGAGAAAGTTCCACTCATATGGCTCCGAGGGTCCCTGCAGTAACACTTGGGTGCAACTTAGGTTGGGACATTTCTGTGAAATGGAGAAACATTCCCATATATCCACCCTGGTGTGTCTACCCTGGTGTGTCCACCCTGGTGTGTTCCCCTTGGTGTGTCTACCCTGGTGTGTCCACCGTGGACAGGCTTCCACTGAGTGTCTTGGACAGCTAGCTCCCTTGGCGTGCCTACTTTTCCACATTTGTTTTGAATTATACTGTGCTCTTTGTAGCTTACTTGCTTTTTTTTGTTTTGTTTTGTTTTGTTTTGTTTTTTCGAGACAGGGTTTCTCTGTGTAGTCTTGGCTGTCCTAGACTCGCTTTGTAGTCCAGGCTGGCCTTGAACTCACAGCGATCTGCCTGCCTCTGCCTCCCGAGTGCTGGGATTAAAGGCATGTGCCACCACACCCGGCTCGCTTACTTGCATTTTAATTTAACTCATTTTTATTTAAAGGTGTGTTTATTTATTTGTGTGTATGTGATTGTGTGGGTATATGCCCATATGTGTACAAAAGTGTGAAGAGGTTGAGGCAGGGAATCTTCCTTGATCTCTGTCCCCCTTACTTTTTGAGATGGTCTCTGAACCTAGAGCTCATCAATTAGGCTAGACTGGCTACCAGTGAGTTAGCTCTAGGGATTTGCCTGCTCTCCCTCCCCAGGGGCACTGCTGCTGCTGCTCCTGCTGCTGCTGCTCCTGCTGCTGCTGCTGCTGCTGTGGTGCCTGGCTTGTAGGTGGGAGCTGGATTGGAACTGACTCAGCCATCTTCCCAGCCCTGGGTGCTTACTTTTAATGCATGCTTGTGTACCCCCCCACATACCCCCCTTCTGATGGTATTTAAGCCTATCTTTTTCAGATTTGGTTTGTACCAGATACCCGTCACTAGAAAAAATAGTTATGAGAAACTTAGGAAGCTTAGAGTGACATACATCAAAACATGAACTATATCTTTGGTGGGAATGTGGGGTGGACTTATTTATTTATTGTACGAGTGTGTTTATTTGTATGTATGTGTGTTGTGCTGTGAGAAAGCTTAGAGGGTCTAAGTGTTAATCTGCTTACAAGTGTGTGTATATATACCCAAACATGTGTATATACACATCTGTGCACACATGCATTCTGGTAGAACACATGAGTTTTTTGTTGTTGTTGTTGTTGTTTTTGTTGTTTTTTTTTTTGAGACAGGGTTTCTCTGTGTCACTTTGGCTGTCCTAAATTCGCTTTGTAGGCCAGGCTGGCCTCAAACTCACAGCGATCCGCCTGCCTCAGCCTCCCAAGTGCTGGGATTAAAGGCATGCGCTACCACACCTGGCTTCACATGAGCCTTATCCATGAGGAGGAGAGAAAAAGGTTTATTCCAGCGAGGTGCAGCAGCCTGTCCATGCAGTGGGTTGTACCACGGGGGATTTAGTGTATCTAAAGGCTTGTGGTGTACCTACCCATCCTCCTCTGGGGCTGTTTGAGACTCATTGGTCATCAGTCAAGTCTCTGGAACTGAGAGGAAAGGGTCACTATGGTATTACAGATGGCCTAGGAACAGGAAATCAGCTCCAAAGGTCTGTCTCTGGGGTTATGCAATCTCTCTGGCTTCAGTGACCTTTGCTCTTCAGTTAGTCTGCCTGGTGTTCTTTTTCAGGTAACTTGTGTCATGCAGAAATGTCAGAGTATATGCTAAGCTATTTATACACATGCACATAATAGCTCTTAAAATTTTACTGAAATGAGGTTGTGGTCTTAGTTGTCACCCAGTGACTTGAAAGGGAGAAGAGAGTCGCTCTGGGACAGCAGGTTTTTATCTCCTGGCACAGCACCAACATTCTGTTGAGTTTCAGTTCAAGCGCCCACATTTTCTACGCTTAGAATTTGACCAACATGTTCTGTTTACGCATTGGCTGTGTTGAGACATTTGTAATAGCTGTTAAACCTCTTCTTCTGTTTTACTCAAAGGAGCGGAAGGAGGAAATTGCCGCCGTGGAGACCATCAACAACGGGAAGTCCATATTTGAGGCCCGCCTGGATGTGGACACTTGCTGGCAGTGCCTGGAGTACTATGCGGGCCTGGCAGCATCCATGGCAGGTGAGCCCTGGCCTGGCTGCAGGTGACCTGCTGGCTCGAGGGCAGAAGGGCAGAGCCCAGGCAGGGGTGAAGGTCAGAGTCTTTAGCTCATTGTTACCTTTTTGGTGGCTTAAAAGTAACTTTTAACATTCTTAGATAAGGTAGAGACAATAACACCTAATTTCTTGGGTTGTCTTAAGGATTCCATGATACAGTGCATGAAAAACACACAGCGCTGAACCTGAACTTTAGACCAAGTAGTTTGAAACACTAATTTCAACGTCATGCATAGCATTGTATCAAGTTCACGGCTGGGCCAGGAATGCAGCTAAGTTGGTCAGTCCTGTGCTTGCCTACTGTGCATGGAGCCCTTGGTCCAGTTCTAGATACTGCATACTCTTGAGTGTGGTGATGCTCACCTGCAATCTCAGCACCTAGGAGGCAGAGGCAGGAAGATCAGAACGCTAAGGGCATCCTCAGCTACAGTGAGTTTGAGGCCAGCCTGACGTAAATGAAACGCATCTCAAAAAACACTGTGTTTACAGCGGTTCATATTGAATGGTTGGTAGGGCTCATCTGAGCCTGTGTGGTAAGTGAGCAGTCAGGGTTTTAGGGTACTCAGACATCTCTGCTGCTGAGTTGTCCCCCACATTTCCATATCGGTTTTTTTTCTAAGTTACCCAGTAGAGCTCAGGAGATTTTGTTTTGTTTGTTTTTAGATGTTTATTTTTAGTTTTGAAACAGGGTTTTGCTATGTAGCCTTGCTTGTTTGGCCTTGCGGTATAGATCAGGCTGCCCTTGAACTCACAGAACCCACTTGTCTCTGCATCTCCAGTGCTGGGATTAAAAACATGCACTGCCGTACCTAGCTTATTTTTATTTTTAAAATTATGGGCTGGAGAGAGGTTAAGAGCACTGACTGCTCTTCCAGAGGTCCTGAGTTCAGTTCCCAGCAACCACATGGTGGCTCACAGCCATCTATAATGAGATCCTGTGGCCTCTTCTGGCCTGCAGGCAGAATACTGTATACATCATAGCAAATAAATAAATATTTAAAAAAATTAAGTTATACATATGTGAGTGTTTTGTCTGCATGTGTACCATGTACCACTTGCATGCCTAGTATCTGCGGAGGCCAAAAGAGGGCATAGGATTCCCTGGAACTGGAATTGCAGATGGTTTTGAGTCACCTTGTGGGTCCTGGGAACTGAACAAGTTCCTGGAAGAGCAGCAGTGCTCATAACTGTGGAGCCATTTCTGCAGCAGGTTCTTAGAGAATCAAGTGAGCTTGGCTGACAGCGATAGTGAAGTTGCATCATTCTGCGTTGTGTTTCCCCCCTAGGCGAGCACATCCAGCTTCCAGGGGGATCTTTTGGCTACACGAGAAGAGAGCCACTTGGGGTGTGTGTGGGCATTGGGGCGTGGAATTACCCCTTCCAGATCGCCTGCTGGAAGTCGGCTCCGGCTTTGGCATGCGGTAAGAATGAACGAGTCCTCCACGGTGGGCCTTCCTCCTCCTGAGTCCTCTATAGTGGGCCTTCCTCCTCCTGAGTCCTCCACGGTGGGCCTTCCTCCTCCTGAGTCCTCCATGGTGGGCCTTCCTCCTCCTGAGTCCTCTATAGTGGGCCTTCCTCCTCCTGAGTCCTCCACGGTGGGCCTTCCTCCTCCTGAGTCCTCCACAGTGAGCCTTCCTCCTCCTGAGTCCTCCACGGTGGGCCTTCCTCCTCCTGAGTCCTCCACGGTGGGCCTTCCTCCTCCTGAGTCCTCCACGGTGGGCCTTCCTCCTCCTGAGTCCTCCACGGTGGGCCTTCCTCCTCCTGAGTCCTCCACGGTGGGCCTTCCTCCTCCTGAGTCCTCCACGGTGGGCCTTCCTCCTCCTGAGTCCTCCACGGTGGGCCTTCCTCCTCCTGAGTCCTCCACTGTGGGCCTTCCTCCTCCTGAGTCCTCCATGGTGGGCCTTCCACCTCCACTCACCCCTTGCAGACCTGCTTTTTCTTGCTGACCTGATCTGGGGCAGTCAGATCGCAGAGGCTGTGGGGTTGTTCCTGCTCCATCTTGCCCTGAAGGAATTTAAAGTTTAGGTCGCACACAGGTCATGCCTTAGCCTTTCTATCTTGCATCTGTCTAGCTTGTGTCTGACATAGGATCTGCCGTGTAGCCCAGGCTATCCTTTTGATTCGGCCGCTCTAGTGTTGGAATTAGAGGAAATGAAAGTTCCCAGTCTTTGTTTTAACTTTAATAAGATGAGGCTGATGATCCCTAGTTTGCACCAAAGTTGGGATCATACATGTGCCAGGACCTTGATATGTGAGAACCCAAGGTAGGGAAACAAGATATGTCCTTAAAAAAAAAAGTCAACTAATTTTAAATTCGTTAAGTTCATTTGTGTATGAGTGTTTTTGCCTGCGTGTGTGTATATGTATACCATATGCACTGCTGCTACCTGAAGAGGCCAGAAGAGGGCGCTAGATCCTCTGAGTCTGGAGTTGGTGCTGTTTAAACCCACCATTGTGTGCTGGGAACTGATCCCAGATCCTCTGCGCTAGAGCAGCAAGTGCTCTTACCCACGGAGCCATCCAGTCCCAGACATTTCTGTTATTAATAACATCTTTGGCGAGTTTGGGAGGTCAGGAACCAGCTGGCACAGTCTAGCCTTGTCTAAGAGGAGCATTTGGTTTTCTACAGGTAATGCGATGATCTTTAAGCCTTCTCCTTTCACGCCTGTGTCTGTTCTGCTCCTGGCCGAGATCTACACCAAAGCTGGTGTGCCTCCTGGGCTCTTCAACGTGGTGCAAGGTGGGGCTGCCACAGGCCAGTTTCTGTGTGAGCATCGTGATGTGGCCAAAGTCTCCTTCACTGGAAGTGTGCCCACCGGCATGAAGGTGCAGACGAAACCAGTTTTGTTTGAAGCAAATGGCTAGGTCTGACAGGGCAGATCCTGCCCACTGTGTACTTTGCATATTTTGGATTTCCTAGTTTATATTGGGAATGGCCAGGAAATTCTGTTGGTCTAAAGTTTCCTGTGCGAGTGTGAGGGGAAAGAGAGCACGTGTGCATGGTCTGTGGTGGGAGAAGTTGGGTAGAAATTCTCCCAACTAAGGGGATGATGTGTCCGAGGGATTGTGGCCTCGGCTGGGATGTCACTTCTCTTGTATGGTGAGTTAATTACATTGTATATAAGAAAGAGTCTTTTCTCAGGTTACTTAAGACTCATTACTTTGACCAGAATTTATGTTTCAAGTTCTAAATAGCCCTAAACACAAAAATGCTAAACGAATTCCTGGCTGTGACAGTCCTGTGAGTTGCCAGTATGTTTTAAATGAGCTCCCGTTATGGGGTTTTAAGTGAAGTTCTGTAAATTCTCATTAGCTTTTGCCAAAGAATACTTTTTAAGTGCGTGAAGGGCCCAGTGCACATGAGAACAGGCTGCCGGCTCTGTCAGACCAAGCCGACCTGGCAGCATCGGGTGGGGTTGGCCGAGCACGCAAGCTCACTGGAGAACGCCTTGCTCTGTTCTGCAGATCATGGAGATGTCAGCCAAAGGAATCAAACCCGTTACTTTGGAACTTGGGGGCAAATCTCCTCTCATCATCTTTTCAGATTGTAATTTGGAGAATGCTGTGAAGGGGGCCCTGATGGCCAACTTCCTCACGCAAGGCCAGGTATGCGCTCTTCCTGGAAGGGGCCGGGAAGGAAGCCCCTTCCCCTCCACCTGGCAAGACACGCGATAGACATGCTAGAGAATTAACAGGAACAAAAAATAGTACAAGAAGATCCTATGGATCCTTGATTTAGATCCTTCTGATAACAATGGTTCTCGACCTTCCTAATGCTACAGCCCTTTAATACAGTTCCTCATGTTGTGGTGACCCCCTACCGTAAAACTGTTTTTCTTGCTACTGAACAACTATAATTTTGCTACTGTTATGAACCATAATGTAAATATTTCTGATTTCTTCTACTTTCTTTCCCAAAAAGTATCCACACACATGTATATATGTATATAGATGTTGTGACTCTTTTAAAGTTGTTAGATATTTTTTCCCCTTTTTTTTTTTTCATTTTAGGTTTGCTGTAATGGCACTAGAGTGTTTGTGCAAAAGGAAATTGTTGATAAATTTACAAAAGAAATTGTGAAGCAGACTCAAAAGATAAAACTTGGAGATCCCCTTCTGGAAGATACAAGGATGGGCCCACTCATCAACAGCCCACATCGGGAACGAGTCCTGGGGTTTGTAAAGTCAGCAAAGGAGCAGGTGAGATGTGAACAGAAGCTGGGAAGGGCAGGGGAGGGTCACGTCATGGCTCCTAGCCCTGTGTCCCTTTCTACACTGACATTGGTGGCTAGTGTCCCCAGGAGTTCAGCTTTGGGAGGATAAATGCCATGTGCATTTGCTCAGGCTCTATTTTTCCCTTAGGGAGCACACATGGTTGTACACTACAGGAGATGCCTGCCTTTTCTTTTTCCCTCTAGGGTGCTACCGTGCTGTGCGGTGGAGATCTGTATGTACCCGAGGATCCGAAGTTAAAAAATGGATATTACATGACACCTTGCATTTTAAGTATGTCTTCTTGTTCGCTTTTAAATGGCTTGAATTGAGAGACCCTGTCTCAAAAAACCAAAATCCAACCAACCAACCAAACTAACAAAAACTGTCTTGAATTAAATTAAATAGGTAGAAATGAATAATATTTATGATACATGTAATGGCATAGAGTAACGGTTGGCAAGCTGCACGGTCCCACTGCCCAAGCTTAAGAAGCAGAGGCATATATGCCTTCAAAGTAGGATCTTATGATTCTTTGTATTTCTTCAGTGTCTGTTGTTATGTCTCCCTTTTCATTTCTGATTTTGTTGATTTCAATACTGTCTCTCTGCCTTTTAGTTAGTTTGGCTAATGGTCTGTCTATCTTGTTGACTTTCTCAAAGAACCAGCTCTTGGTTTTGTTGATTCTTTGGACTGTTTTCTTAGTTTCTAATTTGTTAATTTCACCCCTGAGTTTGATTATTTCCAGACGTCTACTCCTTTTGGGTGTTTCTGCTTCTTTTTTTTCTAGGGCTTCCAATTGTGTCGTTAAGGTGTTTATGTGCTATGCTTCCAATTTCGTTTTAAAGGCACTTAGTGCTATGAATTTTCCTCTTAGCACTGCTACTCAGATCTAGCCAATGGACAGAACACTCTCCACAGTAGAGTGGAGAGTGGGATATTACTTTCTCACATACTCTGGTGCCTCACCTTTGACCATGTCCCCTGGACGGGGAGACCTGGTGGCACTCAGAGGAAGGACAGCAGGTTACCAAGAAGAGACTTGATACCCTATGATCATATAGAAGGGGAGGTAATCCCCCTCAGGAACAGTCATAGGGGAGGGGAATAAGGGGAAAATGGGAGGGAGGGAAGAATGGGAGGATACAAGGGATGGGATAACCATTGAGATGTAACAAGAATAAATTAATAAAGGAGGAAAAAAAAAAAAAAAGAAGCAGAGGCACTTCATGACTCTTGAAGTCCCCTCAGCGCCCCTCTGCCAGGGCAGCCATGTGTATTGGTTTAATGGAGACACCTGTTCTGGGAACAAGCTTAGCAACAGCAACAACAAAAAGAACAAATCCCCAGAAATACATGATTAAAAAAAATAGGGTAATGAGTTCCTTGGTAATGTGAAACATGCTTTTCCCTTTGAATTATAAAAGAAACAATGTAACAAAATCAATTTGTCAGATGTAATTCTAGTAAGTTTCAGCACATCTTTTCACTATTAACCATCTGCTTTGGATAGTCACGTATACATAGGCATCCCACTCAAACCCGCTCACCCCCTTCCGGCCGGCCTCACAGGTACCCAATATTATAAACACTGTTCTTTTTCTTTTTAGAGACAGGGTCTTACTATGTAAACCTGTCTGGCCTGGAGCTGTCTAGGTAGACGAGGCTGGCTTTGAACGTATAGAGGTTTGCCTCTCTCTGCGTCCTGAGTGCTGGGATTAAAGGCGAGCGCCACCATGACCAACTAAACTCTGCTATTATCAGTCTCATTTACAGTTTTTTTGTTCGGATCTTTCATACATTGTTTGTTTTATGGGCTTTAAGCAATACCAATACATCTTACATAATTCCTTATTTGCTACTAAGCGGACTCTGCCTGTGGTGGCCCTGTTGCTAGTGGTATTCCCTTTCAACACTTGACGCAGTGCAGTTTAGTCTAAAGGAAGAGATACTGGTGCTGAAATGCTATGAGCCTCATATCCGAACCACAGACGAGGCTAGTTGTAATTGAATGAGTAACAAATAGGGAACACTTATATGTTGTTGAGGGAAATATATGGGTTAGACAATAAAGTATACAACATTATTCCAAATCTGGTGAAGAGCAGGTGTGTGTGCAGGAAGAGAAAGGAATGGAGTGTGCATGGGGAGACCATATCAGTAGTGTTCTCTGCGTGCTGGATTAAAGCTGACTTTGATTGTATTTTCTGTATAATGCAGACTTTCTACCCAGAGCACGCATTTTACAATAAGGCTTTGAGCAGACTGTGAGGGCGGCAAAGATGTGGGAGCACACCCTTTATTCTTGTGGTGCTGGAAGTTGGCTTCTGTCCTAACGTATCTCTGACTTGGGAAACCTGTTAAGACAGATCTCTGGCCTGTGCTCCAGGCCTCTGTCGCTCTTAGAGCCTGGGGCCTAGGATGCGCCGTGACAAGCCGCAGTCCACCTTTATGCATGACAGAGTCTGTCCTTGGTCCCGTGGTTACACGTCAGCTGCTGTTTTTTATGCCGGTTCCCTTCTGCTCTGCAGTGTGACACTCACTGCCCACAGAGCCGTTTGAGTTAACAGCCTCTGTAAGCTGGTAAAATATTTTCAGACATTGTTTTCTTGTTTGTTCTTTTTTTTTTTTTTTTTTTTTTTTGGTTTTTGGTTTTTTGAGATAGGGTTTCTCTGTGTAGTCCTACTGTCCTGGAACTCACTCTGTAGACAGACCATGCTGGCCTTAAGATTAGCCTGCTTCGGCCTCCTGAGTGCTGGCATTAAAAACGTGCGCTACCACCACCACCGGGCTAATTAACTGTTTTGAGTAATTAAATAAAACTTATGTGGTCAGTGAGTATTTTATGAATGTCTACTTACTGTTTTCTTAAAAAAAAAAAAACCATGGCTATTAGAAACTATAAAAGCTCCTCATCAAGTGTGCCTGGTTTCTGGGGTCATTTCCTGTTTTGGGTGGTAGGTCTGTTGCTCCTGCTTTCATCACTATGGGTAATGCTGTGGTGGAGGTCATTGTAAGTCAGTCTGTTTACCTCATTAGATACTTCCTAGGAGTTGTAAAAAGTACGTTTGGAATCACACAAAGGGTGACTCTCGTATATATTACGAAGTTGCCAGGCAGAAGGAAGGTCTACTTGATGCTCACAGTGGCAGGATCCTGTCAACCTTTTTCCCCTCAAGCCACGTGTTTGACTGCTTACTACCGATAACGTGTCTTGGGTATATGGTCTGCTCCCCTCACTGTCATTGGTTTCTTTATGAATGTCGCAGCTAATTGCACAGATGACATGACTTGTGTCAAAGAAGAGATCTTTGGACCAGTTATGTCCATTTTGCCATTTGAAACTGAAGCCGAAGTTCTGGAGCGGGCCAATGACACCACTTTTGGACTAGCAGCTGGCGTCTTTACCAGGTACGCGCGTCAGGACCTCCAGAGCATCACGGCAGGGAGGGGTTATGGCATCTTCTTGGGGCCAAAACCATTCTTACTCCTCCTTGCTCTGCTATGATTAGAGCTGTCAGCATCTCTGCTTGCATCTGTTGTCTCATGGTGCTGAGGAGCAAACTGAGCTAGGCCCCAACCCTGTTGGCTTCACTTGGAAGATGCCAAGGCTGCATTTGGCACTCCGCTTTTCTGAGTTGGAGATGAGTGGGTTAAGTGCTCTTTGTTCAGTTGGTGTGTATGGTACTGAGGACTAAGCCTAGGGCTTTTGCACATACTGAATAGCATCCCACACTGAGCTGTCTGTGTCCTGTATCACCACGCCTTGTTTGACTTACCTTGGGTTACGTTCTCTAAGTTGCCAGAGCCGACCATGACAGTTCTGTAGCCCGGGCAGGCCGTGGACTGACTCTGAGTTGTCCCTGCCCTCCACACATGTGCTGTGGCACACGTGTGCCCAACACATGCACACAAAATACAAGGCTCTCATTCCTCCTTCCTTGTATCAGCCTTCGTTACAGTGTTTCAGTTTCAGCCCTCCTCCTGGGTGTGACGTCATATTCCAGCTCGCATTTCTGTGGATCTTCCTTTTGCTTTTGTCTGTTACTTTGAGTGTTATATTTAAGGGAGCTTTGTCCGGTCTGGGGTCATGGAGATATATTGCTGTCTTTCTGATACTTCTCTAGTTTCAGATCTGTGTTCCGAGGGCGTGAAAGCTTGTATATGGTGTAAGGGGCTCCACCTTTATCTCTCTGCATGAGGTTCTCTAGTTATTCTCTCACCATTAAACAGTGGCACCGTTGTTGCCTCTTATTTTTATAGATTCTTAAACCTGGGTCTGTTTTTCCTGGGCGATGAAAGGATTTGAAACAATTTGAAGAAACACGTTTGCCGGGATTTCAGGACCCTTAGAGCGTTCACTGAGGTCCCCTGAGATATTAGCTTGAACCGTGAATAACCAGTACTGTCTTTCCCCTCACAGGGACATCCAGCGGGCTCACAGGGTGGTGGCTGAGCTTCAGGCCGGAACGTGCTACATTAACAACTATAACGTCAGCCCGGTGGAGTTGCCCTTTGGTGGATATAAGAAGTCAGGTGAGGTGGTGGGAAATGCCCAAACCAACCAGATTTCCAGGGATGCCATGGTGGCCAGCATTGCTATGCCACATACCAGCAGAGCCTTAGGAAGTACAGAGACTCAGTCCCTCCCAGCCTCACCGGGGTGCAGGCCAGGTGTCCCCAAAAGTGCTGTTGTGTATTACGGCCTGCAAACTGCTGATCACATGTTAAGGTTTTGTGGGTCGCATTGCTACCCACAGTGTTGGATCGCATGGGTTCCACATCAGGCACCCCCATCAGTAGGATTTACGTGCTTCAAAAGTCCTATTCCAGAAAGCTTGTAGTAATTGGTTTTCTCTTTTGGGCCCAGTTTTATAAAATCTCTTATTAGTTTGACACTTGTCACAATTCTCATGTGTCCAGGATTAGCCTTGAACTCATTATAGAGTGACCCTTCTGCCTCCTTGTCCAGTGACGTGTGCGGATTACAGGCTTGTGGTACTGTGCCCAGGCTCTGAGGGGCTGGGGATTGAACCCACAGCTTTGTGCTTGGTAGGCAAGCAGTCCACCAGCCAAGCTATAGCCCCTGCCTTTCCCGTGTTTCCTAAGAAAGGCTGAACATCTTCCAGATGTCCACGCAGAGTATCCGGACCTGAGGTTAGGGCTCTGTGTCAGCACTTGCTGGTTGCAGCTCCACAGGAGCGTCTGCTCTGAGGGCTTGCCTCCCCAGCCTGACCAGCAGAGTCCACCTGTGAAGGAAGCAGTGGGTGACTTCACACTGCTGGAGTGACCAGCTCACCCTGACCCCGTCTTGTCTTTTCAGGATTTGGCAGGGAAAATGGCCGTGTGACAATTGAGTACTATTCACAACTAAAGACGGTGTGCGTGGAGATGGGTGACGTGGAGTCTGCTTTTTGAAAAACCAGTGAGGCCTGCGCCCGTGGCCAGGCTGTGGAGTGAGCTGGCTGCCTGGACAGGCAGTGTGAGCGCACAGCGTCTCACATCCCGGCTTTGGGTCATTCGGTTGAGAGAATGGGTCAGTATTGTCCTCCATCTTGCAGTCAGATTTCCAGTTAAAATGTGCACAAGTGCCTTTCAGACACTAGCCGGGGAACTTGTTCTTCCAGCGAGTCCCCAAGACAGCGGCAAACCCAGCAGCTCCGTCAGACGCCGGCGGCCGCAGCACTGCCTGCGTGTATTTGTCCCACTAACAATAGCAGCTTTCTAGTTTGCTTTAAAAACGCCTTCCTTCCTGGGTTCCTGATGAATCAGTAGACATGCTTTCTTTGTTAATTGATAACTAAAAATAGTTTTTTAAAGCTTTTGCGTGGAGACTGAAAAGCCTTAATACTTGTGGAAAATGTGATTTACTGGCATTTGGAAAGCTTGTTCTTTTTTTGGCTGCTAGCAAGGTGGCTCAGTGGGTAAGGTCATAAGGCAGAGCCTGATGACGTCAGCTCTTTCTCCAGAACCCACATAAAGCTGGTACGCCTCTCCCCCGTACCCTATAATGCACAGTAATAAATCTTTTTTCAAAAGCTGCATTCTTTTGTCGTTCCATCAAGAAACGTGACAGCCTGGCTGGAGAGAAGGTAGTTGATGGGGTCAGATTTTGTGCAGATGCTGACTTGCCTCAGCAAACACTCATCCATGCAGATGCTTAACCTCTCTGGTCCTTGCACTGCAGCCTGTTGTCCTACAACCAAAGAGAGCCTCTAGAACACGGGGGTTACCTGTGTGCTCCCCTGACAGTGACTTGAAACCGATCACACTGCTAATCTTTTTGCGTCTTAATCTGTCTCATCAAATCTTAAGGCTGGACAGGACAGGAGAAAGCACGGGCACGGGGAAGTGAACCGACAAGCCTTGCAACTGCAGGTGCTGACGGCAAAGCCTCACCCAAGGCTCCTTTCTGGGGACCAGTTAGGGACAGTGAAGGTGGCATTTAGAGATGAGGGATGATTGTCTGCCTTCCTTGGCTGGGTGAGTTACATGGCAGTTGGCACCTGAATGACTAAATCAGCATCTCATGGTGTTATTTGTCCTGAACTACTTATGAATCCTTGTTTTTCTCGTATGTACAACAGCCTGTTTTTATCTTCCTTTTCAAGGCTGGGGGCAGTTGACAAAAGAAATAAAACAATTAACACTGTGAGTCAGATAACAACGTGCTCTTGCCTAGGCCCCACTAACTGGCGGTAGTTTGATAAAGTTTATGAGCCTCATCGTGACCATCCACACTGTCCAGATGTCGTCGGTTACTCTTAAGTCTCTGCCAGGCTGTTCCCTCTTTAGACAACATTTCCCACACCTTCCAACTTACAGGCTCCTTAAAACCACAAGCTAAAACTCTGTTCCAAGGTAACGAGACCAGCCCGCACACCTCCATCCCCGGTTTATTGCTCCCTTCATTGCTGTGGAAACGGTTGGCATGCTGACCATGTCTTTCCTTAACTACAACGAACTGAAAGCAAGAGCTGCCCTGTTGCTGGGCTCAAAGTGTGGCGTGCTCCATCCAGCAGGTGCTGCTCAGTGTGGCCCAGGGAGCAGCAGCACCTGGCTGGTAGGCGTGCTGACTGAACCCACCTCAAACCTGTCAATCAGAGTCTGCATTCTAGTGCAGTCTGCCGGTGAGTCATACGCACTGTCAATCAGAGTGCATTTTAGTATGGTCCGCAGGGGAGATGCACGCTCGGTAGTTTGCCTGCCTACTGAGGTTCGAACGTATTGAGAGGCTGTCGTAAGTGGGCATCTGGAATCTGAGAAGGTTCCCTGGTGAATTCAGTGGGCAGCTGCAGTTGAGAACTGCTCCGAGTGCTAAGCCGAGTACTGTAGCTGATGGACATGTAAGTACTTAAGGTTAATTAAAGTTAAATAAAAATTAAGCTTGTTGTGAATTGCTCTAGCCACATCTCAAGTACCCAGTATCCAAACATGGGTGCTAGTTACTTCATCGGACAGTGCAGAGTTTCTGTCACGCCAGAAAGTTCTGGAAAGTGTTGCTTAAGAGGGGTGGGGCAGACATACTGTTCATTTTTTTTTTTAAATTTTAACATAAATATTTTTATTTTTTAACACATTTTTATTGAAAAATGAAATAATTCATAATACATCTCAATTGCTATCCCATCCCATGCATCCTCCCATTCCTCCCTCCCTCCTGCTTTCACCCCATTCCCCTTCCCTATGACTGTGACTGAGGGGGACCTCCTCCCCCTGAATATGATGCTAGTGTATCAAGTCTCTTCTTGGTAGTCTGTTATCCTTCCTCCGAGTGCCATTGGGCCTCCCCAACAAGGTGACATGGCCAATATATATTGTATTTATTTGTGTGCGTGCATGAGCATGGAACTTAGATCACCTGAGGAAGTTGGTTTTCTCCTTCCACTGTGTGGGTTAAGGGAATCAAGCTCAGGCCAGCCAGGCTTGGTGATAAATGCTTCCACTGGCTGCGCCATCTCCAGCCCCAGACTGGTCATTTTGATAAAGGTGGGACAGCATCTTAGGGGGCAAACTCTCGAAGACTGCCTAGCAACTTGGTCGCTGACATTGGCTAGATAGCACCAGCAGGTGGCGCCCAAGGCTTTCTACCACACTTCATGGGAGCCTGAGCCCAGCCTCTGGTCTTGAGCGCCTCCTACTGTGCGTGGATGGTGACTGCGCCTCAGTAGTTGTGTACAAATGTAAGTGTCCCAACTTGTGATGTTGTAGGAAGCTGTAGAGACTTTGGGACATACCGCCTGAGCACAGCGATACTCCGTGGCTGAAGCAGGGACAGCAAGAGGCAGAGGGCAGAACTGAGACAGAAAGACAGTGCCTATTAGGATCCAGCTACGAGAAACAGCAGTCTCCTCTTGCTAGAAGAGTTTGTGAGAGCTTGACCTCTTTAACACCAAGGGTCTTACATCCCGGGCCAAGGACTTTTAACTGGCAGCTGTCAAGAGCAGAGGAAGCCAAACACTCAGAGCAGTGGTTCTCAACCTGGGGGGGTCCAACGACCCTTTACAGGGGCTGAATACCAGATATCCTGTATATCTGAGATTTATATTACAATTCATAGCAGTAGCAAAATTAAAGTATGAAGTAGCAATGAAAATAATTTTATGGTTGGGGGGTCACCACAACATGAGGAACTGCATTAAAGGGCCTCAGTGTGAGGAAGGCTGAGAACCACAGCCCTACAGGAAGGCCTGGGACCTGCACAAGGACTGCAACAGTAGAAGGTACTCGAAGCTATCACACAAGGAAGCCAGTGCTCTGAAGACCAGCCCCGGGTCCTCCTGCCTCGCTGAGCCTGAGAGGAAAACCTCACCTAGTTCCTCAGGCCCCTGGGTGCATTTCCTACACACCATGAATAAAACCCCATCACTACAGAGGCTGACCGACATCACCTTTTCTGGTGTGAACCCAAAACTCCCTACCTCTTCGCCATCATTTCCTAGAGGAACGCTTAGTGCTAAAATGAAGGCCTGGGAAAGGCGCAGGGTGGGGGGGGGGTGAGGCAGGGGTGGGGGTCGGGGGGAGAGCCCATTTCCTTTGCTTTTTCAGTGCACTGGTGACAAATTCTCATGACCTGACCCGGGAGCGTATTCTGATACAATCCCCAAGGGTGTCACTGTCAGCCAGGCGAGGCTGAGCCACCCTTCAGTGCTTCATCTCAGTACGACGGAAAATGCATGACTTTTTAAGAGTTCTGCCTCTGTTCCAACCCCAGCCCTAATCCTCAGAAGCCAAAGGGCAAGGGAAGTGTGGCTGGCGCAGATGAAGAACTCGTGGGTTTGTTCTATTTGAACATTACCCACCTAAAAGCCACGCACGGCTAGTGGCCACCCTGTTAGAAAGCAGGGTCCAGACACCCTGCTTGTCCAAACTTCACAGCCAACTTTAGGTTTTGGAGAGTGATCTTATTTGGCCATATTTCTCTAGATGTTGAGCCTTTCCTGTTTGTACCTGATCAGACATTGGCACCGCCACTTCTGAGCCTGTTTCCTCATCTGTAAAATGGGCTGTCAGTGGCTCTAGCATCGCATTCGTCCCTAGTCTCACCATCTGCATCTATCGCTTAGCTTAAAACTTTAAATAAGTATGTTTATCTGTGTGGGTATATGTACACGTGCAACAGTGCACACGCAGAGGTCAGAGGATAACTTGGAGGAGTCAGTTCTAACATGTGGGTCCCAGGGATTAAACTCATCAGGCTTTGTGGCAAGCGTCTTTACCCGCTAAGCCGTCTGACTGGACCCTGGTACTTAACTTTTTGAGCAGTACAGACAATCTTCCATCAAGTCGTGCTACGTGTGAACTAGAACCAAGACTGAACTTTTTCAGCATGGTGGTATCATGACCTCTTGGCCATCGTCAGACTTTTTCTCAGTTTCACAGAGTTTGTGAGGAGGCACACTCACAGTTTTGCTCTTATTTAGTAGAAATGGCCTGATTATTTCAGAAAGAGCCTTAAAAAAAAAAAAGAAAAGAAAAAGAAATGCAGCCAGGAGGTTTAGTTACGAGGCTGATGCCAGATAGGTTTTTTATTATAGTTAAAAAACAGTGGAGCTGGAAATAAAGGTAGTCATCCAAGGTGAACGAGAGCTGGAAGGCTGGTCCTTCCTCAGTGACAGGATTTGGAGCCACAGCCCAAGCCAGGTCTAATCCAGCCGAGATGCTGGAAGGCAGAGCACACCGTTGTGCCCATCAAGGCAAAGAGGGCGAGAGACCCCACAGCTCCCCGATACCGCTTGGCAGGGTCTGAAAACCAAGAGAACAGAAGTTACCAGAACATCCATAAGCCATTCAGTTCCAGCATCCCAGGTCGTATGTTCAACCATCCATCCTTGGGAGGATGACCAAGTGTAGCCTAGGACCATTAGTATTTTAGGGGCTGTGTGCAAAGTAATTCTACAATAGCATCGCCTAGACTGTGGAGAGCTCTGTTAAGGAAAGCAGTTTTCTCTAGGCCCATTCGGACGGAGCATTTACCTCCAGCATGAAGAAGCACAGCCCTTTCCTCTCTCTTTGCTGGCCATTTATCCCAGCAGTGGCTAGGTTTTGCCAATGTGCCACCTTGGTTTGATTTCTGGTGGCTCTGGGCAGAAGCTTAACATCTCTAAAGCTGTTTCCTCATCTATAAAACAGGCTGTTTGCTGTACATGGAATTACTATGAGGGTGGAGAGCACTCATAAAAGTTCACAGACACGCAACTGGCACACAGAAAATGCTCAAAGGGCTGTTATTATTCTAAGGACTGTAAGAGTAAAGAGAATAGACTTTTCATCTTAATTATTAAGTCACTTCCTCATTTAAATTTTTATCATATTTTCTGTATATGGGTACTTTGCCTGCATGTGTGTCTGTGCACCGCTTGCATGGATTCCCTGGATCTAGAGTTGCAGACCATTGTTAGCTGCCATGTGGGTGCTGGGAATCAAGCCTGGATCCTCCAGAAGAGCAGGCAGTCCTCTTAACAGCTGGCCAGCTCGCCAGCCCTACTTCTCCCTGCTTTTTTTTTTTTTTTTTTTTGGTTTTTTTCAAGACAGGGTTTCTCTGTGTAGGCCTGGCTGTTCTGGATTCACTTTGTAGGCCAGGCTGGCCTCGAACTCACAGTGATCCACCTGTCTCTGCCTCCTTGAGTGCTGTGATTACAGGCATGCACCACTGAGCCCGGCTTACTTCTTCCCCACTTTTAAAGCCCTGCTTTAAAATATAGTAACTTAATATTTAAAATTTGCCTGGGTGGTGGTGGTGCATGCCGTTACTACTCCCAGCACTCTGGAGGCAGAGGCAGGTGAATCTGAGTTTGAAGCCAGTCTGGTCTACAGAACAAGTTCTAGAACAGCCAGGGCTACAGAGAGAAATCTTGTCTCAAACAAAACAAAACCAACAACAACAACAAAAACCAAGTAAACTTTGCTTTGGGGGCAGGAAAGACAGCTCAGTGGTTAGGAGCATTTGCTGCTTTTGAAGAGGACCAGAATTTAGCCATCAGCACCCATGTCAGGTGGCTCACAACCACTTGTAACGGAAGCTCCTGGGGATCTAACACGCTCTCTGCCCTCTGTGGGCACATAGTATGTGTTAAAAAAAAAAAAAAAGACAAATCTAACGTGTGTTTCCTTGGCAGATGCCAACATGTACTTACCTCCTGTGTAGTAGCCATATGCATAAAGAACTCGACCAACAATCCAGGCCAGGCCCAGGCCAGAGGCTATGCGCTAAGACAAAAGGACAATTTGGTGTTTGCATTTTAGAAACAGACCTTTATTAATTAATGCCTAGAGCTGACTACACTTGCCCAACTGTAATCTCATGCATTTGGTAACACATTTCTCACAGAGTTAGGAAATAATGGGGGGGGGTATTTGTTTTTGGTCAGGAAAGTCAAGACTGGTGGCAGGTAAGTCCTGGCTTTCCCTATGGGTGGGCTGCTCTGAGGAACTGGGGGAACTGGTGCTGGGGCTCAGGTCAAGGGCGGGCAAGCCTCAGGGCTCCAGGGTGAGTAAAAGAGGAAACTGATGTCTGAAGCCAGACCCTGGGTCCCACACTGACTGCTGGGCTGCACTGTCTCCACTGATGCCCGCTGGAAGTGGCTGGATGCAGTCAGTGCCCGCAGCCTGCACACAGTAGGGGTGGGGCTCCATGAGAAAAGGCGAGGAGAATGTACAGGAAACGCCTGAATATGTGCACTCAGAATAAAAAGCCTCCCCAATCCCAACACCCTGGACGGAAGAGAGTAAAAGCTTATACAAGCTGAAAGACCCTTTCCTTTGCTTCATTTATCAGTAACTCACCTGGTCAGAAAGGGTAAGAGGAAACAAGCTTGGGGTAGGGTGAGCAGGGGGCCCGCCCCAAGCCCGCTTCCAATATGGCAGTGCTATGAGTGGTGCCGGCTGCTATGTCAGGGCTTAGCTTGTGTGAGGTGATTCTGGATACGAAGTAACAACAGGAGGCTGAAGAACTATAGGCGAAGCCCCAGCGACTCTCCGCGGAGGCTGGCGCCCACCACGCTATTCTTCACTACAGCGCTGCTGCGCAATCACTAGCCACTCTGCAACACCGGTTCGGTGCTGCTTTCAGGTGCACAGATGCCTGCCTGTCCCGTTCACTGCCCGAGCCTCGGGGATGAGTAAATGCCTGTTTTAGCTGTCGTGGCTTCTCAATGCTCGATGCTCCAAACACCTGCAGCTCCTGCTTCGCCACCTCTTGTGAGTTTGCTTAACTGCTACCTTTCCGGTAAGAGCCCTGAGCCTGACCACACTAGTCAAAAATCTCTGAGCTCCACACTCCCTTCCCAGCTCTCTTTGTTTGCTACTGGGCACTCACCACCTTCTAGCAAACTAAATAATTGACTTAGCGTGTTTGGTTTACGTCCCCAGTTAGTGGGAAGGTCTATGAATCAGCCATCTACCTGTCTTGTTCACTGCTGTAACCTTGGGTGTGGGTAGATCTTTTTATGCATGTGTGAATGAATGAAAGAAAAGTAAAAAAAAAAAAAAAACCAAAAACCAAACAAACCAAAACACTTCCTTTGGACATGAACCTTTTAGAATTAGATAGACCTGGGTTCAAAAGTTCCATTCTTCTGGGGCTCAGCTGACCCCATGAAAGCTAGACAGTGTCTAAGAGGCTTTTCCTCAGCGCAGGGAAAACTCAGGTGACATACCGCCTACTTTAAAGCAAACTTGGTAACAAAATCAATACATTAGAGCCTTTTAAGTACACAGTGCCTCACGTCTCCTCATTCAGTGTTCATTTCCTCTGCCCTGTGCTCAGTGAACTACATCTAAACGGTGAACAACCCCAGAAGAAACTTACCGGGTGGTAAACACCTCCCACTGTGAGGAAAAACAGGAAGGGAGGGTACACTTCCAACCTGGAATGGACAGAAAGCAGCTTTTAAACAAGCGTCCCCGTGGATGTCTACCCAGACCTTCAAGAACCATGAGGGGCTGCACATTCATGTGGGCCGCTTAGAAGCCCAAGTGCAAACACTGGAGGGAGAAGGCAGGCTCACAGAACCCACAGACGGAAGAGGTCTCCTAGCGGAAGTGCAATCTGAAATGTCTTACAGGCTCAAGTGTTAGGACACCTGTCTCCAGTGTGGTGGCACTGCTTTGGGAGGTTGTGGGACCTTCTGGACAGAGGCTTGACTGGCAGGTGTAGGCCACTAAGGGTGACCTCTGAGGGATACAGCCCAGCAGAGGACTTTGTTTCCTGTCTGCCTTTGTGACCGGCTGCAGGTCTCCGCCATCACCACTGAGAGTCTGGTCATTCTATCTTCCATTTTGGACTGCTTTCTTTGAATTGTGAGCAGATATAAATCCCTCCTCCACTCAGTCCTCTGTCAGGTGATCTGATCACATGGTTAAGATCATGTCATATCATGAAAAGCAGTGAATACAATCAGATGGGACCTGCAAACGCTGCAGAGGGTCACATTAAAGACATTGTGATGGCTGCTGGTAGCTGTCAACAGGGCCTAGAGTCAGCTGCGAGGCGGGCGTGCCCATGGAAGACTATTTTGATTGTGTTAAATGAAGTAGAAAGAATTGCCCACTGTGGGTGGCACCATCCCCTGGCTGCAGCCACTTGGATATCCCCACCACGATGGACCGGCCCTTGACCTTTGACCAGAATAAAACCTTTTCACTTTAAGTTCATTTTATCAGGCTGCACTGGAACTCAACTCTGTAGACTAGGATGGCCTTGAACTAACCAAGATCTGCCTGCCTCTGCCTCCTGAATGCTGGGATTAAAGGTGTGCGCCACCACAGTCCAGCTCAGAGGTTTTTCCATTCTAAAAATAATTAGTTTTGCTCAGTGTTCAATCTGTTCACACAGTAACTTAATTTTATTTTTACTTTTATTTGTGTGTATGGCGGAATATATGTGTGTGTACCAATCCCATGGTTCCATGTGTAAGTTACACTTGGTTCTCTCCTTCACCTGGGGGCCCTGGGCATCAAATTTAGATGATCAGATCTGGCAAAAAGTGCCTTAATTTTCTGAGCCATCTTGCCTGCCCCTACACACTAACATTTCAATGTGGTGCCTGTGATCGCCAGGCTACCACCCAGTGAATCCAAAGACTCGGGCCTGAACCGAGGGGCATCTATCTGACACCATGGCACTCACGTGTTCTGGTGGGCTCGCTGAATGCAGTTGAAGATGTGTCCATTCTCAGGATCCGTACTGTACATGACAGGGTACTGTTAAAGCAAAGGCCGAACAGAGCGTGAGTATGGAGAATTAACTGGCACTGCAACAGGAGGTATTCCAAAAGCACCTCTGCTGTAGCCCTGGTGGGCGAGGGCCTCACTGCTGCTGCCGCGGTCTTTGTAGTGACAAGGGTTTCCGTTCTCAGCAGCAGGTCTGGTGTTTCTAACTGGTATAAGGTAGTGAGAACCTGCGACAATGTGGTGGCTGCACTAGAGACAGGAGTGGCTTCCTCCTAGCTAGCGTTCCTCACTGACGTCATAAATGAATGGTGGCCTGCAGGTGATTAAAGAGACACCACGGAGAAATGGCTGATTCTGAAGAGTTATCACAGGCCACGTCCCTTTAAGATTGCCATGAACAGGGAGCAGATAATTGAGACTTTTATTGCAAGTGTCCATTAGAACAAAAGGAGAAGCAGCCAGATAGGGACGCTGGAAAAGAACCTCCACTGAGGGAGTTTAATTACAAGATACTAAATGCAAACAGACATCTAAATTGCTCACCAGGGAGAGCGTTAGGAGCTCCCCTCCCAGCTCAGGCAGAACTGCAGGAAGGGTTTAACAGACTTCCTTTCTGCAGCTACCAGCTAAACCCAGGTCTCCTACTTAAGAAAGCTTGAAAAATCAACTTAACACGTTATTTTTGTTTTGTTTCTAATTTGTTTGTTTTCCGAGACAGGGTTTCTCTGTGTAGCCTTGGCTGTCTTGGACTCACTTTGTAGACCAGGCTGGCCTTGAACTCATACCAATCCACATGCCTCTGCCTCCCGAGTGCTGGGATTACAGGTGTGGTTTTTTTGAGACAGGGTTTCTCTGTGTAGCCCTGGCTGTCCTGGATTTGATTTGTTAACCCAGGCTGGCCTGGAACTCAGAGATCTGCCTGTCTCTTCCTCCCGAGTGTTGGGATTAAAGGTGTGCACCACCACACCTGGCAAGACATCATTTTTAAAGTGGCCAACTAGGAAGCATACTGCCCCTTCACCCTTTTTAGAAAATAGCACTGTCCCTGGCACACAGCTCCAGACAAAAATGGACTTTTAATCCCAGGAGGCCCAGTCTTTCTACAAAGGAGTCAAAGTCCAACAAAGTGTAAACTACATCTCAGCACTTTTTATGTTCCTGCATCTTAGGAACAAAACTCTATTGGGCACTGCTACCACCTGCCCTTAGCCTCCTTCCTGCACCACTGAAAGCAAACTTTTGGATAAGCCTGTGGCCTCAGGAAGCCCACAGAAGCACCCGTCTGTGATCTTGCTTACCTCCACCTTGTACTTTTTGCGGGCTTTGCCCACGTTGATGGCTAGGTGGAGCACCATCACAAAGCTGGCAGCGCCGGTGAGGAGCACAAATCCATATTCCTTAGAGAGGACCGCCATCGTGGCTCTGCGGAAGAAAGCACAGCACACTAGGAAACTAGCCCAACACTGTGGCCTTTGTGTGGCATAAGGCCTCATTACCTGCAAATGCGTACAGAACAGAAGGACAGTTGAGGGCTGGTGGATGGCTCAGCAGGTAAACTGCTAGCTACACAAACGTGAGCACCTGAGTCTGGATCCTAGGCACCCTGTGTCCCTGTGCTGGGGTGTGTGCTGGGGGTGGGGAAAGAAGACAAGTGGATTCCTGGACCTCATTGGCTAGCCAGTTCAGTTAAAAAAAAAAAAAAGGTGAGCTTCCAGTTTAGTGACAGAACCTGCCTTAAAAAATAATGTAGAAGAGTAAGAGAGGAAAAAACCCAAAGTAAACCTCTGGCCTCCATATGAGTATGTGCATGTAAGAGCTCCTGCACACATACAAGTGCACACACATGCATATATCACACATATATACATACGTGACACACAGACACTACGCCCAATTAAAAAAAAAGAAAGAAGGTGTTTCTAAGAGGTCACTAGAAATATTACTGCATATTAGACAATAGAATTAAAAACTACTCTAGTATTTAGAAGAGTCTCAGGGAAGGATACATTTGTACATGTGCTTCCTTTCTTCCTTCCTTCACCTCTTTTCCTTCCTCCATCTCTTCCTTTCAGTTTTAAAAACAGATTTTCCCCTATCTGTCTGTCTATATCTGTCTGTCTGTCTATTTATCTATCTATCCTCTACCACTTTTGTGTGTACACACACCCATATGCACATGGAGGGTGGACAAAACCTGCAGCCTGCAGGAGTTTGCTCTCTCTCCACCACGTGGGCCCTGAAGGTTGGACTCCAGGCATCAGGCACCTTGACCCTCTGAGCCATCCCATGGGCTCCTTAAGTTCAGTTTTGGAGACAGACTCTCGGTGTAGCCCACGTTGGCCTGTTATTCAACATATAACCCAGAGTGGCCTCAAGCTCACAGCAACCATGCTGCCTCAGCCTCCCAAGTATTGAGATGACAGGTGTGTGCTGCTATAACTAGATGAATATTCCCTGTGATTCAACATTCATTTACAGATTTTACCGGTATCACTGAAGTAGTCATCAAAGTATGTCATGGCCACTATACTTTGCATTGGGAAGTATTTAACGTGACACACTTTAACGAAGTGGCATCTACAACAATGGCTTCTGCAGAGGGCTACTGTGAGGTCAGGACCTTGTGACTGCCCTCCACCCTGATCCTGGTCACATGCTGGCACAGTTTTAGAAACCAGAATGGAGAAGCCCTGCTTGTGTGCTCTGACATCAAGGCACGGCCCCCGAGCCCATGGTGCGGACAAGACAAGACTCCAATGGTGTGGCAGGCTCCTGGGAACCCAGGCTGTCCATCAAGTCATCACCTCAATGCGAGCCCCTCAAAGGGTTCTGACACTGGAATGCATAAAACATTGGTACTACAAGCTGAGCAAATGTTAACTATAGATTGAGGTCGTAGCTCTATAGTTTTAAGATATAATTCTTTTAATATTTATGACTATGAGGGAGTTTTCATAATGAAACTGCTTCGAGGAAAAGCTAATCCTGGCTCATCTTGAGGGGTTTGGGCATTCAAGCTCTTGTCTCAAGGGAAAGATTTAGACTGGGCCTCAGAGAAAACAAAACCTAGCTGGTGGAAGAAGCCCTAAGCATCTCACAGCCCTCTGGGCTACCCACTGACCTCTGTGAACTAAGGGTTCAGAGCATGCTGGGAGAAAGAGCAGCTGCACCACGTCAGAATATGCTGAAGCGACTTACTCCCACATGCAAAGCTGTCTCAAGCCAGGAGCTCCTGTGTGACCTCTTACTGGCTGTGAAAGTACATGCTGTGGTAGGCAAATGCTTCTTAAGGGGATGAGGCAGGAGGATCGTCAGTTCAAGGCCAATGTGTGCTGTATTTTAAAGGGCTGGGGAGAGGGGTTGGCTGAGCAACCATGAGGGCCCGAGGTCAGTCCCTAGCACCCAGGTAAAAATGGCAGACAAGATGTCACAGGCTTGTGATCCTACTGCTGTGGGGACAGAGGGAGAGACCAGGAGCTGGTGGGACAGCCACTGTAGCCTGATTGGTGAGCTCTGGGTGTCAGTGAGAGACCTCGTTTCAAAAACCAAACCAAACCAAACCAAACCAAACCAACCCCCCCAAACCAACCAACCAACCAACAGCCAAGGTGGGTTCCTCCTGAGGAACAACAACCCAAGTTCTTTTGGCTTCCACACGCATTTGTCTGCAAATACACCCACCCCACACATCCACACACCCACCAACACCAATAAAATCCATCTCTGATGAGTGCTAGCTTTCATCTCCCCAGAAGCCAGTTCAGGCTGTTGCCCTGCTGCAGAATGTTTCTAGCCACCCTTAAAATCAAAAGGGCATGATTCCAGTACCTCTACCGTCAGAGGAACACCCAGAGCTTACGTGCCGCGCCCAGAGTGTACAGCGGGAAGTGTTAGGGGTGGGAGTCAACTCGAGATTCATGTGGCACAGCACACAGCAATCCTCACCAGCTTTCCCCTCTATGATCTTTGCCCTGCCCTGCCCACTTGTCCTTCAGAGAGGCCAAACACACTCTGGGCCAGCCTGTCTTTATGATTCAGCACAAGGCGCCTCCAGCTCAGCAGATCCACCTGCCCAGCTTCAGAGACAAGGGGGCCTGGATACTCTCCAAGTCTCTTCTCCTTCCTTCTCTTGCCAAGCTATAAAGTCAACACACGCTAGAAGTTATGGTACTAATTATAGAGCAAAAATACAGTGTGAATTCTGAACACCTCCTTAAAAATAAAAAGTGATCGTGCCTACTTGCCATCCTTGGGCTCAAACCACTGGGGCCAAACAGGCCATTGAAAATGAAGCTGTCTATGTCTGTGTCCATGTCTATGTCTATATGTCTATGTTTATATGTCTATATTCTATGTCTATATGTCTATGGGGTAGGACTTGGGTTGGGCCAAGCATTGGTTGGGCATTCCCTCAATCTCTGCTCTATCTGTTCTATCTTTATCCCTGCATGTCTTATAAGCAGGGTAAGTTTTAGATGGAAGTTTTTGTGGGTGGGTTGGTGTTCCCCTCCCTCCACCAGGAGTCTTGTCTAGTTAGAGGGTGTCCTCTTCAGTCTCCACGGCCCCTGCTACTAGGAGTCTCAGCTAGAGTCACCTCACATCTTCCAAGTCCTACCCCATGGAAAAGAGTGAAACCCTGACGCTATTAGCGATACTCGGCTATGCTTGCAGACTATCAGAGCTGTCCTCTGAGAGGCTCTACCCAGCAACGGTTTGAAAGAGATGCTGAGATTCACAGCCAAACATTGGGTGAAGCACAGGGAGCCTAATGGAAACATGGGGTGGGGCTGGGGAGAAAAAGACCTGGAGGTGACAGGGGCTCCACAAGAAGACCAACGGAGCCAACCAACCAGGGCCCAGAGGGGCCTGTGGAGTCTGAAGCACCAACCAAGAACCATGCATGGACTGGACCTAGGTTCTCTAGAAGGGGAGCGGGGCTGCCTCTGACATGGACTCTGTTGCTTGCTTTTTGATCACTTCCCCTTAAAGGGACTGCCTTGCCAGGCCACAGGGGAAGAAGACAAATTAAACACTGTTGTGACTTGATAAGCTAGGGTGGGCGGGTGGGTGGGTGGGTGGGTGGGTGGAATAGGGGAGGGGGTGGGGAGGGAGGGTGGGACTGGGAGGAGAGGAGGGAGGGGGCTACAACCGGGATGTAAACTGAATAAATATATTAATTTAAAAAGAAAGACAGAAAACAAAAGCTGCCTCTAAGGCTGTCTCAGAGCTGCCCTTGTAAGGACAACGAAATGAAATGGATCTGCTCCAGGTTGGTTTGCAAGCGCAGAGGCTCAAGTGGACAAGGGCAGATGTTAGGGCGGGATCGGGTTTTCACTCTAGCTAGGTAAAACACGGGGATAGGGATTAGTTGCTGACTCCTGTTTTTTTGATTGTCTGAGAGCAGTCAGGTGACAAGACAAGAGAGGTGCTCAAACTAATGTTCTGCCAGGCTCCTCTGTCATGAAGGTGACGGTGACAAGTATGAACCTGGGTGGGGGTAAGCAAAACCCAGGACAGAAAGACGCTGGTGACACTGAGGACACAGGACTTGGATGGCTCAAGGCTGGATCTGACCGGAAAGCCTCTTTCCTGTACTCCAGCTATCATGGCTCCAGAAAATACTATTCAAGCTGCCAAGGGCAGGAAGCAATCAAACAGCCCTACCCACTTGCGTGCCTATGAAGTCCATCAGTAACCAGCCTGGCAAGATGTGCATAAGGGCGCGGTCAGCGTGACTCACAGCTTGGTGGCAATCAACAGCTATCTAATTGGACTTAAGGCCCATTCAACAGAAGCAAATCATGCCTGGTGGTAGAAACCCAGCCAACCACCCAGAGCCAGTGAGATCACCTTGAAAAATAGCCCACTACTGCCATTTTGCTAGACCAAGGTAATTCTTTATACACACCAAATCTTACTTTCATACCCACATAAGTGTAGCCACCACCCCTCATCAATGACCCTGCTCTTTACAGAAAATGGGGACCATTGCAGGAAACCATAGCTGGACACAAAGCAGAGATTGTGGGGGGCTGCGCCCAGCCCCAACTGATGCATTTATATCACAGCTCCTTGAACCCATGGCTCTGGGAACATCATGGAAAAGGGGGCAGAAACATTGCAGGAGCTGGAACACCAGGAATTCTGCTGTGAAACAGTCTCTCCTGGAAATGGCTGCAATGGCAGTGCCGGTGGACACGTTTCAATGGAAGGAGGAGATTTCACAGGGTCCCGCCTCTAGCCAAAGAACTCCAGGCCACTAATGACTTCTGGAAGATGGACCATTAGCCTCTCCCAGGGATGAGCCTCCTTACTGGTGGTTGACTGCAAAGTAGCCAGCTCTAAAACCTTATATACACAATAAAAATGGACTCAGCAGATTGTGTGTGTGTGTGTGTGTGTGTGTGTGTGTGTGTGTGTGTGTGTATTTGTGCATACACATATGTATATAACACTAACAAAGCCAAAGAGACTATAAAGCATGAGGAGAGTAGCTAAGAGGGGATAGAGAGAGGAAAAAGGGGGTTGAGGGATGATATAATTCTATTTCAATTAAAGACACACACACACACACACACACACACACACACACACACTGGTGAAATGGCTCAGTTGGAAAAGGCAAAATATTAACTAAAAGGTGGAGAAGGGGTATCTGATATTAGCCTGGGTGCAGAGACCATGTGATCCTCTACAGTGGAGAGCCCTCTTCTCCTATAGTGGCTCTTCTGCAGGGGCTTTGGACACTTGTGCATGGATGCAGGGACAAAGCCTGGAATGCTGCCCTCCCAAGGGGTGGAAGAGCCCTTGTGATACCTCCATATACAGCTCCCCAGTAAGGAGTCCTACATCGTATGCCTGGCCTGCACTTGGAGAAGGTAACGAGACCAGCCACTGATCTCTGAGTGAGTGGCTTTGGCATTCCTTGTGGCAAGGACTATTCATATGCAGCAGGTGTTTGCAGAGCACATGATAAGAGCAGCAACTTTGGGTGACTTTCAGAATGCCCCCCTCTTACACACACACACACACACACACACACACACACACACACACACACACACGACATTGTTCATCATCATGTATAAGACATTCACCTCAGCTATGTGCGTCTGTGTTTCTTCCCTCCAAAGAATCTGCTGAAACCATGGAAGAAACAGGATTACAAGTTACATAAGACAACCTAGGACGCAGAGGTCTGCATCATAGTTGCTAAAAGCTAAAAACTTAGATCCAAGGAGTAAAAATGTTTAAACCTTACCCTTTAAGGATAGGATTGGCTTAATTCAGTCAAGGTTCAAAATACTTTATCATTGGCTAACTTGTTATTTTCTCAGACTCTAGGGGAAAGGGATGGGTGTTCTCAGCCCTTAGCGGGTGGCCTCTGGGTCAGGGTACACCAAGGAGAAGGCAGCTCAGCTCAGAACCCACACCCAGGCAGCCTTGGCCACACCTTGCCTTGTTACCAATCCAGAGCCAGCAGATAGCTTCCTGGGCCAGGCCCGAGGAGCCGATAACTGATAGACAAGCCCCATGTGGTGTGAGCACTCATGTGGCCTGCACACATCTTGCTGATTCATACCTGCAGCTCTTTTATGGACCCACTGAGATAAGGTTTTTAAATGTGATAACTTTTTCCTGGACTTGATCTTCATTGTCTGGATACAGAAGCTCTGCAATGAATTTTTGTAGTCGTGTTTCCCACAGACCAACTGGCTACCGTAATACGTACCCAAAGACAGAGAATATAAGATACAAGCCTCCCATTTGCCTGTTTTTAATAGTCAAGTGCACAACCACAGAAACTCAGATCTCAGATGGGTGTTGCTGTGGTTCTTAAGATGTGCGGGCACCCCCCACCCCCGAGAGTTTGTGACTCAGCAGGGCTCCAGGAGGGGGAGGCCTGTGAATGCAACTTTCAAAAGTTCCCAGGCATGCTGACCACTGCCCAGAGAGCACATTCTAAAAACTGTTGTTGAGGAGGCTGGAAAGATGGCTCAGTGGTTAATAGCACGGGTTGCTTTTCTAGAAAACCTGTGTTCAATTTCCAGCACCCACATGGCAACTCACAACTGTCTTTAACTCCAGTTTCAGGGGATTCAGTGCCTTCTCCTTGGCTCCCACAGGCCCCAGGCACCCACACAGTGTCCAGACATACATGCAGGTGAAATACCCATCCACATGAAAATTTCAAACACTTGTTTTAGGAAAAAAAGGAAATTTGTTGGAGGTGGTGGTTGTATCCGAGTCACACACAGAAGCACGCCCCTGCCTTGCTGACCCTATAAAAAAGCTTTCTACTGGATGGATGCTCTCGGAAGCATCTCTCCAACAGGATCATGGCCACAGGGAGAGCTGAGGCTAACCCTTTCAGTTATCCTGGAGCCTGAACACCACAGAACTAATTCCGTCTTTTCAGGTTTAACATTTAGCTCAACATGAACTAAACAAGTGGACAAGAGGGTCCTCCACCCACGACCCAACCAAAACCTAGTGAGCCCGACCTGTGACAGCCTCTGTCACAGTCACCAGACCTGACTTTTCACCAGCCAAAGGAGTTGGAGTTTAAGGCTTTACACGCTGCGCGAATGATGGTCACTGTGTAAAACAGGACCTTCAGGACCTCAAATTCTAAATGAGCAGTATTATGAGGTAAGTGAAAGACGTATTTTAGAAGCTTAGTAGGATCTCCAGTAAACTCTCATGGAAAAGATGGCAAAATGGGAAATTATTTCCACTTATACATGTTGACTATCTAACCACAGGACCGAGTACATGCCAGGCAGAGACTTTGCATAAGCTAACCTTGTTCAGCCCCATGACAATCCTATGGACAGTGGCTGTAACTGCCATCCTCACTTTACACAGGAGGAAAATAAGGCAATTTGTCTAAGCTTCCATCAGTGGTGAAGAATGTAGGTCTGGGGTCTGAGAGCAGGCAGACTGACACCAGTGTCTCTACTATTTGTTGCTAAATCGGCCTGCAGGGGGCTTGAGCCTTATAAATTAGAAGCAGCAATAAAGAACAATCCTTGGCAGAATTTATGCCCTGGGCAGTTCAGCCACACCCTGCTTCTGTTCCAGGAGCAAAGGGAAAAGCACAGCAGCCTGGCGGGGGGGGGGGGGGGGGGGGGCGGGCGGCTGGAGGAGCTTCCGTTTCACTGTACATTTTTATGGCCCTTGGGATCTGATCTTACGAGTACTTGGGACTGAGCGTATGCAAGATCCCAGCTTCCTGAGTCTTTAGAATATTTTACATCCAGGGTCAGATCTGCTATTGAGAAAGCGAGTCACTGCTTCCTTTGCGACGGAGACGGTTATTTTCTTCTCGATGAACGGCCCTAGATAGAACTAATACAATGTTGACTAGAACAGGCAAAAGTAGACACGCTTATCTTGTTCTCCATGTAGGAGGGAGCACTTAGTTCTTTACCATTGCATATGACGTTACAGGAGGTTTCCATCCACGCCTCTGTTGAGGATGTGTTACAAATCTACTTTGTATGTTATGTTTGATATATTCAAAACACAGCAACACTTCTATCTATAACTTTTACATTTTGATAAAATATCTTCTAGTCTCCTCCCCCAAAAGTCCTAGGCTATGGTGGGTTTCTAGGAGAACCAAGGCATAACTAATAACCAAGCCCTTGAGGTCTACAGGGAATGGGGGTGGGGTGGGGGGTGGAACAGCAGCCAAAGCAACGGCTGTGCAGTGTAGCTAGTTAGCAGATACCAGGGGACTGTAGGTATGTCACAGACACCATCCACAGCCTCAGTGTAAGAGCCAAAAAATCTAGGCTTAACATGTGGCATTGTTGGTTTTACCTCGAGGATTCACGCCGTTTCAGGATGTGAGGCAGTGGCATGGGGGTTTAGGCTCTTTGGCTTAGGTGCTCTCTTTTAGGAATTCCGCCCAGCGTTAATCAATCCTGTCTCTAATTCCTGCCTTCGCCATTGCTGGCCTTATCTCACTAGGGCATAGTTCCTTCAGTTACAGGAAGGGTTCTGGGCAAGCCTACATGCAACTGAACAGTTCTGGTGTAACATTCTCTTCCACTGTGTACCCAAGTCCTCTTGGCTGCCCAGGGAAACTCCCCAGGGCACAGGCAGCATTGCATAAGTAGATCAAAAGACAGGGTTTATGATTTAGGCACTTGCCCCAAATAAATAGTTTATCACTCCTGAGTCACCAAGTTACACAGTACTTTAGGTTTTCCTAAATGACAGATTACTCTTTGACCTTAAGTAAACAGCTCAGATTGGACAACAGCAACTTCTGCTTCAGTTTGTGATATCAATCTTTTTGCAAAGTTTTGGCTGGTGTCTTGTGTTAATACAACCAGGAAAGTGACCACGACAAAGCATTCTTAGCTCAGGGAAGCCACCATTCCCCGAAGTCTCATAGCATCCCTGAGCAATTCTTACTTGACTGGCTGTGTCATCGTTGTGGTTATTTTATATGGAAAACCCCAACAATTTAATGAGAGCGACAAAGGGATGGTCATTTAAAGGGTTGGCTTGATCATAAAAAATCGATGTCTCTTAAAGTTCCACATTCCGGATGGCTCAGCTGACTGGGGTGGGGCTGAAGCCTACTTTACCTACTTAAAGCTCCCTCAACAGCTATCCGGCTTCCAGTTGGTCTTTGGATGTTTCCACAAAGGAACACCAGCCTTTCAGTGGTCCCCTGATGGGAGTTTGCCCCAGTGAGATAAGGTCAGCAGTGGCAGAAGCAGGAGCCAGAGACAGGATTGATCACCACTGGAGTGCTAGAAATGTGATGCTGCCAGAAGAACCTGCCAGCAGACTTCCCAGAGGAGAGTACTTCTGCCTGATTCTTCCAAGCCCATGGGAAGCTTGCTGGAGAAGTGCAGGAAGTGACAGGGAAGTGGCACTGAGGTAATTCCATCTCCAGGAATGAAGAGACAGCGAGAGTCACAAGATTTCTCTGTGCTGCTCCTCTATCTCCATGATGAGAATCCCAGTCCACTTCCGCAACAAACACATCAGATTTGTCACACCTTCAAAGAAGCACTGCTGGCGTCCTCCTGCCTCTGCCTCCCGAGTGCTGGGACTACAAGTGCAGAGTCCCATACCTAGGTGCCACTAATTTAAAGGCATTTAAGAAAAGGATTAAGAACCCAGGTGCTGAACCTCTGTATTTTCCCCCAGTGGCAAACAGGAAGCCGGCTTAACAAAGGGAGCCTGATGCATCAAACGTGTTTGTTAATTCAAGGCCAGATGCAGAGGGCAGGACATGGTGGGTCTGTCTCAGGACCTCATGGTCTTCAATCCCGCATCAATGCATTGGCAGCATAGCTACACGTTAGTCATGCTGGGAAGATGGAAAACTCGCCCCTTTTAATCCAAATCCATCCAGCTCTATAGTTAAACAGCCACAGCTCAGGCTTCAGGTGATGTTTGGACTCAAACACTGGCAAATTGTACCCCCAATGAAAACAATTGTTAAGTTCATTGCTGGGCTGGTAGGGGGTGGGGGAGGGAAGGATGGGGGGGGGGTAAGCTACAAGCCAGATGAATGGCTCTTGGTGATGTGGCACAAGCTTGCACCATTGGGCCAGTGGAGGCCAAGGCAGAAAACGACTTCTCTTTTATTTATTCTTCACTTTGACTTCTATGTGGCAAGATGCTAAACACACACACTAGAATGACAATGAGACTCTTTAAGAAGAAATGGCAACTCTGTACTTGGGGACTCAAGAGCACTGGATTTATAGGTAGAATAAACTCCAGGTGTCCCTGGAGGTATGGTGCCAGGCTTCTTCTCTTTTCTTTTTCATTTGGGTTTTCCGAGACAGGGCTTCTCTGTGTAGCCTTGGCTGTCCTAGAACTCACTCTGTAGATGAGACTGTCCTCGAACTTATAGAGATCTACCTGCCTCTGCCTCCCCAGTGCTAGGATTACAGCTGTGTACCACCAACCCCTAGCTCATGTTAGGTTCCCCCCCCCCCCCCCACTTCTCTCTCTCGGTCTCCTCCCCTTCTCGCTCTCCCCCCACCCCCACCCCTCTCTTTGATTTTCTGAGACAGGGCTTCTCTGTGTAGCCTTGGCTGTTCTAGACTCACTTTGTAAACCAGGCCAGCCTCGAACTCACAGCGATCCGCTTGCCTCTGCCTCCCAAGTAGACTCTCCATGCTTAAAGTGCCACGGGCCATGGTACCCTGACACCTGACTTAGAATCCCTGGGCCATACTTGATAGCCTAGAGCTGAGCCTCCCAGGACATGGGACTCCAGACCCATCTCATGTCACATTTCTAATGGTTTGAAGGCAACAACCTTAGACGAGAAAGGAGACATATCATGGATACCAAAAAAACTTATCAGATGGAGCTACTTGGACAAATTCAGTTCAGGAAAAGGATTTTTACCAGAGGACGCTTGCCTCCAGTCCCATACTTCTCACTCTCTCGGGGTGACTCTTTTCCGTCTCCATTTTGTTATCAAGGCCATACCACACCCCAGGTGCAGAGCTGCAACAGACACCAAGACTGAGAAGGACATTCTGAACCTCCAGAGTGCAGCCAGGCTGTGAGGGTAGAGCACACACATGGAGGAGGGGGAAAGACTGGAATGGAAGCGACGAAGGCTATCATAGTAATGTGTGACTGAGAACACAGGTAAGAACACAGCGTGTGTGTGTGTGTGTGTGTGTGTGTGTGTGTGTGTGTGTGTGTGTGTGGCGCTGGAGAGGTGGCTCAGTGGTTAAGCATACTGAGTGCTCTTCCAGAGGACCCAGGTTCAATTCCCAGCACCCACATGGCAGCCCACAACTGTCTGTGACTCCATTTCCAATGCCTCAGCCCACAACTGTCTGTGACTCCAGTTCCAATGCCTCTGACACCCCTACACATGCAGGCAAAGCACCAGTGCACATAAAAATAAAAATTAAAAAAAATATGTGTATATAAAAAACAAAACCAAAAACCAAAACCCCAAAAATCCAGCAAGTGTAAATAGGTCAATGTTTAAATGGCAGAGAAAGAGGCCAGTGTGAGTAAGGGGTTACAGAGACCGGAGGAAGAGTGAGGAAGACCTATTGTTTGTAGTACTTATTAAGCCCCATTCTAAGTAAGTCAATATGAATTCATTTAAATCCCCCAGCCCCTCTATCATGTATTCCTACCTATACACCCCAGGTGAGGGAATTAAGCATTGGAGAGATTTAAAGTTGTCCTTCGAATCACACAGCCACCACCGAGCAAAGCCTGGATCCCCACATTCCCAGGCAGTGTGTGCCCCCAGATTCTACACTTTTGGCCTCAGCCATGCTGCCTCTGAACCAAGCTGAAGAGCAAGTTTGCCAACCTCTGACCCTCTCCTGAGCATAAAACGTATTAACAAGAAGGCAGAGCTAGTAATTAGTTCTGAGCCTGTGCCTGATTACAGACTGTGATATTTTTAATTGGAAAGGGGGGGGGAAGCAATCTTGGGAAAGACCCAGAGAAGACCATTTTCATGAGCAGCATGGGGAAAGGAGTCGGATGAAGAACACGTCCTCCAGGCTCCTGGCATGCAGCTTGGCAGGGCAGCAGTGATGCTGGCTCTTCACTTCGCCCTGATTCCTACAAACCTATCCATGAACTGACATTACACAGGGGACAACGAAGCTATGACTTCCAGACGAGGAAAAAGTTTTGAATGAGTCACACTGATCTTACTTGGATTTTCCACCATAAGGAACAGAGACAGCTTAAGAGTTATAATTCTTAGCAGATGCTAAATCCTTGGCAAGATACCGGTGACGAAGTAAAGAAGCCACCTAGGCTGCTGGCATAACCCTCCCATGCCTCTTGGGACTTAGAAGCAGGCTTTGGCATGTCTGTTTGCATTGTTTCTATCTTTAAGAAAACCTTCCATTGTTTATTTTATTTTTAATATTTATGCATATATGTTTGTGTCTGAAATGGCCAGAAATGTAAATGTATGACTGTATACTGTGTGTGTGTGTGTGTGTGTGTGTGTATGTGTGTGTGTATACGCACACACGGATGCTAGAAGAAGGTGTCAGAGCTCCTGGAGCTAGAGTTACAAGTGGTTGTAAGCCAGTGACATGTGTACTGGGCTAGAACTCGGTCCTCTGGATGAGCAGCAAGTGTTCTTAACTGCTGAGCCATAGCCCCAGCATTCATGTGCATTTCTTAAGCTGGACAAATACAAAAAGGAGAAAACCCAGGCTTATGGTCTCAGTATGTGGGGCACCAAGTCAGGTGGATTGAGGATCAGAGGCAAGGCTGGGCTTGTGAAGACACTGTTTCAAAAGAATAACAAAAAGGTGGGCAATGGCACCCAAGACCTGGAATTCACATTCCTGCTGAGGAGCAGATCAAATCTAGAAAGATCCGAAAGGGTAACAAGTGGACCTATGACATTCTCAATGCATTTGTGAAACAATGTGATTTTCCTGCTTCAGTTGCTGCATTTCTCTCCAGATAGGCAAGAGGACTGACTCTGTGAGAGAGCTAATTTTACACAGTGATAAGCTGACAATAATAGCAAGGTTTTGTTATTCTAGAAAACAGTATACTCTGGAGGAGTATCAATAAACTCAGCAGCAAGAGAAGGGAAGATGGCTCGGTCAGCAAAAGTGCTTGTCATGCAAGCCTGGGCAGCTGCCTTCAGATCCCTGCACCCATGTTAAAAAATAAGGTGGAGAATGATTAAGGATGACACCCAAGGTTGACCTCAGGTCTTCATATGGATGTATATGCACATGTACTTGTGGGCACTTGCATGCATAAATACACGAACACACACACACAAAGACACACACACTTCAGTTGCAGAAGTAACAGCAGCATATTCTAAAGAGATTATATTTAAACACAGGGAATGATTAAGTCATAAGTTTGGACTTTTTAAATTTTTAAACATTTAAAAATTAAACCATAGGTTTAAAATCGGCTAAATGTTCATTCGGTGTTAAATTATTTTTGACAGGTTCATTTGACATCCATTCACTCCTAACTGGTTCAGGAGCTTTTCAGCATCTCTTTGGATAAACAAATCTCGTGTGTGTGTGTGTGTGTGTGTGTGTGTGTGTGTGTGTGTGTGTGTGTGTTTCCTTCTGTCCTCTTATGAGGGAGTTCACTTTCAGATTCTTTCTGAAGTGGCAGGGAATCTAAGTAAGGGGAAGTCTGCCCTGGTCCTTTAAAAGGTCTCAATGGCCCAGGCTGACCTTAAATCACCATTCTCCTGCCTCAGTCTCTCTGGTGCTAGGATTCCAGTTGCAGGCCTTTGTATTTTGTTCTTAGTCTAAGGAAGCCCCAGGAGTGTCGTTTCTATGGCTAGCCACAGTATCACTGTCACTTTATATATAGCAACATTGGTTGAAGAAAAAAAAGAATCACTTGACAAAGTTTTCTATTTCGGTAACATTGTGTCAGGAAGAAGCAGAGCAGAATGTACTTCCCAGGGTGAAGCACTTGTTTGGATTTCAGATGTTAGTTTCATTTAACTCCTTAGATAAATTTAGCTCCCATGAGAAGAAACAATCTGGATCCCCTGACTCAGAGACAATATACTCTCATTACTGACACAAGGAAATAAAACACGCCTGTAATCCCGACCAATAACCTTGGGTTATTCCCTGAACAGGCAGTCTGTAGATGTCCTACAGATTTCCTCAGGGAAGCCTTGGCTACAGCTGCTAGCGGCAGACTCTGCAAGGCCACACCTAAGCCCGCAGCATGGAGAGAACGCTTCTCTCAGGGGCCACCCCCTTTGCCTAGTTAAGGGAATCAAGTCCCACTCCGCAGCGTTCCTTCCTACCCATCCATCCGTCCTTCTGCCTCTGCTTTTCCCCTACTTCCTTTTCCACACTCACTTGTAGATTGGTACCCCCACCCCCTGCAAAGAACTAGCGGAAGCCATAACCTAGGGGAACGACTCAGAGTCCACTTAGTCCCTTCATCACCCGGCAGCTGCCCCAGCCCTGTGGTTCTGGGTCTCCCTGTAGGGACACAAGGTAAGAAGGAACACTTGCAGACATGCAAGGAAGAGATGAATAAAGACACCGCCCCGTCCCTCCCCGCCCCCCAAGAAGTCTCTTGTTATTAGGGCATAAGTAGGAAAATCACTCCCCCCCCCCCATTAGGTTTCAATGCAAACATTTCAACAAGGTGGAGAGGAAAACAAACACAATTCCCTCTGAGACCCTCTTGAAGGATCCTAGCAACAACACAGCCACAGCAGGAGCCGCGCTTGCACGCCACTTATGAAACCTGTGCTACATCGTGTCCGCGTGGCCAGTTCCCACTGCAGAGCTTGGGTCTTCCTTCTCGCAGTACAGCTGCAGTGCGGGTAAGGTCAAGTGGTCTCTGAAAGGCCGAAAGAGGGAGCCCCAGGTCTTTACACAGCTGTAGTAAAGCGGGGGAAGTAGGGGGGGTGGGGGTGGGGGTGGCGGTGGTGGCGGGAGCCGGGCGGGGGAGTTAGGAACTGAGGATGAGCTGACCTTGACAATCTCCCTGAGTTGGAGATAGCGGGAAGGGATCTCACTAGAAGCTCCAAAGCCGCAGATGGAGCTCTGTGAGTTCGAGGCCAGCCTGGTCTTACAAAGCGATCTAGGACAGCCAAGGGTACACCCAGAGAAACCCTGTTTCGAAAAATCAATTTTAAAAAAAGAAAGGAAGGAAGGAAGGAAGGAGGGAGAAGAAGAAGAAGAAGAAGAAGAAGAAGAAGAAGAAGAAGAAGAAGAAAATGCAGAGCTCAAATCGATCTATAAGGAAGTGAGGTTGGAGAGAGACCCTATTCCATTCCTAGTGGCTGAGATACAGGCTGTGCGTGTGTAGGCCTTCAGATGCCCCAGCCCAGATAAAGCTCCTGCAGCTCTCAGGTGCCAGCACTTACCTGACTCACCTTCGTGCGCCTGGTGCAGACCCGAGCTGCGCAGAAATGCCGGGGTGCGGCTCCCAGCGGTCCCGCAGGATCCGCCCCACTCCGCCCGGAGCGCGCGGCCACGCCTCCGGGCGGAGCTCGGGCAGCAGGGACCGCCTCTAGCTTTGGCCGTTCTCACTGTCTCTGAAGCGAGATTGCATTTTCTCCTTGTTCCTGATAGTCTGCAAGTTTACCTTTCCGGCTCCCCAATCTACATATTTGCTTTCTTTCCCAAGTATCTTTTCGTAACCACAATCCTAAATTAGTCCTGGCAGATCACAAGGCTTGGTTGCGCATTAGCAATTCGTCCCCAGCAGGCCACCGTAAGTCATCTTGTTGCGTCTGCGCAGAAAACAGGGAGTTTTAGTGGGGCTGACGGGGTGGGGAAAGGTGTGTGTTTCACCTTCGAACTGACCTGGGGAGGGGCGTTTGAGAATCTGGGAGTTCCCTTCGCACCTACTACAGCCCTGCTTACATGGTGAGCCGCACCCCTTCTTCCTGGCGCCCCCACAGGCAGGCTACTGTAGTCTGCTTCGCTGTGGTGTTTCTCCCTGGACCCCGCAGACTTAACAAAGAGCACAAGCGCTCCCTCTTGTGCCACCTTGCGGCGACCTCCAGGAGAGCCTTGGATAGAACCTACTAGTCAGAAGTAGACCTTGGCTGCTATTTTCTGCTTTAAACTGAGAGCAGACCGGGCATGGTGGCACACGCCTTTAATCCCAGCACTCGGGAGGCAGAGGCAGGAGGATCTCTGTGAGTTCGAGGCCAGCCTGGTCTACAAAGCAAGTCTAGGACGCCAAGGTTACACAAAGAAACCCTGTCTCAGAAAACCAAAAAATAAAAATAAAATAAACTGAGAGCTGAAAAGACACCAAAATTACCTTACTTCCTCCTCCTCCTCCTCCTCCTCGTTTATTCTGTAGCCAAATATGAGTGACCATGGCCTGGGGGACACAAATCCAGGTTCCTCAATTGGTATTTCATGAGCTTCTACTAACAGAACGAAAGAAAGTCATAGATCAAGTCCCCTTTCAAATACATTGGGGGGAACATCAGGTATGCACATGAGAGCAAAGCTTGGGGTAGCCTCTGATATGTCTAATGACAGTCTTAGTCTTGAGATTGTAGATGCTGGTGGCTCATTCGTACTGTCTGAAAGGATTTGACTGGTAGGTATAAGGGCAGTTGTTCCAATACATAAATGACTACTAAGGGTGTTAAAGCTAGCTCGAAGTGATTTGTTCAGAATCAGAAGGTTCCCATCCCTCCACAGTCACTGAGGTTTTAATCAGTCAGCCTTGTAAAATATTTAACACAGCTTACATTTCCTTCCTTTCTTCCTCCTGCTTCCTTCCTCACAGTCCAGCCTAGCCTCAAACTCATGTGGCTGTGAAACTCAGGCTGGTCTTGAACTCCTGATTCTCCTGCCTCCACCTCCCAACTGTTGGCATTATAGGTGTGTGCCTGAGTGTCTGGCCTTGACTAGTATCTTCCTCTTTGGGAGAATTTGCATTTCTGAGAAAGAGTGCTTGGGAACGTAATGATTCCAAGTCAGCAAAGACTAGAATCAAAAAGGGGCCTAGGCTGGGTTTTCGTTTTTCCTGGCTGGTCATGCCCACACATCCAGAAGTACTGTGAATGCTCCTAGGAGATTTACTATTGTTCTTTCATTGGTTTTAAATTGTTCTCATGATTTTTTTTTTCAAACTACAAGAAAGGTTTCCACCTCAAGTTTCCTGGAATATTGGGTTTAAAGGACTTGTTTTAACCGATCATTGAGGAAAGAAATAGGAAACGCCATTTCTACATTATTGAGGGGGCTTGTTCTCTGGCTTCTGGTCTATATAAGAAAAGGGCCTAGGTAGAAGCAGGGATGGCCAGAAAGGCAGCATAATTCTGGCTGCTTCTTTCACAGACATTCCTGTTTGATCTTAAACAAGAATTAATCATGTAGGATCTTCTTTTCTAAAAAAAAAAAAAAAACCTTACAAGGTTTTATTCCAATACCTGGGAGACAGAGGCAGGCGGATCTCTTGAGTTTGAAGCCAGCCTGGTCTGCCTAGGGAATTCAGAACAGACAAGGCTATATAGTGAGTACCTGTCTCAAACAGTTCATGTGGCCAACCCTAATTAGACTCATTGATTCTGTGTCTCTGTGTCTGTCTCTGTATCTGTGTCTCTGTCTGTGTCTCTGCCTGCCTGTCTGTCTGTCTCTGCCTCTGCCTCTGCCTCTGCCTCTGCCTCTCCCTCTCCTTCTCCCTCTCCCTCTCCCTCTCTCCCTCTCTCTCCCTCTCTCTCTCTCTCTCTCTCTCCCTCCCCCCTCCCCCCCTCTCTCTCACACACACACAACCACCTGATCAGAAACCCAAAATACCCAACCAAACAACAATAAAGCCATCAACCAAGTGAACCAAAAGCTTACCAAAGCAATATTTGTCTTTTGTAGAAGCCTTCGGAAATACAGGAGAAAACCCCCGAATTACACAGGTCCGTATGCACACTCGGGGTGGTGTAATGGTGTGGCTACTGTTTTGTTTGTTTTGTCGGGTTTATACGTTGTAACCCATTCCCCCTTCATTGCTTGCAGCTCATCCTTCACATGGTGATGACTGTTAGGCCACTTTATGCAGGTCCTTGGCTGGAGGTAGCTTGTTTTGAGTCTCTCATCACAGTGTACAACTTTCTAAGTCCGTATGTGTGCTTGTGATGGTTTGACAAAGTTCCTTTAAAGAGGAATGTCTGGGCCAGAGAGTACATCCTTTTTCAAATCCCCCAATACCTATAACAGCAGGCTCACTATAACAGAGTGAGCACTTTCTACAATACTGGCTATTAAATGTAATTCCACCTTTTTCTTTTTCCTTTTCCTTTTTGAGACAGGGTTTCTCTGGGTAGCCTTGGCTGTCCTGAACTCACTTTGTAGACCAGGCTGGCCTTGAATTCACAGTTCAATCCACCTGCCTCTGCCTCCTGAGTGCTGGGATTACAGGCATGAGCTGCCACGCCCAGCTACTTCCCTCTATTTCTAAATTGCAATAAGACTCATCCCAAAGCTATTGTGAAGATCAAATGGAATGCTGCAAAGAGCCCTGTGTGCATTTTCCTCTGGATAATATATCTGGAGGCCCCAGGAAAACAACAGGAATTTGATGAGCAGCACTTGGCTCAGAAGTCACTGTGCCCCTGTTCACTCACCATGAATTCCTTCTCCACTTACAATCTGGCTTCTGCTTCCAAGCCTCTTTTCAGACAGCTCTCTAAAAGGCCACCATTTGCCTTGTAAAGTCCCCACAGCATCTCAAGCTTAGCTTTTTCCTGAGTCTTTGCTGGCTGTGCTTTATCGCTCTTAGGATTCTCCAGAGCACTTCTCTCTCTCTCTCTGTCTCTCTCTGTCTCTCTCTGTCTCTCTCTGTCTCTCTCTGTCTCTCTCTCTCTCTCTCTCTCTCTCTCTCTCTGTCTCTCTCTCTCTCTCTTACTTCCCACCCCCCTCTCTCTCCTTTGTATTCCTCTCTTCTGAGTTCCTTCATTGACTCTCCCTGAATGAATGACTCATCTGCTCCATTGACTGTTCTGGTTTTGTTGTAGTCAGTGGAGGTAGGATGTAGTAGTGGTGAAGTTACAGGCTTGGTTCTCCCTCTCCTTGGTGGGAGTGTGAGCATGTGTCTTTGGGCCTGACAGGTGCTTGCTCCTAGGAGTCTGACCCTTAAAGAAGTGAGGTGACCTGGTTGGTTTTATTATCAACTTGACACAGCCTAGAGGGAACTTCAACTGAAGGAAGAGCTGTCCTGTTCAAATGAGTCCCTGCCAAATCTGTCTGTGAGAGAGACTGTCTTGATTGACTATTGATGTGGGAGGGTCCAGCCCACTGTTCCCAGGCTTTACTCTGTATAATGTAGGCAAACATGAGCTAGTGAGTTCCTCAATGGTGTCTGCTTTGCTCCCTGCTCCAATTTCTTCAGTGATGGACTATGGTCATGGTGTTTACTGTAGCAACAGAAAAGGAAACCAGTACAAAGAGCACGGTACAGACATTTGGAGGGCTTATTCACTGTGATGGAAGAACCAGATGGTTTTAAGTCTTTCCCTCCCTCCCTCCCTCCTGCCTTCCCTTGCTTCCACCCTTCCTTCTTCCCTTCGTTGCTTCCTTTCTTTTTTGGTTTTTCAAGACAGGTTTCTCTGTGTATCCCTGCCTGTCCTGGAACTGGTTCTGTAGAACAGGGTGGCCTCAGCCTCACAGAGAACTGCCTACCTCTGCCTCCTGAGTACTGGGATTAAAGGTGTGCACCACCACACCCAGCTATTTATTCCTTTCTTTTATTTCTACATTAAAAAAATTTTTTTTGAAGTAGAATCTCACTGTAGCACAAGCTGGCCTTGAACTTGCTATGTTGCTCAGGCTAGTTTTGAATTCCTGATCTTTCTTCTGCATCCCAAGTGTCAGGTTAGAGTGCTACCAGGCCTGGCTCTAACACACACACACACACACACACTTACTCAGCAACATGATTGCACCATTACATGTAGCCATCAGCAGTTTTAGTTAAAAAAAAAATCTACATCAAAACCTGTTGTTAAATGCTTTATCCTTTCCGTAGAACAGAAACTAAAACAACTCATTACATATTAGTCAGAAACACAGTCCTTGGGCTATTTTTGGTTTTTGCCCACAGCCGTGAGTGTTGTCTAGGACATGCCTTCATTGCAGCCAGGCCCTGCAGTCACTGGGCTTGGCTGAGCTCATGGGTCTGCTGTTACCTGTAGCCTCTCTGTCACGTCTCTGCCTCTCCTCTCTGGCTACACTTTGTTTCCTGGCAGTAATTAAAAACTTCTGCTATTTTCATAGTAGCTGTTGCTGCTGGGCCCACTGGAACCACCTTGGTTTTGTGGCTTGGCAAGTATTAACCTCCACCACTGTAGGACCAGACCTTCTGCTTCCAAAGTTTTCTCCCTTTGTGGGTGTTAAATGTGAAGATTGGTAATTGTAATTGCCCAAATCCTTGTAGTTTCCAACACCTCCAAAATGGTTTCCATCATTACCTAATCCGTGATAATGACCCCTTTCTGCCATATGCACTACCAACACAGCTGCCACCACAGCCTGAAACGGACATTTCCTCCATACTAAAACTGTCACTGTCACCAAACCACATCCACAAACCACCACTGAAGTTTACACAGTGTCTTTGAACTCTTTGCCTAGATGAAGTTGCTTCTGCAGACTACATGTTAGTACCAAATATTTAAATATTTCCGTGGCTGGGGAGACCCTTACCTGTATCGTTAGATCAGAACTGGAGTGACCAGAGAATACACCTAGGAGGATCTGGGCCTCTGTTTTACAGATACTATTCCCAGTCAAATGAATCAGAGCTCCTTAGGAAACTGCTAAAATCACCTACCAGGGAAACCACGGGAAGCCTATGAAAAGTAAGGCAGAGCGGGATGTATCTCAGTTGGTGGCATCTCTGTCCAGCATGCATGGAGTCCTGGGTTTTATCCCCAGCTCCACATAAAATCAGGAGTGGTGGCACATCTGTGCACTTGACCGGTGGAGGAAGGGAGAACAGGAGTTCAAATCTTTTTTTTTTTTTTTTTTGCTTGAGTTTAAGGCCATCCTGGATCACATGAAATTCTATGTTTAAAAAATAGCAAAGGAACACAAGCCAGGCATGGTGGTGCCTGCTTGTAATTTTAGTACTTGGGTGGCTGAGGTAGAAGAATTGCAAGTTCAAGGCCATCTTGAACTACATTATGTGATTCTTTCTTTAAAAAAAAAAAATTAAGATGTGCTATGAACTTGATGCTCAATAGAAATAGTAAGGTGAGGGTATATCTGTCTGGACCTAGAGTGTGTTAGGCCATTAGCTCCAATCCTTCAACACACAGACACACAGACACACAGACACACAGACACACAGACACACACACACGCGCAAGCCTATGGACTACTGAATAAAATAGTCTGTGAGCCCATACTGGTAACTAATGCACACACACATACATGAATATAGAGGATGTAAACACACACATATGTGTGTGTATGTATATATATGATATATAGTTTTTTATAATATTTTTATAACTTTCCCATATATTTAAGATTATTTTAAAATAAAATATTACAAACTTCTGTCCTTACCTTCTTTCTTCTGACTCTATTGCTTATAAATTCAACTATACAATGCATTTTATGTATTTATTATGTTCTTTTTGTTTTTGAGACAGGGTTTCTCTGTGTAGCTTGAGCTGTCCTGGACTCGCTTTGTAGACCAGACTGGCCTCGAACTCACAGAGATCCGCCTGCCTCTGCCTCCCCAATGCTGGGATTACAGGTGTGCGCCACCACTGCCCGGCTGTATTTCTTCTTGTTTGCCACCCCCACTACTTCTTTGAAGGGTACACACTTCAAAGTTGATCACCAGCCAGAACAAGGTCTTGTACCTACTGCATACTCAGTAATACTCATTATTGAGTGCTTAATATGTGCTACAGATTTGTTTTCCAGATTTCTGAATTATGTGCATAATATCATGAATTTAAATATGAAAGCAATAAGTCCAGCAAGATCTTATCTGCTTTTCAGTAGAAAAAGACCAGAGATACAAAATTGGGGATATAACTGGATTATGTTTCAAACTGAAAGAGATAAAACTTTCTTTGCTTAAAGACCTTCCATCAAAAGTGCTTAGTAAAGCTGGTGTGGTGGTGCACACCTTTAATCTCAGCACCCCGGAGGCAGAGGTAAGTGGATCTCTGTGAGTCTGAGGTCAGTCTGGTCTACAGAGTGAGTTCCAGGACAGCCAGGGCTTTGTTATACAGAGAAACCCTGTCTTGAGAACCCAAAGCAAACCAAAGCAAACAAAACAAAAACTTAGTAAAAAAGAAACCAGCTCTAAGGCAAAAATAAGAATAAAGTTTGCTTGTCATTTAAAATATCTTTAAAATAATATCTTTAAGTTGGAAAAAAAAACTCTATAGATTCATATTTGGGGAGCTGGAGAGATGGCTCGATGGTTAAGGGCATTTGTTACTCTTTCAAAAGACCTCATGGCTTATAACCATATGCAACTCCATGTGCACACACACACACACACACACACACACACACACACACACAGATACACACACACATACACATTGATTGAGTGGGTGGATAGATGAATAAATGAGTAAATGATTATAAATATATGTCTAAATTCAAACCCAAGTTTGAGTTAGGAGCATGGGGCTTCAGTTTCCAACCCCCACATGACAGCTCACAACCATATGCAACTCTATTCCAGGCGATCTGACTCCCTCTTCTGGTCTCTGTAGGCACTGCATGCACGTCCACAAGACAACTGTAAATCTCAAAAAAAAATTAACAAACAACTTTGTTATACTACAGATCTTTATTTTACTCTTTATACCCAGGCATCTCTGCCACATCTCTGCCATGCCATTCTCTTTAAGGGTGCATTTCAACTCAGTGTGTAGACGTACTTATACTTTGTTCAAGCAGTTTGTAGTAAACAATTTAGCTGGTTCCATTTCCCTGTCTTGTTACGAAGAAGGCTAGGATGAACATCCTTGAAGTTCAGAGGCACACCCTGATACATTTTGTTATTTTATACTCAAGGCAAATTCCTAGCAGCGGGGAGCTGTATTGGAAACAATTGCCAGGTGTTCCCCCCTCCACGAAGTCCATGATTAGCTCTTTTACAGTAGTTATGACGGCATACAAGAATGACTGACGGGCCTCCCAGATTCGGGGATGCTGAGCTGGAGAGCCCCAGAAAAGCTCTGTACCTTCACAGGCTCAGTGGCTCCTTGCTTCTGCCCTGCCTGCCACTCTTACAGAAGAAATGCATGTTCCGTCATTTTCCACTCTGATTCTGATTGTCCTGATGCGGCACCACAGCATCTTCAGTGAAGAGTCCAGCCCAGCAAACTTACACAGGCAAGAAGATACCTCTAGTTGGAGGCATTTGGAAGGGCAGCGTTATAGGGTTTTCGGTAACTTTCCCTGTTTTGATTTTTTTTGGGGACCACCTAGAATAAGTGGCTTAAACAATAGACATTAATCTGGCCTAGTACTAGTGGTCAGAAGTCAGAGTCAAGGCGTCCCAGGGTAGCTTTTTCTAAGGCCCCTCTCCTCCTCTTGTAGATGGCCATTGTTTTCAATATCTTTATTCTCCGTCATTAAAGTAAAATTGCGCCTGCTTTGAACATGGGCGTGAATGACAATACCTATTTAAAACAAGTCAATATTTGTTTAAAATAAGTAACCTGATTTTTTCCCCCTTATTCTCCACCCTTTATGTTTTCCACAGAAACATCTCCCTTGCTTTCTAAAATACCAGTTAGACATTTACAGTTTGTTATTTGCGTGCCACAATGCCTCTCCCCCCTGCGGTAGAGATTCCATCTTAAATGGCTCACCACATTCTGAAAAGTAGGTGCAGATCACTTACTTTGTATTTTTGAATAGATTAAAACAGTGCGGAGACATAAACTGTAGTGGGGGTTGGGAGGAGACAGCTCACCATTTCTTTCCTTATCACCTTGGTTTAGAGATCCCAGACCAGGTGGAGGGCGCTGAGGGAGGAAGGAGATGGCCGAGAAGCAGAAGGAATGGGCAAGGGGCGAGTGCACTAGGCACGTGTGGACACCCTCGGCGTGGCCACGCTTCCCTTTCCTGAGTCTCTAGTTTACATGTATGTGTTTCCGCCAATAGTGGAAAAGCATCTGGAATGGACTTTGGGAATTAAGGAAATCAAGAAGCTGGCCAATGCCGTTTTGGAACTTAGAAATAAAATGAAAATGACTAGTAAGAAATGGTCTGTTTTTCTTATGTATCTTTGAAGATGGTTCCAAGGATAACATTCCACAGGCATTCTGATCTAGGTGGCCGCGTCACTCGGAATTAGACACGCAGCTTCCCACGAGCACTTCTGAAAGAGCAGTCCTTGTTTGGATGTGTAAGTTGGGAGGAGGGTGTTCTCTGGACAGGTCTTCCTGCAGCCCGGGCTGGCCACAAACTCGATACCCTTCCGTTCCCACTTCCCGAGTGCTGAGACGGGCAGGTAGATCCTGATCATTCAAATCACTCCCTTTTCACTCTCTGATTCTCATATTTTAAAAATGATTTGGGGATGTGGCTTAGAAGTTTAATTTCATTCAAGGCTGCTTTGAAATATACAAATAGGTAATTGTAGCCAGTGTTGCTTTTATTTTAGGCAGTACCAACTTCGCTTCCAAAATTCCTAGTCATCACTCGTTACATCTTGTGCTATTGAGATTTGTTTTTCATAAATCATTTGTTCAACAGATAACACTCAAAACCCTTTATTCTAGCTTTTGGGAACATATCACTATTTCTGTCTGTCTATGTTGCTACTCAGATGAAAACAGCTATGCTGCTGAAACCTTACATACAAATGGAAGATGCTGGATAAAGTATTTTCCTGTTTATTTTTATTTTTTAAAAAGATGTATTTATGTTATGCATATGAGTGCTCTGTTTTTCATGCACACCAGAAGAGGGCATCGGATCCTATCACAGATGGCTGTGAGCCACCATGTGGGTGCTGGGAATTGAACTCAGGACCTCTAGAAGAAAAGAAGCCAGTGCTCTTAACCACTGAGCCATCTCTCCAGCTCCTCCTGTCTATCTTTTTTTTTTTTGGTTTTTTGAGACAGGGTCTCTGTTAGCCTTGGCTGTCCTGGAGTCACTTTGTAGACCAAGCTGGGCTCGAACTCACAGCGATCCGCCTGCCTCTGCTTCCCGAGTGCTGGGATTACAGGTGTGCACCACCACGCCCAGCTCCTCCTGTCTATCTTTAATTTTGGGAAATGTGGTGTGTGTGTGTGTGTGTGTGTGTGTGTGTGTGTGTGTGTGTGTGTACCTGAAGACAACCTCAATTGTTATTCCTCTGGTGCCATTCACCTTATTTTGGAGAGACAGAGTCACTTATTGACCTATAGCTCCACTAATTGGTCTGCATAGCCACTGAACCCCCTGCATCCCCCTCGCTAGCACTTCGAAGGCAACTACACACTACAGCTCCTGCCCTTTTCTTCTCTGTGGTCCTGAGGCTACAACAAATCAGGTCCTCATACTTGTGTAAGAAGCACCTCCTCGAGACTGAGCTATCCCTCTAGCCCCATGGAAGTTTTTTTTTTAATTAAATTTTTATTTACTTCTGGAGGCTGGAGAGATGGCCTAGCAGTTAAGAGATTTCGCTGCTCTTCTCGAAGGTTGGAGTCTGATCCCCAGAACATGCATGGGGGTTCACAAGTGCCAGTAACTTTAGTTCCGGGAACCAGGCCCACTTCTGGTCTCCATGGGCACCAGGCATGTGGTGCAGATGCAGATATGCAGAAAAAATATGCATACACATGAAAAAAAGCATCAGCGTCTATATAGTGAAATATATAGGTTGAGTCATATGGAATTACCAGACTGTGTGAGTTTTATCTTTGAGGGGGGTTAAAGCAATCAAATACTGGTATTTCCATATAACTTAACCTAATATGTGAATAGAGAAAATTTCACTAAAATATTTTAAAGCCCAATTCCTTTTTAATACTAATGATTGCCTTCTAATGTATTGATTTTATGAGTTGAGATTTCATAATAGTGGGTTTACTTACAGCGGGGCCCGTTTAGACTTTACCAGACTTTCTGTTTTGCACATGTGTGGTATGATGTCCTGACTCCGAATTCAGGAATTTAAGGGCAACTAGAAATCTTTCAGCACACGTCTTTCACAGCATTAACCACAATCCTCCCTGACAACTTGGAGGTTACCGACTCTGAAACGCGGCCAGTTGCTGGGAAGCCAGCGTGTATTCTTTCCGTGACCCCTGCAAACTGGCCTGTTTCCTATTAGTGATTTCTTTCTTTTTTTTTTTTGTTTTGTTTGAGGCATGTTATAGTCTAGTTTTTCTGGCTAATTCCCAGCTCTTCTGCCATTTTTCTTGCTCAACTCATTTTCTTTGTGGTGGGTCTTACCGAAAGATACCATGTACAGAAAGAGAGCTTCTGGAAATTATCATGTTTCAGCAACAAGATTGTTTAAACATCTGACAGTCATTTGCAACCAAACATCTCCGGTCTCATCCACGGAAAATATCACACATAGCAAAGAAAATTGAAAAGAGCTGGCAGAAGATAGCTGTTGAGTTTGCACTGTGCAGTGTTCAAATGAGTTCCTAGGGGACTTCAGACTACAGTTACTTTTTCTCGTTGGTTTAGTGAGCCGAGAGTGCTCCTTTTTGCATAGGGTGAGGAATCAGAGTCTGGTTTTGAAGGTGAACTTGAGAAATTAGTTTTCCTACTCCAAAAGCTAGTGTCATGATGGATAGAGATTTGGTTAAGAATATTGTTAACAGTTTCATTTTATTTGGAGTAATTTGAGATATAAAACATGTAAGTGTGGAACATATATTATTATTTTAGTAGACTGTAAGGAGTAAAAACAACACACCAATAGAATTCCCAGGCAGGCAGGGCGCATTCCTGCTGGCACACAGGCCACCATTGTTTCAAGTGCCCCTCAAAAAAGTGACTCATATAGTTTGAACTAATGGGCTGGTAAGTTTACCAGCCTCATGGCTCATCAGCTGTACCTGCCCTTTTAACTCCTAGTCAGTAACTTTGAATTTGAAGTCTATTTAGGAATCTAATGATTTCCCAAGGTTGTTATGATAAGTTTTACACTCGAGTTAGTTTGAGAAAGAGCCTTTGGGGCTGAATTGGTTTACTCCTAGGACATGACCTGTGTTTAATTCACAACAGCATTCCTATTTCACTTGAAGGCATCTCCCTAGACAAGGGCAAGAAGGTTCCACAGCCTTTCTTTGCAGCACATTTCTGAGTGGAATAGAAATAACTCCATTAAGAAACTGTCCATTTCCTTTGTGTGTGTGTGTGTGTGTTGCTGTATGCATACTTTGTGTGCACATGTGCACACATGCCTCTCTCTCTCTGTGGTGCACATGTACCTTTGTGGGAATGTGTGCATACATGTCCCCCGCCCCCCCCACCGTGTGTGTAGAGGCCCGGGGTTGATGTTGGGAGTCATCCTTCTTTACTCCTTCACCTTATTCATTGAGGCAGGCCTCTCAATCAAATCCGGAGCTTACAGATGTGGATACTCTCGCTGGGATTACACACGTGGGCCACCAGGTTCCTTTGGCATTTGTGTGGGTTCTGGGATCTGAACCTCGGTCCTTACTCTTGCACTGCAAACTCTTTAACTGCTGAGCCATCTCTCCAGCCCCTCCGTTTTCTTTATTGGAAACACTATGTTCTTTATTGAGCCTGGTCTAGCACGTAGATTGCAGTATTATCAATGGAATCTGCAGGATGGGAACTTTTGGGTAAATAATAAACCAGTGACTGGCCCACGAGAGACACAACCAGAGGAAGTCAAACTTCGTTAGTTTCCCCACGACGTGAGAATCCTGGCTACTGATTATAGTTGTCTTAACTGAGGCTCAGGTGGCAGCTTTTTACCTATCAACTGAGTAGGAAATAGATTTCTGTTTCATGCCTGGGATACTGTACTAATTAATTTAAGAAATGCCTTTACTTCCAGAAGTTCGTGCATACATCTTTGATCTACAGATGCTCAATAGAAACATAGTGGTACCCATCCACACGATAGAAAACTTTCTCCTTACAAAGCAAAAAGTTGTCAGTGAAAAGTTAATCTTAACAGCATTCTTAACCTAATATATCCAAAATTAGTGTGATGTTAATGTACCGTCAATATTAAAACCATTAAGGAGACAGTTTATATTTTAATTTATGCACGAAGACAACTTAGAAGTCAGTGTGGGTTTTATAGGCAAGGTGTGTATCAATTTGGACTGGCCACATTTCAAGTACCAGTAACCACTGGTAAGTAATGGCTGTCCGATGGCGGGGTACAGCTGTCAACTGTTTCCGAATCTAGTGCCAGGAGAGGTTTTTAGAAGGGAGGGGAAATGGGTGAAAGACTCCCCCAAATTAAGAGAATCTGGGACACCACAATTTCTAGGATAGCTGTCCTCCAACATTTGCAATGTAAACCTAAGGCATCGTTTTAGAGCTTTCCCTAGGACTCCAGCAGGAAAGTGGTCAGAGCGAGTTTAGATACGCAGGAGTCCTCAGAAGCGAGAACAGCTCACGTGGTTTTGATCTGATATCCTGAGAATAGATGGGGAGCAAGGCAGAGAGACCCAAGTTCAAGGCAGCTGCGACTCTGGGGCTTAGCATCATTTCTCACATGGTACCTGCTGAGTGCATATGTGGTGTGCGAGGGGTGTCTTCTTTCTTCACTTGCTCTCCCCCTCAGGGCAGTTGGCCCACTTTTCTCTCCTCTTACTCTCTTTTTGGGCTGGAACTAATTTCTTACTCTGCATTTCCAGAGCCTCGTTTCTGCAGCAGCCCAAGCTCGTAGGCCTGTTTTATAATTGTGTCGTGAATATCAAAAGCTTATTGTTGAAGCTCCTATTATTATCGTGGCAGTAACAATTCAGTTACAATTCCGGTAACAGCGCCAAGTCCTTGGGAAATGTTCCATTAAGTCACTCTTAATTAGGGAAGACGACCAGACGCAATTTAAGTTTTGACCTATGGGTGGCAGCATTGTCTAAGTCACGGATCTCTGAACGGCTGCGCTGTTCGCCGCTACTTCCTGGGGCCACTCTCAACCAGGAAGAGAGCTTTTCACCAATTCTTTAAACCCCAATCTTCAAGCTTAGATGCTAACATTTCTTTTCCTTCCTTCCTTCCTTCCTTCCTTCCTTCCTTCCTTCCTTCCTTCCTTCCTTCCTTCCTTCCTTCCTTCCTTCCTTCCTTCTTTCCTTTTTTTTTTTTTTTGGAACCCCTGAACAGAGATGCCAATGTCCCGGGGAAGACTGACAGTCCCAGAGCCAAAGAACCAGTTAAGAAATCGTAGAGGCGTTGGAAGGGCGTGACAGGAGGTCCTCGAGGTCAGGATGTAAGGATGTTTTTCTTTAAATTTGTTGGTTTTCATCAGGTGGGCCCAAGTGACTGATTTAGTATAATCGAGTGATTCACAGAGAACATTTGGGAAATTTGTAAAGTTACCCGTGAAAAATAATAATGTCTACACACACACACACACACACACACACACACACACACACACACACACACACACACACACACTTAGAAAACTGTCTTTTGTTCCAGAGGCTAAACCATGAAACCTTTTGCCTGTAAGTCAGGCGGTAGACACACGGGTGTGGGAGTTAAGGAGTGGGGCATGTGAGCTAATTCCTAAGCTTCTACTCTGAGTGATTAGGATGAGTGCTCACAATATCGGGAATATGGAGGGTAAGGAAGGCCGCGATCCTGCGTCAAGAAAGAGAAACATTTTTCAACTCCACTTTGTTTAATACTAATCACCATTTACTGGGGATGAATAATGTACCCACTTGTGTTTTAATTCTCATGTTAAATTTTCTTAACAATGTTGTAGCCACATTTTATAGATGACAAAGATCTAGGCGAATCACTTCCTCCAACAAGGCCACACCTCCTAATAGTGCTCCTCCCCTTGTGCCAAGCATCCAGTCTCTGTGGTGGGCGGGGTGGGGTGGTGGTGGTGTGTGGGGGTGTGTGGGGGGAGGGTAGGGACATACCTATTCAAACCACAATATCATCTAACTACAGAACAAGCTCTGGACGAGCCCTGAGAAATATCAAGCCGTGGGGTGCGGTGTTGTACTACTCCGTGGTGGCTGCACGCCTTTTGGGCTCTTTTCCTTAGCTCACTAGCTTGCTTCCATTCTTTTGTCCCCCCTCCCCCCCCCCATGAAAATCAAATTTATTTTAAACATGATTTGATCTCTCTCTTTTCTCCTTTCACTTGCTCTCTCCTTCTCATAACCTGACATTTTAATGGGCCACTCTCCATGTGAAAAGCAGCACTCTAGCTAGAAGCTCCTAAGCTTGCCTGCAGCAGAACCCACCCCTGAGGCATTCATGTCCTGGGCTAGCCTGCCTGGGCCCCTTTCTCTCTGCTTTTCACCCACCATTCTTTTGGTTCCCCCACCCCCACCCCCAATCTCAACTTCCTGCTTCCATCCTGGAGAATGACTTTTCCTTTCTAAACAAGCTGTCTGTTTCTATCCCATGTCCAGCTTAAAAGGCACGGCCTTTTCTCCATCTCCCCTCTTGGTGGTGGCCAGGATTGTCACATACCCTGTACTTTATATTTTTTCCCTAACTGCTAATAAAATTGCCACTGGGGTTTCTTTTGAATCTGTTCTTAAGTTATTTTATTCATGAGTCTAGGGACCCTAAAAGATAATCTCTGTTTTCACGGTGACAGTATTACTAGTCTTCTAGACAACCAGAAGACCCACTTGAGGATAACCTTGATGTCACTGGATCACCTGTGACCAAATCCTGTGGACATGACAGCATTTCTCTCATCTACCTCATTCTCTTCATGCTTCAGGCTTCTCTGATGATACCCTTAGTGCTCGCTCTCTCTCTCTCTCTCTCTCTCTCTCTCTCTCTCTCTCTCTCTCTCTCCTATCCAACTGTATTTTTGTCCTGACTTGTATTCTTGCCTCTGGTTGCACTCCGTCCTAACCTGCCTTGCCCTCTGAGTCCTGAAGCCCCACTCACCGCCCACCAGCCCACAGACCTTCAAAGCCTGCATTGTTTAGCATGTGAACCCCAGTTCTCAATGGAAGCTGAAGCTATTCTTCAGCTAGGCTGAGGGAGATGCCTCGCTCCCTGTGCATCTCGCTCAGGCAGACTTGAACAGGCCCGTTCTTCCACTTTGGTGCTCTTACCTTTTGTTTTCAGGTCCAAATTCCACCCAGCTCTCAAAGGTCATTTTAAATGCCTTTTTTTTTTTTGCTTCCTATGAAGCTTTTCTTGATCCCTTCTACCACAAATAATTCCAAATGTCTCCAAACCCTCCTGAGTATGGTACTTTACTTGTACTGCTCACTGAGAAATTAATGCTTTCTATCTCATTATTATAAGATATGTACCTATTATCTTAGCTTTATAAGGCAAGGACTGGGAGCATCTCTCCGTGGGTGAAATGCTTGTGTAGCATGCATGAAGTCCTGGGTTGGATCCTCAGTACTGCATAAAAACAGATATGGTAGTATATGCCTGCCATCCTAGCACACAGGAAGTGGAGATAGGAGGACCAGAAGTTCAAGGGTACCCTATGGCACACGGTGAGTTTAATACTAGCCTGAGGTATATGGGACTGTGCTGAGATCGAGAGATTAGATAAATAAGTATCTTAGTGTTCCCCCCACCCCACCCTATTTGTTGGTGTTCCTGGAGGTTAAGTTTAGGGCCTTATTCATTCTAGGCATGTATGTAATCACCTAGCTGTATCCCTGGATCCAGGATGTATCAGCTGTTTTTTGAGCATTAATTTTGTTATGATTTGTTTGAGATTTCACACATTAGTAGGTATCCATGGCGTTTTTGCTCAACACTCCTCCCTCTGCAGCATTTCCTGTGTACCCCACTCCCTCTCAACTTTGTGAGCGCTTCTTAATTATTACCGTTACATATGTATGCTCATATATACATTCTAGTACTTAAGTACAATCTGCCGAGGCCACTGAGTGCTGCTCATGTATGTATTTATTTAGGGCTGGCCACTGGGCTTCGATATCCCCTGGAGAAGATGGGTTCTTCCTCAGCAAACATGGATTGCCTGTAGCTCTTTAGCTAGGTGCAAAAATATCAATTTTTAAAATATTTCTAATTTCATTATCACACAATGTTCTATGTATGTGCTGCTCAGAACATTTTTATTTTTAAATTACATCTATGCCTACCTGTGGGTATGGGAACATAAGTATAAATGTCTTCAGAGGCCAGAAGGAAGTTGCAGGTTATAAGTGGTTGTGAGCCGCCCGATGTGGGTGCTGGGAACCAAGCTCAGGTCTTTAGTAAGAGCCATATGCTCTCTTAACTGCCAAGCAATTGCTCCAGTCCTAGGAATATTTATAGAAGGAGCAAACGAGTACCTAATGTCACTGTTGGGGATTTGTGTCATCCCTTCTTAATTTTTCTTCAGACTAAGCTCAGCCTCTCAGCTAGGTGGCGAAGACCCATAGCTAAGATTTAAGAAGCGTTTTTTAAGGAGTGCCAGTGTCTTCAGCAGAGGGGTGGAGGGAGGCATTTGGTTCCTCAGATTCACTCTAGAGAAGTACATTCCTATCTGAGGTCATATCTTCAGTTGTCTGGAGCATTTCAACATCCGGCCTGGTTGTTCTGGGATGTTTGGTGCCCTGATCCTCTTTAGGGATGCTCTAACCTGCTTCCAAGGCAGGGAATATAGAGGCGAAAGGAAAACTGCTGTCTTGGGGCTGGCATCCTGGATCCCTTGGGAATAGCTTCATGTTTGGTGACCGTATAGCATTTCTAGGTTTTCCCTTGACCCATAGATAGAACCAGATTAGGGACTTAGAAGCCACAGGCAGGTTGCTGAACCCAGTTTGGTGGTGCCTGACTGTCCGTTTGTGAAATCCAATCTTGAGCGTGTAGTTTCCATGGCTTCTCTGGCCTTTGAGGTTATTTTCCTCTCTGGCCACACGTGGATGAGCTGTTTGTTAAACAAGATGCAGTGGACCATCACGGAGGAACCAGTGGAAAATGTTTTATGGGCTTTTCTTTGTGTACATTTCAACCTCCTAATTTGAGCACATAGACGGTGGCCGTTCTCAGTTTCTTACCAGCTTTAGTGAAGCTAAACTCCTTTGGAATAAAGAAGAGGAAGACAGTTCAGTTGATTTCTTTGTCAGATCTTATACCAGGCAGAGTAGGCAACAAATGTAGTTTCTCTGGGTCTTCTACGAGGAAGGTAGCACACTCTTCCCTCTGCTTTTCCTCATCCTTTTAGCCATGGCCCTCCCTCTTCCCAGAGGTGGGCCAGCCACTGGCAGCCACAAACCACTTTATTACATGCAAGGTCCTTCCAGTTCCCACAGCTGCATAGGCTTCCTCACCCACAGAGCCATCTCCTCAGTCCCCACTTTGTTTTCACCACCCTCTTTTTTTGCATCCCCTTAACTCTCTCTATAGTCTTTGATATAGTTTACTGATATCCTTCTACCTAGAAATGAAAGGGATTAATTTGGAATGCTTTTTTTGTTGTTGTTGTTGTTGCAAATAAGTGGATCCCTGTGTGCTCACAAAATCCTCACTTGCTTTCTCTTTTGTTTGTTTGTTTTGTTTTGTTTTTGTTTTTCGAGATAGAGTCTCTCTGTGTTAGCCTTGGCTGTCCTGGGCTAGCTTTGTAGACCAGGCTGGCCTTGAACTCACAGCGATCCGACTGCCTCTGCCTCCCAAGTGCTGGAATTAAAGGTGTGTGCCACCACACCTGGCCTCACTTGCTTTCTTATTTTTTTAATTAAAGTTAATTTTATTTGTGTGTGTGTACATGTATGTACATGTATGTACATGTGTGTGCACATGTGTGTATGTGTGTACATGTGTGTGCGCACATGTGTGTGTATATGTGTGTGTGCACATGTGTGATGTATATGTTGTACGTGTGCCCATGTGTACATGCTGAGGTCAAGGTGGGATATCACTTGTCCTGCTCTATTATGCTCCGTGTCATTCCACTGAAACAGGGTCTTTCATTGAACCTGGAGCTGGGCTGGTGACCAGCAAGTTCCAGCAATGCTCCTGCCTCTATGTCTTCAAAGCACTAGGATAGCCAATGCTTAGGACCATAGTAAGCTTTTTTTGGGGGGTGGGGTTTAAATATGAGTTCTAGGGATTTGAACTCAGGTCCTCATGCTTGTGCAGCAAACACTTTTACCCGCTGAGCCATATCCCCAGCTCTTCAACTTGCTAATTAAAAAGTTTTATTTATTTCTGCTTTATGTATATGAGTGTGTATGCAATATGAGTGCCTAATTTCTGGGAGGACAGAAGAGGGTGTTGGGTCCTCTACAACTGGAATTCCAGATGGTTGTGAAGTGCCGTGTGGGTGCTGTGAACTGAACCTGTGTCCTCTGTAAGAACATCAAGCACTCTTAACCACCTGGCCTCCTGGGTGGTTAAAATAGCTCTGGCTATTTTAGAAGGAAAAATTTTGGTATTTTTATTGAGTGCTCTAGGGACTTACCTTGATTCCTTGTTCCTTTAGTCTTGTATTCTACAAAGGTTCCCTTTCTAATATAGACCTCTTTGTTTCTTGTCCTCTTTTAAATTTTATTAATTTATTGTGTTTATGCATGTGTATATGCTCTCTCTCTCTGTGTATGTATGTATGTATGTATGTATGTATGTATGTAGTATGTATTTGTGCATGCATTTGTGGAAGTCAAAGGACAACTTGCAGGAGTCAGTTCTCTCCCTCTTCCATATGGGTCCAGGGGATCAAACTCATTTATCATCAGGCTTCTGCTTTGCTGATCAGGAAAGTTTTCTCGAAGGTCACATATGGGCTAGGGGTGTGGCTCATTGGTACAGTACTTACCTAGTACTGAGAGACTCAGGAATGCACTCAAGGAAGGGACACTTAGATCAGAGATACCTTTGCACTTCGGTCAACTGAGGTTTAGAAATTTGATGTGGCGCATAGTCTGAGAGATTGAGTTCAGAGTTAGAATCGAAGGTGTACAAAGTCTGAATTCCAGTTCAGGAAGTGCCCTACCACAGGCTGGTAGATCAGATGGCTCGGTATGGAAGGAAGAAAAACCAACTCTGAAGAATCTAGCCAAGACTGAAAAAGAGTGGCCTCTCTGGAAAACAAATTGTGTCTTTAAGTAGATGATCGAACCTTTGCAGCGATATTGGATCATATATTCATAACGTCCTAGCAAATGTAGAAAATTAAAGCTGGCAGGATTGGGGAACTCATTTCCTGGAATGCTAATTTTTTTTTAATAATAAAACATGTTCTTTCTATTTAATCATCGGCACACCCTGGCGAATAAGCTATGGCCGTTAATGTGTTTCATGGTAAAGGAACAGAGGGGTTGCTTCAAAGTCACATGCAGCAACAGACAGTCCAGGGTAGCTGACTTCAGGTCTCAGATTCCCATCCAAGTCTGCATTTCAGTGAGCCTGGGTGACAAAGGAAAGAAACGGTCACATGCATTTGTAGCTTCCTAAGAGCCAGGTTCTTAGTGTCCGGCTCGTTTCCAGGATAGCTTCATGTCATGCGCTGTTGGTAAGGATCGGGCAGCACTGGACAGACGGGAGAGTATTTCAGAGAAAGAAACAAGGGGAAATGGCTGGCTGCAAGGCAGGCTGAGACTTGAGAGACAGTTTTGGGGGGTGTCTGGGGCGGGGGGACTGTCAGGCATGAAATTGATAGCCCATCTGTGCTCCGTGACAGTAGGAAGATGATGGGGAGATAGGCTCCTCTTGAGAAGTTTTATTTTTATTACTAGTGGAATGTTCCCCCGGTACCTCTAACAGCACCGCTGCAGAGCTTTCTGTTGCTTCCTCGATTTCTTTCATCGAGGGCTGGCTTGTTCTGTGGATTCAGGTCCTCTGAGGTTGGTCCAGCTGTGTGTTGCCAGAACTTACCCTTGTGAGCTTTTAACCCCCGTTTCACTCTCTCACGTGCAGTTATGTCAGGATGAGAAAGGCCAGCCTTGTGTGGAGTCCAAGCTCAGCAATGTCGAAGAGGACTGGAGTGGGCAAACAACAGCGGCTCCCTTGCCTCCCTGGCTGTGTTGACAAAGGCCGTCTCAGCTTGCCATCCTAAACGAGGAACTTCTCGGTGCTAATCGTATCTCCCTTCTGTAAACTGCCCCCAAAGCCATGGATATTCTTACACTCACGGCGAGAGAAATGGCACAGCTCCAAAGGGAGATATTTTATTTTTACTACAAGCTTGCTGTAAGCAAAGTCTTGTGACCTGATTCCACTGGTGTAATAGTCTGAGCAGCTATGCCAGCCAGGGGTCATGGACTGGGGATGAAGTTGTTGTCCCAGGAGAGAAACTGCAGTCTCTACAGAGTTAGGGCTGGGAATAGGAGACTGAGGCCAAAGGTAGAGCCTACCACGGAACTTGTCTGAGCAGCTGAGGACTTCAGGACTGATTTTGCTGAGGACTGAGCAGTCTGTTAGTTCAGGAATAACAGGTCGATTACTTACCGAAGTCCAGCAAGGACTTCTCTTGAGCTAATGGACAGGGCAAGATGCTGTATGTAGTTTGAGTAAGAGCAGAAGCAAATGCCTTTTCTCTTTTCTTTTTTTAAATTTTAGTATGTGCATGTGTTTGTGCATGTGTATGTACGTATGTGTGTGGGTGTGAGTGAGGGCACATATGTGCCACCAAATGTGTGTGGAGGCCATAGGACAACCATGAGTTGGTCCTCACTTTGTACTTAGTGTGAGGTAGACTCTTTGTTGTATGTCACTGTGAGCACCAGGCAAGCTAGTTTGCAAGCTTCTGAGAATTCTGTCTATGGCTCCCACCTTGCTGTAGGAGCACTTGGATTATGGACATCCACGACCGCATCTGACTTTACGTGGGTTTTGAGGAGTCAAACTCAGATCCTCACCCTAATGCCACAAGCATTTTACTCACCAGGTCCTCTTCCCAGATCCTAGAAGCAAATCTTTTTAAAAATGTCTGTCTGTCTGTCTGTCTGTCTGTCTGTCTATCCATCTACCTATCTACCTATCTATCTGTGTGTCTGCCTGACTGTAGGTCTATGTACCACGTGCGTGCAGGAAGCTGACTTCAGAAGTCTGAAGAAGCATCAGATCCTCCGGGGCTGAAATTAGAGATGAAAGGTGGTTGTGAATTGTGGGTGCTGGGAACTGAACCTAGCAAGAGCTCCTGAGCGCTTCACCATCTCACCAGCCCCCAGCTGTATCCCTTGGGCTTGTGCTACTGTCTATGGAAATACAAAATTATGAAAATGTGAAATTATTTTTCTAAATATGTGCATTAACTAAAATGCAGGTTAATGCTTATGCAGTCCTATACACTGGGGGCATCTTATCAGAGTTCTGTCCTTTGTTATTTGCATCTCGATTCACTCTACAATGATGGCCTTCATTTGAATAAATTAGTTTTGGTATTTGGGGGTCTTCAAAAAGTCATCTAACAGGATTACACCTGTAATCTCAATACTTGGGAGGCAGAATTGAGTTTGAGGTTAGTCTGAACTACATAGTGAGACCCTGTTTCAAATGCATTTTTTAAAAACATTCATAGCTGAGGGTGGTGGTGCATGCCTTTAATCCCAGCACTCAGGGAGGTAGAGGCAGGCGGATTGCTGTGAGTTCGAGGCTAGCCTGGTCTACAAATTGAGTCCAGGACAGCCAAGTCTACACAGAGAAACCCTGACTAAACAACAACAACAACAACAACAACAACATAACAACAAAGCCATCCATTTACTTAGAATATGACATTTTGAGTGTTCATTCTGTATCAGACAAGGCTCCAGGTTACAAGCAACAGTTTGAAAAGCCAAATGGTTTATTTGAAGAACTACAACAAAGTACTATAGACAAAGTGTCTTACAAACAACATGGATTCATTCCTCCAAGAGTTGGAGGCTGGGAAATCTAAGAGCAAGTCTATGGCATGTTAGTGGTCTGGCAAGGGTCTGTTTTATGGTTCCCAGACCACCCATCTTTGTTCTATTCCCACATCACCAAAAGGCAAGGGGTCTCTCCTTTATAAGGGTGCCTGTCCTGCTCATAAAGGCTCCTACCCATGGCCTCATAGAGTCCCACACACTCCACTTTCTAACACCACCACTGGGGGTGGGTGTTAAGATTTCAGGGTAGGCTTTGGGTGACATAAATACTTGTGTTAAGTCATAACAAAATGTCCTTTAGTGTTCACGTGACTCAAAAGATGACTGGTACTCTGTTAGCAAGGCTTGACTGTCTTGAAGGTCCATCTTTTTCTACCTCTCAGCTTTGCCTTCCCTCAAGTTGGCCTGTTATCACAGAACAAAGCCACGAATTACTGTAAGGTTTTAAATAGTCTGAAATCAACTTGAGACATCTTCTGAGTCAATATGCAATCCACTGAGTTATTTTGTGTATGTGCATGTGTGCAGATGCACATATTTGTTTACATATATGCATACACATTTGTGCATGTGTGCATGGAGGCCAGAATCTTCCTCAATTAATCTCTACCTTAGTTTTAAAGTAGGGTCTGTCTGTTGCTAAACCTGGAGCTCACCAATTAGGCTAACTTGGCTGACCAGGAAGCCAAGTAACCCTCTAACTTCCCAGCGTTGAGATTACAGGCAAGTGTTGCCATACTAGGCTTTCTATGTAGGTCCTAGGGATCCAAACTCAGGTCCCCACACTTGCACAGTGATCATTTCCTGACTGAGCCATCACTTCAATCCACTAATGGAGTTATTATATGATTATGTAATGAGCTAATTAGAGGCATGTTTTTCCTAGGTTAAAAACTGTAGTGGAATCAAGCCTGGTTCTATCACTTTTTAATACACATGTATGAGAATGTTTATAACACTTGATCATAGAGTGTCTGAGATTGAGGATGTTCTGGCATACATAAAACTTGTAATAGCTTGTCTGACATATAGAACCACACACTAAATGGTAAGTGTTAGTTTAGTAGGAATTTGAGGCATCCATCAAGCGTGGTGGTGCTGAGACCTGTAGTCTCAGGTTTGAATGAAAAGGTAAATTAAGGCATGGCACATGGCAAGAAACGGGAATGACGGTCAAGGACTCGTAAATGGAAAACTTCGGGTAGTATGTTTATGTAGAGTGTGCCTTTTACCCTGGTATCAGAACTGTGACTAAAAATATAAACACCGAGTGAGTATGGGGGAGCTGGCTCTACCCCTCATGCCCCCACCCACAGCAGGCCCTGTGCAGCACTTGGGAGAGCTACCTGGGGTAGTGCTGGAAAGCTCACCTTGGTGGTGTAGGTGCAGGAGGTGAGGGTGTAGGTGGGCTGACCAGCTCAGCCTTCATCCAGGCCCAGATCCAGGGCTTTGAGTTGGCCCACCCCAACATCTACCCCATCTAAGAACTGCTGGAGCATGTGAAGGGGCCAGTCCTCCAGAACCAAAGCGCAGAATCTCCATGACAACAGGATACCTGAGATGAGCCCCAGTGAGGATCCAGTGCTGATGGTACAGCAGAAGCCAGAGAGAGGCCTCGAACCAGACCAATGACTCAGTGCAATGAACGTTAGCAAGTAAAGCTGTCTGGGCAGAAGGGTGTACTGTGTGATACACCATGACACACTGCAGCTTCCATGGTGAGATGATGTTTATATTTTTATTTTTTGTTTTCTTCTGGAGGGAGGCAGTTGCAAAGGTGGGGGGCGAATATGGGAAGATGGAACAATGAGTCGGATTGGGGTGCATGATGTGAAATTCACAAAGAATCAATAAAAGGTTAAATAACATATCAAGAGATACAATCTGTTTTTAAGTGAGGATCATATTTTATGTTGAAGCAACCCAATTGGTAATTTCTACTCAGAAAGTTATATATTTTACACATATATATATATACATACATACATACATACATACATACTTATACGTATACATACATACACAGACACAAACACATATACACACACCAAGACATGGTCTGTAGACTATCAAACCAAGCAGGGATATATATATCTGACAAAAGATGCCATATTCTGAAAGTACTCTTTTAGGAAACATTATGTATATTAGTATTTGCTTCACTGACTCACATTGCCCCTAAGAGACAGTCTTATTGGTGCCCTTAGCAAATATTTCTTCTATGAGACGAATTCTATAATTCCTAGCTAAGTTAATAGGTAAGGTGGGGGATTAAGATGAGTAATTCTGATTCATATTAAAAAGGAAAACTAAACCAGAGTCAAGTGTTTTTCCTCTGATTTAAGCTGGCTTTTGAGAAGAACAGCAATAAGACTTTAAAATCAACTTTGTACTTTTCATAGTTTACATATGGAATGTATTAACTCAACCAATTGTGTAGTGCTCGCCAGGCCCTAGGCATGCTGTTAAGTGCCGGGGTTGTAAAGACGAATAATCTCTGCTCTGTGGGAACGCGAGCTTGGCCATCATAACTCAGTGAGATCTGAATGTGAACTTTGTTCAGGTTCTGTGGGCCAGTACGGGCAGTGGGTGTGGGCTGTAGCTTTGGAGTCTGGGGAAGTTTTAAGGTGGTGATAGTATTTGTATGGGAAATTGAAGGTAGGGCATGACTTTGCAAGGATATGATAGACATAGGTGTGTTTGTTCAGAAAGAAACGCACATGTGAAGTCCTGAGGGCCGTGGGCGTCAGCACAATATTTCCCGGTGAATGAAAAAGAACATTAAGAGCAACACCTAAGAGCTCCCTGGGGCCGCTCCAAGCAGTGTCCAGCTTCTTGTGCTCACTTGTGGTAACGTTTTAAGATCTCTTCTAAGGTGCTCAGTTTTAAAAGTCATCAGGGAGGAAAGGTATGGTCCTTGCGTGGCTACCCTTCCCAACAGTCCTTGAGGGCTTCACAGATGAGGAACTGGACTCCCCAGAGGCTTAAATAAGTTTAGTATTTGAACTGGCATCTGCCTCATCTTCACACCCATGTTACACTGTACTTACTATTCCCTCTTTCTCTGATGACTCAAGACTTCAGCTCACCTCATGACTTCTGTTCTGGCTATGAGGTTGTCCTGTAGTGCAGGGCTCTGAGAACACAGGCAGCAGGCAGTGCCTGGGCTCATGATTGTCCTTAGGGGCTCACGACTGTCCTGAGCCCAGGTTCCATGGCAGAGTCGGCCTTGTTAGGGAGCACACAGGATACCTCTGGTGGAAATGTGCTGTGTCTGGATTAAATTGCCTGCATGGAATTCCTATGCGGATAAGGCCTTTCTCTCCTTCCCTTCTAACTCTGTTCTTTTCCCTCAGTCCCTGACTTTCCCCCAGTTTCTTCTTAATCTGTGTGGTGATTTTATTGTAGTGTTACAGGGAGAAGCTTAAAAAATTGAGGCTTTGTTCAGTTGGACTGTAAAGTTTGAGAGAACCACAAGTATTAGTCAGCCCTCCCTTCTTCTCTGGTAGCAATGTGTTCACTCCTTGCTGGAGTCATGTTTTCTCTGCACCTTTCACGGACCTTTCTGTGCTCAAGCTCCTGAGATTACAGCTCACACTGGGTGCCCTGTACTTTCTGATTTCAATTAAGCTTTTTGAAGCCCATGATCCAGCCAAGGCAGGTAGTGCAACTACTTGCTTGCTTACTCTCTCTCTCTCTCTCTCTCTCTCTCTCTCTCTCTCTCTCTCTCTCTCTCTCTGTGTGTGTGTGTTGTACATGGTGACCAGAGGTTGATATTGGGTGTCTTCACTAACCTGGAACTTGCTGCTTTATCTATATTGGTAGGCCAGCAAGCCCCAGTAATGCTCCTATCTCTGTCTCCCCAGCACTGGGATTATAGGCATGAGCTGCCATGACCCATGGCTTCACTAGTTTTAGTAGTTGGCTAGGTTTCCAGTACCACACAAGATTTCCCTCTTGTCCAATGGGCCTGAAGGCCAGTTAGAGAGCTGTTGGTTACCGCCAAGGCATACATGCCACTTATGCACCTTTAGGGCTCTCAGGCCATGGTACTGCTTGTTGTAGTCCATGTGTCATAGCTAAGGGGGATCGGTGGTTATTTTCCTCCTTTGGAAGCTTGTGTGATGCTTTCTGGTACCATGAAAGCTACTCCTCAGGGAGGAGGTGTTCAGGTGAGTTTCAAATCAGGGGCCACTGGACCCAGTGTCTGCAGTGCATGGTGGATGCAACAATTAGGACTTTCCTTCCACCTCTGGGGAGCAGCCAAGGGGAGTGTCAATAGCTTGTATATTTGGGGAATCACTTGGACAACCCTGACCAACAACTCAAAAGAAGGCTTCTCATGCCTGCTGTTTTGTTCTGTTTGCTTGTTTTCTTAGGTGGCCTTCGGCTCTTGGAGAGAGCATTCTCAGCCCAGATGAGAAGTTTTCCAGTTTCTTAAAGATGTGGGTGCTGTGGTTCTGAACACAGGCGTTCATGCGTGTGTTCATGCCTCATTTTACTGACTGAGCTATCTCCCCAACGGTTGCCTTACCTGTTGCGTTGTCTCAGTGAATTCTATGAAGGAACTTCCTCCAGAGTCTGCTTTCTAGCTCATCTGCCCTTCACATCATTGTGGAGAGTCCTGCCAGGTGGAGCAAAGGCACACACTAGGGAGTCACCTTCTAGCTGGCACCCAGCCTTCTCGGGAAGCTTCTCCCTGGGTGTCCCCAGGTCTGTACCTCCCTCCCCATGCTAACCTATTGGATTCTCTTTTCATCTTTCTTTTCTTAAAAAAAAAAAAATCCCCCTTTAGCTTGCTTTTGGTCCAGCTCTCTATCACCTTGATACCTGGAGTAACTGCCTTTCTCTTGACAATATCTCAGAACTCTATGGCTGGCCCAGGTGTCCCATTTGGGCAGTTTTTTCCTCTTGCTCCCAGTGGGAGGAACTAACCTCAGTGCACTGGATTTTTTTTTTTTTCCACAAAACCACATCAGCTCCACAGGCCGAATACCTGACTTTCATTCCCAGGACCCTCAAAGTAGAGAACTGACTCTTGTAACTCCCACATGTATACTGTGGCCTATATGTGCGCACGCGCGCGCGCACACACACCCACACCCACACCCACCCACAAATAAATGTGATACTTAAAAAAAAAAGATTTATTTATTTATTATTATATATACAGTGCTCTGCCTGCATGTGCACCTTCATGCCAGAAGAGGGCATCAGATCACATTATAGATGGTTGTGAGGCACCATGTGGTTGCTGGGAATTGAACTCAGGACTTCTAGAAGAGCAGTCAGTGCTCTTAACCTCTGATCCATCTCTCCAGCTCGTGATACTTTTTTTTTTTTTTTTTTAAGGACACACTCGTAATGGATTCCTTTCTGGCTTTCTGCCTGGGCCTGGCTACCTGGAATTTGGAGTCAGAATTTTGAGTTCAAATCCTACTTATTTACTGTGAAATTGGACATTAAAAAACAAACAAACAAACAAACAAACCTTTAAAGCCCTCATTTTTCTCATCTGTAAAATGATGAAAATAAGGTGTTTCTGAAATATAAATAAAAGATTGCCTGATATAAGAGCTATTGCAGTTATGGTTTCTGGATGATTGTTTTCATTTGTCTCTTTCCTAGGTTCAATTTCTAGACACCCTGTGAGGCTCAGCTAGTCTACTGCACCACCCAGAAGGGGACTCTGCCTTAAATTGTCATAATCCCTCCACGGCCCAGATTCATGCCTGGTTGTTTCCTTTAAGGTTAAACACCGTGTCCTTGTTCTAGGTGGCAACTGGTTTTATTTGTGGTCCACAGTCTACAGGAAGCTCCTAGGATACAAATGGTATAGACATTGGCTCTTTTTTCAGGTGTCTCCTTTAAGGATTCACTGAGATAAATGGGCCACACCTACACTGTAAATGACAAACAATGACACAATGACAACTTAGTGTTTTGAGGAAACTGCTGGAGTTGGGGAGGGGGACCTTGCTTTGACTCTGTCTTCCTGGTGATTCTCAACCCTGGATATTTAGTGGAGTCACCTGGAGAGGTTAAAAGCAACAATGCTACCCACGCCACATTCTGGGGAAGTTAAACCCAGATGTTTGTGGGTGATGCCAAGAACAGGACCCTAACAGACCTCACAGGGTGGTGTTATTGTACAGTGAGGTTGACAACTTTCCAATTCTCTGAAGTCCGCCCTGTACGCTTAGGAAAGTGACTTTAGTTTGAATCTCCTGCTCAGACGGCTTTTCTGGGAGGGATGGCTGCACTACTTGGTAGGGATTAGCTTTTGAAGAGCACAGGAATATAAAATACTTTAAGGTTCAAATTGCGCTACGAAAGAGACAGGTATTTGCCAGAATGCCTGCCACCCACTCGAGACAGTCTGCTCCCAGGCAGTTGTCGCATGCTCTAGGTCACTGCTGCCATGGCAGAGCTCCCCAGGGCCCTAAAGTATTTATAACACTTACAGTGTTTCTGCAAGGTGAGCTTTGCTGCTGGATGCCAGAACTGGTGCTCTAAGAGTCAGCCTGAGTTAGCTGCCTCAGACTGCTGGGGAACCTTACTTTTAGGGTGAGATAGAGGTTGGGGGGAGGTGGGGGGAAGCGAATCATGTCTTTCCCTGAGAATCAAAAGCAACACTTTGTAAGGGAGACTTTGTAGGGAGAGCTTCTCCTCATTGTTTGTGATATTCGTCAGACTCATTAACGCTACTTAAGAACAGATGACAAGAGATACAGTTCACAAACCGTAAACATCGTCTGTCATAACTCAGTGAGTTTCAGCAAATCTGCAGAGCTGTGCAATGCTAAGCCGTCGCCACACTTAATGTTTAGAACGCTCCTGTCACCCCCTAAAAATCCCTGTGCCTGCCTATAATCAATGCCTGCTTGAGCCCCAAATCCAGAGAAACTGAAATTAGCAGTTTCTATTTTTTCCCCTCTTAAGGACACTTCATATAAATGGAATCATACAATATATAATCCTTTCTGTCTGCCTTCTTTTATTTACAGCATTTCTGTCATCCTTGAAGCACAGATCAGTAATTCGTCATATTACCATCCATTCCTTCCTCATCTTTCCCTCCTTTTTCTTTCTTTTGGATGAGCAGCAGTCACTATGTTTCTTTTTAACATTTCTGCCCCTTCGTCGATGGACATTTACTTTGTTTTCACTCTGTACCCACTATGAATTATGCTGGTATGAGCATTGTATATAGCTGTAAAAACGTTTCTACTAATATATATCAACAATATGTATAATGGGTCTGTGGCATATTTATACAGGCTCATACAGTATTGTGGCCTTACTTCCTCCTCTTCCTCCTCCCCTGATCTCCTCCTCCTCCCCAACCAGTCCTCCTCCTCCTTTCAGGTCTTGTAAATTGCCGTTTAACTTTTTATTTATTTATTTTATTTATTTAAGTGATTTATCCAGATTACATCTTATTTGTTATCCCCTCACTTGTATCTTCCCATTCCCCCTCCCTCCCTCTTTCATCCTATTCCCCTCCCCTATGTCTGTGACAGAAGGGGACCTTGTCCCCCACTATAAGATCACAGCCTATCAGGTCTCTTCCTGGTAGCCTGCTTACTCTTCCTCCGAGTGTCACCAGGTCTCTCCCCCAAGGGGAAGTGGTCAAATAGGGGGCACCAGAGTTCATGTCCAAGTCAGTCCCTGTTCTCCACACAATTGTGGAGAATGTGGTGCCCATTGGCTAGATCTGGATAGGGGTTCTAGGTTTACTGCATGCATTGTCCTTGGTTGGTACTGTAGTTTGAGCTGATCCGCCTGGGTCCAGATCTGCCAGCCTTAATGTTCTTCTTGTAGGTTTCTAGGACCCTCTGGATCCTTCTATTTCCCCATTCTCCCTTTCCTTTCTCACCTAGAGTCCCAATAGGAAGAATGGATAAAGCAACTGCCATTTAACTTTTAAAGAAGCTAATGACCTACTTCCCAGAGTGGCTGCTCTCCCACTTTCTGTTTCTCCACAGCCCCATCGACACTTGCTCTTGCCTGACATTCTGATGGTGGCAGAAGAAATGATGTCTCACCATGGTTATGTTTGTATTTCTTAATGATTAATCGTGTTGAGCATCTTTTCATGTACCCCTTTGCCATTTACACACGTTCTTGGCTAAATGTCATTTTAAATCTTTTTACTAACTTTTTTATTTTATGAGTTTGTGTGTGGTCTTGAATGCATGTCTGTGTGCCTCGTGGGTTCAGGTGCATCAGAGGCCAGAAGAGTTGTTAGAGCCCATGGAACTGGATTTATAGGTAATTGTGAGCCACCATGCAGATGCTAGGAACTGAACTCAAATCCTCTGCAAGGGCAGCAAGTGCTCTTAACCACTGAGCCATCTGTCTAGTCTCTCTGTAAGCCTTGTAATTTTACAAGTTGGTTTATCTGATTAGCAGCATTTTGCTCAGCCTTTTGGGGCTTGGCCTGACTAGGGGCAGCGAGGGAATGAAGAAAAGACAAGCACAGACAGACACACAGAAATAGCTGTGGTCTTGGAAGGAGAGCCGGAGCATCCCCAAAGGCTCAGCATGCTTTTTATACGCTGCGGTTGAACAGAGAGGTAGAGTGGTTGCATTTAGATAAACAAGGAGGCAGGGTTTGTGGTGTACAGTTGCACCAAGGAGGCCGATTTGGCTCGTCTTAGTAGAAACAGTGTGGATAGGGGAGCAGCCTTCAGGATGTACATATCCTGAGGGAGAGAGCTAGGGTGGACATTTTCTGCACACAACATCAACATTCACACTTGGACACAAAGGAAGCCTTTGATGTTTCCCTGAGTCTAGCCTAGAGAAGGCTCTGCCATTTTCCCCATGGGTCTGAGGTTAGGGTCCTGGACATGGCTGTGCCCATGTCAACAGCACACATGCCCTCAGACCTCATTCATTCAGGATTTCCTCAGCTCCCAACAGTAGTTTTAAAAAAATATATCCTAGGTTTTAAGTCCCTTATTAGACATGTGATTTGCAGATGATATTTTCTCCATGCCATGTTTTTTCACTTTATTAGCGATGACTTTTGAAGCATTGTTTACTTTTGCTGAAGTGTACTCTACCATTTTTTTTTTCCTTTTTGAATCATGCTTAAATTTTAGTGGAAAACACTTTTCCTTCCTGCAGGATCACAAAGACTTTACTCCTGGATTTTCTTTGAAAACGTTCATAATTTTAGCACTTGTATTTTGGGGTGAAATTAATTTCAAGTTAATTTTTTCTATTTGATGTGAGTTTGGTTTTCTGAAGGAGAGATAAACCTGTTTTTTAGGATCCCAAGTGTGGGATCAGAATGGTCTTGTGAGAGAACAGGTGATGTTAATCCACTTGAAGACCAACCACCTCGTGCAGGAGCTTGATTGTTGCCAGCTGAAAAGATCCCATGACCAGACTCTGGGAGGAGATAAATAAATGAGCTGAAAACTGGAAGTGGGGCTTTTGGAGACTTGGGATAGTTTTGGCTGTTCAGCGCTCCACTTCAAGATGCTCTAGAGAGAACTGTTTGAGGGAAGGCTTAAGGGCTCTGGGCTCTTGCTGATGTTCCAGGTTCTGGTTACTCCAGGTTCCAACAAAAGAAATCCTGCTGATTATGCCAGCAAAATTGTTCCTCGAAATGATATCCTTACGGTTTGTTATTGTGTCCGTTAATCCTCTTTTACTATTGTTTTGGTTAGTTGGATTATAAGTGACGTACGCTCAGTTAATAAGTTGTAATAAAATATGTTAGTTTAAAAAATTGAGGCTATAGTTTTTCCATTAAATTTTATACACACATATACCCAATTGTTTCAGTACTTTTTTTCCCCTCAAAGCAGTTACTTTTTCTTCTTTTGAATTGCTTGGTGCTTTTGTTGAGAATAGATTGACCTTAAATATAAGGGTTTTGTTTGTTCATTTGTTTGTTTGTTTTTGTTTTGTAATTCCACTCTTGTTCCATCAGTATACATGTTTTTCTTTCTGGTCAGATGAGGACAGCACTGTCTTTATTATGTAGCTTTGTGGGAAATTTAGCACTCACAAAGCAAAAGTTTGGTTAGGGAGCTAGTTCAGTTGACCTTGAACATATGGGGCGCTGAGTTCAGTTTCTAGAACCCATTTTTTAAAAAATGCCAGTTATGGCTGCACATGTGTTGTCCTAGCATTGGGGGAGCCAGGAAAATAGGTGTTTGGGCCACTGTACAGCCGGCCAAACAACCTGGTGAGCTACAAGCCAGTGAGAGATCCTGTCTTAAAAACAGATGAAAACTCAAAATGTATGGCGCCCAAGTCAGGGTGCCCAAGGTTGTGCTTTGGCTTTCACATCACCACACATACAAGGTGGCAGGGAGGGGAAGGGGGGGTTTTGGGGATATTCTTGGTCTTTCACATTTCTATGTAAATACTAGTATCAGCTTTCTAACTTCTGCAAAACAATCAACTTTATTTGAAGTGTGTGTGCTGCTTCAGCTTACAGATCAATCTGGGGAAACCGTTCCCATGACAACAGCACTGTGCTTCCACTGAATCAAGATGGGTGGGGCCTCAAGTAATTCAGGTCTGCCTTATTTTCCCTCAGTCATGACTTGTAGCTTTTGGTGAATAGGTCCTACAATCAATGTCGTTTTGAGAGTTTGTCCATAGTGTTCTCTCTCTCTCTCTCTCTCTCTCTCTCTCTCTCTCTCTCTCTCTCTCTCTCTCTCTCTCTCTCCCTCTCCCTCTCCCTCTCCCTCTCCCTCTCTCTCTGCTCACCCTATGTGTGGGAGGACCTAGGTTCGATTTCTAGAAAAACCCTTCAACATCACAATTTGGAGGGTGAAGTGCATTGGAATTAGATGAAATTTTGTTCTAGTTCCATTATTTGCCAGCTTTGTGGTCCTGGGACCTGTATTATATGTATTCGAGCCTTGATTTGTCATGTAAAATGGTAGAAACAATTGTCACTGATTAAAAGATGGTTAATAGAAATTGCGTATTAGTGCTCGCTGTACTAATATAGATTGAGTTAGATATCCCTTCTCTCTCCTACTGGAGTTTTAAAATAGCTAGATAGTTTTAAGGAAACCTCACAGTGGGGGGTGCATCCTGATGAGTCAGCCTTAATTGTCAAGTTGACCCACTCTAGAATTGCTTCAAGTGCCTGGACTGGAAGGGCCCATCTCACTGTGGGCAGCACCACCCCTAAGCAGGTAGTCGTAGCTAAGCTGCAGCCTATGTGTGAGCCAGTGAGCGGTCAGCATCCTCTGTGGTCCGTCCTTGGTCAGTGTGAGTGCCTTGCGCCCTGGAACAGTAGCGAGTCCTGCCTTCAGGTGTCTCTCTTGACTTCCCTCCACGACTGGCTGTGACCTGGAAGTGTATGAGGAAACAAACTTTTCCTCTCCTAAGATGCTTTTGCTTGGAGTGTTTTATCACAGCAACATAAAGGACACTAGACTAGAACAAGCTGTTGCCGTCATAACAAGCAACCCACATCCAGAGTCTACCTGAGTCACATGCATTGATTTCTTGTCAGGTCTCCTGGGAGCCGCATGGCAGTGGCTTGGGTAGGCTTTGTTGGGGTGGGTTCTGCAACTCGTGTCTTTTTCACTCCAGGACCCCTCAGCATTTGCGGTTGTGGTGAAGGCAGACATTTTAGAGAGCTGAAGCGCATGTGTATGCGTGCGTGCGTGCGTGCATATGTGCGTGTGCGTGTGCGTGTGCGTGTGCGTGTGTGTGTGAACTTCCTGCTTGGCCATGGTGCATACCACACCCATGGTCACATGGCCAACCTCTAAGCGATTGTGATGGGAACATCCTTTGCCTAAAGGGGAGTGTGGTACAGTAGGAACTTCGTAAACGACTAAGGCAACCTATCTTATCAAGTAAGGATTTTAATAAAGGCATTGTAACCAGGGGTTAATCGTATGCATGGAATATTTTACTCTTTTATCTTTTTCTTTGTCGACTGCAGCTGTCCTGATTTCAGCTTTTCTCATTTAAAACAGAGCTGATGAAAGATAATCTGTTAAATGTGTGAAAAAGTTGACTGTTTTCTTCCCGCCTTTTCTTCTCAGTCACTTGTAATCAATCCATCCTTTCCTTGCTTAAACATTGGCACCCTCCAGGCTTTCCTTGGCCCATTTCGCTCTTGATTTTCCACAGGTGATCTCCCACAGAATTGTGGCTGCAGTTAGCTGCTCTCTAATGATTATTTCATCATTTTCACCTTAGATGGCTTAGAGTCCTAGAGCATACAACCAGTTGTCTACCCAATAGCTCTGCTATGATGTCCCTGTGAGTCTAAGTCTAAAAAAAAAAAAAAAAGTTCTGGCCACCCTAGGTTCCTTCTAGGACCAGACCATCTAGTCAGTTGTACATATGGAACACCTGGATCTCATTTGGCCTCCTCCCTTATGCTTCTCTTTAATTTATGATTATTGTTGTTATTGTTTTACTTTACCTGTATGGGTATTTTGTCTGGCTGTGCAGCACGTGTGTGCAGTGCCTGTGGGGGCCAGAAGAGGGTGCTGGATCCACCGGAACTGGAACTGGAGTTATAGACTGTGGATTGTAAGTCTCTGTGTGAGTACTTGGAACCCAACCCAGGTCCTCTAGAAAAGCAGCCAGTGCACTTAGCTGCTGAGCTCTGTCTCCATTTCCTTTCCTTACTCTCTCTCCTCTGTCTTCTTCCACCAGCTTTCCCATTTGGTTGTTGCTTTGTTGGGGGTAGGGGCACTGCATATATATATATATCTCCATAAAAATTAAAACAATTCAAGCTTGTCAACATCTCACCGAAGCCTGAGACTCTTCAATGACTTTCCACAGTTTATAGGATACAGATCAAATCTTTTCCATAACACGATCCAGTGTTTTTCTGCCTCTATTTTTGTACAACTGTCTCACTGCCTATATTATAGCTATAATGTTCTCTTTTCTTAAACCGTTGAGTGTGCCATGCTCCTCCCTGGCCCTATACCTTAGGGCTTTGCACATGATTCCCTGTTTGGAAAGTTCTCACCCTGACCTCCACCGCTGATGCTTTAGCTCAGATGTCTCTTTCCTGGGGAAGTCCTCTCCAGGCTCGGAGGTTTTTGCCTTTGTTTTGTGGTCTAAAAAGCTCATGTGTATAATAGTATATTGCATATTATGCTAGCATCTCCTTATGTGACTCTTCACTGGAGCTTCAAGGTCATAGGGAAGGTTCTGTCTCATTCTCAAAAAAAAAAGTCATTAAGAAGTTAGCATGTGATTATTGTATAAATTATGGGGTATAGTATAATATTTCAATAAATATATAAAAGAACAATAAGATTAATGTAACTGGCATATCCATAATTTGAAACTCCTAATAAAAATGCTGTGTGTGTGAATGTGTTTGTGTGCATCTGTATGTATATATACATTTGTGTGCATCTGTATGTATATGTTTGTGTGTCTCTATGTATATATGTTTGTGTATGTCTGTATGTATATCTGATATGTATGTGTTTATGTGTCTATGTATGTATATATGCATTTGTGTGTCTCTGTATGTACAATGTTTGTATACATCTGTATATATATATGTGTTTGTACGTATATATGTTTGTGTGTGTCTGTATGTATATGCATTTGTGTGCATCTGTATGTATATGTGTTTGTGTGTCTATATGTATATATGTGTTTTATGTGTCTGTATGTATATATATGTTTGTGTGTGTCTGTTTGTGTGCATCTGTATGTATATGTGTTTGTGTGCATCTGTATGTATGTGTTTGTGTGTTTGTATGTATATATGTTTGTGTCTGTACGTTTATATGTGTTTGGGTGTGTCTGTATGTATATAAGTGTTTGTGAGCATCTGTAAGTATATATGTGTTTGTGTGCTTGTCTGTGGAAGCCATAGGCTGTCTCTTGTATCTTTCTCTATTGCTTTCTACCCTATTTATGTAGTGACAGGGTTGCTCACTGAACCTGTCTCACCACTGGGGCTCACCATCTCAGCTAGATCAGAAGGCCAGATAGCTCCCTGATGATCCCGTCCCACCCTGTTAGTGCTCGGTCCCTATGCACACGTGTGTGCTGTGTGCTGGTTTTTACACGGGTGCTGGGATCTCTACTCAGGGCCTTATGTTTGCATGGCAAGCACTTCCCTCTCCCCCTGCCCCCCCCCCCCAGAAATCTCCTCAGACCCCAAATAATGTTTCTTAATAGAAATTCTTCAGTCTTAAGTGGTATAAAAACCCACTAAAACTGAGAGAAACCAACGTTCTCGGCTGGAGAACCAACGTTCTTTTGTCTTGAATTTCATATTCACAGGCGTGGAAGATGGAAGGCAGAAGCGATTTCAGAGTTCTTGAGCAAACCTTTGCCTAGAGGAGTGAAATGGTGCTCTTGCCCGATGTTCTGGAGCTGAGCGAGCCTGATGCTTCCATGGTGCGTACGAAAGAGGGGACTTGGACTGGGGTGCTGGGAAGGCTCATTATCTCCTCAAAGCCACCATTTTTTTTGAGGACCTATGGATTATATTTCCCCTTCACACAAAGAATCTCTCAACTGTAGCATCACAGACTGAGTCCAGCCCCTACTTGCACTTGAGGGAAAATGAACATGACAGAGATTAGGATGTACTCAGGCTCACACAGCTCCAGATGGAATGCCCATGTCAGTACTGCCACTGCTCACTGTGGTAAATTTCTTCCTGCTTGCGTTGGGTGGGGGCAGGGGGTTAAGGCTAGATTAGCCTAAGGAGATTTCCATTGCGAACTGGTAATCCGGAGAAGCTTCTTAGTGGGAGGCTCCCAGGGTTCTGGAGCCTCTCAGGGTTCAGCCAATTGCTGGCTTTATGTGCCAAGGTCTAGGGAGACTGGCAAGGAGCTGCTAGTTTGTGCCCTGGCCTTTCCCAACTTCAGAAGGAGGAAAATTAAGAATTACAAAATATCAGCAATTTCTGAGGGAGGTCGGATCAAAGGGACAACAGGCCGGGTTTACTGAATGCTAATTGGGAATGAGCTCAGAGTAGCTAAAATGGGTTCAGGGAGTGACAGGCAGTTAGTTACCAGGGGCATACCTGCATGTTTTGTTCCTATTTGTTAACCTCTTGGCCTAAATAATTGGTCTGCTTAAGAAGCCAACAGGCCCGCTTCCTGTCCTTTCATCGTTCGGCTCTTATCAAACACTCAGCTTTGCCCTGCAGCATCCCACACTCTCAGCGGTTCTTCAGAGCTCAGAGCTGATGACCAGGGCACCATCTCCACCATCTGGCTCCTTGCAAAGAACACATAATCCTGTTAAAGCCTTAATGATCTGCTTGACATTTTTTTTCTAACATTAATTTTTATAGGTGCTTTGTGCCAAATCTATAGTTTTTTGTTTTTTTTTTTTAACTTGAATGGTAGGGGACAGCAGTTAGAAGCTAGGAGGGGGTGAGATTAGGAGCTTATAAAATCAAATTTGGAAAACATAGTTTATTAATTTCTCTGACGAGAGAGAGAGAGAGAGAGAGAGAGAGAGAGAGAGAGAGAGAGAGAATATCAAACACGGTTGGTTATCAGGAAGACCTGGGTGATGAAATTTCAGTTCTGCTAAGCACTCATCAGTTGAAGTGGGACATCTGGTGTGAATCTCCCCCTTGTCTTATCCTCTTATCTACAGAGTAAGGTGGGGCGCTGGTGTCTTTCCAGCTGTGTGCCACCAAGACCTACAGTTAACATTCTGCTCAGCTTCATTCCAAGACGCCATATTGCACAGGTGTTAGATGTCATTCAGCCAGCATACCCATCAGCCCATATAGCGAAGTTTTTCTGACCTAATAAGACTAATTTGACACCTCTTCATGTTTGTGCATGTGGAGGGTGTGTGTGTGTTTATGTGTGAACATTCATGCCCATGTATATGAAGACCAGATAGCAGAGAGAGAGAGAGAGAGAGAGAGAGAGAGAGAGAGAGAGAGAGAGAGAGAGAGACTGTGCACCTGCTTATTTCTTTAGGGATGGAATGTTAATGATGCCAGAGCTCACTGATGTTTTGCTAGCCTAGTTACCTGCAGTCCTGCCCACATCTGTCCTGGGGTTGCAGGCATGAGCAGCCACACCCATCTTTTTTATGTGGGTGTTGGGCATCCAAATGCAGGTCCACCTGCTCCTGTAACAAGTATTCTGATACACTGAGCCATCTTCCCAACCCCAACACTCCTTGTTTTAATGTGCATTTCTTTGGTTTCTGATGAGAGCAAATACATCTTTGTGTGCTTGCTGTAATTGTTTCTTTTTAAAAATTTTTTATTATTAATTTATTCTTGTTACATCTCAATGGTTATCCCATCCCTTGTATCCTCCCATTCTTCCCTCCCTCCCATTTTCCCCTTATTCCCCTCCCCTATGACTGTTGCTTAGGGGGATTACCTCCCCCTATATATGCTCATAGGGTATCAAGTCTCTTCTCAGTAACCTGCTGTCCTTCCTCTGAGTGCTACCAGGTCTCCCCCTTCATGGGACATGGTCAAATGTGAGGCACCAGAGTACGTGAGAAAGTCATATCCCACTCTCCACTCAAGTGTGGAGACTGTTCTGCCCATTGGCTAGATCTGGGTAGGGGTTTAAGGTTTACCGCCTGTATTGTCCTTGGCTGGTGCCTTAGTTTGAGCGGGACCCCTGGGCCCAAATCTGCCTATCATAATGTTCTACTTGTAGGTTTCTAGGTAATTGTTTCTATTCCTGTTTCTGTTAGAGTTCTCTATTTTCCTTTCGGTTTTTAGCAGGCTCTTGAACATTCTGGATATTATCCATAGGTTAGAATTAGAGGTGACCTTGTAAATATATAAATTCCTAATTACCTTATTTGAGAAGACGGTACCCAAACAATGAAGCTTATATACAGAAAAAAAGCTGTAGCTTGAGCTCAGAGCTCTCTGTGCCGACGTGGCTCTCCTGGACTGACTTTGTAGACCATGCTGGTCTTGAACTCACAGTGATCCGCCTGCCTCTGCCTCTTCTTATGAACTGGAGGCCTTTTAGTAAGGCAGGAACTGCACTAAGCAGTAAGCCGGAATGGTTGGGCATTGCTGCACCCTCCCCCTCCCCCCTCCATTATTCTTTCGAGGAAGAAGGGCCACTTGGCTTGACTAGTTGGTTGAGGCCAACTCTGAACCAAAGAAGCTCTTGCAGTCTCACTATCTTCTCAGACAAGCCTTTCTCACAAACTGAAGACCACCACAGAATGTGCACTAATACCTACCGCTCGTGAAGACTTAAAAGGACTGAGACCTGAAGAGCCCTGGTGCAGATGGGCTGTGGGCTTTCCTTGGGGAAACTGAAGAAATACAGTTTTATAAGCTGCCTGGTCAATCTTCTGTCCCCGCCCCCCTAGTGACGTCCATTCATCTTCAAGCTGCCAACAGAGCTATCGGTGTTGTCCGCCCACCTACCTTCATTGTGCTTCCATGCTTTCGCCCTTAACATCCCCTGACATGCTTCCTCCTGTGCAAACCTGTGATCTTCTCAAGATCTAAGTCAAATGTGGCCTCCTGTACAAAATACCCCATTGACTTTTCTGGGACTCAAGTTCAGGGGCCAAGTGCCAGTGAGGTACAGTGGGTGGTGTGAGCACGGGCACACTATCCTTTGGAGTCATAATGGATGCCCCGGGGGATGGTGGGTAAAGATTCCTCTTGGAAGAAGACAGAAATTTCTAGACCAGGTCATCTGTTTGTTTTATTTTTTAAACATGCATTTGTATCAAATATACATGCACATCTTTATTTAGAAAGTAGTAGCTGTACACCAGTGGCTATGAAAGCAGCAGTCTCCTATCCTGGTTGCATGCCTCTCCCTCCTGAGAGACGGACACTTGAGACCCACCGGAGTGATGATGTCTCCAAAAGATACACTTACATTGCTCCTACTTGCCGTTCCAGTTTCAGATGCTTGGAGGGAGCAGTTAACTGGGTCTTGCTCCAGTCCTGGGTCTTCCCCACACATCCCTTCCTCTTCTCCATGTTTTATGGATTATCCAGGTGTTTGCATTTATTTTGGCCTCCAGGACACTGTGATACTCTTAGTGACTCCTGCTGCCAGCCACCCGGCAGTCCAAGTCTGAACTTTAAGCACCCCGTTTTTCCCCCCTAACCTTCCCTCCAAACGTTCTTCCCTGACTTCATGCTTAGCCACTCATCACACTCTGTAACTGTGTTTCTGATCTTCCTTGTAAAATGTATCCAATTCTCTTTGCCTCCATGTCTACTGCCCTAGTTCGCGTCCCCTTATCTTCCTCCGTGGGGAAGAAGCAGCGCTGCTGTTCTCCTGCCTTTTCATCTCCTCTGATAGTCAGGATAAGTGTATTTGTTTTCCCCCTCTTCCTCCTCTTTTTACAATGATGGGGATTAAACCCAGGACCTCAAGTATGCCTGGCAAATGTTCCAGCCCCAGAATGAACTCTCTAAAGCACAAAAAAAAAAAAAAAAAAAAAAAAAAAAAATCAGGTATCATTGTGTGAATAAAATTCTTGAGTGTAGTTTTTTGTTCTCATAGCATTTTGTCATCCTGGCACATACTTTTCCTTACAGTAAGATTGGGGCAGCCATGTTAAAATAAACAAACAAACAAACAAACAAGCAAAAAAAAAAAAAACTAGTGGAAGTTACATGTATCATTAACTGCTTAGGCCCAGAAACATACCTATTACATTTATTTTCTTTTTTTCCGGGCCTCATGTTTTAGGTTCTTGTAGCTAGAGAATGGAGGAGAGGCAGCCCCGCCCACATGATTTTACACAAGTGAGGAAGAAGTGTGCCAATCCAGTGATGCCTCGGTGTTCTCTGTAGTGCAGTACAGATCCTGACAAACCCCTGCCTTACATAAGCTCCCTGTGAGGCCCTTAGGGATCTGGCTGTATCTTCTTCTCTAGCATTGAGTCTCTTCTTTCCCTTAGACTGTGTATTTTAGCCACAATGATGTGCTCGGCCCGTTCTCACCCCACAGCCTTTGTGTGTGCAGTTCTTGTTTAGAAAGCCTTCTGGTCCCTGCTTTGCCACTTTGGATAATCCTACCTCCACCTGTAAGCCACAGCTTAGAAGTTTCTTTCTGGGAAGTTTCTAGCATTCCCCACTGCATATGGGTTTGTGTGTGTGTGTGTATGTGCCCTTGCGTTCCTTCTAACTGGGTATGCGTCTGCCCCTCGTGTGTTCCTTGTATGCCTACATCTCTGCGTTCTGCTGACTTTTCTCTCCACCGAGAAGTACTGGAACCCTCATCCCCTGTGGCCTTCTCAGGGGGCCCAGCAGATCAGGTGCTATGTCCAGTCTGTGTCATGATCTTCATGGAGAAGCTACTGTGAAAAACTGCAGTCCCATTTCTTCTGTCAAGACTTTCTTGGTAACTTAAATTTCTGAGATAGTATTGATTAATAGGTTGGTGATGGGGTGAGTGTGATCAAAATACATGGTATGAAATTGTCAAAGGATTAATAAAAACACTGAAAAATACCTTGGAGAAAACTACATATAATCTGATAGAGTTGGTTTGACATCTGGCCTTGTTATCTATGTAACATGTAACAAGCAATTTTACCTCTTAAGCCTTAATTTTATACTCTAATTGAGTAATGCTGACATCATAACATTATAATGATTTAATATATGTTTTAATATATAATGATTTAATAATATGTGTGTATGTGTATACAAACACTTAAAATAATGTTTTGCTTCTAGAACTATCTAATATATGCTAGATATAGTTACTATATAGTTAGACCATTATAATAAAAATGGTCTAAATGCCAGTGTGGTATTCTGTTTTGGATCATAGAATAAGAACATGCTATTAGGAGAAACCTAGTAAACTCCAGATAAGTCTGAAGTTTAATTAAGAGTCACAGTCCAGCCAGGTGGTGGTGGTACATGCCTTTAATCTAAGCACTGGGGAGGCAGAGGCAGGCAGATCTCTGGGTTCAAGCCCAGCTTGATATATACAGAGTGAGTTCCAGCATATCCAGGGCCACTCAGAGAAACCCTGTCATGAAAAGCAAAGCAAAGTAGAGCTAAACAAAACAAAACAATTCCAGTGTGCTTGTGAGTTTTGAAAAATATCCCATTGTAATATGAGGTGGCATTACTGGAAGCTGGGTACATATGGAAACTTTCATTGCAAGTTCTCTGCAAATCTGAAGTTATTCCACAACATAAATATTTATTAAGATAGACTCTCATGATTGACATTTTATTTTATTCTCACAATTGGCCTAGGTGGCGAGTACTGTGACTTCTGTCATATACAAAGGAAGAAACAGAGATACCACACAGAAGTGCAATCACTCATTCATGATCACGACACTAATGCTCATTGAGCCCGTGCCTTGTATGAGGCACTGGCATACGTACTGTGTAAGCAGAGAACAGAGGCCTGTGAGAGAAGATGGTCTCCGCACTTCAAATCAACAATGAGTGGGAAGCCTCAGTTCTTCCCTCTCAGTTAACTATTATAGTAGTTAAATAAAAACTGGGCATGGGATGGCAGCTTCTCATTCAAAATCCATGCTCTAAATCAAGTGCACTACACAAATGGAGGCAAAGTGCTGATCAGAGGTAAGGATGGGTCTGGTTGGGACTTTAGAGACCTTCATGGATGGGGATTGTCATCAGAGCCTTCACCAGGAATGTGATTTGATCTGGGGAGCAAGCAAAGGCAAACCTGGAAATGTGTCTCTGGACCTGTGCTGAGCTTCCCTTCTCTTCTCCCTCATCTGTTTGTATGATTTGATCTGGGGAGCAAGCAAAGGCAAACCTGGAAATGCGTCTCTGGACCTGTGCTGAGCTGCCCTTCTCCCTCATCTGTTTGTATGTGCAGCCCTGATGGCGGGACCACAGCTGTGTACACGTCTCTGCTCTGCCGAGCACTTTCAGGCAGGACGGTGGCTCACAGCACAGAGTGTTGTTTTGGGGTCAGACAGCCAGCAGTTAACAATTGCTTTGCTTCTTACCACATTTGTTCAAACTTGAGTCTGCTACTGTGTGGCTGGGTACCTCAGAAACACAGGAGTCACATTGAACACTTGACCTGGCTGTTGTGAGAATTAACCTAGTGGGTGAAATGTGCACAAAGCTGGTTACTTTGTCAATAGTGACATCTCCCTGTACCTCATACTTCTGTTTGGCCAAGCAAGGTATTGTAACTTAGTAACTATATGTAACTATATTAGATGAGGAACCTTTGGTTATATTGCTAAGTATTTGCTAGGGAGATGGCTTCATGGAAAAGCGAGAATGTGGACTCCAGTGGTTAAATACGCCCAGGCCACAGCCTCTCACTGGCAGGTTATACCAATATCATTGGATTGTTGAGATGATTATGGGATAACATGTGAAGATAACATAGCCACACAGGGCTTTTGGCTTCCCTCCAGATCATTTAGTCTTTGAGAAAGACTTTGAGAAACACTTCGATTTTTTTTTCTCCTCTCTCCAGCATTTTCTTTTGAGTCATAGTAATTAAATCTAAGTCTGCTTGTTTTCAGGGTGGGTTTCCTGGCTATTCAGATGAATCCAGCAACTTTCTTGGACTTTGTTTTACTCCGTCCTGCTGAGGTCAAGGAAGTGTGCTGGTGGAGCAGGAAGGGACCAGCCTTCTGAAATGACCACCAAATATTTTATTCTATTTATTTTACCGGGAGGCTTCAGTCTCTAAGAGAGCAGAGGCAAGAGAGAGAAGAGAGCAGGGGAGCCAGACCAGGAAGGCACAAGTGGTAGTGATCTCTGACAGCTAGGTCAGATAAGGGACCGACCCTGGCTGAATTGAGTGTTGCTTCGAAAAATCTGGTGGGTGACCCTAATCCCATACTCATCCTCCATATCATCCCCACTGGACTTCCGGTGGGCATTCTGGTACAGCACGGCACACACACCTGTGAGCCAGGCAGCCACAGTGCCCGCAGAGAAGATGCAGAAGCCGATGAGCAGAAGAAAGATGTAGTCTTGCTGGTCCAGGTGTGTGATGCACATGTACTGGAGTGGGTTCCCCACCCGTGTGATGGGCCACCCTGCCAGCTCCTTGGGCTCCTCACATATGGCATCCTGATCATCTAGGAAGAGAAACACAGCAGGTAGTGTGCCGAAATGGCAGGATCCGTGCCCTAAGCCAAAGGGAAGGAGTATCTGGAATTCACCGCTCAGAGTGTGGCCTATGAGCCACCAGCACACAGGTGTCACCTAGACTTTGTTAGGAATGCAGAATCTCAGGCCCACACTGAGCGATCTGAATTATCTGCTTTGCAACAACAGGGCTCCAGTCTAAACCGTCCGTTGCTAGGAGGTCCTGCAGATTTTGGCAGGGCACCTCACCTTCCTCTCTGAGTCCTGCTTTCCCACCTTATAAGCACAAACCACGATATGTAGGAAGTTGGTTAAATTCCCTACGTTTCCATTTCCATGTTTACAAAATGAAGATGAGAATATATGTGCAGCAAGATGGTTGTAAGCATCACTTGAGATAAAATGTATGCACTAAAAGCTAACAAAAGAGTAGTTCCGATTATGACAGCGAGAAGGCAGGCGACCGTGCCAGCTGTGCACAATGCTTGGAGCACGTACCCTCAGCTCTGTGTTTTTCTGACTCTGAAATCCACCATGCTGAGGATGGGTGCATGTAGAGGTACCCAGGTGAATACGCGGGATATGATGAATAAATAAGCTTCAGTCCACGGCCAAGGCCAGGCTTGGCAGTGGCCACAGTCACAGTCGCAACCCCACTTTTCTAAGCTTCCAGTCCACACGTTTTATCTTACGTAGTGCTTACAACCATTTTGATGCATATAACATTTTCATCTTTATTTGGTAAACGAGGAAACGGAGACTTAGGAAGTTTCATGACACACAGGTTCTAGGTAGCCCAAAGGGTCTTGCCAGGAGACTGAAGACAGGAAACTAGGACTGAGCTGTTCCAAGGAGTGTAGACATGGGAGTTATAACCAAAGGACGTTAACAGAGACTCTCCCTTTAGCTTTGGGGTAGAAGCTATGCAACTAGGTGGTGGCATCAACATCCTTGGTGACAAGGAGTTTAGGCAAGTAGGTTTGGCTAGGAAATCCTAACAGGAGCTGGCAGCAGGAGAACCATAGAGTTGGCTGGAAGGAGGCCAGGTAGGTTTGGGTGCCTGAACAGAACAGTAGGAGGGAGATGTTTACTGCCACTTCCTTCTGTGTCAGTGCTCCAGTAGGAAAGTTACAGCTGGGATGTCAGCAGGAAGTGGTCCTGCAGATGGGATGCTGGCAGAGGTTGTAAACCTACAAGGAGAAGCCAGTGCAAAGACTGGGCCACGTTCATGGTTTTCAGTGATCACTGAGGACAGGAGAGGAAGCCATTCCTCTCTAGATTGAGTGTGGCCAGGTGTCCCTGTGGGCCACCCTGCTCCAACTGCTGCAGCATTCATGTAGAGAGAAAGAAGCTGTCTTTCTCTCTCTCGGAAACACGGTCATGCCTTGGCCTAACTGAAGGCTTCCTGGTCTCTGCCTGAGAGTTCAAGAATGGAGGCCAGGCGGTGGTGCCGCACACCTTTAATCCCAGCACAGGAGGCAGGGGCAGGCGGAGCTCTGTGAGTTCAAGGCCAGCCTGGTCTACAAAGTAAGTCCAGGATAGCCAGGGCTACACAGAGAAATCTTGTCTCAAAAAATCAGAAGAAAAAAAATGGAGCTGCTGAAGTTTTTCCAGGATTCTATCTAGACAAGTTTCCCAGGTCACCTGCTCAAACTGCCAGCGACATATCCAAAGACAGACAGATTTGAAAAAGGAAAAACGTGGGATTCTGAGGGTCGGAGCTGTGTCTAGGGGTTTATCTCATTCTATTTTTAAAAAAGATTTGGCTTTCAAATTGGGGCTTGGGTGGCAGAGATGAGACTAAACATTAAACACACACTTCCCCATTTCAGAGCATTAACTTTGAAAGGAGCAATTAGGCAGTGATTTTAATGCATTGTTAGGCTGCTGTGCGGGTGAGGGATGTGGGTGGCTCTGTTGGGAGGGGGGGTCTGGGCTTTCCTACAGCTTCCATCGCTCCCCTTCCCCCATCACATCACTGTCAAGGTTGAGTTTCTCTGCCAGTATCCCTGATCTATGCTTCCAAGTTTACCAGCTAGGGTCCATTTCACACACAGATGCCGGATTGCCTCCCACAGTTTTAATTTTTCTTCCAAACACATGATTTAAAAGGCTCCTGTGATTCCTACTGTGGGCCTCAGAATAACACCCACAGTGCCTGTCCTGGCTCTCAGCACCTGCCCCCTTCAGGTTTTCTTCTTGCAGCACTCCTGATAGCTCCCCTTTGCACTAAATGGCTCACCCCTTGCTCACATCTTGTGCTGGTCCTCATCTGTTGCTAGCTGTGTCATGCAACTCACGGCACCAAGAGCCTCTTTTTTCTGTCTATGCCTGATCAAGTTCTCCCCATTTTGTAAAAGGTAACCTTAAAGCCTCTCTACTCCTAAAAGGCCTTCTCCAGACATCTGTCCTTATAGGTCAAAGGACATTCCATTGTTCCCCTCCTGAACTCATCCACAGCCTTGCCTTGTAGCATTATAATGCGCCTGCCATAGTCTACCCTGTGTGTGATGCTTATTTACAATGGCTACAAGAGGGAGTTTTAGCTCCTGAAGGTCTAAAGTATATCTGCTCAATACTCTTATTAATAAGAGCTATTATTCACTGCTATCTGAATTTGGGTAATTTTTTAAAAGTAATTTTTTTTACATGAAAAACATTTTTATTGGATCCTTGTGAATTTCACATCATGCACCCCAATCCCACTCATCTCCCCCTCCTCTCATACCTACCCTCCACCCTTGCAACCTCCTCATCAACAGAGGGGGAAAAATCTCTTTGTGGAAGCTGTAGTGTGTCACAGTGTGCCCCACAGTGTACCCTTTTGTCCACACTTCTTTGCTTGCAAACGCTCATTGCAATGGCTCGATGGTATGGTACGAGGCCTCTGGATTCTGCTATTCTATCAATACTGGAACCTCACCGGGATTCTGGGATATCCTGTTATTGCCCTGTGTCATGGAGATCCTGAAGTTTTGGATCTATAGGGCTGGTCCTTTCATCCACTCCAGCCGTTCATCAATGGGGTTTATGTTAGGGGGTGGATTGCCTCAAAGCCCTGGATCTGGGCCTAAGAGGTATCTGAGCTTGTCAGCCCAGCAGCAACCCCTGCAAACAAGGCCAGTTCTACCCTGCTGCCCGAGCAAAGTACAGGGCCTGCTTTCCCAAGGCTGCAGCGGGTGAGGAACAGAGCTAGTTCTCCTGCTATTATGACCTCATTGGAGCCAGCTCTCCTGCTTTCTCACTGCCTGGGTAGCAAGGGCAAAAGGTTGGGGGGCGGGGAGTCTCTCCCTTGCCGATGCCACAGCACATCAGACAAAAGGCACAGCTGACTTTCCTACACTAACACCCTTGGGGCCAGCTCACCCACAAACCCCACATCCAGAGCCAGCTCTATTGTGCTGCCCAGGTGAGCTTCAGGGCCTCTTCTTCTAAGTGCTGCAATAGGTGAGGGGCAGAGACAGCTCTCTAGCTCTCCTGCCTGCTGTAAGTGGCAAGGGGGAAGAGGTGGCATCTCTCTCTTGCCCATGTCACCTCATGGCAGACAAGAGACAGGGCCACCTCTCTTACGCTCACAACCTCTGGGAATCTCATCTGAATCCTCACCACCATGGCTAGCTCTACCGTGCTTCCCAGTGAGGTACATGGTGTGCTGCAGCTGGTGAGAGGCAGGGCCAGCTCTCCTGTTCTCATGATCCCAGGGCCAAGTCTCCTGCCTGCCCTAGGCTGTGAAGGGTAAGTGGTGGGTAATATTGCTCCCTTGTCCAGGCTACTACAAGTGGTACGGCCAGCTCTCCCATGCTCATATCCTTGGGATGGCTCACCTGCAACCTGCAATATGGGGGCCACTCTCCTGAGTACTGCAGTGGGCTAGATGAGGAGACAGCTCTCTTGTTCTCACAGTCACAGGGCCAGCTCTCCCATGATGCCCAGGTGAAGGGTGGGACCAGTTCTGCACAGCCTTCAGACATCAACATGTTCCTGGCCGGCAGCCCAGACTAGGGGCATCTGCCTGGCTTTTGGTGGTAATAGACCATTGCTACTGCAGGGCCATGGACCCAGATGTGGTCCCTGGTGGCAGCAAAGGCCAGGACCCCACCACGGTCCCAGGTGGCATCACTATCTACTCACATCAGGGTGTTCCTTACTACCCCAAGTTTCCAGTTCTGCCTCTGTTTATTGTGTCCACATCCTTCTGTTTCTCTTTCTCCTCCATTTCTATACCATTTACTTGCTCCTCTTAGTGGTGCCCAGGGTCTCTTCATGTCTGGGGTCACCTCAGGAGTTGTCTGAGGAAAGTTATGCCCTGCCTGTACATTATGGCAGCAGGCAGGGGTCACCCTGGACATGGTCTGCCTGCCTAGGCCTGAGCAGTGCTGGGCTGGTGGTCATCTCAGGCTAGCTCCCTGTCCAAGCCCATGGCAGTGATCTGGTGGTCTTATTGGATTCTCTCCTTTCCCAGGCCCACCCAAGTGGCCTCATGCTAGAGTCCTCTGCCTGTAGCTCACTCTCAATCAGGGTCCATGGTCTTGGTGGGATTCTTCTACTCTCTGGTTTGCTCTCTGCCCTAGGAACCAGTCTGGGCCTGTGTGGCACCAGAATGGTGGTCGTCTCAGGTTCACTTTTTTTCAGAGAGTGTCAGGCTGCTAATGATTCAGATGTTCACAGGTCAGAACGTGGAGTGTAGGCAAAGCCCTCTCTCCTCTCTGCCACCTAATCATGCACATATGACACAGCAGCCACATCTGTAATACCTTGAGGGACAGGAGGTTTTCTTCTTCTTCTTCTTCTTCTTCTTCTTCTTCTTCTTCTTCTTCTTCTTCTTCTTCTTCTTCTTCTTCTTTTTTAGTAATTTTTAAGGACAACTAGATTGTAGTTAAATGCCTTGAGGGACAGGAGGTTTTCTTTCTTTCTTTCTTTCTTTCTTTAAAGTAATTTTTAAGGACAACTGGATTCTAGTTAAATTCTACTGTGGTTAGACACTTGTGTCATTTTGAAAATCCTGTTAAAGTTTTTGTTTTGTTATTTTGATAATTTGCTTTATGGCCTAGCAACAGGCCAATTTTAGTAAATTTTTTTGTTCTTAAAATATGTATTTTATCTTTGTTTAGTACATTGCTCTGTTTAACATCCCTTAGATTGCAGTATTATAGAGACTATATCCTTGCTGACTTTTTTTTTTTTTTAAGAAAAAGATTTATTTATTTATATACTATCCATACAATAGTCTGCCTGCATGTGTGCCTACAGGCCAGAAGAGGGCACAAGATCTCATTATAGATGGCTATGAGCCCCCATATGGTTGCTGGGAATTGAACTCAGGACCTTTGGAAGAACAACCTGTGCTCTTAACCTCTGATCCACCTCTCCAGCCTCTGTTGCTGACTTATAATTTTAATTAAATTTTAGCTTTGTGTGTATGTGTATGAGTGTGTGTGTGTGTGTGTGTGTGTGTGTGTGTGTGTGTGTGTGAATGTGTGTGTGTGTGTGAATGTGTGTGTATGAGGCCAGAGGTTGATATATTCTGTTAATCCCCACCTTGAATATTTTGAGACAGGGTCTCTCACTGACCCTGGAACTCACTGTTTTGGTTAGATTGGCTGCCAACAAGCTCCAGGAACCCACCTATCCCATCTTCCAGGGCTGGGTTATGGAAATGTGTGGCCATGTCTGGCTTTTAACATGGCTGCAGGGGAATCCAATCTCAGGTCCCTATGCCTGAGTGGTGAACCCTTTACCCACGAGTCATATCTCAGTCTCCCTTGCTGACTATAATCTATAAACGCAGATGGTCTCTCAGTTCTTGTTAGTCTATTGGTTGTTTATTCCCGAGGGAAGGAATTTTACTTTTTCTAGACACAGTCTAACTCAAAACCTGAATGTAAAAGTCACCATTCCATATCGTTGTCATATTTTAACCTATGTCAAAAAGACACGTAGGAAGTTATAACTGCTGCCTTGCAGGTGTTGACTAACAGCTCTTGCAGCCGGTAAAGCCTCTTGCTGTAAGGAGTACCTTCTCCATGGTGTGGCTGGATTGAATTCCTCTGGCCAGTGTTTGCATTGTTTATCTTTCCCCAGTCCATTAGTGTCCAATTTGCCTACACTTAAGGTATGTTTTGTGAGCAACTTATAGCTGGGCTATTCCCCCACCCAAGCTAGTAGTAAAACCTTCTGTTGTCAGTCCATCGACAATTTGTATCTAGTAACTTGTTACTTGTTTTGCATTTATTTCATGTCCAATTTCTTCATCTTTTTCATTCTTGTCTATTATTTAAATCCATTTTCTTAGCTTGTTGGTGATATTCTGTTTTTAGAGTCTGATTTGGTGACTTCAGAGATTTTATATATATATACACCTGTGGACTGATAGTGGAGTGTTTGGTGTGTGTTAGGTATCTCATGGAACATTTATAAAATTTAGCTATAAAACTTACTCTGAACCAGCTTGGGGGATGGTTTTAAATATTGCCAGCTAGGGAATGAATAAATAGCATATATATATATATTCTTCCATCTTAGATAGGACTGTTCTGTGTTGTGACCAACTCCAAGGGGCTCCATTCACATTACAGATGTGTGCCTAGGTCCCCTGATGCCCCTTCTTTCAGTACGACTCTAGTGGGCCCAGAGCATCTGCTCCAGTTAAAACTCCCAGGCACAATTACAGATGTTAATAATGTTTAACTACTTGCAAATGGTTCCCAAGGAAACATAAACTATCACCTTGTTTATTTCTGCACACAGCATCTTATTCATAGGCAGTAAACAGGTCCTCCAGAACCAGGTGTATGCAGGAAGCGGGCAGTCTGTGCTTCAGAACCATGTTTTAGTTATAAAAAGCTATGAGGCCTCTCTTTGAGCTCAGGGTTCCTTCTAAGGGGAACCTTACCTTGGTCTGTAGAAAAGAGTATGATTCTGGGCAAGGGTTACACTCCAGATGCCCAGACATTTTGTGTGGAAGGAACCAGGCCACATGCAGGTTTCCATGAGCACCCATCCCAACTGTGTGTGTGCTCAGGGAATGAACTATCTGGGCTTTGATGGGGGGGGGCGGGTGAACCTCAAGATGGCGGCCAGGGTACAAGGAGAGGATGGAATCTGAGGACGTCCTTGCAGTGACATCTCCATCATTTTCTCTTTTCTTTTCCTCCTAGTATCTCTTTTTTTTTATTTTCCTGCAGTATTTAGGATTCAATGTAGGGCCTAGTGAATACCAGGTAACACTTTTCACTGAGCCTCCCAAGTAACTGGCAAGGTAGGCAAGCCCCGTGAGGTCTGGCTCAAACTCCAATTTTTGTTGGCTTACATGTTTTGCCCAGGGCTTCTTAGCCCTCTTTGCCCCATGTCTTTGGCCTGTCATTTAGAACAGGCTCCCTAGGTGGAAACTGAAGAAAACAACTCGCTATGATATCCTTCCAAGCAATGGATAAATCTCCAGAGGAGATGACTCCCTAGGAAGGAATCTATGTCCAACACCAAAGCCAACTGGTGAGCAAGGCCTTCACCATGTTCGCATGAACCTTTTTATTCCCTACGGGGGTCGACTTTTGCTTACTGGGAACTCCATTTCTTCATCATCTAGCTATCTTTTTGTGATGTCCTAAATTGGGGTTCACCAAACTACAACTTTTCTGTCTTTATACATTTTTTTTTGGCATAAAAATCACTATGTGCTGGCTAGTTTTATGCCAACTTGACGTAAGCTAGTGTTATTTTTGGAAGATGGGACTTCAGTTGAGAAAAAGTCCTCACCAGATTGGCCTGTGGGCACACCTGTGGTGCATCCTCATGGATTGCAAGAAATGTGTACAATTTCAGGAGTGAAAGGCACTACTACTCACCAGGGAACAGGGAAGAAACAAGGGAGTCTCTTTGCTCACACCCCCTATTCAAGGTGTTAGCCGAGAGTGGGTCCAATCTTTACTATTCTATGCTCTGATTCTTAGTATTCTTGATTTATCGGTGTTACCCTGATCTGAGCCACCATGCCCCCTTACTTATCCTCCCATTTCCTGACAGTCTTTCCTCCGTACAGCATTGGGAGCCAACTGTGAATGACAAAGCATGTTACTTCTGGCGCCTTGTCTCGTCAGAATAAAGCCATACACTTCTGTGACTTATTTCTGTGGCTTATTTGCTGTGTGGTCTGGCTTCTGACTTTTTTTTTTTTTGTCTCACTCATTTCCTTTCCCCATTTACTTCACTCTGCTGTAGCTGTTCTCACGCTCAAGTATGTCAAACGTGTTCCATCCTGGCGTCCTTACCATTGCTCATCACCATGTCCAGGAAGACCCTCTTCGCCTTGCTTCACATTTCCATGGCCTGTCCTTCACTTTATTCAGTTCCCTGCTCAGAAGCCACCAGCTGGAGACCACCTGATCTGAACCATCTGCCCAGCCTTGATGATGTAAGGGCTAGGCATATGCCTCCCCTTGGGAGCAGTTGTTGCCGGGTGGCATGATGAAGGTTTGCTTACAGCCTTCCTCTTATGTGGGGATGTAAGCTCCACCCAGTGTGTCTCTTCCATGGTGGTCCGCCCAGGCACTGAGGCTCCAGGCTTCTCACACTCCAATCACTGTCACTGGGCTAACAACGCCATACTTCACCTTAGCCAAAGGCTGGGAACAGAGAACCTTGGCTAGTGTAAGAAAACTGAGACTGGCAAGAGTTTTTCCAACACTACTTCAGTTCTAGTCTTTGTTGGTTGTTTACTTGGCTGGTTTGGGACAGATTTGAATCATTTTGTAACCTAGAATACCCTGGAATGCACTGTGTAGCCCAGGCTAGCCTTTGATTTTTCTGCAGCCCTCCTGCCTCAGACTTCTAAGGGCTAGGATTACAAGTATAAGCTACCACATCCAGCTAATTCCAGTCTCAGCTGTATTTGAATTAGATGTATCAGCTATATATCACTTATTTCTTTATGCTGAGAGAAAGATTAGGTTTTTCCAGCATGTGATGAAAAAAGAAATCAGGGCCCGAGGACCAGACAGTGCATCCAGCCCTCTTTACTTAGTGTGATAAGTTTGGAAGAGTTTACATTCCCTCCCCCAAGAGCCCTGGCATCCCAGTTAGATAGTTTTTAAGTGAAAGATACAGTATTAAAGACAATATGTAGCTTGGTGGAAGAACATTGGCTTGGTCTGTGTGAGGCCCAGAGCTGAACCCCAACACCAAATGTAAACAGCAACAGCAGAGCCCACGTTAGTCTCACAGCTCACCCAGGACTTGAACGCTTCAAGAACAGAAGATTTATTGGTATCATAGAAAACCTTGGGTGAAACTACACCTTGAAAGTCAGTCTTTGACCTTCATCTCACAGAAAGCAAAGTATAAGTTCTCAAGGTGAGTCAGCCTTTCGGTTTCACTCACCTTGTTTAGGAACTTAGGAGTTCCTTTCCTTCTCTGAAGCCCCCAGGAGACAGAGAAGGCACCTTTGCTGGGGACCACTTGCTGCCCCCCCGCCCCCCCCCCCCGTTGTGGGAGTTCCCCTCTTTAGTTATAATCTCCCCTGTCTCCTGAATCTTTCCTGTTTCTTTCTGAATTAGCAGGCTAGCTAATGATTGCATCTTTTCCCTTAAACTACTTTTGTCTGTGCTCAGATTATCACCCTGTATCCTCTACTCCACAACCACACTTCCTAGAAGCGAGATATATATTGTGTTCTCTTCTCTCCGCACTTTCCGTGGGCCCACCTGACTTGGGACCAGTCTCACTCCAGGGACCTGGCAGTTAACTATGATGGATAGTTTTGGGTCTTTCACTGTGCTGCTGAAGACTTCAGCTGCTTTCTGCCCCTCTATGCTCCTTTTTTTTTTTTTTTTTTTTTCTGAGACAGCCTGTGTAGCCTTGGCTGTCCTGGACTCACTTTATAGACCAGGCTGGCCTTGAACTCACAGAGATCCGTCTGCCTCTGCCTCTGCCTCCGAGTGCTGGGATTACAGGTGTGCGCCACCGTGCTCGGCTCCCTCTATGCTCTTTGAGTGAAGCACTTTGAGTGCGTCTTGAGCTCTGTCCTCCTTTGATAGGATGGCATTCCCAGGAGCATCTGAGCTTGGCCCTTAGAGTTCTTCATTCTAAACCTTTCCCCCCCTTTGTGGGTCTCATTTCCTGTGAGGTCAGTGATCACCAGATACAGTGATTGCCCATGTGTGTATGTGACGGCCTGTTTTCTATTCGGAACTTACTAACACTCATTGCCTCACAGGACCTGCTGCTCAGCGACTCAACGTTGGGATGGCTGTCCTCAGCCTACTTGGTGCCCCTTCTTCAAGAGCGGTTGGACCACTAGGAATGGGAAATAACAGGACTTGAAGCCTGGTATGAGATACCTAGGCTCATCAGAGAGAGGATGGACAGGGCCCCAGAAAACATACACAAGGCGTTGTTGGCCTTTCACACAGTCTTCCTTCTATGGCGGCTAGTTGTAACTGAGTAAATTGTAAGTAGAAATGGCTTTTACATGGCCTCCACCTATGGCAGACTGTGCTGTAGACTCAGAGCTGGGTGTGAGGTAACCAAGGAGGACCATAGCCGCATCCCGTATATCCCTGACTGACCTGGAATTTTCAATGTAGACCAGATTAGCTGTGAACTCGTAGAAATCTTCTTGTCCTGGACCTGTCTCCTGATTGCTGGAATGATAAATGTCTAGTTTTTGAAATGCTGCATCTTCTATTTAAAAAAAAAAAAACAACACAAAAAGAACTACTTGGCTGGGAGGAGGGAAAAAAAACCCCACCTCAACCCACCCAGACTATCATGATAAAACTGCTGACTGGTTATGTAAACAAACATGAGAACGTAGTTTTATTAACAGCCACTAGACCTGATCAAGGTGTAAGACTAGCAAGACCTACAAAGTCAGTAAGTAACAGCTCCAGCAGGCATTAAATGGCTCACACAGGTCAGGATTAGCAGCTAAGAAAGATGAAGTCAGCAATGTACATAGGACAGTTTCAATTACCCATAATTGGGTAGGGAGTACCCGACCATGTCCCTGGTTGGACCATAAGAACATGCAATGGGTCACCCCTAGTTGACTTGGCCTTTGGTATGTTCAAAGAATTAACCAGCCTCAACAGAACTCACCCTGGTATTTGTTCAGTTTCTGTCATCTTATGAGCCCTACCCCTTGACAGACAGATGGCTCAGTGGCCAACCACTCAGCCCGCCCCGCAACTGGCTCTGGAGCTGCCCTGACTACTTTTGTCTTGCAATAAATCTTTATTTTTTTTTTAAATTTATTGATTTATTATGTATACAGTGCTATGCCTGCATGTGTGCCTGCCCACCAGAGGAGGGCGCCAGAGCTTATTATAGATGCTTGTGAGCCACCCTGTGGTTGCTGAGAATTGAACTCAGGACCTCTGGAAGAACAGACAGTGCTCTTTGGGAGTTTTCTTTGCTCCTCCTTAATTTCCCACTTCTCCATAATACAGTTTAATTCTGCTTTGCTTATACTCTCAGAGTTCATACATTTAACCATCATGATCATGAGAACGAACTAGAGGACCATTGTCTCATGGCTTCTAGTGACCGTCGAGTGTCTGGTATCTTCAATTTCTGGGTCACACCTATCTGCACCAAAAATTCCCATTGCTCTGAAAAGAACCGCATCACCATCATGACAGGCTTTCTCACCCCAGGACTAAAACAATGGGGCCAGTGGATTTGGGCCTAAATCCTTTCAAACTGTGAGCCAATAGTCATGTTCTCATGATAAGTCAGAAATGTCAGGAATATCGTTATGGCAGTGGGCATATGACTGGGCAAGATTTGCCTCGATGAGGTTCCCACAATTGTCCGAGCTAAACCTTAGGAGTTATCCTTCACTTTCCCCCTTCCTTTTATTTTCCCCCAATTTGTTCATTTATTTAATGTATGTTTATTGGGCACTTTCTCTTTGTCAGATTTTGTTCTGTTTTCTAAAGGTGCAGACATACCACCGTAGAGGTTAAATTAATACAAACTTATCACTTACAGTTTTTCCAGAGAGGAAGTATAAGGAACCATTAGAAGACCAGTGCCGTCCTAAGTCCTGTTGTTCCTACATCCTGAGTCCTCTGGTCCTCCTCCTGCACACTTCCGTGCCCACTGCTGCTGTAGCCACTGTCCTCTGCCTCCTGCTTGTCTACAGGGGTCAGATTCCTAACCCTGTCTCCAGACACCATGGCATGATACACACCATGGTCCTCAGATAACTATTCAGCGTCCTTTAGGGATGGACCCTCGTGGTGCTTTCTAGTTGCATCCATTATGCTGGGTCCCTCCAGGACGAGGTCCTCTGTGGAGATAAGGAACCTCAGGTTGGCTGTTCTGGCCAGCCTTTTCCTGCTGCCTTCTGGGGAAGCCTGATTGGCTAGGTCGTTTGAGAAGCCATGTGATGAACCACGGTGTTTCCCTGATTCAAAGACCTTTAGACAACTTACTCTTAGGGATCCTATTTGGGTTGAGTAAGGGAGCCTGTCAGATCACCTGGCTGACCACCCATTTTTTTGTTTTTGGATGTTTCTGTCATTTACTTTTCTGCCCCATTCACTGTCCTCAGAAAGGTGATCTTGTAGCATCAAGGCCAGGGAGTATTTTATAATATACGGCAGCCAGGCTGGCAGAGCAGTTGACAATGTTGGAACCATCTGCTGCACAGAACTTAATTTTCATTTCCCCTCAACTCCTCTCCCCACCTCTGCCTCTAGTCTTTATTTCAGCTTCTCTGATGGAGGAGCTTGGAGCTGAGCTACCATTTATAGTGAAATGGTGCAAGACCTGAATTCATTCTGGAAATCTAAGTTTTGGCGCAGCTGAGGATGACTCTGTGCTTCGTGCATTGAAATCAGGCCATTATCCTATTACAGCTGCCTGGAAACAGGATGAAATAGCCACAGAACGACCCTAAGATGTTCTCACTCAAAATGCCCTCAGAGTGACTTGGACCTGAATCAGCACATGACCCAAACCATCTGCTCCCTACAGATGTCCCTCGGTTGCCTTGTGTACCCATCTCTGTGGCACCCTTGGCCAGGTTCCTCCTGGACTTCTGGGCCCCACCACTGGGCTCAATAAGAACTGCCTGAGGACTACAATTTTAAAGTTGACACGAGGAGACCTAAAACTGGCCACACTCCTCCTATCTCAGCCACTTTCTGAATTCTTGATTTTTGATGGTTTCCTGTTCAACTGCACATGCTCCATGAGGGAGACATTTCAAACCATTATCACCCATTAGCATCTCGGTGTGAATTAATTTGTTCTCCAACCAAAACAGGCCCAGAAGCTCTAGAACATAGAATGCCCTCATGAGACGTGGCTGAAGGAGACCTGCATTGGCCAGTCAACAACTTAGGATCTCAAGGAGTGGGACTTTTTGCTCATTACACTTTAAGGACTTCTGCCTGGGTGTGTCAGGCATGGGAAGAAAGACTGGGGCACTGACTCCATTGTGATGGAGGACAAGTTGATGGAGCTAAACACAGGGAACAGGCAGAGAATAGACAGGGAAGAGTCAGAGGCTTCCTGCTTCTTTTTCTTTTTCTTTTCCTGCTTCTTTTGTCCCTTCCCAACTATGGTTGTAGCCATCTCTACTTTTTACCCATCTCTGCTTTTACCCATCATGCACTTGTTTACTTGGGATCCTATCTGTTGAGCATCACTTTCCTCTTCCATCATGGGTGTCTTACCTTTCTACTTAGGCCTGAAGCCTGCCAGATACAAGGGGTCTTTGAAAATTTCAAGGTCTTCCCTCTCTCTACTTTAAAAACAAGAAAAGTGAGACTCGATAGCTTTCTTAAAGAAACACAGCAGTGTTGCTATAACCAGGGCAGGGTTTCTGGCTTCCGTTCTAGTTTATGTCGCTTCTATCCCTAGATGGTCTTATTAGGCAGGATTTAGGACTTCTTTGTCTGTGCTACAACCATCTTCACATATTTTGCACACATAAGAATATAATAAATGTTTCAGAGTCAAATAGATTGATATGCCGAATAACAAGAAATTAGTATGAAGGTGGAGAACCTCCTTGAACTTGGATCCTAGGACATATCCATGCTGGGCCAGATCCAGTACGCACTTTTCTGTGAGGACCCTTGCTATAGTTTGGATATGAAATGCTCCCCGCAAAACTCATGTTGGAGGCTTGATCACCAAGGTAATGTCCCAATGTGGGTCCTTTGGGAACTGATTGAATTATGGGTGCTCTGACCTAATCAATGGGTTAATCCATTGATGAATTAATTTGAGGCTGTTATTGATCAAAACTAAAAAGTGGGCTGGGTGTGGTGGCATACACCTTTAATCCCAGAACTCAGGAGGTAGAGGCAGGTGGATCGTTGTGAGTTCGAGGCCAGCCCGGTCTACAAAGCGAGTCTAGGACAGCCAAGGCTACACAGGGAAACCCTGTCTCGAAAAAACAAAAACAAAACAAAAACCAACCAACCAACCAAACTGAAAAGTGGGCCCTCATTATACAAAGTGGGTCACTTTGTTGTGGGTCATTCCCCCCTCCTCCATCTCTCCCCATAAGCCTAGAAGCCAGAGAGCCATCTGTGGACTTAAATATTTGAAACATGAGGCCAAAAAAACCCTTCTTCTCCTTTAGGTTGTCTTCTCAGGTATCTTATCACAGCAAAAACAACAACAACAACAACAAAAACCTAAACCTGGGCATGGGGCCACATACACTGCTAAACCCAGCACTCAGGGAGGCAGAAGCAGGCAGATCTCTGTGAGTTCGAGGCCAGCCTGGTCTACAAAGTGAGTCCAGGATAGCCAAGGCTACACAGAGAAACCATGTCTTGAAAACAACAAAGCAAAGCAAAACAAAACAAAAACTCCGAAACAAACACTAACCAACCAACACTCCATCCTACACTGGCTAAAACAATACTGAATTCTAAAACTTCAGCTTAAGGCTCCCGTGTCAAATGGTTTCCCTGGCACTATGAGAGCCCTATCCTGTGTGGCTATTCAAATGGGCTAAAATAACAATTACAAATGCAGTTTAGTGGTACTCCAAATTTCAAGAGCTCAGTAGCCACATACAGCTACAATACTGGGTATCACACACAAAGTGTTCACCCTGCTGTAGAAACATCTGCTGGGCTGCCTGGGAGCAGACTTTGTAGGGGGGTCAAAGGGAGGCAGATGTAGAGACCAGGAGCTCAGAGCTGAGTGAGTTTTTGGGAGACCATCTTAGGAATATTTAACCCTGTCCCACTAGGGAAAACAAATATCCCAGGAAGAATTCAGTTGCCACTCTCACCTTCAGATAGCACTAATGACTGGAAAATTACAGCTTCGGCCAGGAATTAGTTCACCTACTTGCTGACCTGGGCAGAAAAAGAAATGGAATGCATGCCTCTGTTTTAACCCTGGACTCACCAGGGCACAGCAGGACACCTGGCATCTGAGATATCACAGCATTCTTCTATTTCTGCTCTCCTCTGCATTTTGGACAGTGACCTGTGTAAGACTGACTATTTTCATGCATCTGTTTAGAGTGACACTGCAGGATTTAATACTTTTGGTAATAGTGCCAAGCATCTTGCTAATTTTGGGGGAGTCTCAATATTCCTATTTTGTATAACAGTATTATGAGTCGAGTTGAATAAAAAGTTTCAGTTTCCTGTAAGGTTCCCTTTTGGGGGGGGCGTGGCTTCCCTGAGCCCAGGATGCCCGGTAGGAGAAGGACACAGCGTCATGCCTTTTTTTGACTCCTCTTCATTTCCTTTCAGGGCCTCTGCTTCCTTCAAGGTTTTTCACTGTTGCTGAATTCATCTTAGCTAATTGGAGAGCCCAGTCATTCACCCCTTCCTCTGATAGGAGAGCCAATAATGGCTTAGGGATACTTATTCTCCTCAAGAAGTTAGTGTTCTTTCAGGGACTTTCTCAAGGTTGTAGCACTGGTGGGGGGTTGGTGACGATGCTATGTCTAATTTCAGCTCAGTAGTAGGCAGCAGCTGGGGCGAATTGGAGTAAAGCTTCGCTCAGCACTTGCAGATCACAAGGCTATGGCCTCCCTCCCCGAGTTGCACTAACTTTCTTGCCTTCCTTACCTGGAGAGCGGTGCATCCACACCTGCCTCTGGAAGTGGGGTTTTCTTTGGGTTGAACTTTAAGATCCAGACTTGATGATGCAGGCACAGCCAACTCTGTGTTGCTGGTCCAGCCCTGAGTTTCATAAGTCACTGCTAGGTAACCAAGTCTTGATTTTTGGCTTTCAAAATGGTTCTCTAGGGTCTGGAACTCTGTCTTCACAATTTATCTGATACCCAACTCTTGCAGGAATCCTCTCACCTCTTTCCTCATGGGTTAAAACTCAAGGACTTAATGATCGCTGTTCCAAATTCTATGCACACCCCGCCTAGATCTCTAGAGTTCTGTTTTTAAGACAATATTCTCTGTGTTAAGCTTTCCTGAAGTCCACCTCTTGTTCAAGGAACCACTTGGCTGACATCTTCTCTACAGTACCACGAACTTCTCTTGCATCTACCAACCATTTGTTTACAGTGAGGTGTCGTACTTAATGCTAATAGCAGCTCATAAGCGTTCTTGTCTCATCATCATGGCAGCCCTAGGTGGGTTGGTGCTATTATTATCCATGTCTTAAAGATGAAGGAATTGAAGTTCAGAGAGGTTAAATGACTTATCTGATATCCTCTAGATAGTAGAAGGCGGGCTTGGATCATAGGCCAAGTCTATGTCTCTTGAGAATCTGAGTTCTTAACTCTGGGTTCTGCTGTCTGCATGGTGCCTGTCCCGTCACTTGCAGCCAAGTTTGATGTCTAGGCATACACTGGCTCCAGTTTTGTTTAGCTCTGCTATGCCCCAGACATTGGAGCACATATCGATGGTGCTGATCTCCTAGTGTCATGTGAATCTCTGTACATAGCCCCCAGAGCCTGGGTTAGTTGTACTCACTGGAAATTGTTTGTAAATGGGTGTCACTCAAAATACATTTGAAGGGATGGACAAACAAACTAAATGGTAGCATGGAGATCTCTTACTTCACTGCTTTAAATTTTTTTATTTTATTTTATGTGTGTGGGTGTGTAGCTTGCCTGCCATGCACTGTAAGTGTACCACATGCACGCAGTGCTTGCTGAGATCAAAAGAGGACATCAGATCCTGTGAAACTGGCGTTATAGTCAGTGGTGAGCCTCTCTGTGAGTGAGTGCGGGGAGCTAGAAAACTGAACCTAGGTCCTCTGCAAGAACAAATGCTCTTAGCTACTGAGCCATCTTTCCAGCCCCTCACTTCTTTCATTAGGAGCATGTAGATTGACTGCAGGGATTGTTATAATGCTAAAGGATACTATCTCCTTACACCAAAGGAACCTATTTACAAAGTGGATTATCCTTTATAACCAGGCTGCTTTGCTTATGTCACTGACTTCTTCCTAGATCCTGAGCTGGGGCTGTCTGGGAAGGGAAGCGTGAGTTCCCTTCTAGAATATGTAAATCAGCAATTGTGATATAAGTAGGAGAGTTTGCAACTGAGAGTTCACCAAGAATGTTTGTATATAAGAGAAGGTATGTCAACCCCGTAGAATAATTAGAGGAGAGTCACGTGTAGTAACGCTTCCTTTGCTTTAATGTCTAGCTAAAGGGTGAAAGACATCTAATGAATTTTACTGTATGTTGTGTTTGGTGTATGTTTGTGTGCATGAGTGGATACATGTGTATTATACACATATGTATGTTTTGTAGATGTAATTTATAGGCAGGTATGTAATATGCATATGGCTATACCTACCTTTGTGTTTGTATGATCATCTATTTTTATGTGTTGGCATGCGTGCATGCTCATTTTCTTTTTTAAAATGTGCATGTGTGTGAAAGTTGTGAAAGTAAGAAGAGGAAAGAGGAGGAAGAGGAGGAGGGGGGAGAATGAATCTAAGATTGAATAAGACCCAAATGAAGACCAGCACTAAAGTAGATTTCTCCTCTTGGACTTTGAGTAGATTATATGAATTTGCATAGGTAAGGGAGTATTGCAATTACTTTTTTGATAGTGTTCCTTAACAAAAGTAAATCATCTTTTGTGAGTTCTAAGTAGTAGGCAGGTAAGAAACAAAACGGGTTTAGTTATATTTAACTAACCTGACATAAGTTGATAGTTCATGATTTTCAGACTTAAATGATAATACAGTCTCATAAAGACCTTGCAATAGTTTGGATCTAAAATATTTCCTGAAGGTCTATGAGAAATGTTAAAGGTTTGATCCCTATGTCATGCAGCTATTAGTAGGAGGGACATTGAAGAGGAGGAGACTAAGTTAGAGGGACTTGTGCAGCCAGGTGCATACCCTTGAAGGGGACGTTGGGACCCCAGCCCCTTCAGCAGCTTCCTCTGCCACAGGCTCCACCTATGACACGTTTCTTTGCTACAGGTCCGTAAACAGGGCATGGAACCTTCAGAACTCTGAGCCAAAATAAGTGGGGTTTCTCAAGTATTTTGCCAACTGATCCTAAGCTGAATATAGCTCAGGACTTGACTTGAAATTGATTTTTAAAAAACATTTATTAGAGGTGTTATTTTAGCCAAGCCAGACTATATTTTTATCCAATAGATAGGATTAAAAAAACCAAACAAACAAACCAATCTTAACATCTTCCACAGGTGGGTGGGATAGAACTTATGGTTTGGTATAACACCCGAGCAAAGAAAACTAGATTGTGAGGAAACTGCCCTCTTGCAGAGATTTATCTGGCCGTGGCCTATTCATGGTTTTCTGGGCTATCAGTAGTGAATAAGAACAAGGGGATCATATTTCTCCAAGAAGTAGCCTGGGCTCCTCTGGGCCTCTGGACCAGGGCGGGGTGAGGGAGGGATGGGAGGATGAGCAGACCAGTAGTTGTGGGTCCCACTGGCTAGCAGAGGAAAACCGTGTTGAAGGATTTATGAGTTTGGAGAGATGGTAATGTTTTCTGCTGTCTTTGAAAACATGCAGCGAAATCAGACTTGCTTTATAATCTTGTTCAATTACGGACCGAAAGAGTCAAGGAGTCCAAAGGAGTCAGCGTGAAAATTCTGAGAAGACGAAATTGTAAAAACAGAAATTTGATCAAGGAAAATTGCAGGAGAGATGGCAGCTTGGTGACTTGCACGGCAGGCTTAGGGGCCGGAATAGAAGGCAAGTTGCAAGGGTGTAGTCAGCTAGGGTAGGAGGATGCCCTGGGAACCGGCTGGCCACTGCTCAGGGAAGCTTTGTATGTATAGCTATTATATAAGACCAGTACAAGGTTGGACCAGTCAACATTCTGTGGTGGAATGGGGGAGGGGCTCATAAGGTCCTGAGGAGCTTTTGGCAGTTAGTGGTTACCGGGGGAAGAGGAAGACATTTTCTCCAGTGATGTAGCCAATGGTATGTTGCCCATGTTCCTATAAGTAACACCTTTTCTATGTTCATGTGACCAACCCTAATTAAACTCATTGATTCTGTCTCTCTCTGTGTCTCTGTCTTTCTGTCTCTGTCTCTGTCACACACACACACACACACACACACACACACACACACACACACACACATCACACACACACACACACATACACACACACACACACACACACACACACAGAGACATGAAAGAATGGAGCTTGGTTGGAAAAAAGAGGATTAGTGGGGGGAGTGGAAGGGGGCTGAGACATAATGGGGGAGCAAATATAACACATTATCATATATAAGTAACAAATTCCAATTAAAACACATCTGAGCACTGAAAATGTGTGTCTGTGGGATGGGCAGGGAAAGGTAATGTCTTTGCACCAGCTATGTTTGTGAGCTGACAGGAATAATCACATTTAGGAGCTGCATGCAACGCAGAGCAGTTGACTGTTAGAGAGCTCTGCAGAAACCACACAACACCAGGGCTGGATGCAAGGGAAAGGCATTCTCTGACTCTTAGAAAAGATGGGGCAGAAATGGCTCAAGATCACCACTGCTGGCTTCAGTCTCAGTGCTACTGAGAAGACGTCTGACAAAGCTGCAGTTCATTTTTGTTTATTCTAACAGCCTAAGATGAAAATTTTGGGCATAGAGCCAGATTAGGCCACAGAAATTAAGAGGACACCGGCTCTTAAGTGCTCACTCTCAGTGCCTCTTTAAATTTGGTCTGGAAATCCTGGCTTGCTTCACTCTAGTGTACTTCCTGCCTGGAAGGCCTTTTAAGACATGGCCACTGGGAGCTTCCGTGACTCTTTCTCTACCAGTTCTTGCAGTGTCACTTTTTGCCAGGAATTGCCACGGCAGCGGGACGATACCAGTGGCTCCGGGCTTTCTGTAAGGTGCCTCTGACGCTCTGACTTCCCTGGGCTTGAAGGATACAGAGTCCTTGGGAAGAGGATGTGAGGCACCAGGGTACTGAAGGAGCCATGGCAGAGGGTTGGGTGAGTGGTAGCACCTAGCTTGGAGCTCTCCCAGGCAAGGCTATAAGCACTGGACTCTCCCAGCCTGACAGTGACCTGTCCTCTGATTCCTCTAACTCATTCTAGTCTCGCCTTCCTTGCGAGGCCAGCAACTTGAAAACACAGCTATCCAAGGCTTTCCCTCTCTGCTCGGTCGGGGTTGGTCGTTTGCTGTCCCTGGAGCTCCCGTGCCCCCCCCCCCCCCCTTTCCCTGTGGGACTTTCTCTTAGTCAGGTTGGATTCTCTCTCACCTATGAATGGCTGAATTTATTTTAGATCCTGCAAAAAATCCAGTCACTGCATTAATCAGATTAAGACAGTTCACCAATGGGACCCAGCATCCCTGGATTACTTTGTTACTTTACAGTCCCAGTACACTTACACACACACACATTTCCTTGCCTGCAATTCTGCAAATCATGTAATTATGTACCAGCTTTATGCATGGGAAACTGAGGTGAAGAGAAATGAGATTTTTTTTCCCCTTAAAGGCAGACAATTTGGTAGGTGACATGCTTGAACCATGAATTCTCATTCTAGAAGTTTTCCTATAGCCTTCTTGCCTCTCTAGTCAACCCTAGGAGGAGCCAGCCCAAACTAACAATGCCTTTAAGTGTTTCCACCCAGCCTCCCCTCCCGTCTATTGTCTTTTGATTTACACTTTCAGAAACCAATTCCTCCTACTCCTCCATCATATCCCTTTCTCCCCATTCTCAATCGACCCCTCACCTGGGTGGTCCAGCTGGGACAATAATAAGTACATGGTGAAGCTCAGGAAAGAACAGTTGCAGTTCCAGGGGTTTCCACTTAGATACACGGTCTTGAGTACCACCAGGTGCTGGAAGGCATCATGGCTGACGATCTGCAATCCAGTGTTTCTGAGGTCCAGGTACATCAAGGAGGTGATGTTGGCAAAGACGTATTTGTCAAGATACAACAGGTGAGGGTTGTTTGAAATGTTCAGCCGTACCAGGTTGCTGAGCACCGAGAAACTGAGTGGGGCGATGGAAGTTAGGTTGTTGGAGCTGAGGTCAAGGTATATGAGTTTGAAGACCCCAATGAAGGTGTACTCCATCACCTCTTGGATCCGGTTGTTCTGACAGTCCAAGTACACAAGGTCGCTGAGGAATCCTAGCTCCAAAGCTGGTAAACTAGAGATCCTGTTATTGTTGAGGAATAGCCTCCGGGTGTTCAGAGGAATGTCAAGTGGGTATTCCGTTAGCTGCATATCTGTGCAGGATACTTCTTGGTCTTGACACACACAATTCTTTGGACACTTGGACCCTGATACCAGCCCCATTCCAAGAGAAAAGAGTAACAACCGGGGGCCAGGGCCTGAAGCAAGGGACATAGTAAGGAGCCACGGTTCCTTCCCCCTCCTTCTACCTTCCCGAGGGCGGGTACAAGCCGTCCTTCTGACCTGAAGGCTGCCGAGGGGTGGGGCAGGGCAGGGGATGGGTGCTGGAAAAAACTGTAACACTCTAGCTTTGCGCAAAGCAATTTTCCATTACAGGAGAACTGAACAGAAGTTGAAACGCGAGGCCCAGTGCCCTGCTGCCTGCCGGCCGGCTTGGTGGCTCTGCCGCGCTTGGCTCGCTCAGTTGCTCAGTCCGTAGTGCTGTTGGAAGCTTGCCCACTTGGCGGCTTTGAAAGGTCTCACCCTTTCCCTGCCTTTGTTAGTGAAGGGGAGCCAGGGGAGAACCACATGACAATGAGGTTGCCAGTTGACACTTTTGTGATGTCAGCAGCCTCAGGAGTCTGTGGCGGGGGCAGAAGGAGAGAGGCTTCTTACCTCTTCTCCTGGGTGGTGTAGGGTGTTTTTTGTGTGTAGGTAAGCTTGCTCTCTGGAGGAGTTAGGCATGTGTGTGTGTGTAGGGGTGGGGTGGGGGGAGGGCAAGAAGGGGACACACACATGAGGGCACAGTGTGTGTGTGTGTGTGTGTGTGTGTGTGTGTGTGTGTGTGTGTGTGTGTGTGTCCCAGGACACGCTTGGAGCGTTCATATCAGCTCTTCACCTCGAGTGTCAGAGAGTATTTGGCTAGATCGGAGGCTCTAATTAGTAGTGGGAACCTCAGATGTGTCCGGCCCCACCATCCTCTCTGATGACCAGCTCTCAGAGGGGTGCCAATTGTTTTTAGAAGATAGGGATGAGGTTGGGCTCTTTTGTAATGAAGGTAAGGGAATTTGTTGCTAAGGTGGGACTCTTAAGATTTTATTTCTAAGTTGTATATTCCTTGTCTACATTTGGAGAGAGAGAGAGAGAGAGAGAGAGAGAGAGAGAGGCTGTGTGTGTGTAAGACTTTTATTTAATAACAATTATAAGTTATTCCCCTTAAGACAAAGCCCAAATGCGCATATAAAAAATGATATGAACCATTTCTTACTGCTTGTATTTTCCTAGAACTTTAAACACACTGAGTGCGTTTCTAGTGCTTCTACTGTGAGTTTCTTCTCATTAAGTTCTTGATCTATGAGATCAGTCTTTCAGAGGCACGGGGTCTGGAAGCCTTTCTCTGGGATGTGCAACTCACTGGGGGAAGGCGTGAGGTCAGAAATGGGGGTAGCGCTAAATGGCTTATTTATGGAAAATAGTACCTTGTTCTTTAGAGAACTTCACATATAATGTAGGTGGGAATATTAATAACTCGATGAAATCTATATTTAGCTTAGCACAGTGCCTGGTACTGTGCATTTAATAAACATTTATTGAATGACTGATGCGTGAATGTCTCTGATGGTTTGCTCCCTTGCTTCTCTGCCAAGAGAGAAATTAATAAAGTCAAGTGGATTCATGGCTAGTTAGCTAATGCTTGATTGTGTTGGCTGACTCAGCGTTTCTTGGGTGACTGTCTGGAAATTAACATGATGACTTAGGGATGTTTACTAAATTGAAAGTGACCTTCTTTAAGCAGAATTTCAAACACTTAGTGTAATGAGAGAAATGACAATTGTACTAATTGAAGCAATATTTAATTGATGGGGAAGCCAACCTATATAATTAAAAAAAAACTATTTAAAAAAATATAAGCAAGACCCTCCCTAGATCTTAGAACATTGCTCATGAGATAAAATTAGGACATAAAAGTCTACAAAGTGATATTACTATTCACAGTGGTATACCTCTACAGGTCGGCGTCCTAGGGACACTTTATTAAGTGTGGGTCATGTGTGCTGGCAGCCTTATTCCCATGAGTGACGGTCATTGACTGACCTCCAGACCTCTCAGAATGCTCCTACTGACTTCCTACTCTCTCTTTTTGAAAACCTTTTTAATTGATTCATTTAATTTATGTATGTTTATGGTGTATATATATGTGTGGGGATACACATGCCACATGGTGCAAATGGAAGACAGAGGACAACTTGAAGGCATTCTTTCTCACCACGTGGGTCCTGGGAACTGAACTCAGGTCATCAGCCTTGGTGACAAGTGGCATTACACAGTAAGCCACCTTACCAGCCTCTTCACCTTTCTTTTACACCATTCTCTCTCTCTCTCTCTCTCTCTCTCTCTCTCTCTCTCTCCCTCCCTCCTCCCTCTCTCTCTCTCTCTCTCCCTCCTCCTTCTCTCTCTCTCTCTCCCTCCTCCTTCTCTCTCTCCCTCCTCCCTCTCTCTCTCTCTCTCCCTCCTCTCTCTCTCTCTCTCTCCCTCCTCCCTCTCTCTCTCCTCCCTCTCTCTCTCTCTCCCTCCTCTCTCTCTCTCTCTCTCTCTCTCTCTCTCTCTCTCTCTCTCTCTCTCTCTCTCTCTCTCTCTCTCTGAGTCTTCTTTTCCTCAGGGAACCATGACTCCAGGTTGCCTTAGGAAAGTGGCATCAGGCTTGGCCTTCCCTGCTTGACCCTACTATGGCAAGCACTCTCACTTACATAATCCTTGGAAGAGTAAGCCATACTAAAGGTTATTGAGTTGCAGTAACTAGCCGCATCTCACTCCCCGGAATGGTCAACCTCAGTCATTCCTTACGCAGTTTCTAAGCCTGAAGGCTCAACATTCACAGGTGCTTTGCAACTTTGGGAGAGGAGGCCTACTTTCTTACTGTGTTTATTTTGATAGCTGAGTAAATGTTGTTAGATGGCTGGCCCAGGGGGGGAGGTGGGGGGTGGGGGTGGGAGTTGGGGTGGGGGTGGAGGGTGGCTCAGTCAGTAACGCACTTGTCATGTGAGCTTGAGGACCTGAGTTTAGCCCTCAGACCCCATATTAAAAAAGCCCACAAGCACAGCACTGGGAAGGCAAAGAGAAGTGGACATCTGGGCCTTGCTGGCTGGCTAGCCTGGCATAATCAAAGTTGTGCTATGCAAGCATTCTCCCGCGGAGTTATATGCCTAGCCATCTCTCTCTTTATTTGTTTGTTTCTTTGTTTTTCTTTTCCTGTCTGTAGCTCAGGCTGGCCTTGCACCTGCAGAAGAATGCTTTGCAGGATTTCTGACCATTTCTGAAGAGCTGGGTTTAATGTGATGATGGGCTTCCTGTTAGGTGAGCACCTACTGACTGCGCCTAGTGCTCAGCCCCCACCTCATAACTGTTCTTAGAGTAAGCGTGGAGACTGCTCAGTAAATTAGCTTTCTTGTAGAGGGAAGACACTAAAGAGGAAAAACCAGTTTGTTTACTCAGAGAAGAGGTGCCAAGTCAGCTTCAGGTATTTTTACTTTCTATGTTTTAGAGGGCAAAGGCCAAGGAAATGCCCTTGTCCCAGGCGCCCCCGCCCCCCCCCCTTCATTACTTGACCAGTTGCTTCCACCTGTTTTCTGAACTCAGAGCCTCTAAACTTCGGTGCACAGGCTATGCTGGCTTCTCTTTGAGGTTCTTTACTGTTCTTTAGGCTCTTTTACTGTTGCCCTAGTAACAGAATTATTAAGCCAAGCGTTCCAGGCCTGGAGTGTGTGTTCCGCGTGAGGTAGTGTCTGTCGCATCCAGCACTTCTTTCCTTCTCACGCCCACTCCCTCACGTCAGTCCTTCTGTCCCTCACACTTAGCCTGCTGTCCTGTCCCCTCCGTGGCCACGTGCTCACCCCTCCTTGATGCGGTTTGCTCAAGGCTTTGGATTTCCTCCTTGACCATTTTCCCCATCCAGCTGGCTTTCAAAGCTCCTCAAATTTGCCCTAAACTATAACCCACTGTGCATCAGTGTTCTAAGCAGAGCAAGTCATTGCTGCAGGGGATGGCTAGGGGGTAGTCAATAAAAATTAGGAGGGAGACTCCCCAGGCCCAACAAAGCAATGTAGTATAAAGTTGAAGCATATACAATTTTATCCACACAGTGTTTCCCAATGCTCAGCATCCTATAGCTGAGTTCTTAATAAGAAAGTTTCTTAGAATTTGTTTTCCTCAAGTGCAAAAATGGAGATAATGCTAGTGATGTCATGTGAGGTTTCTTTCCCTCCTCTCAGAGAAGCTCATCTAGTGTTGGTTTAGGTTGTAGAGGTGGCTCACAGCACCGTGCCTGATGCACAAGTGTGAGGACCCCAAGTTCAGATCCTTAGGACCTGGGGAAAGCTGGGTGCAGTGGCACCACCTCTGCAACCTCAGTATCAGATAAGGGGGTCTGGGGCCGGAACAGACGTGTGCCACTGGAGTTCTGGAACTCACCTGGAGTCTTTCTGGCTATCCAGTTTAAGTGAGCTGGTTCGTTCCAGATTTACTGAGAGAGCCTGCCTCAAAAAATAAAGTGGAGACAGAGAAGTTCAGGGCTCCAAGGAAACTATCAGGGAAGGACTTAGAACCTCCAATTCCCCCACATACCAGAACCCCAGGAACACGGGCTGCAAAAGCCAGTGGTTTCCACTCCCTCTTCTTCACACAGCAGCATGTGGAGCCTTGTAGAGTCAGGGAAATCTAAGAACTCCTCCTTTCAATTGGGCAGAGCTGTGCCAGCAACCCAACTCACAAGGGTCTTTTGTTTATTTTTCTATTATTCAATTTTCATGCTGGCACCCATGGCTCATGCTGGTTTTGCTCTTTGTGTTGTGGTGGTGGTTTTGCATGTTGCTCAGTTAGGTTTTGGGACCACTGTTTCCCCACCTAGCTCCCTGTAATTCATTCTTTACTCTTTATTCAGCACATCTTATATGCCGCTTCTCTCATTGTCTTTCTCCTTTCATCCTGACTCTCTCCTTTTTCTTTAATTGTAGTCGTTCACAAATGAAACACACTTTAAAATCTGTGAACCCTAACAGTATCCCAACTTTCCCGTCCCCTCTGTTTTACTCACCTTAATTTATATCTTTTCAAAGCCCATCTAATACTTTATCTTTATCCTTACCCGCCCCACTTTCCTTCTTCTTTCTAATCATGTTCACTAAAATCCGAGTCTACTCCATACTTGGTTGTTTATCCTCCAGCAGTTCTTAAAGTAAGAAGGGCATGTTTATCCATCAACTACTATAGCATTTGCAGAGAGGCGACAGCAAGCAGCTGTGGCTGCTCTCTCAGCTAATATTCCCAATCGGAGAATAATCTAGAGCTGATAACAGACACCCTGAGCTCCAGACTGAGGAATTATTTTCTCAATTATATGCTCATCCAAGTCCCATTTCAACATTTGAACAACTTCAACTGAAGGAATATAGCTGATTAAAAAAAAATAAACCAAGCAACAAAATAACAGCAGATGCATAAATACCAACACAGTAACATTAGAAACATGAAAAAAAAAAAAACCAAGACGGCACAACTCTTCCAAAAATTATTAACCTTAAAAGAACAGCATCTACTGAGCGTCAGTTAAATGATATGTCGGAGAACTCACAATAGAGATTTTAAGTATGTGCAGACACAGACAGCTGAACAAAGTAAAGAGGGTGCTAGGTTATATATGAAAGAAGGCTTCCACACAGAGAAATCCTGAAGAAAAGCCACTCTGAAATGCAGGAAATAAAAAGCACAGTACACCAAATAAAAAACTGTGGCAAGTGTCTTCTATAGAGTCAAGGAGAAGATGGAGTTTCTGAGCTGGAAGATGAAGTGGAGGAACTGAACACAAGGACAAAGACGGAAGAAGAATAAGTTACCAGTGGGAACCTTAAGATAAACACGACACATCCTGAAAAGACCAGATCTACAGGCTACACAGTGGAAGAATCTCCTTCTAAAGGTACAGAAAACATTTTTTATTTGGTTTTTTGAGATGGGGTTTTTCTGTGTAGCTCTGGCTGTACCAGACTTGCTTTGTAGACCAGTCTGGTCTCAAACTCACAGTGATCTGTCTGCCTCTGCCTCCCGAGGGCTGGGGTTAAGAACGTGGTCCACCTCGCCTGGCTTTGTTTGTTTGTTTGTTTCAGAAAACATTTTTAAAGGTATCATACAAAAGATTTCTCAGGGTTAGGAAAAGAGATGTCAACCCACATACTAGACATTTAGGATACTACACAGAAAAACCAGAAAATACTTTTATGTCATGTTCTAATTAAACACTAAATATACAGAATAAAGTATATTGAAAATGACAATAGGGAAAATGAGGTCATATATAAAAGTGGCATCACCAGAGTAACAACAGATTATCCAACTGAAATATTAAGAGCTATAAGGACTTGATGCATTTCAAGTTCTGAAAGATAGCAACTGCCAGTCTATAATACTATAGTGAAACTACACGACCCAATGGAAGGAAAAAGAAAAACTTTCCATGATAAAAATAGACTAAAGAAATGTATGGGCTAAGCCAGTTCTATAGAAGGTACTCAAAGGAATCACACAGCCTGAAGAGGAAAAAATCCATCCATCCATGAAGCCACAGAAAGGAACAAACCATTCTAGAATGACAGAAAAAGCGGAAGAAAACCCCCACACAATAAAATGAAGAAAATGGCGGGAGTCAGAACAAAGCTTTGAAGAATAACTCTGACGAGTAAAAGTCTCAATTCCCCCATCCAACGGCACAGTCTCGAAGACTGCATTAAGAAACCAGGAACCATCCATTTGCTGCCTCCAGGAAATGTGCCTCGTCACTAAAGACAGGCACGATCTCAGGGTGATAGAACCAACCATGGCAAGCAGGTGGACCTAAGAACCAAGCAGGTGTCATGGTTCTAATATCTGACAAATAGACTTCAAACCAAAGCTAATGAGAAAGATAGTCCCTTCCTGTTGATTAAAGAAACACATCCATCAAGAGGGCATTACTAAGCATATATGCCCCAAACACAAATACTACCAGATCTAAAGTCACATTTTAGCCCCAGAAAAAAATACAGTGGATGGCTACAATATTCCCACCATTGGACAGGTCATCCCAACAAAAATTAAATTGAAATGTCTGAATTAAATTATATCTACAGAATGTTCCATATAAACACTGTAGAATACAGGTTCCCCCCTCCCCCCCCCCCCCGCCACCAGAAGCCCATGAAGCGTTCTCTAAAATAGATCATATATTAGGACATGAAGCATGACTTATCAAATGTAGGAAAGTAGAAATAAGTTCTGGTGTTCAATTTGACCATAATGGGATATGACTACAAGTCAAAGGCAAGAAAAAAAACCCCAGAGCGCACACAGCCGTGTACATTAAACAGCATAGTAACAAATGATGAATGGATTCCTGATGGACTCAAGAAAGGGAATAAAAACATTTTTCTAGAATCAAATGAAAATAAAACCAAAGCATACCAAATCCTATGGGATACAATGAAAACAGTTCAAGGGGAGGGTTTATAACTCTTGAGTGCTTACATTAAGGAATTGGAGATAAGCTGAGTGAGGCGGTGCATCTTTAATCCCAGTGAGAAGTGGAAGAAGCAGGTGGATCTCTGAGTAGCCTGGGTAGCCTGGTCTAAAGATTGAGTTCGAGTACAGCCAGGGCCACACAGAGAACCTGTCTTGAAAAAACAAAAACAAAGAGAGAGAAATAGAGACCTAAAGTAGTTTATTGATTTGAATTCCTGGAGAAGAACAAGACAATCCCAAACCAGGAGGCAGAGAAGAGTTAAAACCAGCGCAGATGCTAATAAACTGGGACTCAATGACTGGCTAAGAGTGATGGTAGACAGATCTCCGAGTTTGAGCCCAGCCTACCGCATAGATGATGGTGTGGAGAAATGAGAACCCTTATTAATTACTGGTGGGAGTGTAAAGTGGTGTGTCCTCTGTGGAAATCAGTGTGGAGACTTCTGAAAAAAAAAAAAAAGAAGCTAAAATTAAAACTACCATATGCCCCAACTATATCACTACTGGACGTGTACCCAAAGGGTTTCATATCCTACCAAAGAGACACTCGTACACTTCATGGTCATAGTTGTGCTATTTGCAGGAACTAAGAGATGGAATCAGTCTGAATGTCTTTCACCTGATGAATGGATGAAATTATGGTATATGCACACAATGGAATTTTATTCAGTTGTTAAATAAAAATGAAATTGTGGAATTCACAGGAAAATGGGTGGAGCTGGAAAACACTTCACCAAGTGAGGTAACCCAGACCCACAAAGACAATAGATGTGTGTTCTCTCTCTTATGTGGCTCCCAGCTATGAATTTTTAGATTTTTGTGTTTAACTTGGACTATCTGTAAAACTTAAGGAGCCAGAAAGAGCCCATGAAAGGGGAAGGGGACATGATGTTAATGCAGGGAGGTAGTCGTATAATGCTTGTCATATGAAATAAGTGGGGGGCACTGGGGCTAAAATTTAAGGGGGTGCATGCAGAGTGTGGGGGAGAGGAAGGGATAGAGGAGAGTTAATGAAAACTAAGGATGTATAGGAAAGCCTTACAGAAAACCATGACAGTGTAGGGAAATAAAAAAGGAAGTTACTTAAAAAAAAAAAAGGTTGGTAGGGGGTCCCCAGCATGAGTTGACAGTGCTGTTCCCAGAAGACACAGTATTAAACAAAACTCTCAGTTCTGCGTATGGGATATCTCCCTACAAGTTATTGCTTATAAGGTGGCAGAGGCCCCCAAAGTAACACAGGCTATTGTCACTGCTTTTGGTTGCGCACCATAATGAGATAATAAGACCCTATTGCTGAAGATGCCACATGCTTTGGTTGCAGGACATAGAGAAATCTGTCTCAAATTGACAGAGAACGTTGTTCTCTGCTGCTGAGCTTTCATAGTGCCAGAGATGTGACTCAGTCCTCTGAGGGAAGAGAAGACATCACTGGTCTCACCTCTGCTGGACCCTGAGTGCTTATAACACTGATGTGCCAGGCAAGTTGTGCTCACTGGTGCAGTAGTGGCACTACTGTTAACAGGGTAACTAACTTAACTGCTTTGAGGTCTGATCCACAGTGAAAAAAAAATCATGTATGGTACTGTAAATCTGCTCAAAGCCCATGGCTTGGGAGGTCATAGAACCCAGAAAGGGCCCTACTATTATTTAACCAAATGGTTATGTGTCACATTGCCCTCTAAATATTTATGATTACACTTATAGACTTGCTCTATTCTCAACCTTGATCAGAGGAATTTCTTTTTGCATCAGTTAATACAGAGGCTCACAATTGCAGAGAATGTGACTTTTGAGTAACTAAATGAGACATCTATTATCAGCCTGACTCCAGGCTCATAGAATATCACAGAAGACAGGATGGAATGGATGTATGCGATGGAGGGCCAGGAAGTGCTGTGAAATGCTGTTTTCTGCGTGTGACATGGCTGCTGCGCTCAAGACATCAGAACAGTTGTGGACATCTGCTCAAGAACTGCACGAAGTCAAGCTAGTCAAAACCTCAACATGGGTGTGTGTGTGTGTGGGGGGACTCTCACAAGCCCCATTCTCAGCTGTAATTCTCAAAGAATAATTAACATATTAAAAACAAGGAGCACGATTGAGGAAGGTACCTGATGTGGACCTCTGGCCCCACAAGCACACACGTAGTATAAGTACCTGCTTACACAGGCGCACATCCATGTGATCACGTACACAGTACCCCATCCTTTACAAGAAAAAGCAAGTAAATACATAGACAAACAAGTCTTGCCTCAGCATCTTTGAGCAAGGAGTGTTAGCTGTGAGGGTGATGGTGGAGACAGAGGAGGAAGGAACTGAGGCTGGTGAGTGGGTAGAGGCCGTGCAGAAGAGTGCAGGTGCAGAGGAGATGAGTTTAAGAGCAGATAATGACTTTGTTTTGGGGCTTACTGCATTTGACACGTCATAGCTCACTTCTATTGACTCCCTGGGTGCCAGGCACTGCATGGAGTACTTTACTTATGCCATCTTTTATATAATTCCCCACTAGCTTCTCGCAGGAAGGGCTATTAACCCCTGCTAAGGTTGAGTAACTTGCCTACAGTTACTGAGTCTCAGATCTGGGAGTCTTGAGTGGTGGTAGCACACGTTCTCACTGTTCACATGGCCTCCTTGGTATCTTTTCTTTTCTTTTTCTTTCAGCATAATATTTCTATTGATTCTTTGGGTATTTCACACAATGCATTCCAATCACACTCATTTTCTAGTCCTTGCAAGCTCACTCCCCACCCTTGTGATCGCTCCACACCCCCAAAAACCCAACCCAAACCAACCAACCAAACCGCCTCCCCCGCCCCCCCCCCAAGTCCAGTTTGTGTTATCTATGTACTCACTGGAGCATGGTCAAAATCTCAGTGGGCTGACCCTTAAATGGAACTGAGTCTTTCCCTTCCAGCACCACCCTCCCCACCCCTGCCCTCCTACCTCTTACCCCACACACTCTTCCCACCCCCCACCCCTGCCAGAAGCCATCAATGTGTAGAGCTAACTTCTGCATCCTTATCACACTTTTTAAGAGTTTTCTTGGCAGCTTCCTGCTTAGTCTGCTACTTTTTAGGGGGGGGGGGATATTGGACTGGGGGTAGGGGCTGTTACAGAAGCCTTCCGTGTCCCCTTTTCTCAACTTTGTGTCTGCAATTATTGATAACCACTGCAAAAGTAGCTTCCTTGTTCTTTTCGGTAGGTAGGAGCATGGAACATGGACTCACACATGGCTTTCGGCAACATCACAGACCACGAACAGGCCACAGTTGGCCCATGGATCCAGACTTGGCCCCCAGGGGGCAGCCTGGATCTTGGACATTACCACGGCCTTAGGTGGCAATGCAGGCCACTCACAGCAGCCTGGACCTCACCACCTTTGTGACCCACTGTGTCCCCACTTCTGCCTCTCTCCACAGAGCACATACAGCTTTATTTTTATCTTTCCCATCTCTCCATCACATATTTGTTCATCACAGTGGCTTCTGCCACCTGCTCTGTGAAGGTGGGGGACCTCCTTGGAGTCTTAAAAAATGTTTTATTTATTCTTTAGTAATTTCATGCATGTAAACAATACATCTAGATCATATGCACCTCTAATTCGTCCTTCCCACTCTCTCCTGGTACCCCCATCTTCTCCGTGCAGTTCTGCCCCCCCCCCAGTACTCCCAACATGTCCCCCTCCTCTCTTCATGTTCTCTCCTTCTTTTGTCAATGACCCTGAAAACGAAGAGACTTCTCTTGTGACACGTGTCCTCTTCACCTTGGCTCCCTGAGCTAGTGGCTCAGTCCACACACCTCTTTGTTTTCTTGCCTTACCTCAGATCTTCCCTGCGTGAGATTTCTAGTCTTGAAATGAATAAACTTCTGTGAATCTCAGTTATTTTTTTCCTGTGAACAATTTATGCAGCACAGAACTGTAGGTGTCAAGAGATGGAGTTCGCTGAGGGTAAGGCCATTTGCCACTTCTCTTAGTGCTTACAAGTGTTGGTCTAGGGCAGGGTTTATGTGTTGGATGCCCTGTGACTATTGTTTGAATAAATGACTGACTAGGTCACAGGGTGCTTGCCGTAAATTTGTCAGTCTTTCACCTTGTCTTGATTCTAGAGAGAGTTTTGTTTTTCAGTTGCCCCCCAATCTTGGCATATTTTTTTTGTGTGTGTGTGTGTGTAGATACTTTTTTGTTTTCCCATTTTTTTAAATTAAAAAAATTTTTAAAAGAGAGGGCCTTACTATACAGTCTAGACTAATTTCAAACCTGGGCTCCTCCTGCCTCAGGCTCCTAAGTTCTGAGACTATCATAGTGTGCTACCATGCCCAGCTCAGGGATGGCTTTTAAAAATACTTTAGAAGTTATTCATGCCTCGGGTATAGATCTGGGTCGTGATGTTGGTGTTAGGTGGTAGGAAACATACCAGAGTGAAAGATGAAGAGCCAGGAGGGCCAGAGAGCAGCCTAGATGACCTTTTCTCTGGGAATGGAGAGAGATGCTAAGACGTCAACTGGTGGTCAAGAACCTCGGGAATGGTCAGTTTTTAGCTGCTACTTTCTGTTCTCTGAGTAACAGTGCTCCAACATAACGTTTTAAGTGTTTTTTTTTTCCCTTACCTACCATTGCAGGTACTTACGCCCTGAATAGCCTGCATATGGATTTCAATGCCATTTTGCTAAGCTTTACCTATAAAGTGTACATTTAATACTCAGAAAACCCTTGTTCCCTCTGAAGATAAGCAGGCGAGCTATTTGCTTGAGCTCAGCATTCTGAGATAACTAAGGTAGTTGCCATAGAGAGTAAAGGGAGAACAACACATTAAATTGTATCATACTTTCTGTGTTTAGGAAATTCATTTAATTAAATATTCAGAGCCACCAGATCTGCCTAGACCTAGATACCTATTCATCTGTTGGCAGGGAGGGGAGGAAAAGCCTTCCCTAGGCAAGCTTCTGGGTGCACAGGCTTCAGCGGATCACTGTTGCCATGTGTACGGATGCTAGCCTATCTCCCGAGGCTGTACTACTGCAGGCCCTTTCCAATTTGGACCCTCCTTCTCAATCTCATTGTTTAGCTACAAAGGTGATTGATTGCTGCTTTGACCTTATTAACTATACTTCACCATTCTCTGTATACTCTGAGTTCTCTGTCTTTGTACTCTATTGGGTCCATGTGTTTCTAATTTTAAGACTTACTTCAAACTCTGTCTCTAGTTCAAATGCCAGCTCTTCTTGGAGTCTTCTATACAGAATTACCTGAAGCTTCCTTCCTTCCTTCCTTCCTTCCTTCCTTGCTTATTTATTTATTTATTTATTTATTTATTTATTTAACATCCTGGTTGTAGCCCCATCCCTCCTCACCTCCCAGTCCCCCATCCTCTATTCCTCAGAAAAAGGGATCTCCTCCTCCTATCCACCCCAGCTCATCAAGTCACATCAGGACTGAATGTGTCCTCTTCCCCTGTGGCCTAGCAAGGCAGTCCCTCTAGGGGGAAGTAATTGAAAAGCTGGCAAGAAAGTCAATGCCAAACAACCTCGGCTTCCATTACTAGAGGACCCACATGAAGCCTGAGCTGCCCATTGGCTACATCTTTGTAGGGGGCCTACATCCAGTCCATGCCAGGTCCTTGGTTGGTGCTTCTCAAATGGCCAAGAAGCACTTAAAGAAATGTTCGATGTCCTTAGTCATCAGGGAAATGCAAATCAAAATGACGCTGAGATTCCATCTTACACCCATTGGAATGGCTAAGATCAAAAACTCAAGTGACAGCACTTGCTGGTAAGGATGTGGATAAAGGGGCCCCTCCATTGCAGATGGGAGTACAAACTTATACAATCACTTTGGAAATCAATCTGGCGCTTTCTCAGAAAACTGGGAATAATTCTACCTCACGTCCCAGGTATACCACCCCTGGGCATATACCTGAAAGATACTCTACCATACAATAAGGACATTTGTTCATAATAGCCAGAAACTGGAAACAACCTAGATGTCCCTCAGCCAAAGAATGGATTTAAAAACTGTGGTACATTTACACGATGGAATATTGCTCAACTATTAAAGACAAAGAAATAATGCAATTTACAGGCAAATGGATGGAACTAGAAAAGATCATTTTTAGTGAGGTAACACAGACCCGGAAAAGCATGCTTGACAGGAGCCTAGCAGAGCTGTCCTCTGAGAGGCTCTATGCAGCAGCACCTTGAAACATGCTGAGACTCACAGCCAAACACTGGGTGAAGCACAGGGAGTGTAATGGGAACATGGGGGGGGGGGAGAGAAGAAAAGGACCTGGAGGTGACAAGAGCTCCACAAGAAGACCAACAGTTTGTATTCCCACCAGCAATGAAGGAGTGTTCCTCTCTCTCCACATCCTTGCCAGCATGTGGTGTCGCTTGAATTTTTGATCTTAGCCGTTCTAATGGGTGTAAGATGGAATCTCAGAGTCGTTTTGATTTGCATTTCTCTGATGACTAAAGATGTTGAGCATTTCTTTACAAACTAGTACAACCACTTTGGAAATCTATCTGGCACTATCTCAGAACACTGGGATTAGGGCTTCCTCAAGACTCAGCTATTCCACTCCTTGGAATATACCCAGAAGAAGCTCCAGCACACAACTGGGACATATGCTCTACCATGTTCATGGTGGCCTTATTCATAATAGCCAGAACATGGAAATAGACTAAGTGTCCCTCAGTAGAAGATTGGATAAAGAAACTGTGGTACATTTACACTATGGAACATTACGTAGCTATTAAAAACATAAGGAGTCAGAAATAGCCATGCAACCATGAAGTTAAGAACTGAGCTTTAGTCTCAGGGTTTTTGAAACCTCGCTGAGCAATCTCAGGAAAGTGCTCTGTTTTCTGCTTCCTGCTGTGGAACAAGACTCCCATAGATCTCAGGTTCTGTGGAGCCAGGCAGGGCACGCAGTGGGGCAGGACACAGCACCTATACCTCTTGTTGAAATGCTTATCCCAGCTGTCTTTTACAAATGGTTTTGTTCAAGCTAATGGCCCATGAGGATGAGAGCAGCACAGTCTGGAACTGGCCTTCAGGAGGTCATGAAGAAATCAGGGAACAGTAGCTAGGGGACAGTCATGCTTTCAGCTTCACTGGGAAGGGAACGGAAAGGTGCCTTTCCATAGCAGAAGACACTGTCATTAGAGCCCATGAGAATATCGCAATCACATAGCCTTGGGAGGGAGGGAGAAGAATCAAACAAAACAAAACCCAAATCCTACCACGTGGCGTGGTCCCCCTTTGTAGAACTGGGAAAGCTAAGGAGGCTGGGTAGGCAGTGAGGGAGATGAAAGAGCTTTATTACCAAGATGAGTGTGGCCAACCAGATGGGCCAATTAGAACACAAGGGACCAGACAGAAGGATTTTCTCTTCCTTTTTCCTTTCTTTCTTTCTTTTTTTTTTAAACTTGAAAAGGCAATTCATGCTTATGGAAATAATTCAAACACTATAAAACTTATCACTGAAAATTAAGTTTCCCATGTGCCCACTCATCTCCCTTTCCAGAAGCAGCCACTGTGGACAATTTCCACCTATGCTTCCAGAAGTATTCTAGCCGTCCTTTGCACTCCACTGTTTCAAGACGTGGCAATATATTTTAGAAACTGTTCCATGACAACGCATATATTCATTAATAACTTCTGAAAATATTTGGGTGCCTCTTGAGAGCCCAGCACTGAGTGTTCCGGGCACCGGCAGTAAGAATCAGCCTCCCCGCTCCTGCACCCCCCCCCTCGGATCCCCCGAACATTTTCTAGCGGCAGCATCAGAGAACAAACAAGTAAATGATCATTACATAACATAATGACTGAGTGAGAAGAACTGCTGAAGGAAAATAACAGCCGCGTGAGGGCAGACGTGGGGGCGGGGGTTGGGGGGGGATGCGTTTAGACAAGGTGGAAAAGGGAAGACTGCCTAGGAGATGACCCAAAAGAGGAGGCACGGTGGATAACCTTCCCAGGTAGAGGAGCATCCATAAGGGCTCTGTTTTGGTTTTCTTTCTGTTGCTATGGTGAAACACTAGCCAAAAGCAATTTAGGGGATGGTGGGGCTTATCTGGCTTCTACTACCATGTTATAGTAGATGAATGGAAGTCAGAGCAGGAACTTGAAGCAGACATGGAGTCATGCTCCTTGATGGTTTGCTCACGGGGCTCATCATTAGCTAGCTTTCTTCTACAGCTGAGGACCACGTGCTCAGGGAAAGGCGCTGCCCACTGTGGGCTGGGCTCTTCTCCATCTCTCATAAGCATGCTAATCTGATCGGGGCAGGCCCTTAATTGAGGTTTCCCCCTCTGATGACCCTAGGTTATGTTGACAGTTAAAATTACCTCGGATGGGTTTCTTGGGGGTTGGGTGCTAGTGGGGCAGGAAGGCAGACAGTGTGGCTGAGGCAGAGTGAGACAGAGAGCAGAGGTTACACAGGCAGATAGGGCACAGAGTTCATGAGGCCTAGCAGCCATGGTAAGGAGTTTGGCTTGGATTCTTAGTGAGATACAAAGGCACTGAATATTTGGGAGAGGGAATACTAGCTAATTAAAAGCTCCTCCTTGTAGAGGAATTTTAATTCAGAATATGGCTGCTCTGGCAAGAAGTCCAAAGACCTTCTAGGTCTGTGTGATCCGGTTGGGAAATAGATATGTCTTTAATCCCAGGAAACAGAGACAAGCAGATCTCTGAGTTCAAGGCCAGCCTGGTATAGAGCAAGTTTCAGGAAAAGAAAAGCTTAGGTCCAGGTGTGGTGGTACACACCTTTAATCTCAGCCCTCATGAGACAGAGGCATGCGGATCTCTGAGTTCTAGTCAGTTCTGTTCAGGCAGTTGGGTTGAATTAGTGAGTTGAGAGGCAGTGCTGTGGAGTTGAGTTCATGGCAGTTCAGTTCGTGGAATTCAAAGGCATTTTTTTCTAATAAAGTTTTTAAGTTTTTTTATGAACATTTTTATTTTTTACATATATATTTATATTATTACACTTATATACCATAAACCACCTATAGCAAGAAGAACCATGACACAATCAGGAGTTATATAAATGTTGCATTCTTAGTGTTTTGGCTATTTGTGTTTGACAGCCTTGAAGAAAACGTCTTTCCTGTCTTGGTGCATCTAAAATTCTGAATGTAAATCAATCTCCATCACATCTTGTCATTATTAACTTAAAACATCTATCTAGACATAAAAACATCTTAACCCCTAAACAACTAAGCTTTATTGTAAAACTAAGCTACCTGGTCTTCAACTCCGTAGAGACTTGAGAAGGAATAAACTTGATTACCTGTAGTATGCCGGGAGTGCAGGTTTCCAAATGCATGGTAAGCAAGTCCTCAATAGTTCCTGCCTCACGAATATGTCTGTCAGATATATTGGGTCAAAGGCATTTTTTTTAACCAGGAGAATTTTACAGACAGAGATTGAAGAGAGAACAAGCTAGACACAGGTGAAGACAGAACAAGCCAGGGAATCAGAAGAAGCCAGAAGATTAGAACAGATTCCTAGAGTTAGTTTGAGGCCAAGCAGAACAATTCAGTGAGAAACTGAGAGAAACCAGCTTGAATCAACCAGCTTGGAGAGGAGTTTGAGCCAGAACAGCTGAGTTGAACCAGCCAGCCAGAGCTCAGAAGGAACAAGAAAGGGTGAGCTTATTCAGCAGTAAGTCTCAGAGGCTGAAAGCATTCTAGGCCTAGGTTAGGTTGTACAGAGGCTTGAAGCTTCTAGGACTAGGCCTAGGTTAGCAGATGGAGGCAGTAAGCTTCCAAAACAATTATGACAGGAGAATAAAAGCTACTTTAACAAGACAAGGGCTCTTTCTGATCCAGGTGTATAAAACTCAGGTCACCTGTGTCACATCTCAGCGCCAACTTTCAGAAGCATAATAATGTCTAGGTTGGAGCACCTGGCTTAACTCTGGACTGGAGGTTGAGGCTTGGGTACCAGAGGATGGTTTAAGTGTGTGTGGGCCTGGAGGATCACCACGGTGTGAAGGAAGAGCAGGAGTGTAAAGAGACTCTATCCAGGGACTGTCTCCTGGGTCCTTTTAACATTTAGAGGTTGGGGACATGGAGGAAGAAGGGTCACTAGGAAGGACTGCTCTATGACAGGCATGAGGGAGGAGATTTCAGTCTGGGGACCCACCACAGTACGTGGAGCAAGGCCCAGAATTCTGTTTGTGGTTGCTTGCTGTTCCGTTCTGCCGCACTGGTTTTATTAAGTCTCTCTGTACATTGGTGCTTGGATTGTTACCAATCCTCTGCTGGTGAACAATGCTGTGCGTGAACGCCTCTCTCCTTATCAGTAGTTCTGAGAGAGGTGGTCGGGTGGGAACTCTTCAAAGACCTCTGTTTTCTATGGAATTAGAATAAGCACATGAATTACTGAGCTATTTAGATGTGACAATAGTGTTTGGAGAGAGAGAGAGAGAGAGAATATGAGAACAGTTTATGCATATGTAAGTGAATATTGAGAATGGGGGGGAGAAAAGCCCTTTTGAAACCATTAGTCCTGTCTATTGCTTCTATGGGTAATAATAGTAGTAATAATAATAACAATAACAATATAATAACAATAATAATAATAATAATAATAATAATAATAATAATAATAATAAAATACCTTGACAATGTCACTGTTGTAACATAGCACACTTTTGACATACTCTGTATTGTATAAAGCAGCATTCTGATTATGTTTCCCTAAAATTTACTGAGCCACACAATTTGGCTATATTTTGATTGAGGGCAGAGAGCAGATGTGGAATATGGGTTTTGCCTAGTTCTCACTAGATGTGTGGCAATGGACTTGATTCTCCACTTTATGTTAAGTAGAATGCAGATTGATGGTAGCATCAAAAGTCACAGATGAGTTAATGCTGCACAGCCCCTCCTTCTGCCCAGCATGAGCCAAGAACGTTAACTCCTTCTACCCAACCCAGCTTCCCTTCCTTCCTGTGTCACCTCAGAATTCAAGGGAAGCTAGGAACTTACTTTGTCAAGGCCAAGGAAGCAAAAACCTCACACGGAACAAGGGAAATTATTTAAGTGTGGGGACTCGAGTTCACATCCTCGGAACCTACATGAAAGGCTGGGTAGACATTGTGGCCTGTCCACAATCCTAGCATGTGAGAGTCACAGACAGGAACCCTGAGAATAACCTGGCTAGCCAGACAGGCCACAATAGCAAGTTCCCAGTTCCAAGAGAGTTTCCACCTCAATGTATATGGTGAACAACACAGCTGGCCAACCTCAAGACTTCCACATGCATGTGTACACACGTGCATACACGCTACACACGTGTGCACACACATACCACCCACCTGTATATACACAAGACACCCTCAAGCCCCAAGCCAAATAAAAACCATTTATAAGCATTTTTATTTAACATGGGTATCCTAGAATGTGAAACTCTTCAAACCGTTACTGTTTAAACACCACAGCAGAATGCTGACATCTCTGAGACTATCTGATTGTTCCCATGGGACAGGTCCACAGTGGATTTACTCCACTGGTGTGGGTATTTTTAATCTCTTGGTATGGAGTTTTCAGCTAATCTAGAAGGTTCTCCCGGTGCTCGCATTTGTCACTGTGATGAGCGCCCACTTCATTGTCCTGTCACCTGCACTGTGAATTGCCATCACAGTTGACAGCTAACAATCACCCGTCCTTGTTTTATTTTGCACATCTTTGACTTTTACATAAACATGTTAAGCAGACAAATGTGTTTACTTTTCTGCAAGTTCTCCACTTGTTTCATTTTTGTAATGTCTACTCATCCTGTAGAGAGATTAAACAATATGCTTCGGTGAAATCTGTAGTGAGGAAGGCAATCAGTTTCCTCTGAGGCTGCTGACGGTTTCCCTGTGCTTGGTGATGGGCAGAATTTTTTTACATTTTTATATTGTTTATATTTTATGATATGTTTTTTTCTTTTGGGATTTCTTGCAATGTTCTTTTATGGCTAAAAACTCTTTTTGTATCCAGAGATGAAGCTGCACGGACCTTAATTATCTCCTCTTGTTTTTTATTTTATTTAAACCTTTTGATTCACCTGAGATTTATCTTATTTTATTGTATCAGGCGAAAGATCTACGTGGAATTATTTCCAGATGAATCTCAGACACCATTTATTGCTTGGCCAAAAGCAAGCTATTCAATGTCATTCAACTTGCATTTCCTTTTCAAGAGAGGTTGATGCAAATATGATGTCCCAAGGTGATGTTAAAAAAAAAAAAGGCTGTAGATACATAAGTGCTTCTTCTTCTTCTCCTTCTTCCTCTTCTCCTTCTCCTTCTCCTTCTCCTTCTTCTTCTTCTTCTTCTTTTTGTTTTTGTTTTTCAAGACAGGGTTTCTCTGTGTAGCCTAGTAGCCTTGGCCATCCTGGACTTGCTTTGTAAACCAGGCTGGCCTCGAACTCACAGCGATCCTCCAGCTTCTGCCTCTGCCTCCCGAGTGCTAGGATTAAACGCATGCGCCACCATGCCTGGCCATAAGTGCTTCTTAGATGCTGTAGAAACGTTGGCTGTTACGGTTAGTGTCTCCATCTTGACATTCACATTGTCTGTGCAAGGAAACACAGTAGGCTTCTCAGGGCTCTACTCCACAGATTTAACCTACTGCGGTGCAAACAAAACATGTGACCCACATAAACGTGTTTACGCTGCTGAGAAGACCCTGCATCTACACCAAACACACACAGGGTTTTCCATGGCAGTTACTCTCCAGTCACTACAGCACAACTAACTGTTTACATGAGATTTCTATTTATTAGGTCTCACCGAATAGTTCAGAGGTGCACATAGGCTGCATGCAAACGCCATGCCAGGTTATACAAGGGCTTGAGCGCTTGTGGGCAGGGGTGGAGGGTAGGGGGGTGGGGGCGTGGGGGGTGGGGGAGGGGCCAGGGGAGGGAGCAAATGCTGTGAGCAAATGATTGTTTCTCATAGTCTTGTCTCAGTTCACTGAAGAAAACCTCAACCAAGGCTACTTCCTTGATCCTAACAAGCCCAAGGTTGTTTGTGCTGACAGAAAGGGTTTACAACAGCACAGATGAGTGAAAACGTAGGCTATTTGTAATCAGTACAGTTCAAGGACACACATGTTTAGGGGTGAGGAGAGACTGCAGAACCCGAGTCAGGGTTTGGGTGGTATCAGGGAAGGGGGCCAGAAACCTTTCGTGAGGAGACAGGATGTGATGAGGGGAAGGGTTTGTTCTTCCCTGAAGTCATGAGGAACCACAGAGAGGGTGGGATCTGGGGATTACTGAAATGATAGGAGACACATGGCTTGGCACGGGGGCTTTCCAGACTGGGCTCTTTGGAGACTCTTCAGAGGCTGGACCAAGACAGGCTTGGAGGGGCGAGTTGGACTGCTCCATGTTGGTGAGGCTTACAGCTCTTCTATTAGACAAGAAGTGACATGTTGGAGGGAGGTGCAAAAGAAGTTGCCGGCAGATAGAGCCAACTCTTCGTCACCAAGGGGAGAGCAGCTATTGGTCTAACCTTATACTAAAGGAGGAACACGAACCTGAGCTATTTAGCCTCCAAAGGCAAATGAGTTAGTGGCTTGGCACTCCCGTCTGTTCTAGTCTTCCGGAGAGCTTCATGGGTTAGGGCGCGTTCTGTGTAAGCATAGGACCCGGGTTCAAATCTCCACTGTCCTTCAGTAACCCCAACACTGGAGGGTAAGAAGGGACATTAGGATCCCTGGGGCTTGTAGTCACCAGGTTAGCCTAAAAACAAGCTGCAGCTTCAGCGAGAGACCTGAGGAGGGAGAGAAGATATAGATATAGAGATATAGATAGATAGATGATAGATAGATAGATAGATAGATAGATGATAGATAGATGATAGATAGATGATAGATAGATAGATAGATAGATAGATAGATGATAGATAGATAGATAGATAGATAGATAGGTAGATGGATGGAGGGAGGGAGGGAGGGAAGGAGAGAACACTTGATATCCTTCTCTGGCCTCAACACAACACATCCATGCGCACACTTGTGCATAGACATGTACTCCACACATGTGTGCAACACACACACACACACACACACACACACACACACACAAACACACACACACCATGTGTACTAAGGACTACAGAGATCTAGAGCTTAGCGGAAGTACAGCCTCTAAGAAATGGAAGCAGTGCAGGCAGTGGTGGACAAGAGATGAACTTCCTTTGAAGCTAGGAACTGCCTCTGCTTTGCTTTTGAGGGAAGCAGGGGGGGTCAGCACAGAGGTTACACTGTGGCTGCTGCACACTCCACCTGAAGCGGGAAACGGGCAACCTGCAAACTGAAGGGGCGGACCTCGGCTAGCTAGGAGTTAACTCGGGGCTCCTACAGAGTAAACGGTGGCAGCTGAATTATTGTAATGCTGCACATTCTCAACATAAGTGCACATTTCCTGTTCAGGACACGGATTTAATGGGGCCTCTTAAAAATAGGTAACTCAGGCGGGTTCTTTTTATTAAGAAAAAGGGGGGGGGCGAAGAAGATTATTTGTCTTGGCATTGGAATCTAATTTCCCATTTTTCCTCATCACAGGGTTTTATCTCAGCCAGACAAGCCTGCTTAACCGTCCTCTAAGTCTAGATAGACAGTGCCAGCATGCTCAGCCCTTTGTTTAGGAGGGTCTACGGAAGCACAGCTTCTGCCGCCCTGCCTCCCTCCTTGAGCTCTGGTTCCTTTGGAGTTTCCAACCAGGCTTCTGTCTCAGGTTGAGCCACCTGAGTCTACCTGAGGCCTTCCCACCCTCCCCTGTCTCCACCTCTCTCTCCCAACCCAAACACTTCCTCTACCTAGTATTGTCTTTCTGATTTATTTGGCAAGGATACAGTGTGATTCAAAGTTGCTTCCTATTTTATACACATCTCCTGTATTTAAGTCTGAGACTTAGCTCTGTATTTCCTTAAGACCCGGACCTGAAGTTCTTAGTACAAATTTGGCCTGAAATCAGGAGCCTGAGGATTCTTGCAAAGATTGTTCCAAGATTTAAAAAAAAAAAAAAAAAGAAGAAGAAGAAGAAGAATTCAGGTCCCCCATCTCCAGGTAAACCCTGGCACCTTACTCTCTTTGTGATGCTAACAAGCTAGGAACAAAGGAGCCGCTCATTAAGGCTCAGTTCCTTGACAGCACTCTCAGGGGGAACTTAATTCAGCTCTGAGTGAAGCTGGGGAGCACAGTGCTGTGCTCCTCCACTGCTGTTGGCTCCTGTGTATGCAGGGTCAGCTGAGAATGGCCCTGTGGCCTCCTCAGAGCCTAGGCTTGGTAAGGACACTGCTGACTACTAGTGGTGTGGTTTACAGTGAGTGAGAGGGGAAGAAAGACCAGAGACAGGAAGGAGGAGGGAAAGAGCATCAAGAGGAGAGTGGGCCAGGGCCTCAGAGAAGACTTCTTGGAGCAGGCCGGCCTTGTCCCGAGTTACAGCTCGGGAAAGATTCTGGTGACCGTCCCAGCCTGAGTCAGGAGAGTTGGGGGGAAATTCAAGGAGGAAACTTTTCTTAGAAAACGTTATTTTGCGTCGCAGAGGCATTGGGAAATCAAGGGGATTTAATTACAACCGCCTCGTGAGCGGGATGTGGAAAGGAGTGGGTGGCTCATAGAAACCTTAATTGCCGAGAAAAGTTAAGAGGAGAAATATGACAGAAGTAATGGGCCTGTATGTATGTCATGTCTGATTTGTCATTTTTCTAGACAGGCATTCTGCCTCCTGCCTCCTCCTAGGTTAGAGGAGGGGGAAGATGCTTGGGCTGTTAAGGTGAATGTACCTTTCAGGATGCAGAAATGGGACCTGGAAACACTCCCCATTCCTTTTAGGGAAGAAAAAGTCCATCCTGAGTCACTTCATTTCTAAGAGGAATAATAACCATTTGTTCAGCAATAACAATGTGTGAGGTTCCCGAAAGAGCTCTGCGTCTGGCTAAATAATTCCTTCCTTCCTTTAGAAAATAGAAAACAGCTTGCCCGGTTTCTCTTCCAATTTATTCCTCTGGCTTTCCAGTCCTTGGGAAATGTAGGAAGATGCTTGCTTCGCAAGCCTCCGTAGAACAGCCCTTCTGTATTCAGAGAAGATGTCATTGTGCGCATTACTCTGAGTCTTTAAGATTAATGCCGTGTGCCGGAAAACGTAATAAATGATCCTGCATTAGCAGCTTTTAGCTTGTCGGAGTGGCTGCATGCTGAACGCATCTGGGGAGAAAGATTGCAAAACACAACACAGAGCATCGTTAACAGATGCCAGCACGGAGAAGTGGTGGATGGAGGCTGGAACTGGACCCGCCCTCCTGTGCTGTCTGCACAGGGAAGAGGATGGGATTTATGGGGGATGGCTCGTGACTGGGTGAAGGGGTGATTGAATGAACAAGCTGTTAGTACAGAGAAAAGAAAAGGCAAGTGAAGAAAGAGGGTCCCATGCCCAGGAAGAACGGTAGACTAGATTGTATCCAAGGCCCTGCCCAAATTAAACTTTGATTCTGTAACCCCCTGAAGGGTAACATGTAATCAGAATGATGTGGCGTGCCCCTCCCTCCCAGGTGCTAACAGGACAAAACTGTTCAGTGTGTGAGAGTGCAGCCGCGTAATCTAGTGGTTATCTGCTGTGCAACCAATGCCATATAATGAAAGGCCGAGACATCTCAGGGGCACAGAGTGCACGCTTACTGCTTATATGGCCAGTGGTCTGCCAGGTGGCTTTGCTGACCTTGATGAGGGCTGCTCATGTATCTGGGGGGTGGGCTGGCTGTCAGTTAATCTAGGGTGGCCTTGACTGAGACAGCCTGGGTGAGGCAGCTCATCCACATGTCTCTTTGTTTATCACTAAATGAAAATAGACCTGTCCTCATGGCGGTAAAAGGAGTGACAGGAGAGTCAAAAGAGATCAACCAGAAGCATGCGAGACTCACCTTCTAGGAAAAAACAAGCCCCACAGCTAAAATCAGCATCAAGGTGTGGGGAAATGCATTTTATTCCTTTTGCTAAAGGAATTGCAGAGCAGTGTGGAGGAATGGGGAAGAGGAGCCTACTGCATTCCCTGCCTCATTTAACCCTCATAGTGCAACCCTTTACCACAGGGGCTGGTATTTCTATGCCTCCTTTTACAGATGCAAAAACAAAACAAGACAAAGAGACAAAAACACACAAAAAAAATCCAGACGCCAATGTGATGGGAAGCATTTCTAAAGCTAAGTGGCTTGTTGATAGTGATAGCATTTCAGAAAATCAGGAAGAATAATGACCTTCCTGCTACAGCAGCGAGGGCCTCTCTGCTGTGCCATGTCACTCTTTTTATTTTATTTATTTATTTATTTTTGGTTTTTTGAGACACCGTTTCTCTATGTTATTTTGCCTGTTCTAGACTCGCTTTGTAGACCAGGCTGGCCTCGAACTCACAGCAATCCACCTACCTCTGCCTCCCGAGTGCTGGGGATTAAAGGCGTGGACCACCATATCACCTTTAGTTAAGGGCCTGAGTCTCAAGACCTTTGTTGGGAGCTTCCTAAAATGGTAGTGAGAGGCCCTCAATGTTGTGTGAACAAGGGAATACAGACGCTTGTATGTACTTACTCTGACCCATTCATAAAATCCCCAGCGGTCCTAGAAGATGTAACGGGTCACATACTTAGCAGTCTGAGGAGTCGGCTAGTTTAACTTTCACCTGGGTAGTTAGTATATTTGACAGGTAAGACAGCCGGCTCTGGTGGAGAGCCCTAACCTTACTGATAGAAAGCAATAAAAGCAGCTTGTTCCTATTAGCCCAAACTTAGGCAGGAGGCAACACTGAGCAGGGGCCAGGAAGAGAGTGTGGCTGTGTGAAGAAGAATGCCACTAAACAATTAGCAGGTAAGTTTTGCAGACAGCTGGGTCTGTATTTGGTGATAGATGGCATAGAGTTAGGAAGAGGAAAGAGGAGCCTAGAATGTGAGATCACTCAAGGAACGTGAACCCTGTCCTCTTAACACTGCACATATTAAGATATTCGAATTTAAATCCGAGCATGCTTAGCCTCCGCTTAAAACCACCCAATGTATACCAGAAGAAGAGACCCTTACCGTGGGCCATAGAGCCACCTAAAGTGTGTCCCCATTTGTCTAGCTTTGTCTGCCGTACCTTCACCGTGTAGCCCTGGCTGGCCTCAAACTTGTGGCAGTCTCCCTGTCTCTGCTTCCTGAATGCTGGGATTTCTGGCATGCAGCTCTTCTAAAAAGAACTTAGTATAGTCTTTTAAATGTATCTAAGATGTGGGGAATCTCTCAGTACTTCTAAAGCTATTAGCCACGCTCCGTCATCCCTTGAGCTCTCAACTCTGAAACTTCTTACCCCTTCTCTGACAGACTTAGCCATTCCTCAGTTCTCAGTGTAAACGTTACCCCTTAGTGATGACCAAAGATGCCTGAGATTAAGACACCAAAGCACAGTTCCAAGAAACTGAGGGAACACCAAACATCACACACACACACACACACACACACACACACACACACACACAAGCACTAAAAGACAAAATCAAGGTTCCTAGAGGAAAAAGACACATGACATTGGGAGTAGAGTGGGCTATAGAGTGGGGGAGGGGCCATGGCTCAATGGGTGAAGTGATTGATGCCAAAATTGACGATCTACGTTTGTTCCCCAAGACTTCAGTGGTGAAAGGAGACAACTGGCTTTTGTAAATTGTCCTTTGACTTCCACATGTGTGCGCACAGAGACACATACATTAATATAATAATAACAAAATAAGTTATGGTAGACTTCTTACCCGGAACTATCCAAAGCAGAAGACAAAGGAATGATGTTCATACAGAGCTAGAAATAAAACCAAAAGCCAGAATAAAACATCCTGTCAGCTCAGGATTTTATATTCAACAAAAACATCTTTTGAACACAGGTAGTGGAGTGAGGAGATGACTCAGTGGATATGAGTACTTCTGTGGACATAAGGACCTGAGTTTGAATCTTTACAGGCAGATGAATGCTGTGCATGGCTGCACAGCCTGTAACCCCAGCACTGGGGACTAGAGTCAGGTGGACCCCAGGAGTCTGCTGGCCAGCTAGCCTAGCTGAAAAGTTCAAGCTTCCCCTAATCAGAACAATAGAGGAGCACGCCCGATGTTCTCCTCTGGCCTCCTGAGTGTGTGTGGGTACATGCACCAGCATAGTCTTGTGTGCAACACACAGACACACACACATCACACACACACACACACACACACACACACACACACAGATACACACACACACACACACACACACACACACACACACACACACACACACACACACCCATGCAATGGGAGATTAACACTTCATCAAAAACTGAATTTATTGCCAGCAGACTTTCAACGAAATACTTATTAAGGGTTACTTTTCAAGCAGACAAAAATGATATCAGACAGAATCTCTAATATGCAAAAGAAGTGAATAGCACTGAAGGTAAAGTAGCTAAAGATAAAACTAACTATATTATTTCTTCCATTTCTTTCCTCTTGTCTCTTTTGAGAGGCCATTCATAACACGCACATGTTATATTAATATTGCCCTACAGTTCTTGAGTGCACAGCTCTTATATTTACTTTTTGTTTGTTTGTTTGTTTGAACTCCCATCTGATAGTATCTCTTGGGCTATCCTGAAAAAAAGCACCTCTTCTTTCTTTGTCTGTTTCAAGTCCGTTATGGTGTCCGGTGAGAGCGTTATTCCTCTGTGTTCTTGACTTCTCCCTTTCTAGTGTTTCTACCTGACTCTGTCTGTGGTTTCTACTTACCTGTGGAGACCAACTTCGTTATCCTGTAGGGAATACACCTCAGGTGGTAATCACAGTGGGCTAAGGTCTCCGTTCCAAGTGTCTCACACCCCGGTAAACATAAATCCCAGTTCTGACAATTGCCTTAACTATGACAGTGTTTTTTGTTTGCTTGTTTGTTTTTTATTTACCTATACAGTTTTTGATAAAAGCCAAACATCTTTTGGTGATGAGGCGTGGTTGGGGATATATTGCATATTCTTGTTTTCACTGAGTCCTAATCACAGGCAGGCATTGCAATACTGGGCCATGGGTCTGAGGGCTCTCTCCGTGGCCAGCTCAGCCTCTAGGGCTACTCCCTCCTATGGCTAACAAACTTGCCCTCTCGTCTCAGCCCTTCTGCAAGCTGCAGTGTGGGTTTTCTGGTTTTTGTCTTTCACTAGTGCTGAGACTGACAGAGACGTTTCTTACCTTTGTACCCACTTTCTTAGTTCTTTTTTTTCTCTACTGGAGACACACAGAGGTAAAGATCCAGCCCTGTTCCCTGCATTTACTAGGTGGCTGCTGCTCTCCTCCTGGTGGCTGCGTGTGGGTGTTCTCGAAGAATTATTTCTCTCCTGTCTCTTCTTTGTGTTCCAGTGAGGTCTGTAGAGGCAGCCTGTGAGAGGCTTGGTTCTAACATGGGACTGGCATTCTCTTGCTAACCTAAAGCCAACCCTTACAATTTGTTAAAAACCTTAGCTTAATTTTTTTTACTTTGGTGGAGTGACATCTGTTCTCTGTAGTTAAGTGGTCACTATTTGTCTTTTTTTGGTATGGGTTTGTGTTTTCTTAAATTTTGAGTTCACTGGTTGTCTGTCAGCCTCAGTTGTCTGATGGATTCCTAAAAAGAAAAAGAAAAACCACAAATTATCAAATTATCTAACATTTCTGTGTGTGTGTATGTGTGTGTGTGTGTGTGTGTGTGTGTGTGTGTGTGTGTGTGTGTGTGTGTGTGTGTGTAAGGAGAGAAACAATGCTCTGTCTAATTTTCCATATCCTAAGTGGGAAAATAACACGATTCTAAGAACGTTTTCTATTTTTTCTTGATATACAAAAGTGTCCTTTTTGTTGTTGTGCTGTGATAAAATAGCCTAATCAATGCTACTTAAGGGAGAAAGGGTTTTTTTATGGTCCATCTTGTCAGGGAAGAACTGTCAGGACAGAGTTGATACCACTGACAACATTCCATCCACAGTCAGGAAGCAGGGAGCCAGGAATGCTCAGCCTCTTTTCTCCAGATTGGTAGTCCAGGATTCTAGCCAGGGAATAGCACCGCCCACAGTGAGCAGGCTTTCCTACCACTGACTTTTGAATTCTATTCTCTTATCAAGTTGACAGTTAACACCAACTATCAGGAAGATTTTCTAGAAGTGTTAGTCACAGTGCCATGTGCAGACCATCTGTAGTTAGAGCGGCAGGCTTCCATTAGACTGCTGATTCTGAAGTTGTACTCCAGACTCCAAAGTCTGCAGAGCCAAGGAGCACTCATTTTCTTAAATTTGCCAGACAGTTTTTGTACATTTCGAAGTTTAAAATGTGTTGGGTTTTTAGTCAGGGCACAGAAGGTGACATCCCAAAGAATAGCACCTTGGCATACTATGTTCTTTGAGGAAACTGCAAAGCATCATAAGCAAGGTCTTTTAGACTTTCTCCTCTCATCTTGTGCCATCCATTCTTGTAGTTTCCTGGCTTCTCCTGTCTCCTCCAAGGTGGGTCAAAGAAACTAGAATGTCTCTCCCCAAAGCTAGCCATAAAACTATAAAAGCTCATACTCTGGCCCCTCTCTTCTCCCAAAGATTCCCATGTGATCCGTGGCCTGGTCTATAGCATTAGAGAAGCCAAGCGGACTCTGAGATACAGATCACACTGGGTTCTGAGTATTATCATAAGTCAAACTCATTTCTACATGGCTGCCCATTCTTCACTGAACCTAAGTACGTTTGTCATGTGTGTGTGTGTGTGTGTGTGTGTGTGTGTGTGTGTGTGTGTGTGTGCACATGCTGAGCAAGAGCTCTCCCACTGAGCCATATCCCCAGCCATGAGGATTCTCACATCTTGTATAACTTTGGTGTTTAATAAATCTGTTCTGATCTTCCACTGTTAACATCTTCTTGTTTTAGGAGGAGCCCCCATGACAATTATGACCGGTGACTGGCCAGGTGTTAAACACTTTTCACCCCCACAGCAATGAACGTTTGTCAACACTTGCATAGGGGAAGAAGAAGAAGAAGAAGAAGAAGAAGAAGAAGAAGAAGAAGAAGAAGAAGAAAGAAGAAGAAAAAGCAAAACAAGTCTGCAGAGACTGATACACCAACCAAGGACTGTTCATGGAGAGGACCTAGGCTCTCTGCTCAGATGTAGTCGAGAGGCAGCTCAGGCTCCATGTAGGTCTCCTAATATGGGGAGCAGGGGCTGCCTCTAACATGGACTTTGTTTCCCCTGCTTGTTGAGCATGTCCCCCACCCCGAATCCATGGGGTAGCCTTGCTGGGCCACAGAGGAAGAGGATGAAGGCAGTCTAGATGGTACTTGATAGATGAGGCCAGATGGTAGGCGAGGAGGGCTCCCCCTTTTTTGAAGACTAGGGGAGAGGGTGAAAGGGAGTGAATGTGGGAGCTGGGGAGGCAAGGAGAGGGGTACAATTGGGATGTAAAGTGAATAAATAAAAAAACAGAACAAAACAATAAAATGTTTTCTTTTCCTCTTCTTAGCTCTTTGGCTGGTCTACGTATTAAATGGCCTAAAACACACAAGAGAAAGCCCACTTTACCAACATACAAATGCATAAGAGTATCAGTGTAAGGACCAGACAAACTCCATTTTGAAAAAGAGACTCCATTTTGTGTTAAACCTAGCCAAAGGCTGAACCCAGATTCCAGAAAAAGGACAAAGTAGTCTAAACAGAAAAATGTTCCCCTAGCAACACAACAGCTCACCTGGGGAAAGTCCAAATGTACCCTCTGGTGGTCAAGCTGTCCAGCAGGTGGTCTAGCACATAGCAACAACCAATTAGGAGGATCCAGGCCAATGTTCCTAATGCCCCCATGACTGCTTCAATCAATCTTTTCTATAGGTCAGTTTGCCCCTACACCTATTACCCAACCGCGAAACGCCAAGGCTTGTAACTCCTCCCTGCTTGCGGCTTTTCTGCCCAAAAGCCATCCAATCATATACTGTAAAACCCATTTCTTTGTCTAAAACCTATAAAAACCCCCTCTCAATTGAGACTTGAGGCCACTTCCCTGCATCTGCTATGTCAGTGCATTGGAGGGGTGGCCTGTGTTCGAACTTCCAATAGAGACTTCCTTGCTATTGCATTTGGACTCGGCTTTTGGGTGGTCCATTCGGGGGAGTCTCTCAAAATTTGGGCATAACATTATAGATGTGTGAGACCAAGGAAACGGCCAGATAGCTAGAGCCTGTAGGCACCCAGAGCTAGGTAAGGAACAGGGCTTGAGGAGTTGGAGATAAATTATGAGAAGCGTGGGGAGGGAATATTGACTACACTTGCCTTGTTAGGCAGCTCAAAGTCTTTCACGTAGTAAAGGCAGACTCAGGGTCACTCTTCCTGGTACGGACATCTTGAGTTATGAAGATTTCCATTGCAGATTAAACTTTTCCGCTACAGAGGGGCAGCCTTGCAGAGCCACTCCTGTGTCTGCAGTTTCTCAAAATAGCCAGCTCAGAATAGTCAATATCTAAAGAAGTGTGTATTTTGGGGTGGCACATTCTGGTCTCCTGCTGTCATATTTTAGGGTGATTAGATTTTGACCCCAATGATGGGTATTTTTTTTAAAACCAGATAGAATTTCATAAAAACCCTAATGGATATACTAATATCTTTTTTATAGACTGCAGGAGGTTAATTAGCTTGTGCAAGGTTACATGGCTACTTTTCAGCAGGATCAGGATTTAAACTGGTTTGAGCAGGTTCATTCTAAAGTCCAAGGGCTTCCTAAAATTGAGAGACAGGTTAAACACTACAAATTCAGCCTTTCAGAATATGAAAGCCTGTGTGCAATTTAATTGTCTCCTTTAGACAATATTGGGGGGCTTTAGTGCATTCATGAGGGTGTGAGTCCATCACCACTATATAATTCCACAGTATGGTTTTTTTTGTCCCCCAAAGAAACCCTGTACCCATTATTACCAAATGCTTCCTATTTCATCAACTTTCTGCCTCTATGGTTATGTCTCTTCAGGACATTCTATGCAAAATTACATAACACACAGCTTTTCGTATGCGGCCCTTCTAGTTAGCAAAACCAGTGGTTAATTAATTGATTGTTTTTTATTGTGGTGCAGGGAATTGGGTTCAGATCCCAAAGCATGCTGGGAAGCCCTCCGCCATTCAGTTACATTCCTACCCCTCCCATCCCCCCACCTCCCCCCCCACACTCCCCTCACCCCCACCCCCTTGCCCAGCCCTCCCTGAGCGCAGCCAGTGATCTTAACTATTGTTAGAGTGTCAGAAATGAGAATCTCCTGTTTTTAGATGGCAGGGACACAGGAGCCCTGTTTCCTTTAGCCAACGCTGAGTCCTATGAGCCAGACCAAGAGCCGGACACCACTAACTTTGGTGAATCTCAATATTACCCAAAGGGTGTGGTGAAAATAGATGGCTGGGGTTTCAGTCCCCAGAGACTCCGCTCTTAGGTCTGAACTGGGCCCTTCTTGGGTTTCTGCCAAGCCTGTTCAGGAGAAAATGCTGTAACTGGTCAGGAACCTGCTGGCAAGCACAGCTGCAGGGTTGCGCTCTCTCACTTTAATGTGCATATGAATCACCCAAGCATCTTGTTAAACCCCGGCATCTAATTCATTCAGCAGGCCTGGGCTGGGGCCAGCGAGGCTATGCTTCTGATTAAGTCCCAGGTGGTGCTGAGGTTTTTATTCTGGAGGTCATCTTTTGAGTGGCAAGGCTGAAGGATGCAAAGTCAGGGGTAGGGAGGACCTGGCTCCTGCTTAAGTCAGGTGCAGAGAACTGCACTGCATTGCAGCTAAGTGTAGGTAAAGCAGGGCTGCGTTCCTAATAAGACTTGAATATGCAATAGATGCAGCCTCCTCTTCCCAGTACTTGAATGCGTGCTTATAATGAGACATCTAGAAACAAAAAAAGGATTGTATAGTGTTTGTTATGCTATTCAGCAACATGGGAAGATGTATTACATATTTGACATGTATTTCCATCCCAAATGGTTAATACGTTCAGAAAAAAAAATATTGAAGCTAAAGAGGTAAGCCCTAATTTTCCAGAAAACTCACTGGTGTGGAAAACTTCATTTTCCTACGATGCTGGGTGAATCTGTGTTTTGTAAGGGGCTCCATATGCTGTGGCTGCTCGTGAATCGTTCTGTTTTATTATCCTCATTAACAGGGATGATGGTTGCTTTTTACCAATCACGATCACCATCTGGAGCCTAGGAAGCCGTGGTCTGTGGCTCAGGTGGAAGGAGACCCTCCCGCTCGGGCGTCCCAGCCCATTGTTTCCCGGCTGCCCGGGCAGGTCTTCAGGTGTTCATCGTAGATGCGGCAAGGCCTCGAGAGCCACAGGGACAGACATGATGTTTGTTCTGAGTCGGGAGAAGACAGAAACCAAGTACGTCATAACCACACTCAGCATAGCGAACGCCAGCTCCAACTTCCGGTCTTTTGCCGCATTCTAATCTCAAATATCCACCAAGCGGCCTTTCCGTGCATTTTCCCTTCACTGCCCTGGTGGCCCTGACTTTGCTGTTGCTGGGACAAGCAGTTGATGTGACCAAGTCTTTGCTCTATCAGCTCACGTGGTGGGTTGGGTATGAATGCCTGTGTGTCTTCCTATTGCTTCACAGAGGAAGGGTTGCCTTGTCCGGAGGAGGTGGCTAGATCATCAGGCTGCTCGTAACCATAGCAACCCTGCGTCCTCCCAGCTCTTATGACTTCTTCAAGGCTTCTCTCCAGACCTTTCCAGACCAATCATTTTAAGCTCTCCCAGCCTGAAGAGAAACAACAGCATCTGAAGCCAGCTGAGTCTTCACATGCAGAGGGAGCAGAGAGCAGCTGGGTGGGCTTCTCCTGCCTGGGCGAAGGGGAAGAATGGAGCGATAAGAACAAAGGCCACCAGGGAAACGCAACCATCTTTTTTGGTCAGTTCAAACAGGAGACAGCACAGCGCGCACACTCACAAATGCACATCTCCATGCGATGCCAGGATGGACCAGGTCGTCGTAAGGGTTGTTTGGAGAAGGAGAGCTTTTAGCCGAGTTCTGGGGCTAGGAAAGGTGTTCATAGTGTTCTCCCAGGGGCAACGGGTTACTTTAGAGGCATGGGTGGAAAGAGAGAGAATACTGTGAGGCAGGGTAAAGGGAGTAGGGTAGTTGGGCATCTGGCCGAGGCTTGCAGCAGGATCCGCCACCAGAAACTCTGCCAGCTCCAATGTGTGCAGACAGCTACTTCCTGCAGAGCAGTGCTCCACGACTCCACACACTGATCAGCCTTTTTTTGTTTTTGGTTTCTCGAGACAGGGTTTCTCTGTGTAGCCTTGGCTGTCCTGGACTCAATTTGTAGATCAGGCTAGCCTTGAACTCACAGTGATCGGCCTGCCTCTGCCTTCAGAGTGCTGGGACTCCAGGCATGCGTCACCTTGCCCGGCTTGTTTTTGTTTTTTACTATCCATCCTCAGGCAGACTCTTTTTGCATTTAATTTCTAAAATAAAATAATTCCCATCAATTGGAAGTATGTTAGAAAGGGATCGAGACTCAATTTTGGCACTGTTTAAGATACTATTGGGAGTTAATCAGATCAGCTACTTTCTTGTTTCTTGACCATTTCTTCTCTGATAATGCCCAAACCTTGTAGATGCTTACATCCAGAATGGAGAGAGATAGTCTTATAGCTGATCTGAAGTTTACCACCTCCCACCCCACCCTGTCACTTACAGACACAAATGTAGCAACAGAGATGGGGCAGGCAGTAATATCTTACCAACAGGGCATGATTTGTGCGTTTTCTCCTGCCATGCCCCTCCAAGTGTGTTTAAAATAAGAATATTTTCCTTGAACACTTTCAGATATTTAATGATTTATAGTTCACAGTTCTGTCTTAATACCTGTTGCTAACTGGGCCTGGGTTGAGAGAGCTAGTCATTCTAGGAGGTCTAAAAAGGTAGAAAAATAACACTCTTAAGCATTTTAAAATTAGATATTTGTCCTTTTCAACTTATTTTGTTATTGCCTTTTATTTTACATACTATCTTTGTCCATTAGTGCTGTTATTTAAGAAAACGATAGAGACAGAGTAGTTTATAAAGAACAGATATTGATTTCCGGGGAAGTCCAAGGACAAGATACAGACCAAGTTTTTAATAGCTGATAATTGGATCCCGTGTGCTGCTCTGAAAGGCGGCAACACTACCAGTTGGTATTACCCAATTCTTTGATTCATTTGAATTTTTCCTAAAGCTATTTTCTCTAAAGGACAATTCAGGTAGGCTAACCAAATCTACGGCACGCAGGTAGACAAGTCACACCAGGCTGTGTGGCATTTTGAGCTGACCAGTTGTACTGTTCATTTGAGTAGAAAAGCCACAGTTTCCTGGGCCTTTCATGCCCTTCTGCAGAACAGCTGAGAAACAAGACTTGGGATCACAGCTTGTATCCCAATAATCCAGGTTTGATCACCAGTTCTGGACAAGGACTAACGCATCTAAGTTAACACTGAAAATCAGAAAAGAAAGCTTGATTTGGTGTGACCATCTTGAAGAGGGACGAGGAGATGCAGAGACCCTCCCTCAGGTCTGTCTTCCAGGTCCTGAAGTGAGGTTGGTCTGTAGAGTGGCCAACGTTATACACATTAAGCGGGCTCTATTCAAGTTTTGATCCCACCCATCAGTCATTGGGCTCCTGTCTCTCCAGCAAGGTGGTGTAACAAGTTCTCAGCACTGTGTAGATTCCCTTTCTGGGAGATATTCCTTTTCTGGCTGGCATCACATTTTAGAGCAGTGGGTCTCAGCTTTCCTAATGCTGTGACCCTTTAATAGACTTCAAGTTGTGGTGACCCCCAATCATAAAGTTATTTTTGTTGCTACTTCATAACTGTAAGTTTGCTACTGCTATGAATCACAATGGAAATAGCTTTGCTTTCCGATGGTCTTAGGTGACCCCTGTGAAAGGTCACTCGACTCCAAAGGGGTCACAACCAACAGGTTGAAAACCACTGCTTTAGATTTCTTCTTTTCTCAGCAAGAGATTCCTTGGGGTAGGGTAGGGGGTATTCTATTTCCTTTGCAGTCTCACGTGTCAATAGTCTGGTAGCCAAACAAGGGGAACAAATGTCTCTTCAAAATACCTTCATCCTTGGTCAGCTATTCCCGAAGTTAAAATTATATATATATATATATATTCCTCACAAGTTACATTAAATGCATGAATGGATACTTTAGCTACTTTAATCTTAATTGCATACTGCTGTCTGGTAGGAATAAAAGTCACATTGGTAAATTGCTTTTGGTTTAATTTTTATGGACAGCAAACTGACCTTTTAAGAATATTCCACTCCTGGTAATGATGATATGGAAAAACATGTAGTGTGGTTTCACCATGTGTTCTTTGAGGAACAGGCATATCATATTAGACCTAACTCATGTTGCATACAGTCTTGGTAGGATCAGGTCATGACTCTCTTATAATTTATTGTGTGGTTTTGAACACTTCTTGGAACATCTGTGGGCCCTGGTTTTCTCAATTAAAAAGAAAGATGTAATCTATATTTTATGTGTCCGAGTGTTTGTTTTGCCTTCATGTATGTAAGTGTCCCACATGTGCAGTGCCTTGCTTGGGGCCAGAAGATTTCATCAGATCCCCTTGGACTGGAATTACAGATGTTTGTGCGCTTTCGTGTGGGCACTAGGAATCAGACCCAGGTCCTGGTAAGTGGCAGCCAGTGTGCTTAACTGTTGAGTCCGTATTGCTCCAGCTCTCCCAGGTTTAAAATAAGAAGAGGGTGGAAGGGAATAGATTTGGTGATGATGAGCATCTTGGGTTCCTCATGGGTCCCATGAGCCCTTTCAGTCAGACTTTCAGCTCCATCTTTGTGGCTCTGGCTAGAAATCTGTATATGCTTCCATGGACGCACAAGCCTGGTCCTGTGTATTAACGAGATGGTGACGTTTTAAGGCCCTGTCTTCTTGTCATCTTGTGCCCCACTCGAGCAGACGACTGGACTGTTCAAGACAGCACAGTCTCCTGGAGTCAGCTCAGGTAGATGAACGCTTTCCAGCAACAAAGACGGTCTGTAGCAGGTAAGATTAAGTACGGGTAAGAAGAGAGAAAGCTTCAAATAGCTGGCTTAGACAGCAGCTCTCAGTGTGCTTCCTTCACCAGCGTCTCCCTTGGGAGCTTGTTGGAAGCACAGCCTCTCCCCGACACCTGGTGAGATGGACACAAGAGGCTAGCAATGTGAGTTTTAGGAAGTCATGCAAGTGGTTCTGGTGAGTGCTAGAGTTAGTCCGGTCTAGATGCAAAGACCATTCAGTTGTGGAAGAGAAGACTGAAAGCAGGCCGCGCTGGCAATCGGCTGACAGTGGCGCTGGGTACCCACCTCACCACCCATGTCTGTGCTTCAGGAGACTTGGTTCCGGATGATTGACTTGCCCCTCAAATGGCACTGTTTTCTTTTGAGAGAGGGTCTATCTATGTAGCTCAAGCTGTCCTCAGACTATGTAGCCAAGGAGGACCTTAAACTCCTGATCCTGCTGCCACCATACCCCAAGTTTTAGTTTTAGGACGCGAGTAACCCCATGCCCCGGCTGCCACTCTTTTTTGTATGCAATCCTAGCTGGCCTGGAAAGCATTATGTAGATCAAGCTGGTCTTGAACTCACAGAGATCCACTTGCCTCTGCCTTCTGAGTGCTAGGATGAAAGGTGTGAACTACCACTCCTAGCTTTGCTGATGCTACTCTTAAAGCAGAAAGACTGACTAGCCATTGAGAGCATTGAGTATGATTTCTTCCCTCTCTCTCTCTCTCTCTCTCCCTCCCTCCTTCCCTCCCAGTTAAAGTAATCCTCATATGAATCCTAATACCACTCCAGCACTGATGCCATAAGTGTGTTAAGTGCTTCATGAGGTGACATGCCACGGAAATGGACATAAAGCCATTGTTGCATTTGCTTAGGGATTCGCCTTGTGGGTTCATGGTTTTGCATACTAGCCATACAGCTGTTGCAAGGCTTTGCCCCTCCCACAGAGCGCTCTCGATCACTGAATCTGCTGTTAGTGCTGCGGATGGAACCCAGGGCTTCCTGAATGCTAGGCAAGCAGTCTTGCCGCTGTGCAGCTTCCCAGGCCTGCAAAAGCTCTAATAAAACATGATCAGACTAAACCGGTGGCTTCACAGAGGCCTAGGCAAAGCATTGGTTGAGAAAATCGAAATACGCTCGATTCTCATCTGGATCACTGAGTGGAGACAATGGCTCGAGTTGTTTCAGTATTTCAAACATTTGGTGATCGGTGGTAGATGGAGAATTTGCACTTGTTGATTCAAACACTGGACCTCGAGCCAAGACCCACCCTTTAGCCCTACTTCTGTCTCTAGAATCAGGGAAATCATGTAGCTTAGTTTGCATCTAACAAGGGATGTTTATAAATATAAGAATTGGGTTTGGTCTTTTGGGCTCTCTTTCTTCTCCTGATCCAGTGTGTATGTGATGATGTCTCCCCTCGGGAGATAACGGGTTGTGGCATTGTTAGAGCACATCAGACTGCCATGTGAACTACATGACCTACTGTGACTCCTTCAGATGTATCTTTCTGTCAGCCTGTGTAGTGCTGTGAGCAGGAGAGTCAGGCCAGTGAGTCTGAGGGCAGTGCATTTTCTCCTTTAATCAAATGGAGAAGTCATGGTGGTTTTGAAAATTGAAATAACTTTTTCTTCTCATTTTCACATATAACTCTAATTTGTCAGGAGAAGATATCACTGCTTCTGGCCAACTTGAAATTCACAGAGACCGGAAACAGCATTTTTTATTTGCCTATCTCCCATACCGAAGACCGGCCTATGCGATGCCTGGTTATGCAAGCTGAAAGCAAAGCGGGCTCCTTCAGGGTCAGAGCACCTGCTGGCAGTCACATCAAACCAACAGTGTTTAACACTCCACCGGGAGTTTAAGGCTCCCCAGGAAACACAAGGGTGGCATGGCTGACATTATAGGTTGTCTACCTGGCATTTGTTCTCTGTTAACCCCAACCTGCAGAAGCCTGGCATTACGGAAGACAGAAATGTCCCCTGGGAACTTTGAAGTCAGCAATGCACTCATTTAAAAACCACATCCTCTAGTTCCTTGTAGTCTTGTATATTTTGATCACTGAAATCCAAATGCAATGTCTACATGGGTCTCCGGGAAGGCTTGCTGAAGAGGCTGGTCCAGTGAGGAAGCCTCCTACCCCTCCCTTTTCCTTATGCCTGGAACTTGGATGTAATATCTTTAGCTTCCCCGGTCATCCCGCACTGTAAGTGTGGATGCCATACTATAAGGAAGGGAGGGCTGGACACTACAAGGACGTTTCCTCCTCCTGCTCTCATCTATCAGAGACTCCTCCATTCAGATAATAAATTTCTGTGTTGTTTTGTGCTTTCTATTATATGTTGTAGGTAATACAATATGTATCTGTTCTTAAGGGCCTTTGTGTCTCTAGTGGCATGTGGCTAGTGATATGTGGTTAGTGGCTAGTGGCATGTGGCATGTAAGTGAGCCTCACAATAGAGTCCACATAGCTCAGTGGTAGGACACTTGCCTAACAAAGCTCTGGTTTGTTCTCTAACATCACAACAAACAAATAACAAGATAGACTATAGTTTTTATTGACAACAAAGGATGAAGGTAAAAACTGGGGACGAAAAAGACACGGGTGTTTCTATGATTAGATCTGGAGGCTTCCCTGGCAACCCTGAAAGGGCCAAGGGTATGAGAACTGAAAGGGATGTTAATGATGAAAACCTGTAGCTCTTCCCACTCTACCCACCTCTTTCTACTTTAGAGTTGAGAAGACTGAAGCCCAGAGATGCTAAACTAAATCCTACAACCAACCAATAAACTATAGGAGAAGTACCATATAGACACAACGGGAAGGCATTAACACATGCCACAAGTAGAGGACTCTCAGTCGGTGGAATAGGATGACTTTGTTAAGGACCAAATCCTAACACTTTTGTGTTATAAATAGACCGTGTAATGCACTTGATTTGCCCATGTTTTTTTTTTAAAGCTAATTCAAGATCAGTTCAGATGAGAGATCTCAAAACGTTTTCGCACTGGCTTGCTTCTTCATCTTCAACCCTCATTTCAGTCCCCATTGCGGAGAAGATATTGCAAAGAGACATATGAAGATTTTGATTGACACGCAGAGTCACGTGGAAACTTCACAAGATTCTTATTAAAATAGACTTCTGGGAATCAGATCTTTCAAATTAGACTCTGAAGTGAATGAGTTTTTGAGGTGGAGTCAACAGTGTCTGTGTGTTATTCTTGGAGAAAGGATGGCTTCAAACAGGGCTCTTTGGCAGAAAATACCTCTACAGCCTTTCTCAGAGGACAGACTGAGGAGCACACGTGGCATTCTGGCATTTGGGCTGTGGTGGCAGATTAAAGACAGTGGTGGGTGGAGCCAAGTGAATAGAAGAGGACAGTGGGCAGGTGTAGTGTTTGTAGTTTCTGGGAGAAAAACAACATCTTAGTAGTTACGGTAGCTATTAGCACAGAGAGTCTTGTGGTGTTGTTTTTGTTTTTAATGGTGCCTGTCTTTTCTTTTTAAAAGCAATTTAATTTATTATTTTTTGTGTGGGTGCCACGACACCTATGCAGAAGTCAGAGGACAACACTGGGATAGTTCTCATCTTCCATCGTGTTGAAGACGGGTCCTTCATTGTTTCCACTACGCTGTACAGTTCACTCCTGGCTTGCTGGCCTGAAAGGTTCTTCTAGGTTTTCATGTCCCTGCTTCCTATGACTTTGTAAGACTGCTAGAGTTACAGATGTGTGCTGTCGGGGGTTGGTCTGGTGCTATGTACTTAATTGTTAATTACTGGCCCCCCCTCCCCAAGATCTGGTCACACCCAGGTAAGCACACCAAGTGATGCTGTGCATCTTCGCCCCCCCTCCCCAATTATTCATGATTGGTTAGTAAAGTTGCTGACGGCCTGGGCTGGGCAGAAGAGAAGTAGGCGGGGCTTAGTTTCCCCTGGGCTTGGGGTCCAAGAGACATCTGCCTGCCTCTGCCTCCTGAGTGCTGGGGATAAAGGGGTATGCCACTACATCAGATGAAAACAATTCTTTCCATACAATATATTTTGATCATCTTCCTCCCCTTCCCCAACAACTCCCAGAGCCTTCCTCACTTCCTACTCACGCAATTTTATGTTCTTTCACTTTGTCTCTTTTTTTTTAAAACAGTAAAAAGGAAACACACACACACACACACACACACACACACACACACACACACACACACAAACACAGTGAGTAAACCCTACAGAAATGAAAATCAAAGAAAACAACCAAAGACCAATAAGACAAAAAACAGAAACAAAAATAAACAAAAAAACCAAAATAAAATAAAAAAGAGCACGCACACACACACACACACACACACACACACACACACACACACACACACACACACCCCTCATGCTGGCCAACTACACCTGGCCATGGGGTCTGCCCAGTGTGTTTGATACAACCAGTGAAACGCCACAGGAGAAAATGGATTTTCCTTTTACCCATTGGTGTCAGTTATAAATAGCTTCTCAGTTAGGGGTGGGAGCCTGGGTTAATTTCCTTCTGTCAGTGCTGGGACCATGTCTAGCTTGAACTTGTGCAGGTCTTGGGTGTGCTGCCAGAGTCTCTGTGAGTTCATAAGTGCATCCGTCCTACTGTAACTGGAAGACAGTAGGAGTCACCAGTCACCTCTGGCTCCTACAGTCTTCTGTCCTGCTTACGCATGGGCCCCTCAGCCTTGGGGTAGGCGTTTGATGAAGAAATCTCATTTAGGACTGAGTGCTCAAAAGTTTTTCCCTCTTGGCACATTGTTCAGTTGTGGGTCTCTCTTAATTCCCATCTACTACAAGAAGAAGCTATACAAAGATTTCTAATGAGCTAAGCCAGCCTGGTTGAAGCTAAGCATGTATGCCAGTTTGTAATTCCAACTAAGGCTGCATGCACATGGTAGCGTTTAAATATATTTTTAAACATACAGTTGTATAGTTATATGACTTTAACACGTGCACAGAGTCTTATACCATCACCACCATAAACAGGCTGTAGGATGATTCCGACACCTCATTGGATTCCCTTATGCTACGTTATGGAATTTTTTAAAAAGAGTTTTATTTTTCTAATGGTCATTAATTATTTTATTTGACAATTTAAGGAACTGTAATCCACACATAGAAAGTTTGCTTTTTAAAGTGTGCACTTCAGTGGGTTTTAGTACATTCACAGTATTATTCAACAGTCACAGCTGTCTCGCTCTAGAACATCTCTGCCACCTTTCCACAGCAGACAGATCATTCCCGTCCTCCCTCCCCATTGCGCCACACTGCTTAATTATTTTATTTCTCACCCACTTTAGATATTTCCTATACATAGAATCCGTGTGTGTGTGTGTGTGTGTGTGTGTGTGTGTGTGTGTGTGACACACATACATGCACACAGAAGTTAGAGGACGATGTCAAATGCTCCTTTCTGCCTACCACAGCACTGGTGTTACAGGCATATGCAGTCATATCTGTCTTTTTTCATTGGTGATATGACCCAAACTCAGGTCCTCATGTATGCATAGCAAGTGCTCTTACCCACTGAGCCATCTCTCGTGGAAATCTGCAGCATGCCATTGTTTGTGAGAAGCTTCTTCGGTGTAATGTAATTATTTTCAAAGCTCATTCACACCGCAGCACATGCAAAATCATTTTATTATTTTTCAGAGGAAGCAGTTGCTGGGAATTGAACCCAGGACCTTTTCATACTAAGCACGCATCTAACCACTGAACTATACCCCAAGCCCAGCACCCCTCTTTGTAGGTGAACAGTATTCCATTATAGAAACATTTTTTTTATCCATTCATTATTGAATGGGAATTTGATCTATATTTTGGCTGCTACACATAATAATACCATTTACTATGGGTGAACATGGAGAATGCGTTTTTGTGAACATACGTTCTGTTCTCCTGGGTATACCCAGCATTGGAATTGCAGTGTCACCTGGTAACTCCCAAAGCCTAAAGAGGACCTTTTGAGGAGCCTGACAGAGTGCCTTCCATAGTAATACCACTGCATGGCAGTGACCTCCCCTACCCATGGAGGCAGAGAAAAAACCCACTAGTACTCTTTCTCAGGATCCACATGTCCTCCTTGGCAAATCCAGTCTTTGCTTCTACAGGTAGTGGGTCTGTGGGCTGTGAATGGCCACACTTTATTAAGAAGTAATTCCCACACTGTGCAATTCAACTACCACCCATGTTCCTGGGTACCACCACAGTCCGTTCCAGCCCATTTCCATCAGCACAAAGAGTCACTCTTTATCTGCTCATCTTGCCATCCTTCCTCAGGCTTAAACCATCTACTCTCTGTATGGACTTGCCTGGCCTGGATGCTTCCTGTTGACTGGGATCACGTAATGCAATCTTTTGCAACTGGTTTCTGTCAGCACACCACCATCTGCAAGGCTGATGCATGCTGTAGTAGATAGCATGATTAGATACCCTTTTAAAAAGTAACAAAGTAACATCGCCCTTTGTAGAGACCATATATTTGTGTTATACACCTGTTTTCGGTTCTCTTGGGCATGGATCTTAGAGTGGGATTGTTGTTCCTATGGCAACATTTCCTGTTTTACTTGTGAGGAGTCTCCAGAGCGTCCCACCATGGCTGATCCATCACACATTCTCTTCTCCAGCCTTCCACATCTTCAGTCACACTTGCGATGTTCTGTTGCCGTGTCAGCAGGAGCAGCGTTCACGGTCATTTCGTATGTTTGTGGGTATCTTAATTTCCTCACAGCCTAGGCAGCAGGGTACATTTTTTTTTTCTTATAGTGAGAATTTTAGTTTCTTTTAAAAACACAGAAATGCTATGGGAATATGGTTTTATTTTAATCCCAGGGATGGGATATGGGGCTGCTTCAGATCGTTCACAGAAGCTGACTGTGATTTGCCTTGTGCTCTGGCAGGGGCATGATTTTGCCAGCTACAGCTAGTTTCTGCGAGTGTATTAAACTGGGCATTCTGTGGACTCTTGAGAGGGTATATACATTATAGAGACCTGAGAGGGGTGGCGGCGGCTGCTTCTGTTTGCTGTTGTTGCAGTTGGTTGCTGTTTGTCAAGTTGTGGTGTGCAGAGACAAGGAGAAGAAATTAAGTATCCTGGAAGCAAAGATCCAACTTGTCCCAAGGAACTGGACGCCCCTATTCAGGAAGTAGTCTATTGATATCAATGTCCCCTTTCCCCTCTAACCTTCTCTCTCTCTCTCTTACCTAGCGTTAGGGGCTTGGAAAGGTGGAGAAGGGTGGTAGAAAAAGGAACACAGAAAGTAGCCAAAAGTCTAGCACATTGTCCTATCTTTGTTGTTGATCCAAACTAGGGAAAACACAAGTCTTGAGAAAGAGGTCTGTGAAGTGGGATGGACAGAGAAAATAAATAACAAGGAGTAGCCAAAAATCCCAGCATGAAAAAGGGCAAGTGTTGTAATATAAAAACCATGACTCTGTCTTATACTTCAGGGAAACACACGTTTTGTTCCTTGTTGTGTACCAGGCTCTGTGCTGGGCACCGAGGACTTTAAGCTACATACTCAGGAATTGAGCTTTCAAATTTTTTATTACACGGAGAAGGAGCAGAAGGGAGGGGCCTGGCTTACAGTTGAAGTGTTGGGAAGGCCCCCTTGAGTTGGAAGATGGAAAGGAAAGATGCTCATCCAGCAATAAGGGACTTTGGAGCTACAAGGGGAAATGTGCTTCCGTGTCCGGGAAGTCCTCTGTATGGTCTGTTTTTCTTTGGCTTTTAGGTAAAACTTTTAATTAGAATATTATTATTTCTTTCATTTTCTAATCAGTGACTGATAAGGCTTTTTTTTCTTTTTTAGAAACATAAATCATAGGCAAGACTTTTGTAAATATTGCTAGCGTTAGCTTTTGGTCATGTGTAATAATTAAAGAGGGACAGACAGCTAGGATGGCAACAATGTAAACTGAATCATGTTTGGAGAATGCTTTTTCTTGTTGCCACTCAGATGTCGCTGGGTCAGACTTTTTCAGAACTCACAGATCTACCTGATCATGAAGCACTAGGAAATGAAGTCAATTGTCTCGTGGGATGAATCACCAGGCCTGAGAAGAACAATTTTCTCCTGACAATATCTTTTGTTCACACCTTTCCTGTGGTGGGAGATAATGATTTGGGTTTTCAGTTTTCTGTCTAACTTCTCTTATATTGGGAGAATAATTCTGAAAACTTTTGATACCTTTCATAGGTTGCAAAAGAAAGAAAAATCACATTACTTGGGCTGTTCAGTCTCCCAGTTCCTTAAATACTTCTTTATAAATTCATGCAATAAAGAAAGATTCTTTTGATGATACCAGATAGGTTTTAAAACTATCTTAAATAACTTATTACTTCATAACCCAAACAACCCAAGCTTAGGCATCATCATAAAATATATACAAACACAGGCTGAGAAATCAATTAGGGAAATAACTCCCTTCGCAATAGCCACAAAACCCATAAAATATCTTGATGTAACTCTAACCAAGCAAGTGAGAGACTTGTATGAAAAAAACTTGAAGTCTTTGAAGAAAAAAGAAGATATCAGAAGATGGAAAGATCTCCCATACTCATGGATCGGTAGGATTAACCTAGTACAAATGGCCATCTTACCAAAAGCAATCTACAGATTTAATGAAATTCCCATCAAAATGTCAATGTAATTCTTTACAGTCCTTGTAGGAACAATTCTCAACTTTATAAGGAAAAAAAAACCTTGAATAGCTAAGACAGAAAGATCTTCCGGAGGTACCTCCATCCTTGACCCATCCCTGTACTATAGAGCAACAGTAATAAAAACTGCTTGGTATGGGCATAAAAACAGACTAGTGGATCAATGAAATTGAATCAAAGACCCAGAAGTAAATCCACACACCTACAGACACGATCTTTGACAAAGAAGCCAAAACCATACAATGCAAAGAAGATAACATCTTCGATAAATGGTGTTGGTCTAACTGGATGTCTACAAGTAGAAAAATGCATCTAAATCCATATTTATCACCCTGCACAAAGCTCAAGTCCAGATGGATTAAAGACCTCAACATAAAACCAAACATACCAAATCTGTTATAAAAAAGAAGTGGGGAAGAGCCTTGAACTCATTGGCACAGGAAACAACTTCCTGAACAGAACATCAACAGCCCAGGCTCTAACTAAGATCAATAGTTAATAAAATGGCACCTGAAAAGCTTCTGTAAGGCAAAGGACAATCTCAACAGAACAAACCTACAGCTTATAGACTGGGAAAAGATCTTCATCAACCCTACATTCGACAGAGGGCTAATATCCAAAATAAAGAACTCAAGAAAACAAACACTAGTCAGACAACCAACTAAAAATGGGGCACAGAGCTAAACAGAGAGTTCTCAACAGAGGAATACTGAATGGCAGAGAAACACCAAAAACAAAACAAAACAAACAACAACAACAAAACCTCAGCGTCTTTAGTCATCAGGGAAATGCAAATCAGAATAACTCTGAGATTCCATCTTATACCTGTCAGAATGGCTAAGATTAATAACTCAAGTGACAGTACATGCTGCCGAGGATGTGGAGAAAGGGGAACTCTCCTCTGTTACACTTGGGAGTGCTAACTTCTACAATCGCTTTAGAAATAAATCTGCAACTTAGAAAATTGGGAATGGTCTTCCTCAAGACCCAGCTATACCACTCCTGGGATGCTCTACGACACAACAAGGACATTTGCTCAACAATGTTCATAGCAGCTTTATCCATAATAGCCAGAATCTGGAAATAACCTAGATGTCCCTCAACTGAAGAATGAATAAATTATGGTACATTTACACAATGGAATACTATTCAGCTATTAATAACAAGCAAATCTTGAAATTTGCAGGCAAATGTATGGAACTAGAAAAGACCATTCTGAATGAGGTAACCTTGACCCAGAAAGACACACATTGTATATACTTACTTATAAGCAGATATTAGCCGTATAATACAGGATAACCACACTATAATCCACAGACCTAAAGAAGCTAAAAAATAAGGAGGATCCTAGGGAAGATGCTTAATTCTAATTCAGAAGGACAATTAGAATAAACACTGGAAGTGCTTGAAGAGATGGAACAGGATCCACCACTTAGCAGGGGACTGAACCAAATGCTGAGACTCACAGCTAAATTTTGGAGCAGAGCACAGGGAGGTTTAGGAAAGAGTTGGGGCATTAAAGGACCTCAAGGGAACAGCAGCTCCACAAAGAGAACAACAGAGCCAACAAATCTGGGCCCAAGGGGGCCTGTGGAGACTGATACACCAACCAAGGGCCATGCATGGAGAGGACCTAGACTTTTTGTTCATATATGGCCGATAGGCAGCACAGTCTTCATGTGAGCCCCATAATATGGGGAGCAGGGTCTGCCTCTGACATGGACCCTAGTGCTCACTCATTGGTCACTTCCCCCTGGTGGGGCAGCTGTGCCAGCTCATAGAAAAAGATGATGTAGGCAGTCCAGATGAGACATGATAGGCTGGGGGCAGATGGTAGGGGAGGAGGGCTCCCCGTTTCTGAGGACTAGGGGAAGTGGGAGGGGAGAAGAGGGAGAGAAGGTGGGTGCAGAAGGAGATGAGGGAGGGGGCTATCATCGGGATGTAGAGTGAATAAATTAAGAACAAACAAACAAGTACTTGAGCACACAGTAGGTCAGCTTCTAGATGTCTTGTCTCTGGGTTGGCCACTGATGGAAAACAGACCTAAATACCAAGTAAATAATGTACCAGTTGGTCTAAGTGAGAAACAGATTCATACACATACAATGAAGCCTGACATTTTTTGACAGAGATTTAACAAGTTTTTATTGAATATTTTAAAAGTTTTGGAAAATAAGCATCTTTGGTTATCTGAATGAAAAATAAAATCAGTTTACAATTAAGCATGTGTTATGTGTGTTTTCTATCACTTCTTAACAAATTACCCCAAACCTTAAAGGTTAAAAATAGCAGCAAGATTCAGTATTGGTTTTTGGGTGTGCATAATTGCTGTATGGGTACATATGTATGTGTGGTTATACACATGGATGTGTAGAGGCCAGAGGTCAATCTTAAGTATCATTTTTTTAGGAACACAGTTTTCCGAGGCCAGGTCTTTTACTGGCCTGGAGCTTGCCACATAAGTTAGACTGTTTGGCCAGTGTGCCTCAGTGGTCTGCATGTCAGTGTCTCCTGCACTGGGATTACATGCATGCACCATCACATTCGGCCTTGGCCACATAGGTTCTGGGGATTGAGCTCAGGTTACCGGGCTTACAAGGCAAGCACTCTAGAGACTGAATTCTCTTCCTGGCCAAAGAGGGCTAGCCAAGTGGTTCTGGCTCAGGGGCTTCCCTGAGACTGGGCCAGGATGCCAACTGGAAGTAAAGTCATTGGAAGACCTGGTTGGGACTGGATGATCTACGTCTCAATAGCTCATTTGCATATCCAGAAAAAATTTTCAATTCTCGTTTCAGTGGAACTGACCATAAAGCTAAGTTGTACCAGGCCTCTGCCAGAACAGCTGATCCCGGGGACAAGCAGAAGTAGCAATGTCTTTCTTGACCTGTTGTAGGAAATCAGATATCTTCGCTTGGGGTATATTTTATTTGTCCCCCGACCAAGCCCAGTACGATGTAGGCAGAGATCACGTAGACCTTGAACACCCAGAAGTGGGGATCCCTAGGGGCTACCTTGGAAGCTGGCTGATAAAAGTTATTGTAAAACTATCAGTGAGTCATTCAAAAAGAGAGTTGGCTTTAATACCTCTGTTCTGAGACTCTATAGCTGAATCCTACAGTCAGCAAAATCATTGCAAATAAATGAAGCCAAGTTAGGCAACTATTGGATATCTCCAGGGAGAAAAACTTAGAAGCAGCGTCAAGGAGGACCACCAGCCATGAAGAGCCATCAGTGTGTAGCCTTAGTCTGGCTTTACCACGATAAGCAGAGAATACTGGGGACTTGGTATCTTCCCAAGATGCTCTGGCATCTATCATGGCCTTCCACAGCCACAGAATGTTGTCTCTCATGTCATTCCCGTGAGGCTACTCAGCTTGTTTTTCTTGAGCAGAGGTTTCCAAACATTTCCGCTTATGACAGATGATGTTCCCTATGTCATGTCACACTCTAACGGATAATCCTCAGGTCATGTGCACATCCCATGCCACTGGCTCATTTGGTCTTTCTTTCTTTTCTTTTTTTTCTTGTTTATTTGCTTGTTTGCTTATTATTTATTTATTTTTAATCCAGGTCTCAGGCTGGCTTCAAACTCAGCCCGTACAGCCAAGGTTGATCTTGAACTCCTGATCTTCCTGCCTTCACCTCTTTTTTTATGTTTTGTTTTTTTTTGTTTTTTGAGACAGGGTTTCTCTGTGTAGCCTTGGCTGTCCTGGACACACTTTGTAGACCAGGCTGGCTTTGAACTCACAATGATCCACCTCCCTCTGCCTCCTGAGTGCTGGGATTAAAGGCGTGTGCCATCACCACCTGGCTGCCTTCACCTCTTGAATGCTAGAATTATAGGTCCACCTCCATACTCAGCTTCTTTCCTCTGTGTGTGTGTGTGTGTGTGTGTGTGTGTGTGTGTAGACATTGGAGATTGACAATAGGTAGTATCTCTTGGATTGCTTTCCACATTATTTTTGTCTTTGAGAAAAGATTTCTCATTGAACCTGGAGCTCACCAATTAGGCTAGACTGACTGGGCAGCAAGCCCTAGGGATCTTCCTGTCTTTGCCTCCCTAGTGCAGAGGTTCTAGGCACATCCCTCTGTGCCCAGCTTTTACATGGGCAGTAGGGAGATAGCGTAGATCTTCATGGTTGTGCACTAAGCATTTTGCCATCTCTCCAGCCCCTGCACTCTTTTCTAATGCAAGAAAAATAAAATAAAATAAAAAAGAAGTATCAATGAAGTAGAAAGGAATGCACACAGGGGCAAATTCAAACCAGTATTAACTGATAGGAATAAGCAAAGCATTTTATAAGGCATTTTTAGTCTCTAGCCATCACCTCTTACTACGAACAGGTCCCTTGGCTCTGAGGTGGCCAGCCTCAGCAAGGGCATCCATTCAAATCTGGATACATTTGAAGCTTGGCTTGGCCCATTTTGCTCTTGTCACTTCTTGGCAGGTTGGAAGCACACTCCAACTAATTGTAAGGTAAGCTGGGCAGGAGAATTCCTGCGATTCTGCCATTTAAACAGGTCTCACTCCCCACAGCAAACAAACTGTGAGATGTATTCCAAGCCCTGCTGTAGCAATTGGCCCGCTGCCTCCAGATTTTTCCTGTAGGCTGTCTCTTGCATTTCATTTCAACTCTGCTTTAATTCTGGAATCCCCCTGGTCTCCGCCACTGTCTTCTTTATACTTCGGCTCTGGATCCTCTACTAGATCCCATACTTAAATAAATCTGGAGATATTGTTGCTGTTTTCACCTTCTGGGTCTGAGCAAGCCAGCTGGACTGTGAGGAAGTACTTCTCTATCTTTCTACTGTCCTCCTCCGTGGGAACCTGTCCCCACTCCTTGTACAGCCTTGGCGGCTGCAGGTGACATCACACTATCCATGCCACGCGAATGCATCCTTACTACCAGGGGAAGACAAGCCCCCTGAGTTAGGATCGTTACTGTACCTTCAGTCAAGACTTGTAAGAGTTAATCTTTGTTCCTTCAGAGTTTTTGTTCTTCTTTGTTTGAGACAGGGTCTTACTATTTAGCGTAGGCTGGCCTGGAGCTTCCTCCATGGACCAGGCTGTCTCCAAACTCCCAGAGATCTTCCTGCCTTTGCCTCAGGATGAAAGACATACACCACCATGCCCAGCTATTCTTTCTCTTAATAAGTAGGAGTATTTAGGTGGCAAACTTTCTTCATAAAAAGGAAGCCAGTCACTTTGCTTGTTTCCTATTTACTGAATGGAAAAAGCCAGGCTATAAGAGGCAAAGCGCAGGTGTCTTAGATACTGTTTTATTGCTGTGAAGAGACACTATGAAGGAAGATAAACAAACAAAAACAAGCCCCACTTAAAGTGTTCAGCTGTCTTCCTAGTCCAAAGTCCCAAAGTCTTCCATATTCCTCTAAACAGGAACATGGCCAGGCCCGTCAGAGCAATACCCCACTCCTGGTACCATCTTCTGCCTTAGTTACTGTTCTACTGCTGTAAAGAGACACCATGACCATGACAACTCTTATCAAGAAAGCATTTCATTAGGGCCTTACAGTTTCAAAGAGTTAGTCCACGATCACGGTGGGAAGCAGACAGGCATGGCGCTGGAGCAGTGGCTGAGAGCTTTACATCCGGATCCACAGGCAGCAGGCAGAGTGAGAGAGAGGATGGGTCTGGTGTGGGATTTTGAAACCTCAAAGCCCGCCCACCCCCAGTGACACACCTTCTCCAACAAGGGCACACCTACTTCAGCAAGGCCACACTTTGGAATCCCTCCCAAACAGTTCACCAATTGGAGGCTAAGATTGTAAATATGTGACCCTATGGGCACCATTGTCATTTAAAGAACCACAGAAGGTCACTAAATTATGTAAACAGGATTAAGGTCTCGTCTTATGACATTAGGTCTAAGTGGTTTTCGTTATAAGTGTCACAATACACAGGGTGACACTGTCCAACAGCAGCTAATGGATGATTTGATTAGAGTGTTTAATGAGAAATCTGTTAAGAATACTCTTTTGAGAAGAACTGAACTTTTGGAAAAGAATAAGTGATGACTTTCACTATATAGTCTAGTCTAATGACAGTCCTTATGTATTAGAAAACAAACCCAAATTGACAAGTTAAGCTGCACAATGAAAAAGCTCAGGATCACCAGGTACGGGGGATGGAGGAAAGGGAGTGCAGTTGTAGTTCGTTGTATGTATATATCCAAGTATAAACAGTAAAGAACTAAAGTACACAGGTTGTCTTCACCCTTCAAATGCTGCAAACACACTGCAGGCAGAACATTGGCCTGAGTATCTAGGGCTCTAAAATATATTTTGTTAACTATTACAGTCGGAAGTACGCTTTGAGGCCTACCTACTCTAGTAAATGGCCTGTAAAAACATAATTACACCTGACTTGGAGATATTGTGGAGAATATTGTCAGCTACTTCATGAAGTGTGCCTCTTAATAATATATTAAAAAAAAAAAAAGAAATATTTTCTCTCCCTGCCCCTTTTTGACATGTTCTAGCTCTGTCACTCAGACCTTTGATCTTCATGGCTTAGCCCTCCTGGGTGCTGGGAGTACAGGTGTACACCAGCTGGGAGTATAGGTGTACACCAGCTGGGAGTTCAGGTGTACACCAGCTGGGAGTTCAGGTGTACACCAGCTGGGAGTTCAGGTGTACACCAGTGGGGAGTACAGGTGTACACCAGCTGGGAGTTCAGGTGTACACCAGTGGTGAGTACAGGTGTACACCAGCTGGGAGTACAGGTGTACACCAGTGGGGAGTACAGGTGTACACCAGCTGGGAGTATAGGTGTACACCAGCTGGGAGTTCAGGTGTACACCAGTGGGGAGTACAGGTGTACACCAGCTGGGAGTTCAGGTGTACACCAGCTGGGAGTACAATCTCTTTGATTGAAGTATTTTTTAGATCTCCAACAGCAAACTTTTTAAAAACTGTAAATCTCAGAGTCTGATGTGTTTCTTTATTCAAGTTTGTCTTGTGCTTGCATTCCTGTGTTCTAACTTTAGCCTTCTTTGTCCTAGAATTGCTGAGGTGAATTTTAATCTTTGCTTTGATTTTATGTGTGTAATTTACATATGCATATTGTCATGGAAGTTACACTGAAGAGAAGAGACAAATGATTGTGTTTAGGAAGCAATGCTGGGAGCTGGGTGTGGTGCCACAAGCCTTGAACCCCAGCCCTTGGGAGACAGAGGCAGGAAGATCTCTGAGTTCCAGGCCAGCCTGGTTGCCCAGCCAGAGCTGAGTTCCAGGACAACCAGGGCTGTTACAGAGATAATTGAGAAATCTGTTAAGAATATCTTTTGAGAGAAATTGAGCTTTTGGAAAAGAGAATGAGTTGTGACTTTCAGTATAACAATCTAATCTAATGCCAATTTTTACATATTAGAAAATCTGTCTAAAAAAAAAAGAAAAGAAAAGAAAAGAAAAGAAAGAAAGAAAAAAGAAAAAAGAAAGAAAGAAAGAAAGAAAGAAAGAAAAAGAAAAGAAATGAGCCAAATGTGGTGGCACATGCCTTTAATCCCAGCACTCGGGAGGCAGAGGCAGGGAGATTGGATCGCAGTGAATTTGAGGCCAGCCTGGTCTACAAAGCAAGTCTAGGACAGCCAAGGCTACACAGAGAAACCCTGTCTCAAAAAACCAACCAACTAACGAACCAACCAACCAACCAAACAAACAAACAAAAACAACACCCTCCCAAATGGAATCAACATGGGGAGATAGGTCTTTACAAACATCTCTAGAGGAACTTTAGCAAACTCATGATTTATTTGCTTAATAATATTCAGCTGTTCAGGATCAATATCATAGCCACAGGATGGTGAGTATAGAAAGCAAGAAGGAAATGGTAACAGCCTGGCTCCTACCTTCCAGCCACTGGCCACGAGGGACTCCAGGCCAAGGCTGGGATTCACTCCTGTGAGTCTGATCTCGAAGCCTCGTGAGATATGTCTGACCGACTGGTCTCAGATTACTTAGAGATGGCAATGATTTCGTTCTGTTTCCCTGTTAGAGGACAGGATGGGAGGAAGGAAGGGCTTTCTCCCAGGGAGGAGCACCAGAAACTGTTTATCCCCACAGATCACGCAGAGCTGTCGAGCAGGGAGCTCAGGGGGTGAAAGTCAGTGGATAGGGGTTCATGTAAACGGTTCAGAGCTGCTGTGGTAGGGAGCTGCTGACCAGCTGCAGGTTCTCTGCGTGTGAAATGGAGTAACTGCAGGACCACTTTCAGAAAGCAGCTCCTAGGTGTGGCGGAGGAGGACGTTTATTGTAGAGAAAAGAGAAAGCATAGCCAGACACAGGGACATCTAGGAGAGTCCAGAGAGGACATGACCATGAGCCTGGCCATGTGAAAAGTGGATAGGGGGCAGGGGAGAGCCAGACCAAGAGGTCAGGAAGGTAAAGGGTAGACCATGGCTGGGTTATACAGAGAAGGGCAGCTGGGGGAAGGGTAGCCCTGCCCCTTGCCTGGAGAAGCTTAAGGTGGGGGGTGGGGGTGGAGTATGCCAGCCATACCCTGTAACAGGTAGGGACTGAAGCATGCTGGGAGAAGCTGGCAGTCAGGTCTGCTTTGATATGTTAATGGACGCTTCAGTGGGCCTATTTGTCCCGGATTTGAGATTTAACAGTAACAGGGATTAATTAGTTAGTACACTTTGAGCAGTGGCTAGTGAAAGCTCCATAGATGTGACCCCTCATGAGCAGAGGACATGCTGCCATGGAGGAATTTGGGGAGTTTCACTCTCAAGGAACCGCCCCCCCTCCACTTCTATAAGAATGTCATGAACCTCTCTGGGAGGCAGGTCTAAGCTGGCACCGCTGGGATGGGACCAGAGCTAAGAGTATGTTCAAGTGTCCGTGCCACATGAACCACCCTCGAGGGAAAACCTTAGCTCCGCTTCTGAGCAACACCACAACAGACCCCGGCCCATGGGGCAAAGAGCCAATTCCTCGCTTGTTTGGGGGGGATAAACTGAAAAAGGGTCTAAAGACAGTGTGACACTGTGAATTTGCACAAAAGTTCTCTAATATGGTTTACAGTTATAATAGTTTTGCCGGTGTATGGGTTGGGGTTGGGGGCTGTGTGTGTATGCTGCGTGTGCACATGTGTGCCCGGGCAGGTGCAGGCTCTGTGTTGACATCAGGTGTGTCTCCCTTGATCACTCTCCACCTTATATGTTGAGTCAGGGTGCGGTAGTTTGAATGGCAAATGTTTCTTTTAGTCTTCGTCATTTGGTCACTTGATCCCCGGTTGCTGATACCGTATAAGAAGGTTTGGGTGACACAGCCTTGCTGGAGAAAGTACACCAGTAGGAGCAGCATTAAGATTAAAAAAAAAAAAAAGCTTTGCCTACTTGCAGCTTACTTTCTCTGCACTGTGTTTGTGGCTCAAGAATGTGAGTTCTTAGCTTCCTGCTCCATCCACCAAGCCTGCTTCTTGCTGCCGTGCATCCCCACTGTGATGCACTCTCATCTCTTTGAACCGTAAGCCAAATAAACTCTGTCTTCTCAACGTTACCTTGCTGCCTTGGACACGGTGTTTTATTGAGGTAACAGACATAACGTTACACAAGGACTCTAGCTGAACTCAGAGGTCACCGATTCAGCTAGTCTAGGTAGCCAGCTTGCCCCAGGGATCCCGTGTGCTGAGATTACGCAGGCTGTCATGCCCATGTGGTAGTCACGTGTGTGTTAGAGATCTGAACTCAGTTTCTAGTGCTTTCTCTAAAGGGTGGTAATTGCTGTTGTAGCATTCAAATATATTATGTGCCCTAGAATTTCTACAAGCGCCAGTTAACAGCATAGTTCCAGACCCCGGTGTCCAGCCGAGTGCCTAACACTGGGAGTCCTCTGCTTTCAGTGTTTGAAACTTGCCCAAGACACACGCAGCTTGACTCAATTAAACTATTGTCAATAAGATGAAAAACACTAGATCACTTGGGCCTTTCCTTTTGGCAGCCCCAGCAGCCAGCGCGGCTCATCTGCGTGGTTGATCCATTCCATCATACACGAGGAGTTCCTGACGTAACCAGAAAAGAAATAATTTATTTGTGGAAAGTGGTTGGAATTGAAAAGAGCTGGGATTAAGCCCTGGGGTTCAGAGCATCCATGCTGTGCTCTAGCAGCCAAGGGGCCCAGGCAGCTTCTTTTCCTGTCCTCAGGTGCAAGCTGGTGTCCTGGAGACCAACTCAGAATCCTTGTATCTCTCTCTCTCTCTCTTTCTCCCTCTCTCTCTCTCCATGTAGTAGGCCTGAAAAGAATTCTTTTTTTTTTTTTTTGTGATGGTTATTTCTGTTTTTCAGAGCCTCTTGTAGCCTGCGTTGGCTACAAATTTGTTATCTAGTCCTGTCTGTCCTTGACCTCCTGATTTCCCTTCCCTCTACCTCCAAAGTGCTAGGATTATAGGCTGGTGCCACCGCTTCCAGGTCTAAAAGCTTTTGAGGCTAGAAAACGCATTGTGAAGCCAGATCCATGGCAAGTCTGAATGAAGCCTGTGCCATGGAGACAGAGCATCCTTCAGTCCTGTATCACGGAGACAGAGCATCCTTCGGTCCCGCGCTTGTCTTATTTCAATACGTCTCCCTCCCACTTCACTGCTGCGAGCCTCCTCGCTGAACTTCCCTGTGAATTAGCCTGTTGTTGCTTTGACAACAGGTGGGAAGAACTGGGAGGGGGCAGACAGTGAAGTGGAGGACTGGAAAATACCACATCATCTCTGCGGGGAAACAGTCAGAATGAGATGTCAGCTTTTGGTTTAGAAATAGCAATGAGGGCCTATTGGCCCCGGATTGGAGGGGTTTTGCTTACTTTTCTGCCTGCCCCTTGCAATCCCCCAGGACTCTGAAAATAATTCATTTTTTCTCAGGGGAATATAGTTGGTGTATTGCCAAGAGAAAAGCTGATGGCAACAGGTTGAAGCCTCCAGTTGTGACATTATTTATGATGGGGGGGGGACTTATGGCGCTGAAAGAGGCAGTTTCGGGGAGGCCTGGCTGGGGTCTCCACCCACAGGAATGCTCAGCTTGATCCTCCTGCATGACAAATGAAGTGCGGTGAACCAGCAAGGGGATCCGGCAAAGCTCAGATGATCACACGCACTTGGACGCAGAGACTATAAGAAATGACCCAGGCGATACCACTTACAGGGTGTGGAGATAAATTACGGACAGCTCACATAAAAAGGTCACGCGTCTGACATCAGATCACCTGCTTTCTTCCTGAGCCAAGTTGCCGAGCGTTAAACGCAGGTCTTTCTGTTTCAGCTCGTAATTTTCTGTGTTTTCTCCCGACGGGGTCGTAAACCCAGAGCCGTTTCACATGGATGCCATGGTTGTCTTTTCTGTATCATCTTGGTGGGAAAAATATCTTTCCTAGTTTCAAGGTCAACTGTGAACTATTTGGGCTTGGAAATGAAACGGTGACCCTTGGACCGCATGTCCTTCTTGCCACTTGTCTTGTGTTGGGTATCTAATAAGACACAGCCATTCTCCAGCCTTGGGTCAGGGGTCAGGCTGCCACTAACAGCAGCCATAAACCTGCACAGAAATTTCATTAGGACAGCAAGAAGTTTTGTTTGTTTGTTTTTTTTTTTTCTTTTCCTTGTCTCTTGCTGTAGATGGGAAGATTTTCGGTTTTGTCCTTTTAGTTTTGTTTGCACTTACACTTTTGCTTCTGCATATTTTATTTTTGTAGCTGTTTAGAACTGATTGTAGGGGTGCCTCGTTTGCCCACAGCCTGAGAGCTAGGGTCCATAGGGTCTGACTTTATTCCTGGCCCAGGGCAAACAAGGCGAATAAAGTGAGGTACAGGGCCACTTAACTGCTGTCTGGGGTGCTCTGACCTGCTGCCATCAGTCACCAGCTGCACCTTGTCCTAATGACCTGTTTGTAAGTCTCCAGTACTGTGTCCTGTTTGTCCTCTCGGTAACAGGTTCTATTTGATACCTGCTCATCTGGTGATTTCCAGGTAGACACTTGTTTCCTGGTGTCATTACCATCTCTCAGGTCTGGACAGTTCCTCCACAGGCTCTTCTTTAATGCTCACCCTTGAAATGTCATATTTGCTAGTCTCTGTTTGTCATTTCTCTTCTTTGGATAATTATATGCACGTGTGGCTTTCATCACGACATGGAGACTTCTGGCTGCCAAGCACCAAACATCAATTTCCTGGACTTCCTGGCCAGGTCTATCAACATGTATGTTCCTTATATGAAATGTAACCCACTTCAGCATGAATTCATCCTCTTTCTGTTTGCTAAAGTTCCTTACTGAGGCTGTGACTCAACTCGGAGGCATGTGTGTTTTCTCACTGTTCTGGGAGGTCCCAGTGTGAAAGGCTGGCAGATTTGGTGTCTGTTCAGGACTGGCTTCCTGGTCCCCAGGCAGATGTCTTCTCCCTGTGCCCTCACACTGTGGGAAGGCGAAGACACTCTCCTGGCCTTAGCACCAACCCCAAAGGCTCCGCCATCAGGGCCTAATTATTCACTGAGTTCAGATATTACCGCATGTAGAATTAGGATTTCAACATATAAAATTTAGGGCCAGAGCCACAAACATTCAGTCTATAGCAACTCTCAAACTAAACTTTCTTGAAGTCTTGATTTTGACTTTTTTTTTAAATCGACCCAGTCACCCAGGTTAAAAACAAAAGCCCCGAGTCATCCCGATGACTTCTTTTCCTCACCCTCCCCTATTCTATATATTGTCATGTAAAGTGTTTTTACTTTGGAAATTTTTCTCAAACCTGCCTCTCACTTCCATTCTTACTGCTACTTCTTTGGCCTAAATTCCTCAGCGTCCTTTACCTGTTAAAAACAAAACAAACAAGCCCACAAAATATCACAGTGTTACAATTCTTGGACAAGCACTAGTTCCACAAACAATTGAGTGTATGGGCCCATCCAGACCCAGACAGACAAATGGCAAAGGTTAAATGAGACATTTTGCAGAAAGTGCACTTAGTACAGTGAATGTCACAAAGCAGTAGCTTAATAAATAGGAATTGTTATATATTTCTAAATATAATGATATAATTGTTATTATATATAGGACATATGGGGCTTAGGCAGCCTGGGTTCAAATCCAAGTTTCATGTACACTATTGCATATAGAATCTCTGTCTCTCCACTTATCACCGCTACAATGCAGAATATTATAAAAGGCTCTTGTGAGGATTAAATGGATTTACGTGAAGCACTTAGAACATGGCCCAGCATATAGCAAGTTCCCAGCATGTTGGTTGATACTATTACTGCTATTATTAATTGCCTTCCTCCTCCTCATCTTCCTTTTTCATTTGAGACAGGGTCTTACCATGTAGCTCTGGCTGTCCTGGATCTCACTTTGTAGACCAGGCTGGCCTTGAACTCACAGAGATCCACCTGCCTCTGCCTCCCATGTGCTGAGATAAAAGGCATGTGCCACTGACTAAACCTGGCCTCTTCTTTTATAGGCCAATGTCTTGGGCTTTGTTAGAGGAAATGTCTGCCCATCATTAGAATTCTTGTCCATAACACCCTTAAACCACATAGACAGAAAGTTACGGAGGCCCCACGTCCCCCAGGCAGAAGTTTGATCAATCCGTGAGGGATTTTGTCACTGCTGCAGCAGCTGTTTGCAGTATTTTAGGACAGCTGTTAAGGTGACTGTCTACTCTAGCTTTCCCAAACCTGAGGGGTCTGTGAGGGATGACTTTCAGCTAGAAAGTAGTCCTGGCCACACCAGGAGAGTTGTCACCCTGAGCTCCTGTGCTCTCTTTCTCTCCCCTCCCCCCTGCCCCCTCCCCTTCTCCCCCCTCTCCCTCTCCCCTCACCCCCTTCTTTCCCCTTCCCCTCCCCTCTCTCTATTTTGCTTTTTTGTTTGTTTTGATGCAGAGTTTCACTATGTAGTTCTGGCTGTCCTGGAACTCATTATGTAGACCAGGCTGGCCTCAAGCCTACAGGGAGCCTCCTGCCGCTGCCTCCCAAGTGCTGGCATCCAAGGTGTGTGCCACGATGCCTGGCAGTCACCCTGCTCTTTGCCATGATGGGAGCTGTCCCTCTGAAGCTCACCTTCCAGATGCCATCCACAAGCATACTCCAAAGGGGACAGCAAAACATCTGCACTGAGATGATTTGCCTGTGAGGCTTGGGACATGATTCGGGAGCCTTTGTGTCTGACCTTTCCTTCTTATCCATCAAAATGTGCCCTTTGAGGGAGAGGATGGTCACGTGTGTCCTTATTGGTGAAAAGAAGGAGTCCTGGTCTTTGGACTCTCCCCCTAAAACCATTTTTCTTAGTGGCACTTTAGGCAGTCTCGAACACAGGACGCTGACTTTGGCAGGCATTATATTTCTGTTTCCATTTTCACCCTCCCATGGCCACCAACCTGCTCCCTACCATGCAGACCAGCTTGCAATATTTAGAAATCAAGCAGTGGCTCTTTCTGACAAAGTTAACTTTTAGCATTTTCATATCCGACCCATTACCCTCTCTCGTTTCTCTTCTCAGAAGAGAAATAAAGCATGAGTTATTTACCTTTTCTGCCCTCACCCCTACTTCTGCTTTAATGTCCTGTACATATATTTAATATTATATATATAATGTCCTGCATATATATTTAAATCTATATGACTTTGCCATCAAACACTGCAGTTCTCTCCTGCTTACTCTCTTCTATCAACTGGTCTCTCCAGATGGACTGGAGAGGCCTTGAGGTGACCAGCTCTGTGCACAGCCACATCAAGGCTCAATTTGGTAGTGGGTGAGCAGGTTGCTACTTTCTGTTAAGCAGTGTGTGCCTCGTCCCTGCTCCTCTTGTGTTTAGCTCCAATTTTTTTCACCCCCAGAATAAAACAGGTCACGTCACTTCCACGCCCGAGTCTACTGATTCTTGTGTTCCAGTGGATCAGCACTAGTGGCTTCATTGTTATCCCCACCCCCCGGCCCCTGTCAGTTAATTTCTCTGTGGAATGTTCTTTGTTTCTCCCTTGATTTTTAATTTTTTTGAAATTAAAATATAGTCACGCCATTTCTCCCCTTCCCGTTTTTCCTTCCCAAACCTCCCATGCCTCTCATTTCTTTTGCTTCCTCTCAAGCTCATGGTCTATTTTTCTTTAATTGTTATTGTTATGTAAGGATAACCAATTAGGAGGCTCATGCCTAACGGAGACTATTTTGCCTACCCTCAGCATTTCTTAGCTGCCGGTAGGTCTTACTCTAGGCATGGGGCCTGTGACGTCTCCCCGTTTTGTGTTAGCATCTTTATTGATGTTATACTTGTTCAGGTCTTGTTTAGTCAGCCATATTGTTGAGGGATCATGGGTGACACTTCCCCATCATTTCTAGGAGACACAATCTCATAGCAGACTTCCTGGTCCTCCGGCTCTTACGATCTTTTTGCACCCTCTTCTGCAACGTTCCCTTAGCCTTATGTGTGCGAGGGTTGTAGATATATCATCTAGGGCTGGGCACCCCACAACCAGTTGTTCTCTGCGTTTTTGACCTGCTGTGGTTTTCTGCAATGCTCTCTGTCTGCCACAAAGAGACGTTTCTTTGATAAGGAGTGAGAACTACACTTATCTTAAGGAGACAAACAGGAAGTGGTGCAGGCAGAACACATTTTCCTAGGACTCAGGAGCCCTTTGCCATTATGAGGTCAATCCCCCATCACTTCGTGAGGACAAACAGATTATCTCTCTGGGAAGCTGGCTTTGGTTCTCCGTTGGGTACCCACAATATTTTATTCAGATCTTATCAAAGAAGTCATCACTCTGCAGACATATTGGCACGGTTCTCCTGCACCCTGGTTGTCTGGCATCTGGAAAGCAGGAGTGCCCGCACGTTTCTTTTGATATCACCATGTCTAATGCAGGTGTGGTGTAAATTCCGCGCCATGCTTGAACAGTAGCAGCAACAAAATCACAAGTTACCTTGATGGGGAGCACATATAACGTAGGGGGAGCACATATAACATAGGGGGAGCACATATAACGTAGGGAGTGCTCTGTTGAATGCTTCCCAGTCCTCATCTCAGCCCTTCAAAGAAAAGAAACGAGTTCGTCTTTATTGCAGTGGTTCTCAGCCTTCCTAATGCTGTGACTCTAATACAGATCCTAGAGACCCCCCCCTCCCCCAGATCATAAAATTATTTCTTTGCTACTTCATAACTCTAATTTGGCCACTGTTATGAACTATAATGTAAACTGTAATGTAAGTCTGATGTGTGACTTCCAACAGGATTGTGACCCACAGGTTGAGAACCTATGCTGTATAGGCAGACCAAGCCTACAAAACCTGGGCACACAACCAGCATATGCTTTTTTCTTTTCTGTCCTTTTTTCCTTTTTAAAAGCTTCAGTCTATTCTAACATATTGGAGGATCTCATACACTGAGAATTGATGCATCCACCACAAATTAAGCCTAACTGCTAAAGGTACCTCCCAAAAATGCACCAATGTGACATCTTCATAAACCACTGTCGCCCTGAAGTTTGTAGGGGAGAGCAAACAGCTGGTTTTCCTTTAGAAGCTCCTTAGGACATTTCACAGTGCCATATCATCCTTGCCCACTAGTGCGAACTGGGCTGAAGAGCCAATCAAAGTTACATCTCTCTTTCGTTTCCCAGGCAATGTCCAATCTGGCCTTAGGTCATGTTGGTGCTTTGTTCTGCAAAGCTTTGATGTAAGATTTGAAATGCTAAAAGCACTTACTGGGGAAAACCAAAACCAAAACCAAACCAAACCAAAACAAACAAAAACAAGCCACCTACAAAATAGGTCAAAGAAAGCGTCTTTCAGGACAATGGTCCTCAACCTTCCTACTGCTGTGATGTTTTAACACAGTTCTGTGTGTTGTGGTGACTCCAACCATAAATTTATTTTTGTGGCTACTTCATAACTAATTTTGCTATTGTTATGAAGCACAATACAAATAGCTGTGTTTTCTGATGGACTTAGGTGACCCCTGTGAAAGGGTCATTTGACTTCAAAGAGACCATGACCCACATGTTGAGAGCCATTGGGTTAGAGGCATAGATTAAGCTATAATAGACTTTATTATATATTATATATAATAGATATTATTTATATAGTTAGGTAATTGTAAAGGATAGGCAACTACCTTCTTAAGGTCCTCCTATATTTTGGGACTCAGCATCCTCACAATAGTCAGTGTGTTGACTTTCTCCATCCTATAGTAGAGAAAATGGAGGCTCATGAATTTGTGTAACTTACTCAAGAGCTTCCTGTGATAAGTGAACAAAGGTCTTGAGAGTAAATGCCAAAGTTAGCCTTCTGCCATTTCTCTTCTCTCCAGCAATATACTTTATAGTGCAGAGAGCACATCATGTTTGTAGTTATCTCACATTTACAGTCTCTGTTGTGTGCAGTAATGAGTCTGTATCCCCCAAATATGGTTTAGTTTCCGTTGCTAGCCTCAGTATTTCTAGGGGGACATTGCATTCCTGTGATACAAGAGTGGACTTATCCTGGGGGTAATTTGGTACTTGTTCTTTGTTCTGTGCGGCTAGGGAGTCCTTTGAACACATTCTCAGCATGGGTAGGGTGAGTCACGTGACAGCTGGCAGAGTAGCAAAACAACAGCATACTACACACACACACACACACACACACACACACCAGCTGGCTGACCCAGTGGGACATGTTTAAAGAAGTCCCCGACTTTTGCTCAGACACTCCATTACTTATCCTAAGATATGAAGAAGCCAGGCCAACTTCATGATGGATAATAATAAGACTCAACAAATAAATTTAATAAGAAACAGTCTTACTAAACATGAGTTTTAAATCTCGAGAACAAGGAATATGTGAACAAGCAGAAACTTTAGTCAAATTCCATACAAGAACCCTGTGGACCCCTTTACTCCTTTGTACACTGATGAATCCTTGGTAGAATTTTTTTTACAAAGTTTTACAAAGCTGGTAAAAGTGAAAGTAAGTCTTCTGGCAAGCAAATTGACCCCCACTTAAACCCACCTAGTCCCCTGAGCCAAGTGTACTTCCTGCCCAACGTAGCTTTACACAAGGGTATTAACCTGCAGGTTGGAAGGCAACTGCTCGTCAGCTTAACATAGAGTCTCTCTGTCTTTATTGCCAAAAGGAGGTGCAGTTAAAGTAATTTACTGAAAGACAGAGTCACTGAGCGTGGGCATTGACTGGCCAGAAGGTCAAGGCCCACCTGTCTTTATACTGGCTTTAATTGTGTAGCTGGTCACTGCGACCCGAAGTCTAATTGTTGAAGTGGTCTTGGGCTGCTTCTTTGGAGTGCATTCTCCTCCTTTGCTTTGCTCTCCACATCTGTCCTAGCTAAGTGTCTAAATGAGACACTGGCGCTATCTATTCACGTGCTTCAGGCTGGTCTGTGGCAGAAGGGACTACAATGACGCTGAGGCCAATGTGGAAAGTCTGGCTGGAGGATTTGAGCTCTGGGGTGCTCTCCTGCTGCGGTGATGAATGGGCAGCCTATGGGAGACCAGACTTAGACCAGCAACAATCTAACCCCAAACAGGAATCAAGCCAAGCATGGTGCCACCCTCCTATATCCACTGTGCTCAGAAGGGTGAGGCAAGAGCATTGTGAGTTCAACGCACTTAGACTCTATCTTCAAGACCCACAAGAAGGACTGGGAATTGGGGCTGGAGAGATGGCTCAGCGGTTAAGAGCAAATACTGCTCTTCCAGAGGACCAGAGTTCGGGTCCCCAGCACCTACATGAAGCAGCTCACCAACTTCTTATCTCCTGCTCTAGGGGATCTGACACTCTCTCTGAAACACACACACACACACACACACACACACACACACACACACACACACTACACACACACACTACATAATTCACACATACTCTACATACATTCACTTGCACATACACTGTACATACATTCACACACTATACACACATTCATTTGCACACACATTGTATATACATACACACATACACATACATGCACACACACAAATACATCTTTTAAAAAAGAGCTAGGAGATTGGGTGTGGTGGTGCACGCCTGTAATCCGAGCACTCAGGGAGGCAGAGGCAGGCAGATCTCTGTGAGTGCGAGGCCAGCCAGGTCTACAGAGTGAGTTCCAGGACAGCCAAGGCTACACAGAGAAACCCTGTCTTGAAAAAAGGAAGAGCTAGGAATCAACCCTGTATGTGACCCATAACCTGCATGCTGAAATGACGTTGGGAAATGCTGAAGCAGAAAGCAGAAGAATTGATGAAATCACCATCTAGCTAATTTGATAGTGTGTATGTGTGTGTGTGTGTGTGTGTGTGTGTGTGTGTGTGTGTGTGTGTGTGTATGTGTGCATGGAAGATGGAATTTGACTTTGGGTGTCTTCCTCAATCACTCCACATTACTATTTTTAAAATGATGTTTTCATTAATTCTTTGAGAAGTTTATACAACGCATTTTGTTTTTCGACTTGTCCCAGACCCTCCTCCACCTCCCTTCCTACTCAGCTTGATTCACTATCTCTTCTTTTAAAACTCACTGGGTTCAGGTGTATTGGTGGACTTCCTCTGGGAATGCTGTCTGCCCTGGGGTGTGGTCCCTGTATCATGCCATTAAGCAAAACCGATTTTCCCTCTCCAAGCCACAGTCAAATACCAGAAGCTCCTTAATTAAGGGGTGGGACTTTGGGCCAATTCCCCTCTCCCACGATGGGATTTTTGTCCCGCTTGAGCTTGCAAAGGTCTTATGCACATTGTCACAATTGCCATGTAAGTGAATCTGCCCTGTTGTGTACAGAAAACACCATGTCCTTGAAGCCTCCCACCACCTCTGGCTTTTACAGTCTTTCCATTTCTTCTGCACAGATCCTGGTGCCTTGAGAACAGGGCGTGAGTTAGACATCCACTGATGCTCGATCACTCAGAAGTCTCTGAGACTCTGAGCACTGGCCAGTTTACTTTCCACATGTTGTTTTTGAGATACGGTCTTACTACTATGCAGCTTCGGCTGGTCTGGAACTTGCTGTGGAGGCCAGCCTGGCCTCACACTCACAGAGATCCACCTGCTTCTGCCTCCCAAGTGTTGGGATTAAAGGAAGGCATATGCCACCGTGCCCAGCTTCCACATACTTTTTTTGAGACAAGGTTACTCGCTGACATTTAGAGCTTGCCATTTTGTCCCAACTGCTGGCCAGCAAGCCTCACGTGTTCTCTGTGTCTGCCTCCCTGGTGCTGAGGCTGCAAGTTCACGCCACTGGGCCCTGCTTTTTAAGTGACTTCTGGGAATCCAGAATCAGGCTCTTATTACATGACAAGCTCTTTACCCACTGAGCCCCAACTTAGTAGCTTTTGAGGTACACTGAGGGCGGCCACAAAACTATTTATTTTCTTCTCAGAGAGAGTACATGTCCCAGGCACAGCATGTTACAAACCCAGACTCATCACCATCGGGTTCTCTGCCTGATGGATGGATGAGCTCAGTTCCTAAAAGAAGGCAAAGGTAGACCTTTTCAGACATGAGGCCTGCAGGTTCTTCCCAATTATGCCCACCATTTGTTAGTCATGTCTTCTGACAGCTCAGCCTCTGAGGGACTGATAGCTCCTCAGCCCAAAGCTAGGTCAGAGCTGAAAGGAGTTTTGAGACGTCCGGTGCAGCAGCCCTCAGCTCCCTACCACGTTAAATTGCCCAGTGTTTCAGAAATACCAGTGCACAGGACCAGTTCCAGGCCAGTTAGACCAGAGTACATGGGGAAACACAAAAACATTGGGATGTCTTGTCACCTACCTCACTTCCTGCTGAGCATTCAAGGTTGAGCATTATCCAAACTAGACTAACTTTACAGATGAAGAAATGAAGGCCAGAGAGAGGCAGTGGTTGGCCCACACCATGCAGCTAATTAACACCAAGGCCAGATGTGTGTGTGCGTGTGTGTCTGTTTCTAGACTAACTGGCATCCCTGCTGCTGGGGTCATAAGCACATGCCACCATGCCTGGTATTTTTGTTGGCTCTGGAGATTGGTTCTCAGGTCCTCACACTTGCAAAGGAAGCTCCTTACCAATGGAGACATTTCTCCATCCCAGGCTATAGTGTTTTTTTGCCAGACTAAAAGCATACTTCAAAATAAGTTTGAGGCTTACAGAGCACCATTAAGAAATGTATTTCGTTTTCAGTGATTCCATCAACCAACACAGTGATGCGTCTCAATCCTGTCTTCAGACACATGCAGGGATAACAGGGCCTGGGGTCCCCGAAGTCAAAGACCAATAAATACTCACGCTGCTTCCCACTGCTGACCCAGCCTGCTGGGCTCTGCTTTCCTCCAGTGAACTATCCTCACTCACTTGGTGAGTGGAAAACTCCTTCCACAAAACTTTCAACTAGTTCACATGTTTTGACCAGAAAAACACCTTCCACAGAACTTAGTTCATTTGGGACCCAGGTATTCAGGAAAACCACAACTTTGGCAGAGGATGCATCCAGAAACATGTGCCAAATGTTACCCTGCAGGGCATCTGGTTGCCCACCAAAAATACATTAGAAATTAGCCATTCAGCATAGAAACTAAGGGGTTTCTTTTTGTCCAATCTTTCTACCTCCATTTTTGTCTTACTGCAGATAAACTCATAGCCAGTCTTAAAAACCGAACCACTTAGCACATTTCACAAGGTGTCCAGGTATATTTATGAAAAAAATTGAACATCCTCAGTGTTTAAGAAAAAAAAAAAAAGAAGGAAACTAGTGTTGGAGATATTTAGAAAAAGTATCTTATTTATTCTGTGATCCTCAACCCTGTCCACATTAGAGTCAACTTGGAATCAAATGTAAATATGGCCTCCCAGGCCCCACCCTGGTGGCTCTGATAGGACTGAACTCCCGGGAGAGGGTCTGGTACCCACACATTTCCCAGGGCTCCTCTGCCGCCAGTCTCACATGCAACATGCCTGGGCTTCCACACTGAAAACCTCTGTGGTAAACCGGAGCCACCAGCTCGGGACTCTTCAGCCTGTTCGCTCGCCATGTTACAGAAATCTCATTTCACTTATCAAAGAGGGAAAATGTTTTGAAATACAACTCTGGGCATTTTTTTTCTCCAAATAATCTGCATTCTTTTTTTTTCTACCTTTGCAGCATCGTTTATGGCTAAGGCAGAGATTTATCACCATAGGAAGGAGAAGGTGGGCACCGTCAAGAACTCTGATTTGTAGCCCTAGGTGGCCTTTAGAATCATCCGGGGGGCCGTAAAACACATCTGGGATGCACTCTAGACTTACTAAGTGAGGATTTGGGGGAAAGGGCTGATTACGACAAAAGCACCCCAGGCATAGTATTTTTAATTATGCAGTGAATATGGAGACCGAAGGACCCAGTAAGGAACAGCTTGTCAGGTGAACCTGAGAATCTGTGTCCCAAGCTCTTGCTTTTTCCAACACAAACATTTGAAATTTCAAGGAAAGTCAGCTCCCGGTGTCAGCTTTGTTATTGACAATATGATTGTGTTGTTTAACTGGTGTTACTGAGCACCGACTCTAATTAAAGAAGCAGAGCTGAGTGAGACTTCTTCAAGGGGCTCTTTACGGTGGCGTGCGTATGGCTTGGAGACATAGCTAGATAAGATGTCTGACCCAGATAGACACCTTCAGAGACACGTGGTACCCAGGCCTGAAGGGGAGGGAGGGAGTGGGTCCCCATCAGAGAGACTGCATCGAGAGGAAAGCAGAAGGAAGCAGCCAGCCCCAGTGGACATGTTCTCCCATAAGAACATTTCAGCTGCGTTCCTGACTTCTGTGGCCAACCGTCCTAAAGAATGCAGAAGTTGGGTCTGGAGAGCTACAAGTGACAGAGCCTAACCTTTGGGCAGAGGCAGAAAGTGGCCAAGAGAGCCAAACTGTGCCAGGAAACAGTACAGAAACCCTTTGTCTACAATTTTGCTTTCATGTGCCCAGTCACATGTGACTAACCATGACCTGGAAATAGTAAAAGGAAAACCCCAGGACAAGGCTCACAGTTGGAGGTTGCTTTCTTGCCACATGGGCTGGAAGAACAAAGGAGGCGCTACGAAGGATGAAGGACGGCGAGTGGCCTGTGTCTATCCGGAGCCACAGTGTTCTAACCTATCAAAGATTTCTTGAAAAAAAAAAATCACAGGGTGGGGCGGGGCCTTGTTCTCTACTGGAGTTTCCATGGATTCCCCTGTCTCGGCCTCCCATTTACTGTTGGAACACTGGGGTTGCAGGCGTGCTTGCTTTACACGAGGTCTACGGATTGCAACGCAGAGCCTCATGCTTGTAGAACAAGGCCTTTCCACACTGAGCCATCTCCTAAGACCTAAACTTAAAACTTTAAAGACTGATTTAAAATTTATGACAAACTATATAGTAAAGAGAAAAAGGCTTAGCAATGCCTGTTTGAATAAGAATGTGCCTTTAACACAAACTGGACTATTGTACCTTTGGAAATTTCTGTTTTTTTTTTTTTTTCTTGGCTATAGAAATGTGATAGGGGCACTACGGTATGAATGAGAAATGTACCCCATAGGATCAGACATTTGAACATGTGTTCCCCAGGTGACAGTGTCTGGAGAGGCTACTAGGAGGTGTGCCCTTGCTGGAGGCAGTATGTCACTGCAGGGGAGTTCTGAGGACAGGAGGCACCTTGGGCTCCAGTTTGCTCTCTCTGCTTGTGTCTGCAAGCCAAGCCCTCAGCTTCTGCTCCAGTTGCCGCGCCTGCCTGTCACCTGGCTTCCCTGCCAAGGTGGGCTCGTTCTCCTCTGGGATTATAAGCCACAATAATTCTTTGTTCCATAAATTGCCCTTGACTAGGGGTGGGACTCGATTCTCATCTCCCCTTTGCATTCTGGGATGCTGTCTGGCATGAGCTTGCACAGGTCTTGGGCATGCGGTCACAACTGCTGTGAGTGCGTGTGCAACTGCCCTGTTGTGTCCAGGAGGCACTGTTTTGTTGTAGTTGTCTACAACCGATGGCACTCACAGTCTGTCCACCCTCTCTTCTTCAGGGCTTGGTTGTTTTTTTAAAAAGAGATTCTAATGATTTGCCTGATTCCACCGTGAGCATCTGTGACATGTGCACATTTGTGCATTCTTATATTTTTATAATGTGTTCTTAGATACTCATGCTTATACACAAGGCAGGGAAGACGAGAGGAAAATAGTAGGGTTTTTTCTTTAGTGAGTGAGTGTGGGTGTGAGTGTGGGTGTGTGAGTATGTGAATGTGAGTATGAATGTGTGAGTGTGTATGTGAGTGTGTGTGTGTGTGTGTGTGTGTGTGTGTGTGTGTGTGTGTGTGTGTGTACGGATAGAAGCAGAAACTCAATCTAGCCCAGGCAGTGATGGAAAGAAAATTCAAGTCAAAGTTTTTGTCTTTCTTCTCCCTCAAGAATGACAGCAGGATGTGGAGTTTCAATACGAGGCTTGAGCCCACTGAAATGTACTGAGTTCATTATTCCTTGCAACTGGGACGTGCTTTCATCTGAGTTTCCCAACAGATCTGGCTGAGTGTGAGCCAAATGGATTTAACTTCTGAGGATTCCAGTTAGCTTTGCTCTTCCAAGAGTTGGTACCTTTGCTACGGCCTCTGGACACGGAAGGGAAAATCAAAGCCTGGGGGCAGGTGGGTGTTTGCCAACAGGAGTAGGTCCAGGGGCAAGTGTATAACTCTGTCTGTCTCTCCTGTATTTGACAGCCATGAAACTGATTTTGTACATGGCAACAGTTACGGGTTCAAGGGGGAACTACCTGGTCAGCTCTAGGTTTCTGTGAAGTAAGAATGGTGCCCTGGGGACAGAGTCTCTAGTAATAGGTATTTATTTGGCCATTGCATGACCTCCAAGGAAATCAGATACCAGGGTGAGTCCCAGAGGAGGAAGGAAGGGAAAGAGGAGAGTGTCTGGGTGAGGAACCCAGTTGGTTCTTGGCATTTGCTTAGGGGCATTGCAAAGCTGCCTTTAAGAAAGATACTTTTTGAAAAGACACTGCAAAACAGCAGGAGTGGATCCCTTAAATGCCCTGGGTTTCTGGTGTTATCTCATTTCCTACACACAGAAGGGCTCCTCATTACTGTGGTTGGAGGCCCATTTCCTTCTTTCTGGATGCTCCCAGGGTGACAGTGGGGTGTTAATATGGCTCACAGAGTGGGCGGCTTACCAGCGAGAGCCTCTTTCAAGGTAATCTGAGCATCTCTAACTCTGGTTTTCAGTCTTTGACCTGACTGCTTCTGATCTGTATCTAATTTCAAGTGACCTAGATGTAGGGGAGGATGTAGAAAGTGGCTGCTTTGCTCTCCAGGACCTTACTGGTCTACAAGCGCAGTATCTGTCCGAGGCCTGGCTGGGTGTGTATTTCACCCTTTGCCAGGGCTTTTGGCTGCTACCAGGATGGCACCTCTGACATGATGTTTTTGATCCCACAAGACTAACCTTCAGACATTTCAGGTTCTGGCCCATGACAAAAGCTCTAAAAAAACAAAAACAAAAACAAAAACAAAAACAAAAACCCATAATAACAAGACATACAAGCTTTATGCTAGTGACACAGAGGGACTTGACATAGTAGTGTATTTAGCCTGAGCCTTCTAGAAAGTTCTTAGAGTCAGCTGAATTGTGATAGGGTTGGTAAAAATGGAGGTGTTTTCTGTTTTAGCTCCAAGAGACCCTCTAACAAAGACAGGTGTTTATCTGTTGAAATAATGTATCTGTGTTCTTTGAGAATTTCCAGTTTTAATTCCTTTTGATTTGATCATCTTGATATTTTGTCTCCCTGGTACTCAAAAAAAAAAAAAAAAAAAGGAAGGAAGGAAGAAATCTTAGGAGCATGAGTAGTGGAGATGACTTAGCATGTAAAATACTTGCTGGACAATTAAGAGGAGGACTGTGGATGAATAAAAGAAATAAAAAGGTGGTGGCAGAGATATCTGGGAGAGTCCAGAGTGGACACGACCCTGAGTCTGGCCATGTGAGGAGATGGAGGAAGGAAAGAAAGAAGTGAAAAAGAGGGGAACTTGGAGGCCCAGAGGCCAGGAGGCCCAAAAGAGGACAAAAGTAACTAAAATGGCTGGATTATGTAGGGATGGAATCTAGGGGAAGACCCTGGGCTGGAAAAGTTTAGGGTAGGGGTGGGGTACGCCAGCCAGAAGGACCCTGTAACACATAGGGACTGAGGGATGCTGGGAGAACTTGGCTGCCAGGCCCACCTTGTTATGTTAAATTGGCACCTCAGCTGGTTGTCCCGGGTTTGAGACCTAACCAACTGCAGTTGGGCTCCCAGAACTCACGTAAAAGCCAAGTGGGCATTGAACCTGCATGCACCCCAAGTACATGGTAATCGGAGATAGGAGATCCCTACAACAAGCTGGGGAGGCCAGAATAGTAGAAAGCTGAGCTCTAGGTCAGGGAGAGGCTGTCTCAGTATATATGGTCGCAGTCAAGGAGGATGGATACCTGATATCAACCTCAGGATTCCATAAGCAAGTAGACACATGTGCATGCATATGCACCTGCACACACATGTGCTCCCACATATATAAACACACAGAAACATGCAATTAAAAAATCCCTCCTTTTGTTTGACTAGAATCCTTGCTGCTTGATTTTTAAACAATCGATTTTTTTCATTTCATGTCGAGTTTGGTTATTTTTCACGGGCCCTAGATGTGCACCTGCTGTTCACAGTGCGGTGTGCCCCTTCCCCCTCTGACCCAATACTCTTAATAAAGACATGACTGCTACCTAGGGTACCAGAGCCACTGGATTGCTACGCAGGAAGACCCTGGTCCCCTGCCAGCAGGGACCATGGGCGAATCCCTCCCCACGAAGCCTGCATTTTTGTGTTCTTCACCTCTGAAGCGAGAGGATCAGACTACAGGTTGCTGAGATTTCTTCTAGCAAAGAAAGGGATTTAAGAGGAAATTTAAAACAAATTGCTCAATAACATTTTAAGGAAACGCCGTATCTCAAACAAGGGAGCCTGTGCTTTGTACCCGGTGGATAATAAATGCTAGTCAACTTGATTTAATCGTAGGGATTTCCAGAGAAGGCTCCTCTCTGTACACACTAAGCCATCCAATCACCTCAACGCCCTGCCTCTCCCAGGAGTGATGGATCTCTTGTAGAAACAGGAGCCGGAACCCAAGGGTGCACTTACTTTCTACCTTAAGTGTAGTGTGGCCCCCAACAAGGAGTACGCAGGCTTCTCCGGTTCCATAGACAGCTGGGCACAGCTGTTTCTAGTCAGTTCTCTGCTGCCGTAGCCAATCTATTAAAATGCCTCTGTGATTCTGGAAAGAAAACAAATGCCCAGGAGGAGGTTATAAATAATCCAATTACAAATATATTCTCATCAAAAATAGATGTCGACCAGGCTCTCCAGTACGGTTCTCCTCAAGCTGAGCTGAAGTGACCAACTGGCCCATTGCTCGGTGAGCAGTAACAGTGTCTTAGAGGATTTCTCGGTTGGCCCTTTGGGATGTGTTTGCCTCTTCATTAGCTTCATTAGTCATGTCAGGTAGATTAAGGATTTGACTGCTAGGGCCCAGTGAACAAAGAATCAGATCTGGGTATGTGTTCTTCCTCTCTGCATCAAGGATGTACAGAGTAGTCACAGAGAGGTGCTTGCTGCTGGGAGTCTTAAGTTGACTCCCAGGAAAAGGAGAGCTTAACATTCTTGGTCTTTACAAGCTCTCATAGAATCGCCCCCCCCCCCCCAGTGTGCCTGGGGAGCTGTGGCCCTGACCTTGGAGGGCCCGGCCTTCTACTCTGGTTGCTGTGAGTGACCTCAAGGACACAGATAACTTGGGCTTGGTTGGTTGGTTGGTTGGTTTTTGGGACAAGGTCCCATTGCGGTTCAGTCCGGTATTGAATTTGCCATGCAATCAAGGGTGAACGTGAACATTTGATTCTCCTTCCTCTATGTCCAGAGTGCAGGTATTCACAGGCCCACACTACCCTGTCTTTGTGGTGCTGGGCGATTGAGCCCAGAACTTCCTGCGTGCCAGGCAAGCACTCTACCAACTGAATTATATCCCTAGCCAAGTTAATATCTTTTGAGACTCATTTACATTAACAGTTCAATGAAGTAATCAGCAATAAAGCTGCATATACCTTCTGGCATTTGGAAAAAACCTCAATTATTACTCTCTTGTAATGACTAAGTGAAGAGAAGAGCAAAGCGTGGGGACACAGCAGGCATGTGCTACGGTGGGGAGCCCCCAGGGCACCTCCCTCAGCCGATGGGGGGCTGGGGGGGGAGCTGTATACATGTCCCAGGCTGCCGCAGCCCAGTGTCACAGTCTAGATGGTTTAAATAATCGGAATCTGTTTCTTTCCTATTCTAGAAGGCCAAGATGAAGGTGCCAGCAGGATCTGTTCCCCAGAAAGCCCATCTCCTTGGCTTGCAGCAGCCAGCCTTTACATGGTCATCCCTCTGTGCACATTTGTCACTGGTGTCTCTCCTCTTTTATAATGACACTAATCATGTTGGACTAGGGGCTCCCCTAATGATCTCATTTTTTTTTTAAGAACAAGATTTATTTTTGGTTTTATGTGTATGTTTGTTTTGTCTGTATGTATCTATGCAGCACATGCATGCTGTGCCTGAAGTGGGCATGGGGTGGGCGTCAGCTCCTGTGGAATTGGGAGTTAGTGATGATTGCTAATTATGATGCGGATGCCGGAAACCAAACCTGGGTCCTGTGCAAGAGTAGCAAGAACTCTAAAGCCCTGAGCCATCTCTCTAGCCCCAACTCAATTACTTTCTAAAAGGCTCTGTCTTAGTTGCTTCTCTGTTGCTGTGAAAAGACGCCATGACCAAGGCTTCTTCTAAAGAAGGCATTTAATAGGGGACTCACTGTTCCAGAGGGTTAGAGTCCGTCATCGCCGGGATGGAGAGCACAGCAGCAGGCAGCAGGCAGCAGGCAGCAGGCAGCATGGTGATGGTGCAGGAGCTGAAAGCTGACATCTTTAGACACAGCCACAAGCCAGTTCCACCAGCTTCTGACCAAGCAGTCCAAGAGACGAGCCTCTGGGAGTCTATTCTCTCCCAAACCACCACCAGGCTCCATTTCCATAGTCACATTCGAAGGTTGTAGGTTTGGGCAGGGATACACAGTGCCCTCTGTTATACTTAGGAACTTGGCTGAGGCTACACAGGTGTCCCAGTCACATGGCCAAGTGGATTTCTGCAAGCCGGCTCCAGCTCCTGGGTCGTAATAGACGTTTCTATGCTCAAGGGCTGTCTCCTTCCCTTATTTTCTTCTTTCTAATAGAAAGAGTGAAGTTAAAACCTTCATTTTAGCAACTAATCACCTCTCCTTTCATTGCAGAATCTTCACCTGAGGTTTCTCAGCTTTATAAAGACCGAAGCTTTGCTGGGCTTGATGGCTCACACCTGTAACCCCAGTACTCGGGAGGCATAGGCAGGTGGATTGCTGTGAGTTCAAGGTCAGCCTGGTCTAAAAAGCCAGTTCAGGATAGTCAAGGCTACACAGAGAAACCCTGTCTTGAAAAACCAAGAAGGAAGGAAGGAAGGAAGGAAGGAAGGAAGGAAGCTTCATTATGGGCTCCCTGAATATTTAGGGGCAAAAGCCACCCCATAAAGTGGCTTCTGAGTGCTGAAGCCAGTGAGAGATGTGAGCTATGTGTGAGGCATGGGACAGATGCCAGGGCCACACCCCATGGACTAGAGGGGGTTCCCTTTCTCTGTACCTTCCCTCTCCTTCCTGCAGAGCCTTCCCACAAGATGAGTCAGCCCAAGGCTCAACCGCCCAGCCAGCTGTCTGGCAGGCATGAAGTAGCTATAGCCAGCGGCATCTGGGATCCAAACACTTCCTCTAATCTCTTCTTTCCGCTCTCTCCTTCTCAGTCTTCACCCTTTGCTCATTTCTCTAGTCATCTCACTCCACCCTCTGTGACCAATGCTTCAGACACGGTAGTGCTCAAAAAAAAATTCTTTTTTTTTTTTTTGAAGAAAGCAATGAAACTCTACAGAATAGTATTACTCTTCAATAGGGTTGGACCTACTGTCAGCTCTAAAGAAACTTGGGAAAACCCTTTGAGACCCCAGAGTCTAGGTATGCTGTTAGTTGCTCTGGTGACACAATTTGAGCCACGGAGCTTAGCCATAGGCCTAGGTTATTTTAATAGCAAAGTTCTACGGCTGCTTTTGATGCTAAAATATAAATCAGATAATCATATAAAGTAGTTTACATAAGCATGAATGTCTGAGCAAATGTAGTATCTTACCAATGATGAGTTTATTCTATTTGTCTGTTTTTTTTTAAAACGTATGTTCTTCCTCTTTGGGATCCTGAACTTTGACATTCTGTCTTAGATACTTATTCTAGTATGAAAGTCCTTGAAGGCTCATTGATATTAATACATTCAAGCTTCCTGAAACAGTGGATCCAATTCTTATCTCTCTCTGTGTGTGTGTACAAGTGCCAGTACACACATATATGGGCACATGTAGGAGTGTGTGCACTTGGAGGCCAGATCACAGCCTTTGTATCTTCCTCGATCACCTCCATCTTAGTTTTTGAGATAAGAGCTTACGCATAAGCTAGACTGGCTGGCCACCAAGCCCCAGGAAGGAATACTCCTGTCTCTTCTTGTCTCTGCCTTCCCAGTACTGGTATTACAGGTGTGTTCTCCCATGCCCGGCTTTTCTCTGTGGGTGATGACAGTCAAACTTTGGCCCCACGCTTGCATGACAAGCATTTTACCAACTGAACCATCTCCTTGCCCCCATAACTCACTGATCCACATGTGGTGACATAAGTGTAAGTGAGATGAAGTTGAGCAAAATTTTGAAAGAGTGAACTGTTGCTCTGGGTCTATGTCAAGTGTCTCTTCCCATGTAAGGCTAGTGGCTCTCACATTTGGCATTAGAGAGAAAGATACTTTCCATGTCAGTGACAAGTTCCACTGGACAGAGTAGTTTAGAGGGAGAAGAAACAGCATGGTCATCATATCTGAGGGGTGAAACCCTGCTTCATCTGTGGGGAACAGTGAAAAATCTAAGAATGAGCCAGGATCATTTACTGAGCTTGACTTTCAAAATTGTAGGCCACTCATGTAGGAACCAGGCCCAACTGGACTGCCTGCCTGCCTGCTGTCTTGCTGTTTCATGTCCTGTTTCTAGCAGCTTCTGTTCTGTGTTTATCTTGGTTAGCTAGTCATGTTTACTGCTCTGAGAACGCACCCCTCCCTTCCTCGAGACTTTTCCTCCTACGTGCAATCACCTCTTGAGGGATTTCACCTGGGAGGAGGATTCCTGATTTGCTGCCTATAAGAAGGCTCTTTGGAACTCTGGAGGGGGACAAGAATAATAAACCGCTGCCACGGCTGCTGCTGTGGCTGCTGCTGTCTTAGCACGAAGGACCCGCCGTGTGTGTGTGTGTGTGTGTGTGTGTGTGTGTGTGTGTGTGTGTGTGTGTGTGTATATGAGTTAAAGCCCTCGACTCAGTACCGCGGTGGCCCGGGTACCACAATTCCTCCCCAGGAGCATAACAGATGCAAGTTTGTTGTACGTTTTGGGAAACTTCCACACAGCGCCCTAACAATAGTTTTTCTTTTAGTAGCAGACGGTGATCTTTAAGAAACCTGCAGCTTTATAGTCTACCTGAATCAAAGGGTAATTTATCTTACCCCAGAACAGGATTTTGGAGCAATATTTTAAAAGGAAGGAGCTTCTTTCTAAAGGTTTCAAGCACATATTAGTCTTCATAGTAAGTCTGGAGGGAGGTGCTATTTATTCCCCACTTAGTAGATGAAGAACGGAAGACTCACATACTAGACAACCCGCCAACTTACTTGGCAGCAGACAGGGACCGTATAGATGTGTGAGCATACGTATTGTAGCTCGTAGGTACATTTCCTACCTAATCCTCTGGGAAGGTCTAAACACAGTGACACTCAGGTGAACAGAGCACAGCCAACAAGCAGATTTTGACTTCTAATAATCACTGACCAATAAAACAAATATAGGGTCCTTGAAGAAGGAGTAGATTCTGGGAAGGGCAAGGAAGAAATACAAGAAAGGCTTGACACATCTTATTTTTAGAAAGTAAGGAAGTGCTGAAGGAAGCAGAAATGGGGGCCATGCCAACGGGATGTGGGTGCTGGGTAGGAAGAGCTTTCAGCGGCTTAGAACTGGCACCATGTAAACAGCACAACGTTAATGGCAGCTTCTTATTATATAGCACAAGGGACAAAAGAATTAACCACACATCTACAAGCACCATTCAAATGATGGAGTAGAGCACAGTGCATGGGTAGAGCACAGTGCATGGGAGGATGAGGCAAATCTCCCCACAGAAGAATCTGAAGCTGTCTATAGAAATGTTCCTTTGTCAGGAGGGGGATCCTAAGTTCCCTACCCTGGGTAGGCTTGATCTGGTGATTCCCTTCCAAAGAGTAGGGCTGAGTACAAAGAGTTAGTCTGTGGAGGGATGTGGCAGACGTATTTTAGCCAAGTGAAGGGGGCTATTTATCTCCAGAGATGTCGCACAGTAGCCGTATGGATGGCACACACCCCTGATATAATGAGGACAAGGCACCACAAACACCCCAACTCCAGCCTAAGCACAAAAACATGGCAAAGACAGTACAGAAAGTTCCTACACCCCTCGCCCACTCCCCTACTAATGTTGGCATTTTATGTTTCACTGGAACCTGTTTCCAAGTTGAGAAATTAGCATGGGCTTAACATTCATCGCAGGCTACAGACCCTTTTCAGTTTTTATGAACTTTGCATCTGTGTTCTCTTCCTATTCCTTAATCATTGGGTCTCCTTGGTCTCCTCTGATCTAGGACAGTGTTTCTGTTTTCGTTTTTGTTGTTGTTGCCGTTGTCGTCGCTTCTGATGAGTACTCACTTGCAACCCACATGTGGTCCTGTGTGGCAGGTGTGTTGTTGTTTCCTGCATGGTGAGTTTATGTCAGCACAAGGCCATCTTATACCCTAGGGTTCAAACCTTCCACCAACAGGCTGAGCAGTAATGAAAGTGAAGTGTGCCACCTGTCACCTTGTTTCCCAGGTGAGCTACAGCTTACTTCCCTTTGCTTTTCTGGCCCCTAAGCCCAGGGCAGGAAAAGGACAATAGGATAACAAGATGGAAACCAGAGATGAAGAGGAAAGTGGTGACAAATGGGACAAAGGGTGAAAAGCCAAGGATGGAGGGAAGAGAGGAAACAATATTTTTTAAGGTTGCATGTCAGGCTGGAGACGTGGCAAGGAGCTGCAGGAGACTTGGACCAGTCCTGACTACCTAGTGACATAGCTGGTGCCAGGACCTTAGGGTCTGATTGCCACTGCATACCACAGCTACATGGCTGTGCAAAGTTCCTCCAACCCCTTTCAACCTTAATGAGGCCAACAGTATCCCTGTGACCCATACCTACCAGCAGGGTGAACTTTAAATCTACTGTTTAACAGGAGAGTCTTTCAAAAACATTTTGCAGTTAACTAAGTAACTAACTAGCTAACTAACCAACTAATTTGGGGGACAAGGACTTGGTGTATAGCCCTGGTTGGCATCAAGCTTGTAGTTATCCTCCTCATGCTGCCTTATTGTTTCATGGTTCTTTCTGCTATAGTTAGTTTATTGTATATATGTATAATAATATAAATGTATATGTAAAAACAACAACAACAACACACACACACACACACACACACACACACACACACAGAGAGAGAGAGAGAGAGAGAGAGAGAGAGAGAGAGAGAGAGAGAGAGAAGAAATGAATCCTCCTTGTGGGAAGTGCCAGGCACCAGGAAACAATACCTAAAGCTCCTTCAAGGCTTGGTCTGATCCCATGAGTTTGGGGTCTTCTGGTTCACCTTGTAGATAGAGTGGTTTCTGGACCAGGGCAGCTGGCCACTCTGGTTACTAAGCAAGGCCACCACTCAGCCTCTTTCATGGACCTTGTACCTCTGGGACTGGCTAGCTCTCACCTAGAATCTTGCAGCAGCTACCTGGCTAGTTAAACCCATCTCTGCTTCCCTCGACCCCAAATCCATTAGCCTCTTCACAACAGGTCACCCCAGTCTTCTGCTTAAAACCCTACATGAGTTTCCAGTTTCCTCAGAGAGAAAGCTAAGGTCTTACAATACCCTCCATGACCCTAGGAGACCCCAGGCCCAGTATTTCTCTCGGGGCCGCTTACTTCTCTGAGCCCCTCTGGCTCGGCTGCCTCCTCCCTTCGCTCTGGCTGCATCTTCTGATTGGAGAGTCTTTCTTGGGGACATCCGTATGCGACTCCCTCACTCCTTCAAATCTTTGCTCAAATGTCAACTCCTCAAGGAAACTCCTGACAACCCTTTCTAAAATAGCAACTGCACACCCCCTTCCCCCAGCATGCTGCAACGCTGCTTCCCTGCAATTCTCTCATCTACGGGCATTTGTCACCCAGCTCACCACCTCTTCGTTTACTTATTATGCCCCTGGTGTCTTTCTCTGTCTTCCTTCACGAGATGACAAGCCACACGAAGGCAGGGACTTTGGCAGGTCTAATGTATCCTAAATGCCTAGAACACTCAGTGGTTGATTGGTTTTGCCATGGCTTGTTTGGATGCAAGGAAGCATGTGAACTGCCCATTGGTGATGGTCCATTGGTAGCTAGCTTCCACACTGGATCTGAGGTTATGCTAGGGCTGAAGAAATGTATCCCCGTTCTCAGGCTGAAAGTTGAGTCTTACCCTTGCACAAAGCTAGGGTGAGCTGACTCCTGATGGGTCTTCTTTCCTGAGGGTCTCAGGTTATGAGAGGGTACTGGAGCATTGAGGAAGGGAAGCTGGGAAACCAGACAGTGAGAAGACCCCCACTATGGACTGAGTAGGGGAGTTGTGCATACCTGCAAGCTGGGTCAGAGCAACTGTGCTTTTTCAGAACTTTTCTCCTGAGCTGAGCGTGGTGTAGCACACCTGGAACTCCAGGATTTGAGGGAAAGAAGCAGGAGGATTGCCATGAGTTTTAGGCCAGCCTATTCCACATAGTAACTTTGATGTTAGCCTGAGCTACAGAGCCTACCTCAAAAAACAATGGAGTTAGAAAGACAGCTCAGCTGTTAAGAACACTTGCTGTTCTCGCAGAGGACCCATGCTTGGTTCTCAGACATGGTAGCTCACAACTATTTGCAATTCCAGTTTCAGGGAATCCAATGACATCCTCTTCTGGACTCTACATACACTAGACATGCATGTGGTATGCAGACACACATGCAGGCAAAACACCCATACACATACTTAAAAAAATTAATATATACAGATTCAAGGCTAGAGAAACAACTCAGTGGTTAAGAGCATTTGCTGTTCATGCAGGAAATCATAGTGTTACTCACAATCAGCTATAGCTTCTGCCTGGGGCCCAAGATGTCCTCTTCTGGCCTTTGTAGGCACACACACACACACACACACACACACACACACACACACACACACACACACACCTAAACAAAACAAAAACAAAACCATGGCTCAGGAAGTATCTCAGTTGGTATTTGCATGGAGCCCTAGGTTTGATCCTCAGTAGAACTTAAAGCCTGGAAGTG